>NC_058101.1:173965714-174603571 GCF_020171115.1 Neogale vison
TCTATAATTGTTTAGAAATCATAGATTATACTAGTGGCATGTGCTGAAGATAACTCTTCCATTATCTTCAGCTTCTTCTTCTGTGCCAGCATTGTACTCAGAATTTTTCATTATTATCTCATTTAATCTTCACAACAACTCTGTGATGTGGGTATGTCCCATCCATTAACCCCACTATATAGATGATGGATGGAGGCTTAAAGAGGTTTAACTAAGTGCCAATGTTGATCAGCTAATTAATTGCAGAGTAGGGTTCTCAACCCTAGGTTGGGCAGATTCTAGAGCTTCTGTTCTTAATGGTGGCACACCTTGCATTCATTAGAATTAAGTTCTGGTAGTACATACAACAGAATGGTGGGCTGGGGGAAGGAAATGGACAGATCTATCCAGTTTGGAAATCTGTCATTATTAACTGTATTATGCAATCTAGTTACATTTATTATTACTGATATCTTCAGACTTCTTTATCTGGAAAAAAATTAATCAGGTTAAAAAAATCTATTTTTTGCTCTTTACTGGTTTTATTTTATTTCATTTTTGTAAAGATTACTTATTTACTTATTTGATAGAGAGAGAGGATGAGCACAAGCAGGTTGAGGAACAGAAGGAGAACCAGACTCCCCACTGAGCAGGGAGCTGGATGTGGGACTTGATCTTGGGACTCTGAGATGATGACCTGAGCTGATGGTAGATGCTTAACCAACTGAGAAACCCAGGTGCCCCTCTTTACTGGATTTAAAGATACAAATTAAAATTACTTTCTTATAGTAGTTAGTTGCCCTTGTAATAAAGCCTATGTAAAATGCCTCCCTACCTTTTAAAAATCTAATGATAGGGGTACTTGGCTGGCTCAGTCCGGGGAGCGTATGCCTCTTGATCTTGGGATTGTAAGGTTGAGCCCCATGTTGGGTGTAGAGATTTCTTAAAAATAAAATCCTAAAAAAAAAATTTTAAAAATCCAAAGATAATTAATATCTTTAAACTTCAAATAATATTTTAACTCCAGTAATGCAGGCTTACATTATTACCATAGACCAACCAATTCATTCTATCTTGCTGTGTTGTTTTTTTTAACCCCATACAACAAATATCATTATCACTGTTGTCTAGCCAACTAGTGTTTAGAATTACCCACATCTCAGCTCTTCTTTTCAGGATTGTTTTTTGGTTTTTTGGGAGACATAGCCTTTGGAAATTCCTTTAGTGCAAAATAAATTTCTTTTTATTTATTCTTCTTGGAGTTTACTGGGAATTCCTGAATATGTGGATTACTGCCTTTCATCAGTTACAAAAATTCTCAGCCACTGTTACTTCGAATGTTGGTTCTCCCTCTTTCCATTATCTCCTTCTAGGACTAACTCTGTTAGGACAGATGGTAATTTCTCACTTTACCAATACATATCTCAATATTCCATAGCCTTTTATAGTCTTGATCACTTTTGTTCCTGGGCTACATTCTTTGAGATTCCCCCAGATTTATTCTCTAGGTCAGAATTAAAATTTTGTCCATTATGCCACTTAACTTTTCATATTTTTCCTGGATATTTTATTATAATTTTCAAAATACAATAAGGAGAATTTTACTCTAAACTCCCATATACTTACCCCAATTGTATATTTTACGATTAACATTTTACTGTACTTGCTTTATCACAGATCTATCCCATCTATCCCTCTATGTATCCATCAATCGAATTTTATATGTGTATCAAAGTAAGTTGCAGCATCAATAAATGAACTCCAAATTCTTCCACTTAGCTTTTATTTTCGATTCTTTCATTTTCTATTTCTCAAAGGTTCATCACCATCTGATCATTTCTGATGTTTCCTCGTTTATCACTCACCTTTCCATGTACGTCTTTTACTTCTCAAACATACTAGACATATTTACTTTATAGTCCATAAGGCCATATTTTAACAACTAAAAATACAGAATGCCTAGTTAAATTTGAATTTTAGGTAAACAACACTTTTTTTTTTAAAGATTTTATTTATTTATTTGACAGACAGAGATCACAGTAGGCAGAGAGGCAGGCAAAGAGGAGGAAGCAGGCTCCCCGCAGAGCAGAGAGCCTGATGTGGGGCTCGATCCCAGGACCCTGAGATCATGACCTGAGCCGAAGGCAGCGGCTTAACCCACTGAGCCACCCAGGCACCCCTAAACAACACATTTTTAATGTAAGTATGTCCCAAATACTGCACGGATATACTTATACTTAAAATTTACTTATTACTTACCAGATGTTCAAATTTAATTGAGTGCCCTGGTACTTTGTCTGACCATCACCTGATCATTCCCATATCTGAGGTCTTTATAGGACTGGCTCATTCATTTTGTTGACTCTTACCCATGATGGCTTGTTTCCTTGTGTGTTTTGTGATTTGGGGTTTTTCACTCAACTTCAAGTTTCACTGTCAGACTTCCTCTAGGCTTCAGCTGAGGATACATTCCTCCTTGCTTCTGCCAGGTGTCTGGGACACTATAGATCTGGTCTACTTTAAAATAAAAATTTCAGCTGATGGCTTTCTGGACCATGCAAAGAGTGAAAATTTGGGCCAGGAGCCCTCAGAAAAAAGCTAGTGGCCACAAAATGTCAATAGAGACTTTTTCCTTCTTTTTAAAAAATGTCTGTACAAAGCAATTTTGGTTGCTGTCTGCCTTTTCTAAGTGCACTCTCCTAGCTCAAAAAACTTACCGCTGCTAAGTCATGGTGTTATTTTTTCCGGTGTGAGGAGCTTACCATCCCGAACAGAGCCAGTGCTTCATACCAGGTGCCCCAGAGCAGAGGTTTTGAGTTATTATCTTCAGGGCTTAGTTCCTTCCTTTCTTCCATGGACTTCAAGGCTGATTTGTTCCTGACATCAAATGATTCCACTTGAAACCTTCAGATGCATCCCTCTATTTAAATGAGTGATTTAAAAAGTTTGGTTGGCTTTTTAGATGTTTTGTAGTCTCTCCAGTTACAGTTATTGCTGGAAGCCTGTGTTCTGTAGTCAGCAAACAATTTTTGGATCTTATAAAGTTAAAGAGTTGCTTCAGGTATTATTAAATCTGGAGATCTCAACCAGGCAGACCCTATATGATTATAAACATATGTAAAACAAAATAAGTAGAATTCCTTCTTACTTTAAAAAGCCAATCTTTTTCTAGGTATGCCACATGATATAAAGGTAATTAAAGTGGCCACATTAAAACAAACAGTGCAACTGGAATGACCTGCTCCACCAGGTCAGTGTACAAACGACATCATATTCTTTTAATATTCAAAGTAATCACCTTATTGGAGGGAGAACTAGAGCCACTGATTGTGATCAATGATCCCCATTTCCAATATTATAGAGCCTACTCTCCATTCCTGGGGTCCCCCAGGTACAGACTTTTTATTTCATATTCACACACTCTGCCTGTGTTTCATACTCACAGTCTCTGCCTTAATTTCTCAAACTCCTCCTAAGGGTCTGGATGGCTGGGAAGGAAGGAGAGTCCAGCCTCCCACCCCGTGGCAGTGCTCCTGGTTGCCCTGCCTGGGTTTTTGGTTCAGATTCTCCTTCCCTCTACTAAGCAACTGTCTGGGGACACTTGGTATCTTTTTGTGATGGAGGACGTCAGACTGGCCCAACTCAATACAGCTGAAATATTCTGACATTGTAGCTTAGATGGGATGGAATGAAGGTCCCAATTCTAGAATAGCTTGGAGGAATCTTGGTCTTTCTGCAAAATGTCCTTTCTCCTTAGCATCATAGTAAAGAATATTGGGAGGGGTAGTCTTTGTCAATATGTTAATAAGTGCCCATGCTGTATGCCTGTCCTGGGGCATTAAGTGCTTAATTAAGAAGATACATGCAGGGGTGCTTTGGTGGCTCACTCAGTTAGGCAACCCATTCTTGTCTTTGGCTAAGTCATGATCTCAGAGTTGTGAGAGTGTGCCCGTGCAGGGCTCTGCGCTCAGTGTGAAGTCTGCTTGGGATATTTTTCCCTCTTTATCTCCCTCCCCCATTACCCCTCCCCAAGTGCAAGTGCACTCTCTCTCTCTCTCAAATAAATTAATTAAATCTGGGGGGAAAAGGGGAAAAAAGAAGATGCATGCCAATGATTGTTTTAGGAAAAAAAAAAATTGCTCCCAAGAGCAATTGTGATCTCTCAAGGAGCCTTGTGATCTCCAATACTAGACATTAAAGCAGACTGAACATTTTTTTTTTACTTTATTTATTCATTTGACAGAGGGCAATCACAAGTAGTCAGAGAAGCAGGCAGAGAGAGAGGAAGAGAAGCAGGCTCCCCGCTGAGCAGAGAGCCTGATGCAGGGCTCGATCCCAGGACCCTGAGATCATGACCTGAGCTGAAAGCAGAGGCTTTCACCTACTGAGCCACCCAGGCGCCCCCGGATTGAACATTTTAATTGCTAGCTTATGCCTTTAAAAAATATACAATTTGGGGCACCTGCCTGGCTCATTCAGTAGAGAGCATGTGGCTCTTGATCTCAGGTTCATGAGTTCAAAAAGAAAAAAAGTACAAGTGTTTGCCTCACCAGAAAACCTCTGTAGGAGAGTGTATAGTTTTCCACATATAGATTCTTCACTGCAAGGAGAATAGTAACTGTACAGTAGTAAAACCAGATAATAACTACACCAGATGATCAGACTTAACTTCACAAACTAAACACCTGTATTTTCAAAAAAGAAAGATCTCAAATTATGTCTTTACCTTCCAACTTAAGAAATTAGA
The DNA here is from genome assembly GCF_020171115.1 of Neogale vison. NCBI lineage: Eukaryota > Metazoa > Chordata > Mammalia > Carnivora > Mustelidae > Neogale > Neogale vison. The sequence goes on from NC_058101.1 coordinate 173,970,441, forward strand.
AAAAGGAGGGGCACCTGGGTGGTTCAGTCGTTAAGCATCTGCCTTCGGCTCAGGTCATGATCCCACAGTCCTGGGATCGAGCCCTAAGTCTCAGCAGGGAGTCTGCTTCTCCCTCTTTTTCTGCCCCTACCCTTCTCCCTTCCCCTGCTTGGGCACACACTCTCTCAAATAAATAAAAAATAAAAATTTTAAAACAACAATAATAATAATTAAAAAGAAATAAGAAAAAGGAGCAAAAACCCAAGGCAAAAAAGAGGAGGGAAATAATAAAGATTTCAGTGGAAATAAATGAAAGAGAGCATGGAAAACAATAAAGGAAATCAACCAGACTGAAGTTTGGTTCTTAAAACAGATCAATGAAAGTGATAAACTTTTAGCTAGAACGAAGAATTTGAGAAAGGGAGACAAGTCAAATTCCTAATATCAGAAATGAAAAAGGGAACACCACTCCAACTTCACAGGGGAAAAAAAGGAATTGAAAGGGAATACTATGAAAAATCATGTGTATCTAAATTAGGTAACTACATGAAATTGACAAACTCCTAGAAAGACAAAAAGAACCAACACTGGCCCAAGAAAAAAAACAGAAAATCTGAAAATGTCTATAAGAGGCTAAAGGATTGAGTTAGTAATTTAAAAACTTCCCACAAAGAAAAACCTAGGCCCAGACGACTGCATCAACATGTAAAGAATTGTATCAATCCTTTACAAACTCATGTCTTCCCCCTGTGAGACCAGGAACAAAACAAGGGTGTCTGCTTTTACCACATTTAATTTAACTTAATTTAATTTATTTATTTGAGAGAGAGAAAGAGAAGAGGGAGAAGGAGAAGCAGACTCCCCACTGAGCAGGCAGCCTGAATCAGGACTCAATCCCGGGATCCTGGGACCATGGCCTCAGCCAAAGACAGATGCTTAATTGGTTGAGTCACTCAGGTGCTGCTCACCCCCAACATTTATTAACATTGTACTGGAGGTTCTAACTCGGGCAATTAGACAAGAAAGAAATAAAAAGCACCCAGATTAGAGAGGAGGTAAAACAACAACAACAACAACAACAACAAAAAAAGATGACATGATCTTGCATATAGAAAATCCTAAGGAATCAGAAACTGTTAGAGCTGTAACTGAATTCAACAAGTTTGCAGGATACGAGATCTAACTATAAAAATCAGTTGTATTTTTATACATTCGCAATGAACATGGTAAACATGGTAAATATGAAATTAAGAAAGCAATTACATTTACAATAGCATCGAAAAGAATAAAATACTAGGTAAAAATTTAGTAAGAGAAGTGCAAGATGTACGTGGCAAACCATAAAATACTGTTGAAAGAAATTTTTTTAAACATTATTTATTTTATTTATTTTAGAGAGAGAGAGATCTTATTTTATTTATTGATTTATATTTAAGATTTTGTTAGTTTATTTGAGAGAGTGAGCATGGGGTGGGAGTGTCAGAGGGAGAAGCAGACTCCCTGCTGAGCAGGGAGCCCAATGCGGGACTTGCACCCGAGACTCGGATCATGACCTAAGCCGAAGGCAGTTGCTTAACCAACTGAGCCCCCAGGTGCCCCAATAAATCTTATTTTAGAGAGAGCACGCAAGTCGGGGCAGGAGCAAAGGGCGAGAAGGAGAGGCAGACTCTGTGCTGAGTGCAGGACCTGATGTGGGGCTCCATTCCACTACACTGAGATCATGACCTGAGCCAAACCAAGAGTTGGATGCTTAATAGACTGAGCCACCCAGGTGCCCCAAAATACTGTTGAAAGAAATTTAATAAAATCTCGGTAAATGAAAAGACTTCCCATGTTCACAGATGGAAAGACTTAATACTGTTAAGGTGGCAATATTTCCCCAATTGCTCTACAGATCCAACTCAATCCCTAGTAAAATTTCAGCTGGTTTCTTTGCAGGAACTGGCAAACTGATGCTAAAATTCACGTGGAAATCCAGAGACCAAGAAGGGCCAAAACCATCTTCAAAAAGAAGAACAAAGCTGGAAGATTCATAATTTCCACTTCAAAACTGATTACACAACTTCAGCAATCAAGATGTTATCATATTTGGGGCGCCTGGGTGGCTCAGTGGGTTAAGCCTCTGCCTTCAGCTCAGGTCATGATCTCAGAGTCCTGGGATCGAGCCCCGCATGGGGCTCTCTGCTCAGTAGGGAGCCTGCTTCCTCCTCTCTCTCTGCTTGCTTCTCTGCCTACATGTAATGTCTGTCTGTCAAATAAATAAACAAAATCTTTTAAAAGAAAGATGTTATCATATTAGTATACAGGTAGACATATAGATCTATTAAATAGAACTGAGAATTCAGAAATAAACCCTTTCATTTATGGTCATTTGAAGCCGGATGAAGATGGCAAAATAATTTAATGGAGAAAGAATAGTCTTTTCAACAAATGTCATTAGGAAAGCTGCATATCCACTTGCAAAAGGTTGAAGCTGGACCCCTATTTCACACTACGCACTCAATAACTCAATAACCCAAGTAACTCAAATAACTCAAAATGATTGAAGAACTACATGTAAAACTATAAAACTCTTAGAATGAAACACAGGAGTAAATCTTCACAACCTTGGGTTCAGCAATGGCTTCTTTTGAGACATCAAAGGCATAAGCAATGACAAAAAAACGAATGAAAATTTGGATTACATGAGAACAAAAACTTTCATGCTACAAATGATACCATAAAAGAAAGTGAAAAGACTACTTGGAAGTTGCTAAAAGAGCTCTTAAATGTTCTCAACTCTCTCTCTCTCTCACACACACACACACACACACACTAAATTACATGAGGTAATGGCTGGGTTAACTAATATTATTGTGGTAATCATTCCATAATATATACATGTATCAAACTATGCTGTATAGCTCAAACTTATACAGTGTTATATGCCACTTATATTTCAATAAAGCTGAATAAAGAAATGAAAAGACAACCCACAGAATGGGAGAAAACATTTGCAAATCACATTATCTGATAATGGACTTGCATCTAGAATAAACCTCTGTTAACTCAATAAAGGAAAGGCAACCCAGTTTTAAATTGGGCAAAGGATTCAAATAGATATTTCTCCAGCGAAAATATACAAATGGCCCTTAAGTACAGGAAACGCTGCTCAACATCATTACTCATCAGGGAAGTCAAAACCACAATAAGATTCCACCTTACACCCACTAGGGTGGTTATAATTTTAAAAATGGATAATAACAAGGTTTGGTGGAAAGACGGAGAAAATGCAAGCCTCATAGGTTGCTGGTGAGAATGTAAAATGGTATAGCTATTTTTGAAAAACTGTTTGGCAGTTCCTAAAAAATTTAAACACAGAGTTACCCTATGACTTAGTAATTTCTCTTGGGTATATGCACCCAAGAGAAATGAAAACATATGTCCACATAAAAACTTGTACACACATGTTCTAAGAAGAAGCATTATTCATAAGAGCCAAAAAGTGGAAACAATCCAAATGTCCATCAACTTATGAATGGAGAAATAAAATGTGATATATCCATACAATGGCATATTATTCAGCCATAAAGAGAAATCAAATACTGATACATGCTATGGCATGAATGAACCTTGAAAACACGATGCTAAGTGAAAGAAGCAAGTCACAAAAGATGACATATTATATGATTCCATTTATAAGAAATGTCAAGAATAAGAAAATTGATAGAGACATAAAATAGATGAGTAGCTATTTAGGACCAATGGTAAAATGGAGGCAGGTGGGGGGGGGTGAAGGGGAGATGGGGAATCACAGCTAATGGGTAGGATTTTTTTTAGGGGGAATGAAAACATTCTAAAATTAGATTGTGGTGGTAATTGTACAACCCTGCGGATAGAGTAAAAATCACTGAATTGGGGCGCCTGGGTGGCTCAGTGGGTTAAGCTGCTGCCTTAGGCTCGGGTCATGATCTCAGGGTCCTGGGATCGAGTCCCGCATTGGGCTCTCTGCTCAGCAGGGAGCCTGCTTCCTCCTCTCTCTCTCTCTGCCTGCCTCTCTGCCTACTTGTGATCTCTGTCAAATAAATAAATAAAATCTTTAAAAAAAAAACAACCACTGAATTGTATACTTTAAGTGGGCGAGTTTTACAGTATGTAAATTATGTCTCAACAAGGTTTTTTTTTTTAAAGAAATCAACTTCATCACTGAGGGGCAAGTAGAAGTCACACAGCTCCAGAGATGATCCCCTGAGTAGGATCCATCACTTTTGTAGTATTCTGGCTAGGAATGAGTGCCTGAAATCTAATCCCAAGAAGACAGAACATTAAGTGTGGACCATTCCAAGCGATAATTTATCTGTATTCTTAAAAATTGTTAGTGTCATGAAGGACAAATGAAGGCTGAGGCATTTACTTTATTAGAGACTAATGAGACCTACACTCTGTGATCCTGAACTGGATCCTACCTAGAGGGAAAAATGCTCTAAAGAACACATTAACAAAATTGGAACTGGTTTGCAGATTAAAATGTCATATCAAGGTTAAATTTCCAGAACTCCATAAATGCACTATAGTTAGGTAAGAAAACATCTTTGTTATAAGGACAAAACCTACAAGTAAGAGGCATGGTACATGCAACCTACTCTCCCACAGACAGATTAGAAATCAACATAAAAGAATATATATGAAGAAAAGCAAAGGAGTGATGATCACAGAAGACCAGTGGGGAAGAAAGGGATACAATTGGAGAAGGACATGAGGGGGGCCTTGCAGGAAGGGAGAGGGCAGGGGAGTACCGTTCTATGTTTTAGCCAGGGTGACAGAACACAACTATTTATATTATTATTATTGCCTTTGGAAGTAAGCTGTTTTGTGGATTTGTTACATTTTACAGTTAAAAAATAATTTAAAAGGAATAAATCTAAATTCCTATACAAATAATCTTAAAAGAAAGCCAAAACCAGAATAGTCTAATCAACCTGACATTTTCTAGGACTTGCTTCTGTCCCTCAGTATTAGGATTTTGGTAAATTTTCCCTATTAAATAATCTTGTTAAGGTCTGCCTATTAAATTAAAAAAATACGCATTAATTCTGGATGTGGGTAATAGGTAAATAGTTAATAGTTAAATTCTCTACATTTCTGAGGCTATTTTTCTTACGAATTAAAATAAATTCAAAAGTGCATGCCTTGGGCACCTAGGTGCTCAGTTGGTTAAGCATCTGGCTCTTAATTTTGGCTCAGATCATAATCTCAGGATTGTAAGATCAAGCCCTGCAACCAGATCCACCCTCAGGGGAGAGTCTGCTTGGGATTCTCTCTCCCTCTGTTCCTCCCCTCCCCCCCTCTCTTTATAATAATAAGTAAATCAATCTTAAAAAAATAAAAATAAAAGTGCATGCCTGATTCTGCATAAGAAAACATTTCCTAGGTTCATGGGTAAGGGTGATTTGTCAGAGAGTGCCAGGCTGAAAGTTAGGATTTTCTGGGGTTTGATACCTGACCACTTCTATGACCTGGATCTACATCATGGATTAGTTACTAGTTTTGTGATCACAGGCCATCTACTTAAACATTCTTTTTTAAAAATTTCCCTCTTTAAAGTAGGAAAGGGAATTTACTCAGTCATTTTGTTCAGAAATAATGTTCTTTCAGGGAAGTTACTAATATTGGAAGTCACTATGAAAAGAATGCCATATGTCCTAGGTTTAAAGAGCTTACCAACTTAAAGATATACCATTTACTTAAAGCTTTAAGCTTTTTTTAAAAAAAGATTTTATTTATTTACTTAAGACACACACACACACAGAGAGCATGAGTGGAGAGAGGGGCAGAGGGAGAGGGAGAAGCAAACTATCCACCAAGCAGGGAGACCCAATGTAGGGCTCCATCCCAGGACCCTGGGATCATGACCTGAGCCAAAGGCAGACGCTTAACAACTGAGCCACACAGATGCCCCAAAGCTTTAAGTTTTTTGAGGAAAAAGCGGGGGAAATAGAAGGAAGGAAGAAGAAAAAAGAAAATGAAGGAAGGAAAAAAGGAGAGAAAGGAAGAAAGAAAGAAAGAGGGAGAGAGGAAGGAAGGAAGGAAGGAAGGAAGAAAGAACCACACGTTGAATTAAAAATCTTCCCAAACATTATAGTATCAAAGAACTACAGTAATTAACCTCTTTCTGCCAGTATCATTTTGCCTTGGTCTGATTGCCTTCCAACACACTGAAGGACTGAGGCAGCCCTCTTCGTGAACATTACAGTTTTCTCATAGAGATCCTCAGTCTTGGTCCTGTGTGACTCGGAAGAGTTGGCAGTTGCTAGGAACTCTATTAAAGTGGCAGATACACAGTTATGCAAACCATGGGGGTAATACAGCAGATTAAACATATGCATCCAATTTTGCCCCCTCTTAAAATTTTATTGAAACTAGGGTAGAAAGACGCTTTTTGAAAAGACATGACAATGATTGGTGGAAGAGATAGGAAAGGAGAACAAAACTGGCAGCTAGGATGCTGGTGGGCATGATACTGATTTGGAAGGCCTTGGGAAGCTGGATTCCCAATTTTGCAGTGGGGGCGGTCAGAGGCAGGTCATATTACATCAAAGAATGCTGAAAAATTGGCAGTGCCAGATACCCCTGGAATTTGGGGGTAAGAGCATGGCTGAAACAAGGAAAACTGCTAAAAGGTGTTTGTGAAATTGTGACATTACCTAGATCCCCCCTCCAACTCCATACCACTAAGCAACTATTCCTCACCTACTGATAAAAGAAATTCAGCTTCGTCATCTAGAGAGAATGAAACAGAAACTCTCTTGTTTGAGGGAGGCCAGGTACATTGAAGGCATAGCGGGCAGGACTCTTTATTCTCAGATGGTTCAGAAAAATAACAATGTGTGTATATTTGGGGAGGGGGTAATAAAATGTTAAATGTGGCAAAATACTAATAATTGGTAAATCTGGAAAAATGTATATAGACATTTTCAGTAGTATTCTTGCAACTTTTATGGATGTTTGAAACTCAAAATAAAAAGTTTGTTTTGGGGATGCCTCGGTGGCTCAGTGGGTTAATTTAAGTCTCTGCCTTCAGCTCGGGTCATGATCTCAGGGTCCTGGGATCGAGCCTCCCATCGGGATCTCTGCTCAGAGGTGAGCCTGCTTCTTCCTCTCTCTCTCTGTCTGCTTCCCTGCCTACTTATGATCTCTGTCTGTCAAATAAATAAACAAAATCTTTTTTAAAAAAGTTTATTTTGTTAATTTTTTTTAAAGACAGACAATGCAAAGAACAACAGGCCCTTTCTGCCTCTACTGACTATCAAAATGCCAGTAGCCAGATATTTAACCTAGAGAAAGGGAATTTGAATACCCTTCTCCAGGGAATTTCCTCGAGCGGAAAGATAAATGGAGCTCTGTTAAGATATATGGAGCCTTCTTTCCCCAACAGCCCACTGAGACTGTCTTTATGAAGCTAAAGGTCTGTGAGCCCCAACCACATTGTCAGACTTTGCAATCACGTTTTTACTATTTCACACTGAGGGTGCCTGGGTGGCTCATGTGTTCAAGTGTCTGCCTTCAACTCAGGTCATGATCCTGGTTTGTGGAATCGGGTCCCCGCTCAGCAGGGAGCCTGCTGCCCCCTCTCCCTCTGCCTCTCCCCCTGCTTGTATTCTCTCTGTCTCTCTCTCTCTCAAATGAATAAATAAAATCTTCTTTAAAAAACCTTTAATTAAAAAAATCTTTAGTACTCCACACTTATTAATGTAGAAACAGCTAAAGAGGTAAGATAGCTACAGAAGGCAAACAGGAAAAACAAAGCCCAACTTAGCGAATCAGGCAGCAAGGAGAAAAATACCTGGGCCGGAGGGGGAGGTTAGGTGAGGGGACTAATATTAACATCCTTATGGAGATAAGATAGTGTCATATTCATAAACCAAGAAGGGGATGCTTTTAAAAGAAACAGTAGGAGAACAAAAAACAGCTGTTAGAAATTAAAGACATGTTAGTGAAAAGGAAAATGAAAAACTCAATAAAATATTGGAAAAATAAGTCTTGAAAATTTCCCAAAAGTTGAGAAAAAAGACAAAGTGATAGAAAGGTAGAGAGAAAAAGTGAGAAAATAAGAGGATCTGTCCAGTGGGTTTCAAACCCAAATAATAGGAAGTCTGGAAAAAGAGAAAATGGAGAGGCAGAAATCAGAAATTAAAGTAATTTGAGATAATTCCTCAAAACTGAAGAACAAATTTTTCAACTAAAAGCCCCACCAGGTGAATTTCAGAAATTTGGAAACCTGAAATTTTCTTTCATCAGTAGGAGGTGAGAAGCAGTTGCCCAATGGTGTAGAGTGGGGAGGGGTCTGGTATCTTGCAAAATTGATTAACAAGACTCATACTAAGGTATATCACTGTGAAATTTCAGAACAATGGGAACAAAGAGAACATTTTACAAACTTCTAGAGACAGAAAACTAAGACTCTTTAGTTTTAAAAAGAAAGGGGGTAGAATTTGGAGTCTGATGTTTTTGTTTTATTTTTCAAAGTTTACTTACATTAGTTCTTTTCTGTTCCAGTCCCTGCTTAATAACATAAGCACATTTAGATTCATTTTTTATAATTTATAGTCTATTTTGGGTTTCCTTTGCTGTCTGGGTGATTTTTAAAAATTTACATTAAGATGTGTTTTTCTTTATTTTCTTCATCATGATAAGTATACTGTTTAATCCCATCCCCTATTTCCCCCATCCTCCCATCCATCTTCCATCCGATAACCACCAGTTGTTCTCTAGAGTTAAGAGTCTGTTTCTTGGGTGCCTGGGTGGCTCAGTGGGTTAAAGCCTCTGCCTTTGGCTCAGGTCATGATCCCAGAGTCCTGGGATCAAGTCCCATGTCGGGCTCTCTGCTTGGCAGGGAGCCTGCTTCCCCCTCTCTCTCTGCTTCTCTCCCTGCCTACTTGTGATCTCTATCTGTCAAATAAATAAGTCAAATCTTAAAAAAATTTAAAACAAACAAAAGAGTCTGTTTCTTGGTTTGTCTCTTTTTTTTCCCTTTGCTTATTTGTTTTGTTTCTTAAATTCCACATACAAGTGAAATCACATGGTATTTCTCTTTCTCCGACTTATTTTTCTTAGCATTATACTATATAACCTTCATAAATGTAAATTTCACAAATGTCTCTTCATAAATATTGTTGCAAATGGCAAAATTTCATTGTTTTTTTTAAAAGATTTTATTTATTTATTTGACAGAGAGAGATCACAAGCAGGCGGAGAGGCAGGCAGAGAGAGAGGAGGAAGCAGGCTCCCCACCGAGCAGAGAGCCCCAAAAGGGACTTGATCCCAGGACCCCTGAGATCATGACCTGAGCTGAAGGCAGCGACCCAACCCACTGACCCACCCAGGCGCCCAAGATTTTGGTTTTTATGGCTGAATAATATTCCATTTTACACACGCGCACACACACACATATATATCTCACATCTTTTTATCCGTTCATCATTCGATGGACACTTGGGCTGCTTCCATATTTTGGCCATTGTAAATAATGCTGCTATAAACATAAAGGTGCATGTATCCTTTTGAATTAGTATTTCTATATTTTGGGGGGTAAATACCCAATACTGTGAGTCCTGGATCCTAGGGTATTTCTGTTTTAAATTTCTTGAGGAACCTCTATTCTGTTTTCCACAGTAGCTGTAATAATTTGCATTCTCACCAGTTAGTGTAAGAGGGTTTCCCTCTCACCACATCCTCACCAACAACTGTTGTATCTTGTGTTTTTTATTTTAGCCATTCTATAGAGCATTGCCTTCAAGATTCTGAGAGAAAATAATTTTCTTATATTTTACTTTATACCCAGTTCATTTATCAGTTATATATGAAGATAGACTAACATTATTTTCAGACTTAAAAATCCTCCCAGATTTGCTTCTTATGTACTCTTTCCTTAAGAAAGAAGCTCTCAAGGAAAAAAAAATAGCTAAGAACTAGGAAAGATATGAAAAAAAAGAAGATTCCATACAAGAGAGGGATAAAGGGAACCCAGAGAGGTACCAGAGAAAGAGGTTCTAGGATAACAGCTACGCCCTGGATGTGAGGGCAAACTCTCCAGTGTACCCAAAAGATAAACATATAGAAGGCTATAATTTCTGATATCCCTGTGGCCATTGTTCTATCTCTTTAATTTGAAGACAGAATGAGGGATGCCTGGATGGCTCAATTGGTTAAGCGGCTGCCTTCAGCTCAGGTCATGATCCCAGCGTCCTGGGATTGAGTCCCACATCAGGCTCCTTGCTTGGCAGGGAGCCTGCTTCTCCCTCTGCCTCTAGCCTGCCACTCTGTGTGCTTGGGCTCTGTCTCTCTCTCTCTCTCTAATAAATAAATAAAATCTTTTTTTTAAAAGCAGAGGCTTTAACCCACTGAGCCAACCAGACGCCCCCAAATAAAATCTTTTAAAAAAAAAGAGAAGAAGACAGAATGAATCTGGCACTGACTCCAAACTAACCTTGATTTGACTCAACCATATGCTAATGAATTACTGCTCTTGTCTCTGCCCAGCTGCCTGAATCAGATGAAGACACACAAATGTGGTCTGCTTTCATTCCACAAAAGTGGTCTGCTTTGATCTATTCATGAGGACTACAGGTGGTTCATCAACACAGAATCTGAAAATATAGAGCAACACACTTTGACATATTTCTGCCATGCATCCCAACAGTGGCCCTTTCTTTACACACCTAGGTTTCTAATTGTTACTGTTTTCAAAACAATGTATGTTTAGTTTAGAAATACATAGATGGGGGGCACCTGGGTGGCTCAGTGGGTTGGGCCGCTGCCTTCGGCTCAGGTCATGATCCCAGGGTCCTGGGTCGAGCCCCGCATCGGGCTCTCTGCTCTGCGGGGAGCCTGCTTCCCCCTCTCTCTCTGCCTGCCTCTCTGCCTACTTGTGATCTCTCTCTATCAAAAAAAAAAAAAAAAAGAAATACATAGATGGAAAACCATAAAGTAAAAAAATTATAAACCCAGGATAATGATTACTTGGAAATTGGAAATTGGGGAGGGGAAATGAAGGAAAAACATTAAAAGTACCAGTAATATTCTATTTATTAACCTGAACATGTTTAGGGCTCAGGGTGTGTGTGTGTGTGTGTGTGTGTGTGAGAGAGAGAGAGATGTAGATGTTCATTGTATTATTATTCTGCAAATTATACATATTTTATATTATTTATACATACATTATATCTGCACATTTGTTATATTCACAACAAAAATTTCTTTTAAAAGAGAGTAAGCAGAGGGTTGCTGGGGGGAGGCGGGGAGAGAGAGGGTGGTGGGATTATGGACATTGGGGGAGGTATGTGCTATGGTGAGTGCTGTGAAGTATGTAAACCTGGTGATTCACAGACCAGTACCCCTGAGGCTAATAATACATTATATGTTAATTAAAAAATAAAAAAATAAAAAAAATAAAAGAGAGTAAGCAAAATTACTGGTACTATGCTTAAAAGTTCTTTTTACTTAATCAAGAATTTATAAATTCTGGCAGATAATTTAAAGCAGTTTTTTTTTCCACAAGGAATTTTAATGGTCCCTCTAAAATCCATTTTTAAATGCTCAAGTAGTTCCATATGGTTGGAGGAAGGATGAATGTAACTGAGTGCAAGAGATGAATTTCTAGAAGCAGACAATGCCAAATCATGAAGGGCCTTGTATGTTAAAATAATCCTGGCCTGCAGCGATGTCTGTAACTAAAACTTAGATAAGGTTCACATATGTGAGGTTAGTGACTTCCCCATTCTCCCCAGCCTTTCTTCATCAATGTGTCTGGAACACATTAGGAGGTACTACGGAGTCCCAGCAACATGTAATGAGCAAACACACAGGAAATGTGCCAGGTTCTGAGAGCAGGTAAGTATTTTTTTGAGAAAGAGCTTTCAGCTTGCCAGTAGGCTTGGGCTGAGTTTGAACACCTGGTCATTAAATACCAAGATACCATGTAACCTAAGCTGCCTTACACGGACCAGGTGTTAGCTGGTCCAATTAGCTATTATACTGCACCTGCCCAGAGGTACTACATCAAAAAAGGGAATTAGTATGCATAATAAGGACTACGCCTGAACAGGTTTCAAGAGCAATGGTCGTATTTGCTGTACGTCTACTTATGCTACATTCTGGTTCCTCCTTGACTGTGGACACTACCGTGTCATCATGGGGAATTCCCTAAATCCAGTTGACTGAGGATGAACTATTTTCAGCCTGCTTTATTGATGGTGCTTGTGGTGTAGCCCCTCTCAGTTGTCCTAAAGGACAGAAAAGCAGAAAAATCTTCCCAGTGTGTACAACATTAGGTAATACATCTCCCTGTCTACAGTATCTAGGGGAGATAAGCCTGAATTAAGAACCTACATCAATTCACGGACAAAGGCTTGTGTCTTCAATGGATGATCAGTGACTTGGAATGATCATGATGTAGAGATTGCTGACTGTTGACAAAGAGGGAAGAGGTTCAAGGACAGACCTCTCAGAAGGGGCCAAGAGTATGCAAGCATTTGGGCTCAGGGTCAACATTCACAAAAGCCCTCTATGACGGAGAAGATTCATCATAATTAGTTTGGCAAGATGACTCACTTTGCGGATAACAGTCAACCTCCAATCAGTGCGTGCTCATGAATAAAGTGGCAGGCGTGTCAAGACAGAAGCTATGCAAAGTCTCATCAACATGGACTTCCCACCACCAAAGCCAGGCTGTAGCATGGGCTAATTGCTCCCGCCGAGCGCCCCATCTACGGGTAGCAACAATCCCCAGTGCCTAGTATGGGGGCTTCCCAGGGGAATCAGTTGCCACCTGGCAAGAGGTTGATTGCATACTGCTGGAACTCTTCAGTCATGAAAGGGGCAGGAAGGCACCCTCATGAGGATACTTATTCTGAATTTGGACTCATTTCCACTGTTTGCTATCCTTCTAGTACCCTGTCCATGGACTTGCGGAACACTACACTGTCATGGTACTCCCAGATATTATTTCTAACCAAGAAAATCAGTCTACACCAAAAGAAGAAAGGTCATGGGTGTATCTTCTCAGGATTCACTGATCTTAGCATGTATGTGTAAGGGTCTGCCCCTCCCAGAGGAACTTGCTTGTGGACCCTGAATGTAAGGGTGGGGCAGACTGAGTGGAGATATCCAATCAGTAAGCCCTATGTATATCCACTGGGAAAATTGGAATTCAATTGGCCACCTGTGTAGGGGCGGGGCTTAACCACCCCCATAAAGGTTACTCTGCCAGGCTGTCAAGGGGGGGCTGCTGCAGGAGAGCAGCGGCTGCTGCAGGAGGGATGGAGTCGGCAGAGAGCGGTGAAGTCGGCAGAGAGCGGTGAAGTCGGCGGAGAGTGGTGAAGCGGTGCGGAGAGCGGTGGAAGTCGGCGGAGAGCAGGGGAGTCAACGGTGAATAGAAGAGCTGTAACAGCTCTTGTAAGAGCTACAACCGCGTTTGCAGTCTCCAGCCTCCCGCCGGCCCCAAGCTGCCGCCTGCAGCCTCCAGCCTCCGGCGGCGGCCCCGAGCCGCCGCCTTCAGCCTCCAGCCTCCGGCGGCAGCCTCCAGCCTCCGGCTGCCCAGCAGTCCAGTTGTCAGCAGTCCAGTTGTCAGCAGTCCAGTTGTCAGCGGTCCAGTTGTCAGCGGTCCCTCGACGCCTGCGGTCCTGAGACATCTGCGGTCCAGTTGTCAGCGGTCCCTCGATGCCTGCGGTCCTGACACCTGCAGCCCCTAGATGCCAGCGGTCTGGAGGCGTAAGCAGCTCTGAGATGCCAACGGCCCCTAGACACCAGCAGCCTCGCTGCAAAATGCCTCGCCACCCCGAACCACAAGTGGCCTTGTCCGCAGTGGTGGCTTCCTCCGGGTGGAAGCCTGGTCAGAGTAGCATCGTGGGGAGCAGAGTCTGTGTCATCTGTGTTGTCCTCCTTGTCATTGTTGCTTCTTCGTCATTGGGAGTGGCCTCATCCAGGAAATGGTCTTGTCCAGAACAGCCTCTTCTTGGGAGCAGCCTTGTCTGGGGAGCAACTTCACTGAGCAGTGGCCTTGTCTTGGGAGTGGCCTCTTCTTGGGAACGGCTCCAATCATGGAGCGGCCTCATCTGCAGAGCAGCAGCGTCATCTAGAGCGGCCTCGTCCAGAGTGGCCTTCTTGGAAGTGACCTTGTTGGGTTCATCGTCACCGCCTTTTCGTAAGAGGTAGCTCTGACCGGTAGTTTGATTCCTGATGCTTGGCGCGAAATAAAGTTTTGCTTGACCTTCGCTTTGTATCAGTCTCGTTCCTTTGATCACGGACCCTAACATTTGGGGGCTCGTCCGGGATTAAACGACGAGAACTGAGCCAGCATCAGAATTTTTAGGGAAAGCCTCCGGAGGTATTGGGTTTCGAGGTATTGGGTTTCAAGGTATTGGGTTTCGAGGTATTGGGTTTCGAGGTATTGGGTTTCGAGGTATTGGGATCCTATCCGTCTGTCTGGTTGGAGCTCCAGGGTATAGCCCACCGGGGAGAAGCTGGACGCAGCCATGCTCCCCAGGGCTGGAGTGGATGCGGGGACGCCCCATCCCTCTGCTGATAGATCGACAAGGGGTTCGAGTCCCCCTGGGCGGTCGGGGGGTTCGAGTCCCCCTGCACCGTCGGGGGGTTCGAGTCCCCCTGGGCGGTCGGGGGGTTCGAGCCCCCTGCCTTCCCTTTGACAGTTGAGGGGTTCAAGTCCCCTTAGACGGTTGGGGATAAAGATAGCCCCCACCAGTGGCAAGCTCTGGGTAAATTAAAAAGTGCATAGAAATTAATGCACTCCATAAATTTGGTCAGGAGGACAAAGAGAAAAATCCGATTAGGAAATCCATTGAGCTATACAAAAACAAAAACAACACACCAAAGCTTATGGAATGCCATTAAAACAGTACTTAAAGGGAAATTATAGCAGTAAGCACCTGTTTTAAAGGATGAAGTTAAACTTCTACCTCATACAATATACAAAATTTTAAAAGGATCAGAAACCTATATTGTACTCTATAAGGCAACTGATATATGCTATAATATCGATGACCCTTGAAAACATTAGGCCAAATTAAAGAAGCCAGTGATAAAAGACTACATGTATGATCCTGCTTATATGTGAAATGTCCAGAAAACTCAGATCTATAGGAACAGAAAGTAAATTAATAGTTACTTAAGATAGGTTGCCAAGAGATGGGAGTGACCAATGTTTGAATGGGGTTTCATTTAGGATGGTGAAAATGTCCAGAACTTGATTGGACACAATTCATACTTTTAAAGTATACATTTCAATAAACCATTTAAAGGTTATAGGAACTCTAAAGGAACAACAAATAGAAAGGTAAATAACAAGATAATAGGAGAATATGAAAAAGCTCATGGAGCTCAGGAAAGGAAGTCCCCCCACCCCAGCAGCAGGCTCTGGACGAGGGCCACTGGGGTTGTGGTTATTTGTTTGTTTTTAGTTTTTTGTTGTCTATTGTGTTTTGTTATGGTTGAAGGAATGTGGCAAGAAGAGAGTAAGGGGACGCTAGCTTTCATCTCTCTGTTCCTCATAATAGATGTGGGGCTTCTCCCTCACTCATTTTGTGTGTTAAGGGCTATAATGAGCTACCTGGAGTTAGTCAAATGCCGGGTTAAGGTGTCCAATGCTGATGCTCATTAGAGCCGGGCATGGAAAATAAGTGCCTAGTGGGCCACTTTTGGTAAGCAGAACTGGTACTGTGGGATGAACCAACCTCGAGACAGAGACTTTAAGGAATATTCCCAAGCAGCTGCCGAAACTTCTTTTGTTTCGGGGAATTCCTTGCCTTCTCTGGCCCGATGTGGACTGCCTGGCCCCTCCCCCTTGCTGGCAGGGAAAGCATGGCATCTGAAGTGGAATGGGCCCAGGTGGAACATGAGGTCTGTTGGCGAAGGGATGGCTGGGCTGATGGTTAACTGTCTGTTTCAAGGGTTTAATGAGTAATTGCTAAAGTGGCTTCCGAAGTCTTTGATAACCTGAAACTGTGAAGGGTTGCTTGAATGACAAATGGAGTTAAATTTGTTGGACATCTAGATCCTAACCAAATGGGATGAAATGCTAGGGCGCTGTTTGCTGGAACTGGGTTTGTACTTTTGAAATCTGCTGGTGAACACATTCTGTGCTTAACTGATTGATAAATTTGCCATCTAAAGAATTCTGTTGTAACAACTCACCATTGGTTTATATTTAGTCTTAAGTAGAGGTTAAGGTATTTCTAAGAGTACAAAATTCTGTTAAGTGTAATTAAGACTGATGGAAATGAGAAAAGCAACTCTGTATGTAAAAAGTAGGAGATATGTAAAAGAGAGATAAACAGCCCTAAGGCCACTGTCAGAGCTAAATCCATTCGTAAAAGAATGGAAGGGGAGACTGATCACCTCCCATTAGCCAGGGATACCAAAAGGGGAGGATGTCCAACCTGTTTGAATCTGGAAAATGCCTGACTGTGTGAATGTATCTCTATGGCTCCACCGCTTCCACTATGGAGTCTGAATGGACTGCACCCTAAATCTTGCAGGGCTTCATATGGCATAACGGTCATCTACTCCATGGAGTAGCCCAGTCCAGGGTTTATACAGACAGACCTTAAATAAGACGCTCCTAAGTTCCCACGAGGGACACGAGCAGGACAGCATCCAGGGACAGCCCTGCTCCAATGGCAGAGCAGACCACAGCTGTTCTCTCTGGGCTCCTCCACCCAGAATCTGGGAGATGGAACAGGGGGAAATTCTGTGCAATGAATTTGGACTCTGCTTAGCACCTCTGTGTTGGCTCTCAGACCTAGAAAAACGAGAGCCTGAGGGTCCACTTTGAGTCTAGGAAGCCATCTTCCAAGAGGAAGAAAACTCTCTGAAGCTCCGTGAGCTGCTCGTCCCTCTTCTCTGATGTCTGGACTCGATGGGTCACACAAGGGCCTATGGGAGGAGCTCGGGAGTCAAGGCTTCAAATCTTGGCCATTGGAGGCTGCCAGGGACCTGACCCGATTGATACACGTGCAGCTGCTGGCACGTTTCTGAATATGCTGGCTCTCTGCAGCCTCTGCATCTTTGAACAACATGTCTATCTGTCTGAAACATCATTCTGTTCCAAGCACTTAGAAACCCTCCACTACCTCCTCCTTTGTACAGAATGGGTATGACCACAAGGCATCAGTAGCCCAAGAAGGCCGGGGGCCAATGTAACTATGAACGAGAGAGATATGGTAGCTAACCAAGCCTGGACAAATTAAGGTAACAGTAGGATATGAGAAAGTTCAGCTTCCTCCAGCAAGGGGAGGACGGTTCCATGTTATATAGGGTGTCGCGTACACTCATCTGAGAATATCGGGTAAGAACCTTATGATTGTCTACGGCCATACCACCCTGAAGGCGCCAGATCTCGTCTGATCTTGGAAGCTAAGAAGGGTCGGGCCTGGTTAGTACTTGGATGGAAGACTGCCAGGGAATACCGGTTGCTTTTGCTTTGATCTCCAAGAGGGAATTTCTTGGGACGGTGGGCTACTGCAGGCTGTGGATGCTACCTTCACGGAGATGGCACAACCTCTCTACGAACTGGCTAAGGGAGGACTCACTATGGTAGAGTGTGGACAGCTGAGGCAGAAGGAGCATTTCGGGAATTACAAAGAGCCTTACTGTGTGCCCCAGCATTGGTCATCCCAGATGTTACCAAGCCCTTCCACTTGTATGTGAAGGCAGGGCTGACTAAAGAAGTTTTGACTCAGACTCTAGGGCTTGGTGAAGGCCAGTGGTCTATCTTAGCAAGAAACTAGACCCAGTAGCAGCTGGGTTCCCTCCTTGCCTCCGCATAATTGCCGCAACAGCCCTCCTGGTTAAGGATGCGAGTAAATTAACTTTGTGCCAAAATCTTGTTATAACCACCACACACGCGATTAAGGGCCTTCTCCGGACTCCACCAGACCGATGGATGACGAACGCCCGAGTAACGGGGTATCAGGCCCTTTTCCTCAATGAACCAAAAGTGGCCTTCCGACCCCCAGCAGTGCTAAATCCAGCCACACTGCTGCCAGAAGAGCTAGCTGACCATCCACACGACTGTGGGGAGGTCTTAACCCAAGTCACAGGAATAAGGCCGGATCTCAGAGACACTCCCCTCCCGGATGCGGAAGTGACTCTGTTCACAGAAGGGAGTAGTTACATGGTCAGTGGAAAAGAGGTATGCGGGGGCTGCAATGGTTTCTCCTGGGCAGAGACTCTGGATGACAGCCGTGCCACATAGGATCTCGGTGGAAAAGCAAAGCTGATTGCATTCACCAAGGCACTACAGATGGCCGAGGCCACAGGCACTAACTGGAAACTACAGTGTGCCTACTGGCCCCAGAGCTCTGAGCAAGGAGAATGAACCAGACTCTCGAAAAGACCTTGACAAAGTTAATTCTGGAGGCTGGCGGTGGATAGAAAATCTCCTTCCTTTTACTCTCAGGGCACGATGTAATAAACAAGGTGACCCCATTTAAAATAATGTTTGGGAGCTCTGTCCTAGGCTACAGGAGGTTGCCCTAGCAGAAATGACTGATTAGTCTATACCCCAGTCACTGCAGGCATTACAGTCTGTCTTAAAAAGAAGGGATCCAAACTGCCTATACTGGAACAGAGACGGTGGAACCACATCCTTACCAACCCGGGGACTTGGTTTGGATACGTCGCTATCAAGTGGGGAATTTGGAGCCTCGTTGGAAGGGACCATTTACTGTTATCCTAACCACCCCCACGGCAGTAAAAGTGGAAGGCATCAGGGCCTGGGTTCATGCGGGTCATGTCAAACGAGCTGAGAGTAAGGATGCCCTCCAGAAATGGGAAATGCAGCCAAAAGACCCTGCTGACCATAGACTGAAACTAAGACTAAAGAAACTGTGAGTGTATTGTTGCTATACTAAAGAAAATTGGGGCGATAAAATGTTAGTCTTATATGTTCAATATAAGGTAGAACCATCTGAAAAGTCAAGAATTTGACTAATCTCCAAAGAAAAGGGGGGAATGTAAGGGTCTGCCCCTCCCAGAGGAACTTGCTTGTGGACCCTGAATGTAAGGGTGGGGCAGACTGAGTGGAGATATCCAATCAGTAAGCCCTATGTATATCCACTGGGAAAATTGGAATTCAATTGGCCACCTGTGTAGGGGCGGGGCTTAACCACCCCCATAAAGGTTACTCTGCCAGGCTGTCAAGGGGGGGCTGCTGCAGGAGAGCAGCGGCTGCTGCAGGAGGGATGGAGTCAGCAGAGAGCGGTGAAGTCGGCAGAGAGCGGTGAAGTCGGCAGAGAGCGGTGAAGTCGGCAGAGAGCGGTGAAGCAGTGCGGAGAGCGGTGGAAGTCAGCGGAGAGCAGGGGAGTCAACGGTGAATAGAAGAGCTGTAACAGCTCTTGTAAGAGCTACAACCGCGTTTGCAGTCTCCAGCCTCCCACCGGCCCCAAGCCGCCGCCTGCAGCCTCGAGCCGCCTGCAGCTTCCAGCTTCCGGCGGTCTAGCCTTCGGCGGCGGCCCCGAGCGCTGCCGCCTGCAGCCTCCAGCCTCCGGTGGCCCCGAGCGCCGCCGCCTTCAGCCTCCAGCCTCCGGCTGCCCAGCAGTCCAGTTGTCAGCGGTCCAGTTGTCAGCAGTCCAGTTGTCAGCGGTCCAGTTGTCAGCGGTCCCTCGACGCCTGCAGTCCTGAGACATCTGCGGTCCAGTTGTCAGCGGTCCCTCGACGCCTGCGGTCCTGAGACATCTGCGGTCCAGTTGTCAGCGGTCCCTCGATGCCTGCGGTCCTGAGACATCTGCGGTCCAGTTGTCAGCGGTCCCTCGACGCCTGCGGTCCTGATGCCTACAGACCCTAGATGCCAGCAGTTGGTCCTGACACCTGCAGCCCCTAGATGCCAGCGGTCTGGAGGCGTAAGCAGCCCTGAGATGCCAACGGCCCCTAGACACCAGCAGCCTCGCTGCAAAATGCCTCGCCACCCCGAACCACAAGTGGCCTTGTCCGCAGTGGTGGCTTCCTCCGGGTGGAAGCCTGGTCAGAGTAGCATCGTGGGGAGCAGAGTCTGTGTCATCTGTGTTGTCCTCCTTGTCATTGTTGCTTCTTCGTCATTGGGAGTGGCCTCATCCAGGAAATGGTCTTGTCCAGAACAGCCTCTTCTTGGGAGCGGCCTTGTCTGGGGAGCAACTTCACTGAGCAGTGGCCTTGTCTTGGGAGTGGCCTCTTCTTGGGAACGGCTCCAATCATGGAGCGGCCTCATCTGCAGAGCAGCAGCATCATCTAGAGCGGCCTCGTCCAGAGTGGCCTTCTTGGAAGTGACCTTGTTGGGTTCATCGTCACCGCCTTTTCGTAAGAGGTAGCTCTGACCGGTAGTTTGATTCCTGATGCTTGGCGCGAAATAAAGTTTTGCTTGACCTTCACTTTGTATCAGTCTCGTTCCTTTGATCACGGACCCTAACAGTATGCCATCACATAAGAGCAGCTGTCTAGCTGCCCATATAGAATGTTAAAATGGCCTATTGTTGACAGGTGGGAATGAAATTGTAATTGCCTATAGCTTCAGACAGACAGAGAAAAGAGCTTTGTAGTTGGAATGGCACTGCATATGCAGATGCATGAAGATATGAGAAAACCCAGCAGATCTGAGGTGTTGCAGGTAATTCAGGAAGGCAGAGAAGAGGGAAGGCAAAGAAAATGGGTTCAGCAGGTAAACATCATAACTCTTGTTGAGAAGCATTACTCTCTTTTGTGGGTGATAGGGACCCAAGGAAGGCTGCCATGTGAGACTGCCAAGGACCCGCTCAAATTCCAGTACAATTTACAATTTGCAGGAAACTTTCATAACCTCTTCCCCTCCAAAAGCCGGGCACTATTCCTTCCTCCTCTGAAGGACAATTCATTGCATAAGTGCTGGTGGTTTCCCCATATTTGTAAATTCCTTAATACTCTTCCCTCTGGGAGGTAGGGATTCACCTTCCCCTTGAAGGTTGGAGGTTGGAATGGGTGACTGGCTTCTAACAGTGCAGTATAGAATGCAACAATAGTAACTTTACAGTAGAGAAGTCCCCTTAACTAAGCCACTGAAGTTAACATCACCAGAAATATATCATATCAATATCATGTAACCCCTGATATGATGCAATGAGAAGGGGCGTATCATCTCTGTTTTTCCCAAAAACTGGATTAAGGGCATGGAGGAGCTTGCTGTAGGATCTTTGTAATTCTAATATAAATCAAAAATTACCTCAAAATAAAAAAAATTAAAATTATTTCAAAGTAAGAAGTAAAGTTTTTTTAAAAAAGTAAAAAATAAAAATTTTAAAAAACCTTTGCTTCCAAAAGGTTCTCACTAAAGAAAATTTTAAAGGATATATTTCAAGTGAGTGAAATAATCATATCCAGTAGGTCTGAGATTCAAGGAGAAATGATAAGCAAGGAAATTTTAAGTATTTGGGTAATTCTAAACAAACAGCCACTATCTAAACAATCATGTTTTGAGGGGTTAAAAAGTAGAGAAGATGTATATGAAAACAATACCAAATATATCAAAATGGGGGTATAACAGTTTAAATGTTCTATGATGCTTGTGTCTGTCATTCAAGAAGATCATCAGGATATTACCTTGGACGTTGACAAGTATACATATTAACATTTTTGACATTACCACTAAAAGGATATTTAGCATCCAAATCAGTAAAGTTTTATAAAAATCTAAAAAAAAAAATCCAAAATAAGGCAAAAAAGTAACTACAAAGAAATATAGAAAAGGTAGTATACATAGAAACTATAAAATAAAATAGTAAAAGTAAATATAAATAAATATAAACAGTCTAAATGCTCTAGTGAAAGAAAAAATATTAAAAACTATTTTTAAAAGTTAAGATATACGGTGGCTTTCAAGAGACATTTCTGACATAAGGATACAGAAAGTTGAAGGAAAAGAGTAGGTAAAGATATAGAAGGCAAATAGTAAACAAAGGAAGGCCAGTATCAGATTAATTAAGCTTTAAGGCAAAAAGTGCTACTGGACCTTACATATCACAGTACGTATGAGATTTAATTCCCTAGAATTATGTCACAATTCTAAATGTGTATGTACCTAGTTCCATAGGCTCAAAATAACATAGCCTCAAAATACATTTGTATTTTTATTTTTTTAAAAGATTTTATTTATTTATTTGTCAGAGAGAGAGAGAGAACACAAGCAGGCAGAGCGGCAGGCAGAGGTAGAGAGAGAAGCAGGCTCCCCACTGAGCAAGGAGCCCCATGCGGGACTCGATCCCAGGATCCTGGGATCATGACCTGAGCCGAAGGCAGCGGCTTAACCAACTGAGCCACCCAGGCATCCCACATTTGTATTTTTAAACTAGGAAAGAATTTTAAGGAAGAATAGACAAACCATCATCATAGTAGAAAATTTTACATTACATTCAATGATGGATAAATCAAGCAAGAGAAAAACAGCATAAAGAAACATTAATTTTTAAAAATATTTTATTTATTTATTTGACAAAGAGAGCACACAAGCAGGGGGAGTGGCAGAAGGAGAAGCAGGCTTCCTGCCAAGCAGGGAGCCTGATGTGGGGCTTGATCCCAGAACGCTGGGATCATGACCTGAGCTGAAGGCAGCTACTTAACAACTGAGCCACCGGCACCCCAAGAAACAAAAAAATGACCCCAAAAATGACAAAACTGAGAAGCTTCATCCAATAGTCATATGTATAGTATTGGTTTCCAAACTCACTTTTTTTTGCAAGCACAGTGAACTATTTGTGAAAGTGATCACATGCACTAGGTGATAAAGCAATTCTCAACAAATTTTAAAAGGAGAGGCACCTGGATGGCTCAGTTGGTTAAGCCTCTGCCTTCAACTCAGGTCATAATCCCAGTGTCCTGAGATCGAGCCCTTCATTGGGCTCCCTGCTCAGCAGGGAGACTGCTTCTCCCTCTCCCCCCACCCACCCCCTTTGTAATCTGTCTCTCTAATAAATAAATAAAATCTTTTAAAAAAATGTTAAAGAATTAATAGCATGGGGCACCTGGCTGGCTCAGTTGAAAGAGCATGCAACATTTTTAAAAAAAGATTTTATTTGGGGCACCTGGGTGGCTCAGTGGGTTAAGCCTCTGCCTTCAGCTCAGGTCATGATCTTAGGGTCCTGGGATGGAGCCCCACATCCGGCTCTCTGCTCAGCAGGGAGCCTGCTTCCCCCTCTCTCTATGCCTGCCTCTCTGCCTACTTGTGATCTCTGTCTGTCAAGTAAAATAAATAAAATCTTAAAAAATATTTTATTTCTATATTTTCTTATTTATTTGAGAGAGAATGAGAAAGAGAGAGAGGAATGTGGGTAGGGACAGAGGAAGAGGGACAAGAAGACTCTCCGCTAAGCAGGGAGGCTGATGCAGGACTCGATCCTAGGATCTCGAGATCATGACCTGAGCAGAAGTCAGGTGCTTAGCTGACTGAGCCACCCAGGTACCCTGAGCACAGAACCCTCGATCTCAGGGTTGTGGATTCGAGTCCCATTATGGGTGTAGAACTTACTTAGAAATAAAATCCTTAAAAGAATTACTATCATGCGAGTTATGTTCTACAATTAGAGTTTAATTAAGAATGAATAATAAAAGGGTGCCTGGGTGGCTCAGTGGGTTAAGCCTCTGTCTTTGGCTCAGGTCATGATCCTGGGGTCCTGGGATCAAGCCCCGCATCGTGCTCTCTGTTCAGCAGGGAGCCTGCTTCCTCTCCTCTCTCTGCCTGCTGCTCTGCATCCTTGTGATCTCTCTGTCTAATAAATAAATAAAATCTTTAAAAAAATGAATAATAAAAAAGATAATCAGAAAAACTTCCTGTATTTGGAAATTAACAAATAAGATTTTAAGTAACTCAGAAAAACATTCTGAATTTAAATGATGAAAATGATCAAAACTTACAGAAGTGTTAAACTTTTTTTTAAAAGACGTGTCCCTTTATTTTAGAGAGAGAGAAAGAGAGACCGTGCACACACATGTAGCAGGGAGAGGCAGAGGGATAGGGAGAGAGAGAATCTCAAGCAGACTCCTCATTGAGTGAGGAGCCTGATGCAGGGCTTGATCCCACAACCCCAAGATCAGGACATGAGCTGAAATCAAGAGTCAGCTGCTTAACCAACTGAGCCACTTAGGTGCCCCTAAGAAGTGTTAGATATTTATAATAGAAAAGAAGAAAGGTGAAAGTAAATGTGCCAAATACCCAAATTTTCAATTCATCCAATATTTCAATCCAAATATTCAAGAAGTTAAAGAGTGAAAGAATAACTCTAAAGAAAATAGAAAATATTTATGATAAAGATGAAAATCAAGAAAATAAAAAGTAAACAAAAAAAATAGAAAAGAGTAGCAATCCAGAAATTTTTTCTTTGAAAAGATTTATAACATTGATAAACTTCTGCCAATAGTATTTAAAGAAACAAAGGTAAGAAGGTAACCATAAATAATACTAAGAATAATAAAGAAAACAATTAGAGATGCTACAGAAATTACATGGATTGTAAAAGAATATTATAAACAACATCTTAAAATGAAAATAAAATGGACAAACACTTAGAAATATATATCAAAACTGATTAAAGATAGAAAATCACAATAATTTTACAACCATTGAGATAATGAATCAGTATGCAAACATCTTCCCACAAAGAAAACACGAGGTCTGGATCATTTTATAGGTGAATTTTTCCAAATGTTTAAAAACCAAATAATTCTGTTTTAGAAAATTATCTAGAGAATAGGAAAAGAAAGAGCTCTCCTTTCTCGTTTTATGAGGCCAGCATGACTCTGATACCAAAAGGAGCAAGAATAATACAAGAATAATACAAGACAGAATAATCATAGATCAGATTCACTCATGGACATAGTCACCCAAATCCTAAATGAATTATTGATGCATGTAATCCTGCTATGTATAAAAAATATGTATGACCTTGATGAAATCCCAACAGTTCATTTTTGCCTTTGCTTCCCTTGCCTTTGGCGATGTTCCTAGGAAGATGTTGCTGCGGCTGAGGTCCAAGAGGTTGCTGCCTGTGTTCTCAAGGATTTTGATGGATTCCTTTCTCACATTGAGGTCCTTAATCCATTTTGAGTTTATTTTTGTGTGTGGTGTAAGGAAATGGTCCAATTTCATTTTTCTGCACGTGGCTGTCCAATTTTCCCAACACCATTATTAAAGAGGCTGTCTTTTTTCCATTGGACATTCTTTCCTGCTTTGTCAAAGATTAGTTGACCATAGAGTTGAGGATCTATTTCTGGGCTCTCTATTCTGTTCCATTGATCTATGTGTCTGTTTTTGTGCCAGTACCATGCTGTCTTGATGATGACAGCTTTATAATAGAGCTTGAAGTCCAGAATTGTGATGCCACCAACTTTGGCTTTCTTTGTCAATATCCCTTTGGCTATTCGAGGTCTTTTCTAGTTCCATATAAATTTTAAAATTATTTGTTCCATTTCTTTGAAAAAGATGGATGGTACTTTGATAGGAATTGCATTAAATGTGTAGATTGCTTTAGGTAGCATAGACATTTTCACAATATTTATTCTTCCAATCCAGGAGCATGGAACATTTTACATTTCTTTGTGTTTTCCTCAATTTCTTTCATGAGTACTTTATAGTTTTCTGAGTATAGATTCTGTGCCTCTTTGGTTAGGTTTATTCCTAGGTATCTTATGGTTTGGGGTGCAATTGTAAATGGGATTGACTCCTTAATTTCTCTTTCTTCTGTCTTGTTGTTGGTGTAGAGAAATGCAACTGATTTCTGTGCATTGATCTTATATCCTGACACTTTACTGAATTCCTCTACAAGTTCTAGCAGTTTTGGAGTGGAGTCTTTTGGGTTTTCCACATAGAGTATCATATCATCTGCGAAGAGTGATAATTTGACTTCTTCTTTGCCGATTTGGATGCCTTTAATTTCCTTTTGTTGTCTGATTGCTGAGGCTAGGACTTCTAGTACTATGTTGAATAGCAGTGGTGATAATGGACATCCCTGCCGTGTTCCTGACTTTAGTGGAAAAGCTTTCAGTTTTTTTCCATTGAGAATGATATTTGCAGTGGGTTTTTCATAGATGGCTTTGATGATATTGAGGTATGTGCCCTCTATCCCTACACTTTGAAGAGTTTTGATCAGGAAGGGATGCTGTACTTTGTCAAATGCTTTTTCAGCATCTATTGACAGTATCATGTGATTCTTGTTCTTTCTTTTATTGATGTGTTGTATCACATTGACTGATTTGTGGATGTTGAACCAACCTTGCAGCCCTGGGATAAATCCCACTTGGTCGTGGTGAATAATCCTTTTAATGTACTGTTGAATCCTATTGGCTAGTATTTTGGTGAGAATTTTCGCATCTGTGTTCATCAAGGATATTGGTCTATAGCTCTCTTTTTTGATGGGATCCTTGTCTGGTTTTGGGATCAAGGTGATGTTGGCCTCATAAAATGAGTTTGGAAGTTTTCCTTCCATTTCTATTTTTTGGAACAGTTTCATGAGAATAGGAATTAGTTCTGGTGCAACCACTCTGGAAAACAGCATGGAGGTTCCTCAAAATGTTGAAAATAGAACTGCCCTATGACCCAGCAATTGCACTACTGGGTATTTACCCTAAAGATACAAACGTAGTGATCCAAAGGGGCGCATGCACCCGAATGTTTATAGCAGCAATGTCCACAATAGCCAAAGTATGGAAAGAACCTAGATGTCCATCAACAGATGAATGGATAAAGAAGATGTGGTATATATACACAATGGAATACTATGCAGCCATCAAAAGAAACGAAATCTTGCCATTTGCGACAACATGGATGGAACTAGAGCGTATCGTGCTTAGCGAAATAAGTCAAGCGGAGAAAGACAACTATCATATGATCTCCCTTATATGAGGAAGTAGTGATGCAACATGGGGGCTTAAGTGGGTAGGAGAAGAATCCATGAAACAAGATGGGATAGGGAGGGAGACAAACCATAAGTGACTCTTAATCTCACGAAACAAACTGTGGGTTGCTGGGGGGAGTGGGGTTGGGAGAAGGGGGGTAGGGTTATGGACATTGGGGAGGGTATGTGCTTTTGGGTAAATTGGAAGGGGTGGTGAACCATGAGAGACTATGGACTCTGAAAAACAATCTGAGGGGTTTGAAGTGGCAGAGGGGTGGGAGGTTGGGGTACCAGGTGGTGGGTATTATAGAGGGCACGGCTTGCATGGAGCACTGGGTGTGGTGAAAAAATAATGAATACTGTTTTTCTGAAAATAAATAAATTGGAAAAAAAAATATGTATGACCAAGTTGGGTCTGTCCCAGGAATGCCAAGTTGCTTTAATAACAGAAAAACAGTCCTTGCTACCCATTACCTGCAGAGATTAAAAGAGAAAATCAACAATCATGTCATTAGTCACAGGAAAGCAATTTGACAAAATCCAACATCTGGTAATGTTAAAAACTCTTAGCAATGTGAAAATAGAAGTTTTCTTATTCATAAAAAGCATTCTCAAAGACTACAGTAAATATCATCCTCAGTTTGAAAGCATTCCTTCTATAAGATCAGAACCAACTCTCACCACATAAATGGTGAGATCAGGGTACCAACTATCACCACATAAATGATAAAAGAAAGAATACATTTATGTAAATTAATAATATAAATTTATAAATTTATATAAGTTAATAATAGGATACAATTATGTAAATTAATAATAATAATTTATATGTAATTTATATTACATATAAATGTAATAATTTACATTTGTATAAATTAATAATAATTGTTCACCCATGTATATATAAAGAACAAAGAAAAATATAAGCAATGCAATAGAGGAATAGGCAAAAGGCTGCAATAAGAACTTGACAGAAAAGAAAATTCAAGCAGCCAATAACCATATTAAAAAATAACGTCTGTCTCACTAGAGGTCAGGGAAATGCAAATTAGAATACCATGATAATAATACTAATAAGTGCTTACTATGTAACACAGACTATTTTAGTGTAATAATGATAAATGTTTAAATTCTCTCAACAATCCCATGTGATAGT
This sequence comes from Neogale vison, assembly GCF_020171115.1. Lineage (NCBI taxonomy): Eukaryota > Metazoa > Chordata > Mammalia > Carnivora > Mustelidae > Neogale > Neogale vison. Next base: position 173,998,455 of record NC_058101.1, read on the forward strand.
ATTTTAGACATTTGTGCTATTAGTTGATAGGCCCTGACTGAGAAAACTCAGGAAGTCTTAAAGTCAGGCAATATAACTCCTGCAACTTTGTTCTTTTTCAAAGTTGTGTGACCATTCTACCTCTTTTTCATCTCAATAAGAATTTTAGAATCAGGGAGCACTGACTGGGTGGTGTATCAGTTGAGTGCCTGACTCTTGGTTTGACTGGGGCATGATTTCAGAATCTGCTTGCCAGTTTCTACAATTGACATCCTAACAATACTGAGTTTTCCAACCCAAGAACCCTGGGTTGGAAAACTCAGTATTGTTAGGATGCCAATTATTCCCAAATGGATTTATAGATTCAGTACAATCACAATCATAATCCCAATAGGGTTTATTTGTAGAAACTGGCAAGCAGATTCTCTGAGTCTGCTTGAAGTTCTCTCTGCCCTCCCTCTGCCCCTCCCACTCACGCTCTCTCTCTCTCTATAAATAAATAAATAAATAAATAAATAAATAAATAAATAAATATTTTTTAAAAATTTCCCGCAGGGCTCCTAGGTGGCTCAGTCAGTTAAAGCATCTGTCTTCAGCTCAGGCCACGATCTCAGGGGCCTGGGATCAAACCACATGTCAGGCTTCCTACCTGGCAGACAGTCTGCTTTTCCTCCTGTCCTTCCCCCAACTCATTCTCTCTCTCAAATAAATAAATAAAATCTTTAAAAAAATTTTCTCTCAGTAATATTTTTTAGCATCCGATGAGCATATCCTACATATCTTTTGTTTGATTTACCCCTAAATATTTCATAGTTACAAAGTTTTTTAATTTAAGTCATCTCTACACCCAATGTGGGGCTTGAACTCACAACCCCAAGATCAAAAAATCACATACTCTTCTGACTGAGCCAGCCAGGCACCCCTTAATATTACAAATTTTTGATGCTATTGTAAAAGATATTGTTCTTCAAATTTTCCTCTCTAATTGTTTGTTGCTGGTATATAGAAATACAGTTTATTTGTTTTTAATTGTGGCAAATAAGCATAACATAAAACTTATCATCTCAGCCATTTTAAAATGTATAAGTTCCTTGCTGTTAAGGACATTCATGTTGTCTTGCAATTACCACCAACATCTATTCAAGACTCTTCATTTTGCAAGACTGAAACTCTATACTCATTAAACAACAACTTCCTATTTCTTCCCCCCAGCCCCCAGTAACCACCATTCTACTTTCTATCTCTATGAATCTGACTACTCTAGGTACCTCATCTAGGTGGTATCATATGGTTTTTGTCTTTCTGGTTGGCTTATTTCACTTAGCATAATGTTTCAAGGTTTATCCATGTTGTAGCATGTGCCAGCATTTCCTTCCTTTTTAAGAGTAAATAATATTCCATTATAAGTTTATGCAACATTTGGTTTATTCATTCTCCCCTCAGTGGACATTTAGATTGCTTCCAGCTCTTGGCTCTTATAAATACCGCTGCTTTGAATATAGATGTGCAGCTATCTCTTCAAGACTCTGCTTTCGGGCGCCTGGGTGGCTCAGTGGGTTGAACCTCTGCCTTCGGCTCAGGTCATGATCTCAGAGTCCTGGGATCGAGTCCCGCATCGGGCTTTCTGCTCAGCGGGGAGCCTGCTTCCTCCTCTCCCTCTGCCTGCCTCTCTGCCTGCTTGTGATCTCTCTCTGTCAGATAAATAAAATAAAATCTTTAAAAAAAAAAAAAAGACTCTGTTTTCAATTCTTTTGGATATATCCCCAGATAGGGTATTGCTGGACCAGATGATATTTTTATTTTCAATTTTTTGAGGAACCAGCATACTACATTGTACAGTGGTAGTGACATTTTACATTCTTGCCAACAATGCACATGGATTCTGGTTTCTCCACATCCTTATCTACACATCTTAGAGATCTCCTAATGGGCATGAAGTGGTATTTCATGGTTTTGATTTTGTATCTCCCTAATAATTAGTGATGTTGAACATCTGTTTTATGTGCTTATTGGCACTTGTATCTCTTCTTTGGAGAAATGTCTATTCAAATCCTTTGTTTTTTAATCAGGTTGTTCTTACACTTGATTTTTGTATATTGATCTTACAGCCTGCAACCTTGACAAATACTAATTCTAGTAGTTGCGGGTTCTTTAGGATTTTCTAGATGGGTAATTTGTTATCTATGTATACGGACAGTTTTCTTTCTTTCTTCCTAATCTGGATATCTTTTTATTTCCCAGCCTTATTGACCTAACTAGAATTTATAGCACAATGTTGAACAGAAGTGATGACAACAGATAACTTTGCTTTGACAATTTCTCAAAGAAAAAGTATTGGTCTTTATTCATTAAATATCATGTTAGTTGTAGATTTTTCATAAATGCCCTTTATTGGTGTGAAAAGGTTCCCTCCTATTCTTAATTTGCTGAGAGATTTTTCTTAGGGATAGATGTGGGATTTTTATCAAGTGCTTTTTCTGTATCTATTGAGATGATCATATGATTTTTCTTTTTAGTCTGCTAGTAAGGTGAATTATATTGATTGACTTTCAAACGTTAAACTGGCCTTGCATTCTTGGGATAAATCCAATTGGTCATGATATCTTATCTGTTTTATATACAGTCATCAGATTCAGTTCACTAATAATTTTAAGAGAGCTTTTAGATCTCTGCCTCTATGTTCATGAAGGGAATTCCTTTTTAGTCTTTTTTCACTGGAATTAGAGTAATCTGACCTCAGAAAATGAGTTTGGAAATATTCTCTTCCCTTCAATTTTCTGGAAGAATTTATGTGAATTGGTGTTATTTATTTATTAAATGTTTGGTAGAATTTACCAGTGAGACCAGATATGCCTGAAATGTCTTTGTGGAAGGTTTTTAAACTATAAATTCCATCCCTTAAACAGAGGTAGGATATTCAAATGGTCTGTTTCTTCTTGTGTGACCTTTAGTAGATTATGTCTTTCAATCCAAGCTGTCAAATGCATTGGCCTACAGCTGTTCATAATTCCTTTGTTCTTTTAATATGTGGAGGATGTGTGGTGATGTCTCCCCTTTCATTTTTTTATATTGTTGACTCAAATCCTCTCTGTTTTGCTAGCCAGTCTTCTTAGAATTTAATGGTTTTTAAAAATCTTTTCAACACGCTCTTAGTTTTATTTTTTCTATTGTTTTTTTTTGCTTTCCATTTCATCAACTGAAGCTAAGATTTCCTCCCTTCTGCCTACAATGGGGGTTATTTGCTCTTTTTTTTTTCTAATTTCTTAATGTAGATGTCTTGTTAATTGATTTGAAACATCTCTCTCTCTCTTTTTTAAAGATTTTGTTTGTTTATTTGTGGGAGAGAGAAAACGTGGACTAGCAAAGGGATTGCCTTGCATAGGGAGAAGCAGCCTCCCCACTGAGCAAGGAGCCCAACTCAGGACTCAATCCCAGAACCCTGGGATCATGACCTAAGTTGAAGGCAGATGCTTAACTGACTGAGCCAACAAGGCATCCCCGTTTCTTCTCTTCTAGTAGAATCATTTAATGCTCTGAATTTTCTTTTAGCTGGACTCTACACATTTTGATATGTTTCTTTTCATCTTCATTCAACAAAACATTTTCTAATTTCTCTTGTAATTTCTTCTTGGATTCACATATTGGTTAGCTGGCAAATATTTACTGATTTTCAAGATAAATTTCTGTAATAATATCCAATTTAATTTTATTTTTATCAGAGATCATACTTTGTATAGTTTTAATCCTCTTAGACTTACTGAAACTTGTTTTATGACTGTAGTCAATTTTGGTGATATTATGGGTGCACTAGCAGAGAATGTGGATTCTTCTGTTGTTGGGTATGAAGTTCTACAAATCTCAATTAGTTAACAATGTTTTCCACAGATTACATATCATTACTCATTTTCTTTCTACTGCTTTTTTTTAAGTACTGATATAAGAGTGTTGACATTTTTAACTATAATTGTAGATTTGTCTACTTTTTCATTTCTATCTGGTAGAAATACTTTACTTCGGTATTTTGAAGGTCTGTTATTAGTCTCATATACTGTTGACTCTCGAACAACACAGTTTGAACTGCATAGGTCCACTTATACATGAGCTTTGTTTTATTTTTTTAAAAATGTTGGACAACTTTTCAGAGATTTGAGGTTTGTGTAGGTTAGAAATATCAAAAAAATTAAGAAAAAGATATGTCATGAGTATATAAAACATATGTTGATACTAGTCTATTTTATAATTTACTATCATATGTACAGATTATAAAAAGTTAAAATTAATAAAAACTTATGCACATCAACACTTACAGACCAAATATAATGCCATTCAGTTGAGAGAAATGTAAACCATGAAGATGTCATATTAAGTCATAACTGTATAAAATTAACTGTAGCACATACTGCACTACTGTAATAATTCTGTAGTCACCTCCTGTTGCTATTGTGAGCTCAAGTGCTGCAAGTATCCGCTTAAAACACCATGTGATGTTAATCATCTCCATGTGAACAGTTTGTATCACTAGTAAATTTTGTATTGCAGTAAAAAGTGATTTCTTGTGGATCTTGCATATTTTTCACTGTGCTTAGTGCATACGGTAAACTTTGAATAACACCATGGGACCCATAAAAGTGCCACTTAATGATGTTGGAAGCGTTCCCATGAAGCAGAGATAAGTCATGACACTACAAGAAAAGGTTGAATTGCTTGATATGTGTGGTAGATTGAGGTCTGCATCTGCAATAGCTCACCATTTCAAGATAAATAAATCCAATGTAAGGACCACTATAAGAAAAGAAAAGGAAATTCATGAAGCCATTGCTGCAGCTATTCCAGAAGGCATGAAATGCCTTGTCCTCTTATATTGAAAAATGCGACTTTTATGTGGGAGCAGAATTGCTGTAAGAAAGGCAAACATATAGTCTAATATGATTTGGGAAAAAGTGAAGTTATTATATGACAACTCAAAGCAAAAGGAAGATGAAGGATTTAAAGCTGGAGAAGTTAATGCCAGCAAAGGATGGTTTGATATTTCAGAAAGACCTGTGGTTAAAAATATCAAGCCCTTCATCCTGGAAAGGCAAAGATAAATACCAGCTGCCAGTCTTCTAGTTGTATGAAAAGGGCTGGACAATGAGAACCCCTTTTCTTGATTGGTTCCACTGATGCTTTTTCCCTGAAGTTAGAAAGTACCTTACCAGTAGGGGGCTGCCTTTTAAGGTCCTTTTGCTATTGGACAAAGCCCCTGCCCATTCAGAATCCCAATGAATTCAACACTGAAGGCATAGAAGTGGTCTACTTGCTCCAAAACACATCTCTAATTCAGTCTCTATATTGGGGGCATAAAGACCATTGAGGCTTATTATACACAGTACTCTATGAAGACAATTGTCAATGCTATGGGAGAGAACCTTGATAGAGAGAACATCATGAAAATTTAGAAGGATTAAACCACTGAACATGCCATTGTTGTTGGAGAAAAAGCTGTGAAATCCATTAAGTCTGAAACAATAAGTTCCTGCTGGAGAAAACGGAGTCCAGATGCTGTGCATGACTTCAGATGATTTACAACAGAGCCAGTCAAGGAAATCATGAAAGAGTGTGTGGATATGGCCAAAAATGTGCAGGTTGGGGATGGTGAAGTGTTTCAAGATATGGATCTTGGAGAAAATCAAGAGCTAGTAGACACCTCACTGGCAGAATGAACAGAAGATGACTTGATGGAGATGAGTGCTTCCAAACCAGTGCCAAACAATGAGGGAGGAGATGTAGAAGAAACACTGCCAGAAAACAAGTTGACATTAGACAATTTGTCAGAAGCATTCTGATTATTCATACCTGTATTTAACGTCTTTTATGGCATAGACCCTTCTATGACACAGACTCTGAAATGAAAGCAAAGTGTGGAAGAAGGTTTGGTATCTTATAGAAACATTTTAGAGAAACCAAAGAGCAAAAAAGTCAGAAATTATAATGGATTTCTGGAATATGCCTGTCTCTCCTGTCTCCTTCCAAATCCTCCACTTCTTCCACATCTGCCACCCCTGAGACAGCAAAACCAAACCCTCCTCCTCCTCCTCAGCCTACTCAACAAAAGTTGATGAAGGTGAAGGCCTTTATGATGATCCACTTTCACTTAATAAGTAGTAAATAGTACACAATCATCATACCATACAGTTAATGTGTATATGTCTTCATGTGAATTTCTAATAACTGTACAGCAAGAACTATGAGACCCTTTTGTGTCATCATCACCATCATTGCCTAAGTAGTCATTGTGCAAAACATCAGTGTGGGAGGCCTGGCTGGTTCAGACAGCAGAGCATGAGAATCTTGATCTCAAGGTCATGAGTTTAAGCCTCAAGTTGGGTGTAGAGTCTACTTAATTAAAAAATTATGCACAAGGCTTATATGGAAGTGGATAGCCTATCTTTATGTAGGCATAAGTTGAGTGATATTTAGCATAAAATTAATAATGTGTTAGTTTATTTTATAATTTTACTTTCAAAGAATTTCATCAGTATACAGTATACATCTATTGTAATTGAAGAAACTATCAGCTTATCATCACAGGTAAGTGGTTTTTAAAAACTATAACAATGTTCCTAATACCCTGTTATAAATATGTTAGTAATACTATATGCCATAGAAATTATATGATTCATTCTTTAATGTATAAGCTAGTGTACTGTGAAGCAATTGGATTGATTATAGTTGGCTACCATAAAGCAATCATATTGCTTCTTCTTAATTATCAGTGAATGAACCATTATTCCTGTAAATAAATATGAAATTGTTTTCACATTATCTTTTTATTTTTTGTGTCTAGTGTTAGGAATATGTATAACATCTGCAATGTTTTGTATCATATAAGACAATATTGATGTAGGTATTGATAGATATAATCAGATGATATAAGTTTTCAGCACCAATAAATACAGTACAGTATTATAAATGTATTTTTATGATTTTCTAGCTATATACTGTAAAAATACAGTATATAACACACATAACATACAAAATATGTGTTAATCAACTATATGTTATTACTAAGGCTTCCAGTCAACAGAAGGATCTTAGTAGTTAAGTTTTTGGAGAGTCAAAAGTTATACATGGATTTTTGACTGTGTCGGGGTTGTCAGCTCTAACCTTGGTGTTGCTCAGGAATCAGCTGTACATTTATGATTGTTATATTCTCTTGATGAATCAAGTCTTTTATCATTTTAAAATATTTTTTTTATTCCTGGTAATATTCCCTGTTCTAAAATATACCTTTTAAAACATTAATATAGCAATTCCAGCATTCATTAGTGTTTGCATGATGTATCTTTTCCCATTTATTTAATTCTAACTTACTTGTGTCTTTTTATTTAAAATTTATTCCTTATAGGCATGACATATTTGGATCATGCTTTTATCCAATATGATAATCTATACTTTTAAATTTTTTTTTTGAGGAATCTCTACACTCAACATGGGGGTCAAAGTCATGACCCTGAGATCAAGATACTTTGCGAATTTACTTTACTGAGCCAGTCCAGTACCCCAAAGATCTATATCTTTTAATTGGATATTTATGCCATTTATATTTAATATAACTAATATGGTTGAGCTTAACATCTACCATTTACTATAGTTTTCCATTTGTCTCATCTGTTCTTTCCTCCTTTTTTCTTATTTTCCTATCTTCTAGATTGTATCACTTTGTGAATTTACTTTATTTCGTGTATTGGCTTATTGGGTATATCTTAGTTTTTTTCATCATTATTATTACTTTTAGGGGTTGCTCCACTGTTTGGAATATGCATCTTTGGCTCAGTCTGTCTTCAAATAGTATGCCTTTGCATGGACTTTGTGAAACCTTGCAACAGTTACTCCCATTTCCCCAGACTACTGTACCAACCATTTTACTTTTACATAAGTTTTAAACTCTATATACATGGTTATTAATTTGCCTTAACAAGAGATAAAAAGACTTTAAAGAATATATATACTTATCCATAAAGCATCTCATTTCCAGTACACTTACTTTTCCATAAATCCAAATTTCCATCTCATAAAGGATATATCTTTTCCTCTTCTTTCTGAAGAAAATTTCAACATTTCTGACAGTTTAGGTCAGCTAGAGATAAATTTGTGTTAGCTTTTTTGTTTGTTTGTTTTGGTATGAAAAAGTCTCTATTTTCCCTCCATTTCTGAAGGATACTTTTACTGAAAAAAGAATTATAGATTGATGATTGATTTTTTTTTTATCTTTCAGAAATCTGAAGATATATTTTTCATTTTCAACTTGGTTGTATAGTTTCTAATGAGAAGTTTGGTATACTTCTCTGTTGTTTCATATATCATGTGTCTTTCTTTTCTTGGCAACTGTTAAGATTTTTCTATTTATCATAGTTTTTCAGCAATTTTACTAAAATATGCCTTGGTATTGCTATGACTTTGTTTATTCTGCTTGGTGTTCATTGAACTCCTTGAACTTGTGGGTTTATAGTTTTTATTTAATTTGGTAATATGGTAGCCATTATTTCCTTCTAAATACTATTTCTAAATCTCTCCCCTGATCCCTAATATAGGATTCATCCTAAGGATGTTTTTCTCATGCTTTCTCTCTCAAATAGAATAAATAAAATCTTAAAAAAAAAAGTTTTTCTATCCTGGCTTCTGGAAAAGGCACTATTTCCATCCATATGGAATATCGTGGGATATCCTGACTCTTTCCCCAATTACTTTCTTCCCAAAAATGTGCAAATCAATTTTCATGCACAAATCAAAAGGATTCCTCTGTAGATATTGAGTTCTGTATATATGGATCTTCTTCCTTTCTGGTTCTCTGTCTTGCTAATGTTAGCTGTCTTGGTTTTCCTTAGTTCTGACATTAACTCCTCAAGTCAGGAATATTGCTGATCTCTGGGGTCCCCACTCCCTGTCCTGTGGTCGAGAAACTGTCTCAAAGCAGTAGGCTGGAGCAATTATATGGCTCAACTTACTCACTTCTGTTGTTTTAGTGATCACAGTCTTTTTTTCTTATTTTAATATTTTTATTCATTTGAGAGAGAGAGAGAGAGAGAAAGAGAGAGCATTAGCAGAGGGGGGGGAGAGGTAGAAGGAGAAGCAGACTCCCTGCTGAGTGCAGAGCCAGAAGCAGGGCTCCATCTCAGGACCCTGAGATCATACCCGAGCCAAAGTCATATACTACACTGACTAAGCCACCCAGGCACCCGTCTTTTTTCTCTCCCCAATATTTTATTTACTTATTTGAGAGAGAGAACATGCACATGCATAAACAAGTGGGGAGAGGGGCAGAGGGAGAGGGAGAGAGAGAATCTCAAGCAGACTCATGCTGAACATGGAACCCAATAGTCCCACAACCCTGAAATCATGACCTGAGCCAAAATTGAGAGCTGGATGCTTAACCAACTAAGCCACCCAGGAGCCCCAGTGATTACTATCTTATACTATCTATTGCCCAATGTCTGAAAACCATTGTTTCATACATTTTGCCAGGTTTTCTAATTTATGAGGGAGGACAAATGCAGTCAGTCTCCATTACTTAGTCATAGTTAGAACAGAAGTTTTACCTGGAGAGTTTTTAAAAATAGAAAGCCAAATTTATCTCTCTCTCAGAAACTCAGATTTAGTAGCTTTGGTGTGGAATCTTGGAATCTTTGCTTATTAAAAAGATTTTGATATACACACAGTGTTGGAAATTATATCTTGATACCTTAGGCAAAGGCTTGTTCAGACATTCTTCTAATTAGAAGGAAGGCCAGCCCTTTTCATTTTTAAAACTTTTCCTGGTTCTGAGTATGATGAGGTAGTTACAGCCAACCAATGATCTAATTTAAAACAATTAAGTGAGCAGATACAACATTAGACATCCATATGGAGACATCAGCAAACAGCTGAGACAACCAGGACTTAAGATGACACAATATTAAAGAATGGGAAACTAGCCCTGGAGGTGACATGATATTCTCCAGCTCCTTTGTCCCTCAGGAAAACTCTGAGCATAAGACCAGTCTGAGTTTTGGAACAGAACCAAGAAAGTGGCCCTAAGAGGCAAAGATACCAGCAGGGATTTTGGCAGCTAACCATGGCTGGAGAGACAAAACATAAAGACCAGAGGGGCCAGATTCTCAGTGAGAAGAAGTGAATGAGCCCAATACACTGATAGTTTCCCACAGGTCACTTGCCAAATTCTGAAGATGAATGGGAAAGAAAGCTAAACTATCAAGCAGAAAACCTCTGAAAAGCAGAGTAGAGAGTAGAGGTGTTTTTCTTTGTTGTTGTTGTTGTTGTTGTTTTGTTTTGTTTTATTTTTTGTAGTCTCACAGTTCTGATGAAATGAAGATTAGACTTCAGTATCCATGGGGATCAAGGGCGCCCTGGTACACACAAGATTCTCAGTTGGAACACCTGGAGGGCTGTGCTATAGGAACAGTAGCAAAAAATGTAGATTAAGCCTTGGCAAAACCCATCATCAAGTTAGTTCAGTTTCTGACTGATTAAGGTGTTAGCTCTCATCCTGACTACTTTGTAGAGGACAGAGTAAAACCTCTCTTAATGAAAATAATCTTATCCAGAGCCACTGTAACTTTCCACACTTGATGTGTGGCATTCTATTAAAAATTACTAGGCAAGCCAAGAGGCAGTAAAAACAAAAGGACCAAAAATGAATGGAAAGAATATACAATAGAAATAGACCCGCAGAAGATGTAGCTATTATAATGATCTGAAAGAGATTTAAAATTGCTAGGATTGATATATCAAGAAAGTATAGGCAAAGGTGGAGAAAATAAATAAAAAGAGAATTTCTCCAAATGCATTGGATTTTATTTTCTTTAAAAACCATATGAAAATTCGGGGCACCTGGGTGGCTCAGTGGGTTAAAACCTCTGCCTTCGGCTCAGGTCATGATCCCACGTCGGGCTCTCTGCTCAGCAGGGAGCCTGCTTCCCTTCCTCTCTCTCTGCCTGCCTCTCTGTCTACTTGTGATTTCTGCCTGTCAAATAAATAAATAATTAATTTGAAAAAAAAAAAACATATGAAAATTCTAGAACTTAAAAACAGAATGACCAATATTAAGAGCTCAACAAACAGACCGAAAAGAAGATTTAGATAGGTAGGTACAAAATATACATACTCATGCACAAACAGGCAAAAAAGATGAAAGGAAATACAGATGGTAAAGAGTGAAAAATTCTGACATATATATAACTGAAGTCCTAAAAGGAAAAGAGAGATAAGGAGCGATAGTGATGAAGAATTTTCTAAAACAGATAAAAGATATCAAGCTACAGATTCAAGGAACTCCTTGAGAGGCATTCATCCCACCCCAGAACCCAAGAGGGATAAGTACAAAAAAACCACATCTAGACATACCACAGGAAAACTCTTGAGAACTAAAGAAAAAAAAATACTAAGAGGAGCTAGGGGAAAAAAAATCACTTTTCAAGAGTGACAAAGCAGTGATGGAAATTGGGGGGGCAACTTCATTTAAAAAAAAAAAAGATTTTATTTATTTATTTGAGAGAGAGAGAGCAAGCAAAAGCAGGGAGAGGGACAAAGGAAGAGGGAGAAGCAGAATCTCTGCTGAGCAGGGAGCGCCATGCAGGGTTTGATCTGAGGATCCTGAGATCATGACCTGAGCCCAAGGCAGATACTTAACCAACGGAGCCACCCAAGCATCCTCAGGGGACATTTTAAAAATGCTGGGGGGAAAAGAAGTTACTAAATTGAACTGCTGTACCCAGCAAAAATATTAAGGATAGAAGGATGTTTTTAGGCAAACAGAAATGGAGAAAACATGTCACTACTTGACCCGCTCTTAATACAGGAATTATACAAACAGAAGGAAAAAATTCCAGGCAGGAGCACATAAATCCATATTGAAACAAGGTGTAAAGGGTAAATATGTAGGTAAATATAATGGGTATTGTTTGTACAGAAAAATGATTATAAAAACTTGTGTGGCTTAAAATATATGCATAATTAAAATCCACAACAAAAATAAACACACAAAAAAGGGGAAGGGATAAGTGGAAGCATAGAGTTTTAAGGTTTTGGTATTCTTGGGGAAGTGGTAAAAGTAATCATTTATTTTAAAGTGTAATAAGTCAAACAGTCATGTTGTAATCTCTGACTTCTAAATCAATGTATAATTAATAAGCTAATAGAGAAAGTTAATGGCATAATAAATATTTTTAATTCAAGAAAGGCAACAAAGAACAGAATAAGGGATATGAATAAGTGGGCAAAAAGAAATAAATAGTAAGATGGCATGTATATATCCAAATACAGCAGTAATTATACTAAATATAAATGGACGAAAACTTTTCCTGTTGAAACAAGATAAAAGAGCCTTCTTATTTTCGGGTTAACTGAACTCTGTGTAAAATGTAATTAACAAATATAACTGAAAAGGCAGGGTTTCTTCAAGCAAAATGTGGAAGAGGTAAGTAGCTTTCAGCTGCCAATCCTCCAGAGCTGAATTCTGACTAAAATTTGAAGGAAGAAAAGCTGTCCTTTCAGTGCTAGGGATTGTTTCTTTTTCTTTTTTTTTTTTTTTTAACATGCAAGATATGAGAGCTTTGATCTTTGTTGCAAACCATTTATTCTGAGAAGACCTCTTGAATGTGCCATTAAATTATGCAAATGTAAAGCAAAGACTCTCTATGGAAGTTGTTTGAAAAGCTAAACTGCTTTTTTGTTGCAAATTGTTTTATATTCCTGCTACTAGGAGCTTAAACTCCAGCTTGTTTTTTCACAGGAATGTCTATGGTTAGTTTTCTTCCAAACTATCAAAAAGCAAACACAACACATCTCTGTATTATTTTTCTTGTGAAGACTACATACTAGTCTCACATGAAGAACTCATTTACTATTAATACAACTTCATCTGTCCTCTCCGGGAAATAAAAACCTTATTTTATTTCTCTATGAGAATCCCCACTCTCCCACTGCGTTTTTTTTTTTTTTTGTTTGTTTGTTTTCTTCTGAATGTATTTCCATTACAGGTAGCTCCCATTTTACCTAAGACTGCATCTGTCTGATTCATCTAGTTTGGAAAATATCCTTTCTAACAGATTATTTTATATTCCCAAATTTCTCTCATCTAGGGATGTGTCTTGGAAGTAAGTGATGAAGAGTGATTCAGTAAATCTCACCACACCACACTTCTGTTATCAGTGTTAATACTAGAATAGAGTTGGCTGGACCACCATCTGAAGATATAAATTCCTATGTTATTACTGAATGATCTAATGGTCTGTGGTGTAGAACAATAAGGCTAAGGATTAGAATGGAGAATAGCTAAAGAGATAAACAAGGCAGGGCTGGTGTTGGGGGTAAAAATTCCGTCTTTTTCTTAGTGGCTGAGGCTGAGGAAATGTTCACTCACTAAGAACTTTTTTTTTTTTTTTTTTTGAGTCTGTGCTGCTTGTACAAGACTAGATCACTGGAGAGGCAGAGGCATTCCCAAAGAGCATATGTCTGGTAATATATTAAAAAATGTATAGAAGAGCAACATATCAAGTGCCAAAGGAACAGGGCAAGTGGTCAATACTACAAAAATTCAGAAAGAAAATACAAATCAAAGTTAAGGCAGTGAGTGAAGGGGTGGTCTTTAAAAGGTAAAGCTGAGATAAAATGAGGTGGTGTTGGGGAGAACTGTCTACATAGGGGCAGGACACAAAACAGTTAAAGGTCCAGTAGCAGGAAAACACTTCCACTAAAAATTATTAAGCATTTAATATGTCTTTTCATTTGTCACTTATTGCAGGGAAAAAAATATGAAGTATGACTCAATCTCTGCCTCAAGTAGTTTAAACTAGATGAGAGACAAGACAAACATATATGTCATCAGTAGAAGACAGGCCACAAGAAGGGCCAGTTCATGGTTTAGCTATCAATTCGGAAAAAAGCAATTCTGCACAGGGCATGGGTAAAAAACAGGCGGCGGAACAAAAGAGACTAAGGTTTCAAACTCAGATGTGTGCCACAAAAGAGCTGTGTGACCTTGTGCAAGTCACAGGACACAAGTGACTTGGGTCTTTCTATAAAAATGGCTTGCTAAGGTCCAACAAGACTCTGTTGTGGGGAGGATGAAGTCATTGTGGTGAAAGGGCTTGATATGGGTGTCTGAGTTTCCACCCTTTCTGCCCTCCTCTTTTTCCTACAGGAGGGTAAGATGTGTGGGATGCTAGTTGAGAGCAACAAGGGAATCCTAAAGGAAGGCAACTTCCTCCCGCCCTTTGTCCGCTCCTCACTCCCCCAGCTCTCAACCTTGGTTCTGGGAGAGTCACTGTGGAAGTGGGGTGAGGGCACAGAAGTGGGGAGGGAGGATCTACTAACTGTAAACACACATCATCAGGAGTTCAGATCGTCTGGCCACCGGATTTCCTTGCCATACGGAAGCCACCCCACCCATGCGCCTGTCCTCAGTTTCCCTAGCTGTGTAATGGGGATACACTCTCTCCCCTTCCCGCTATCCGCCTGACCTAACAGCGTGAGAAAGACGAGAAGAAACCCCCAGTTGCTGGCCTCCAGACCCATCAGGTCCTCCCCCCACTTTGGCTTTGGCCTTTTGTACCGGCCCCACGTGACCTGCCCGGCCGGCTCTTCCCTCCTGTCCCGCCCCGCCCTCCGGCCTTTCCCGGCTCTCGGCGCAGCTCTTCCCGCTCCTCACCCGCCACCCTTCGCGCTTCCCCTTCTCCCTCCCCCTCGCCTCCCTCCCAGGCTGTTCCCGCTCCCTCCCCAGGCAGCCGTTCCCTCGCGACGCTTCCCCTCCCCCCGCGGCTGTTCCGCCGCCTCGCCTCCCCTCCCCCCGGCCGGAGCTCACTGTCTCCAAGATGGCGGCCGTGTCAGTTTGGGGCATCTCCGCGGTCCGGCCCGGGGCCCCGGGATCCCGGTTCTCTTCCCCCCCGGTAAGTAGCCGAGGAGCCACCGGCGAGCGTCCCTGGCCGTCGAGCCCGAGGCTGAGCCGCTCCGGGGCCCGCTTCGCCGCTTCGCGGGGTCGGCGGGCCGCTGCAGGCCCCGCCGCGGCCTGCGCCGCCTCCCGCTGCTCTGCGCCAGGCCTCGGGCTGGGGCGCCGAGGCCGCCCCCTCGCGCCCGGCCGGCGCCCGGCTCCCCCCGCCCCGCGCCAGCGCGCCGCCCGCCGGCCCGGCTCTCGCGGGCCCAGCGCCCCCGCCGCCCGTCCGCTCTCCCGCTCGCCGGGCCCAGCCCCGGGGAGCCGGCGGGTGGGCGGGCGGCGAGCGGCCCAGGCCGCGGAGCCTCGGGCTGGGCTGTGCCGGCGAGCCCGCTCTCCCTCGGGGGCGCGCCCACTGCCCCGGCCCCACCTGCGCCCGGCTGCTGGCCGCCCCAAGCCGGCCGCGGCTCCCTTTGCCCGCGCTCCCGGGCGCTCGCTCTCCGGCTCCGGCCGGGTTCGCGGAGATCCGAGCGGGGCCGAGGCGGCAAGTGGGGGTGACAGGCTGGCGGGTGTTGTGGTGCGGAGGAGGCAGCACGTGTGGTGTTGTGTCTGTCGGGCTGTCAGCCCCTGTGCTGGGAGGGGAGGCGGCGGGCTGCCTGTCAACCTTCGGCCGGTTTGGCCGGGAGCTGGGGGACCTGTCAGGCTCCTGGGGCAGCCTGCGTGCCACAGACGCCTCCTTTGAACCGGCCTCTGTGGAGCTTAGGATTTGGAGGAGCTGGGAAGGGGAGATCCATTGCTCTTAACTCTTTCACGTGATTTCATTGTTAACTTAGTCCTCGGGTTCTGTTTCCATCTAATGGGAACGGCGGAGCTACCCGCTGGCAAGCTGCGGGGCTGTGCGGTTTCAAGTTTTTAAAGTTTCTCGTTCTTTAAAAAGAGAGCGCGAAGATGTGTTTGGGGGTGGGGAATGGAGACCGGGGAAGGACTGTCGGAAGCAAGTTGCACTTTCTCTCCAGCCGCTGGTGTACTTTCAGAGAGTTACAGCTCACGTCTGCAGGCGCTTTACTTTCGGGAGACCTGGAGACGCGTGAAGACCCTGGCCGGAGAGACAAGGAGTAGCTGTCATTCGTTTACCTGCGAGCAGAATCAATTAGGACGTTCGCAGCCTCTTAAACTCAGATTGGAGCCTCTCGTTTAGTTTAGCCTTGATGTCTGCATAATGAACGTTCTTGGAGTAATAATACTATGATTTCTGTCCTCTCGAGACTCTCACCAAAATGAAGCATAGCTCTCTCAGGGGGGCTTCTTTTTAGTCAGCTAATTTAAAAATAAATCTTGGCTCAGGTTTGAGTGTTTACTTCAGTCTTTTTTTTCCTGTTAGAGTTAATAGGATTGCAGCTTTCCTGATATCTCTTAGTTTTCCTTTTGATCTTAATGTCAGTCTTAATAATTGCTGCGGGAGCCATTTTTCTGTCATTGTTTATATTGTAATGTAAATGCCCTTCAGAATTAAGAGCAGACGTTCAAAAAAAAACATAAATTATATTTATTTTTTGGAAGCAAAGAAGTTAATCAGAATTCATTATTTTGGTGATTTTCAAAAAGACCTGTTTCTGCCAAATTCTTTTGTTTGGAAGAATATTGACTTGGATCCTAGAGAGGAAATGTATTTATGTGCTTGTGTTTTACTCATTAATGTACATTTCAGGTCAGCAATCTTGAATCTGTGAGATCTCTTTAAACCTGCCAACAGGCAATATAGTACATTTGATATGTAGTGTGTGCATTTTTGAACCCAGTGATTCTGGGCATTTCTCACTTCTAGTTTCTCTCTCTGTAGCTTGGTTATGAACGTTTTGACAGTTTCTCCTTTCAGTTTATTGAGTATTAGTATTTTAGTTCAGTTTAGGACAAGCTGTCAGCATGTAATTCTTAAAATTTGAATGAATTTGGATTTTAAAATTCTGAAGGACTTTTCTTACTTGACTTTCAATATTATTTTTGTTTCCATTTGGAATGTTTACAGTAATATTGTACATACAGTATGAACTTAATCTGTGTAAATTGCATATTTTGTTTCTTATATAAACTAGTTAAAATTTTCTCAATGGTTTTTTTGCCTAATTGACTGTTTTTATGCAGTTTGAATGTCTGGAATTTTGAAAGATGAAAGATTCACTCTTACTTTCATTGCAGGATTCTTTCTACTAATCCAGATACTTGTTGAAGTGCTGAATAGGTTCTTGGGGAAAGATGTCGAGGAAGAGTTTCAGTTCATAGACTGGTGAGCAGAGATTGTGGAGTACAGTATAGTCAGCACCCTCCTGCTAAGTTGTAGCCTAAGGTCATTCATAGTGTATCTCATCTTGTTTCCTCATTGTATCCTAATTATTCATCTTTTTTTTTTTTTTCCTTTTTTACCCCAATGGTTCACATACATAATTGTTTTTGGAATGTTGATAGAAACTTGTTAAAACAAGTAAACACTTGGTATTTGATTATTTTTAAAGACTAGGATGTCTCAGTTACAGCTTATTTATGAAATGGGACTTGATAGAAAACTGACCTTGTTTGTTTTTCAGGCATAAGATGCACATTTTTCTGCTGGGAAGGAGATGTTCTTGAGTTCTAACAACTTTATGAAGAGACCCATGTGTGGTGCTATTGAGAAGTTCATTGGGAAATTTAAAGACATTTCAAATAACAGGTTGTTTTGGTTTCTAAAGTGAAAGTGAGGAGGCTCTCTGTTTTGTGAAAGGAGAAAGGACTCAGGCCAGAAAACTTGTATGCTATGGTTAACTGGTTCCCAGCCTCCGAGAATGTTGTTTTCCATGGTGTAAAACTTACTCAGCATCAGGATAAGGGATAACGACTCTATGGATATACAGAATCCTTCACCATGGTAAAACTCGCTAACCCGCTGTATACGGAGTGGATTTTGGAGGCCATCAAAAAAGTGAAGAAGCAAAAACAGCGTCCTTCAGAAGAAAGGATATGCAATGCAGTGTCTTCATCCCATGGCTTGGATCGTAAAACTGTTTTAGAACAATTGGAGTTGAGTGTTAAAGATGGAACAATTTTAAAAGTCTCCAATAAAGGACTCAATTCCTATAAAGATCCTGATAATCCTGGGCGAATAGCACTTCCTAAACCCCGAAACCATGGAAAATTGGATAATAAACAAAATGTAGATTGGAATAAACTGATCAAGCGGGCAGTTGAGGGCTTGGCAGAGTCCAGTGGCTCAACTTTGAAAAGCATTGAACGTTTTTTGAAAGGTCAGAAGGATGTGTCTGCATTATTCGGAGGCAGTGCTGCCTCTGGCTTTCACCAGCAGTTACGATTGGCTATTAAACGAGCCGTTGGCCACGGCAGACTCCTTAAAGATGGACCTCTTTATCGGCTCAACACTAAAGCAACCAGTGTGGATGGGAAAGAGAGTTGTGAGTCTCTTTCCTCTTTACCTCCAGTGTCACTCCTTCCACATGAAAAGGATAAGGTAAGGGTGGCATATGTATCAGTGTTCATAGAGCTGATGATCATAGCATACTACAAAGTCACATTTCTAAGAAGTTATATAGGAGTTACCTTCAGGTTTTGGGTTTGGGGACTCATGGAATGATCACTTCTGATTTTTTATTGGTGAGTTGTTAGAATTCATAGCTACCAGTTGTCCTTACACTTAGAAATATTTGACGCCTGAGTGTATTGATGTACCTAAAAGAACAGATTTAGATAAGAATTTAACAGTTAGAACATATTTAGATAATCATGCAACTTTGAGGCTGTTGTAAGTTCTTATAATGTCTTATACCTAGAAGTTGATGAGCAATTCTGAATGTTCGAGGCTTGGATTTGAAATAAGCAGGTGACTCTAAGAAACTCTTTTCCTTTTTTTCTTTTTGTTGCACATTATCATTAGGCAGGAGTGAGACTGATTCTCCTGACCCATAGTAGTAGCTAAGGATTTTCCTCAGTTCGTTATTTCTGTTGTATTCTAACTTTCTTTGCATAGGATGAAGTCTTAAGTGTTATTTTTTATGGCAGGTGTAACTGCATGGGTCAGGAATAAAGTATCCTTTATTCCCAGAGTTCTATGGAGTTGTGAGTTTTGATACACAGTGATATACCTTACTGTGTTCTGTATGTCATGCTGTTGTTTTGTGCAGTTGAAAGTACACTAAGAAACAACAAAATTTGGCCCTTAAATAGATATTGGGGAATGAGAATTTTGTTAGTGGTTTTTTTACACTGGCGTAGTGTCTTAGATGGAAATTTATTTCAGGAAATTTATTTCAGGTGTTCTGAATGTAGTTCTGGGGAGAGTGGTAGTACTGATGCACACTAGTACACAGTATAGTCAAATAATCTGTGTCTTGCCTAAGACCAGGGAGGCTACTTCTAGGATGAGGAGATTGTGAAGTTAACATTGAATGTATTTAAAAATATTTGAGATTCGATCTAAATTTATTGCAGTTAATAGCCCACCTATAGATTTTTGTTTAAATAGCTATTGAAAATAAACAGTATTTTTCTTTGATGGAGTTTTTAGAGATCTATTTTAGGGTGGTTTTCCCTGTGAACTTTGAAATAGAAAAATGTTTCTATTTCTTACTGTTATTACCCTTGAAATGATTCTGATAGAATGGTTCTTTTCATTTGAGCATTTATTAAAAGTGTGGTATTAAAAATTCAAGCTGGCCAAGTAACCAAAATGCTTTATTCTGTAGTTCAGTCCTATAGAACTCCTACTGTAAGAACTGTTCTTGATCCCATAAGGCTGAAGTTAAAAGAAGTACAATGATTGATTCCTGAAATTGTTACCAAATGATCTATAGATTAAACTACATGGAAACAGGAAATAATTTATAGTTTATAATGAATTTAGTGTTCTATCTGTGAGTATTATATATATCATAAATTCTTGTTAGAACACCTGGGTGCTTGCTTTTATTATAGTTTCCCTTGCTTGAATTAGATATTTCAATTTTTAAGAATATTAGTCCTATATAAAATGACAGTTTTGCATATTTTTAAAAAGTAGCTAATACAGTACACTATAGAATGGATCTGAGTCCTATCACCCTAGGATTTTACTTTTGAAAGGGACCTTGAGAGCCATCTAACCAACAATTCTTTGCAGCTGATATGAGACCTACATTTAAAAAAAGTTTAATCCAGTAGAGATTTGCTGGTTTACTTTGGTTAGAAATATCTTTTTGGTTATGTAACTGTAATATATAGTGTTATTAACCAAAGTATCTAAATGTGGAGTATACATTTAGGAAAATTGAGTTTCATTGAATGGAGACTTCTATATATGTGTGCTGGTCTGAATTGAAAACTAATTTTATAATATCTGTGAAATTAGAGTTGGTGAGATCTCCTATATATTTTTTAAATAGTCTTATTTTCAGTAGTGATTTTCCTCAGTGCTTCCCCCAAGGATAGGAAAAACTCACATTCCAAATGATAATACAGTGAGGAATTATTCCTTCTCTGAACAGATTATATATTTACTCTTTACATTGTTTTTTTAATCTACTTTCTTTCCTCTTTTTAAAATCGATTGGTTTGCTATTGTGAACCTAGGTATTCTGAAAAAAAAATAGAGTGTATTCAACAGTGATGGAGAAAGAAGAGTGTAGGCGGGGAGTAGTTTAACTTTTAGGCCTTAATTAATTTAGCAAATAGTTATTGAGCACCTATTGGGGGCCAGACACTCTCCTTAGAACCCACATGGCATTATTTCAAGTTCCTCTTTATTTTCATCTCTATCAGTTTTAACTTTTATTTCTTTGTGATAGCAAACTTTGGAAGGAACTGTAGAACTGTATGTTAGATTATCAACAACTGAGTGGTTTTTGCTACTTCTGTTGGAATCAGCTGTGTAGAAACAACTGTATTTTTAAGAGTTTGTGAACAGTTACTTGTGTTTTCACGTTGATAAATAGTGAGGAAAAGCCATGGGATACTGTGATGTAAATGTTTTATCCATGTTGTAAGGGAAATTTCTGAGCTAGCTTTAGTGTTGTGGTACTTTATGATGAATTTGGATAACTTGATGTGTTTACTATGTGCCTGGCATTACTTTAAAGCTGTACATATATTAACTTTTTAAATTCGCATACAACTCAATGAAGTAGGTACCATTATCTTAACAGGTGAAGAAACTGAGGCATAAAAGAGGTTTAGTAATTTCTCCAAGTCACAGGGATATTAGTGGCAAAGCTAGGATTTGAACTTGGGTAGTCTGGCTCCAGTCTTTATAACAGCTATACCTGCTGCCTCTTGGGAGTTGTTACATATAATTCCTGTCACTGCCGTCAAGTACACAATTGTGAATGTTCTTGTTGTTAACTTCATAGCACATTCTTTAATTACATTATTATGTTTTATGCAATTTTATATTTTTAATATTTTTATATTATATTATTATTGTTATATTATAGTTATGTTACATTCTCTAATTATATCATCTATCCTTATTTCCCCTTACCTCACCCCTTCATGGTTTGTGTCTCTTTTTCTCTATCATAGACTGACTGGATTTATAAACTGGCTTTGAACCAGTGAAAAGAATGTATCAGAAACCAGAGATTATGAAAAACCTAGTTTTGTATACCTGAGGTCCATAAAAAAATTGTTTTGTCTACGTGATATTTTGTTTTATTTTTTTGTCTTGAGGATAATGTCTGTGCTTATTTTCATTTTATCTGTTACTGAAGTTTCTTGATTTTCAGCCTGGGGTTTGTTGCATGGCTGTATTAGAGCGCTTTCATTTGGGGATTCAGAGTGTTGCTTTCCCTTGAATTGTGGCATATAGGTGAGGGTGATAGTGTGAAACTGGCTTAAATAGCATTTGGCCCCTTGCAAATTTCTTCCCTTTTGAAATACAGATTTTACTCTAGGATAATTTGTTCATTTGTTTCATTTATTCCTACTCATTTGGGAAACATTTAAGATGCCTACCATAACAATGAATTTAAGATTTAGGTCTTGTTGAGGATTAAAGCAGAGAGAGGTGAAATATTTTGGGGATTCTTTTTTAGTTTATAAACTGTAACTTTTAGTTTTTCACAGTCATTGTTGTTCAGAACAATTAAGTGTTGTCAATCCCGCAGAAATAATGAGCTGTTTCTTGTTTGAGGCTGTATTATTGAGATTGTGATGATCTGTATCTTTCGACACGGAGTCTTGGAAGGAACCTTTTCAGGAATTATTTTCACCTTGATTTCAAACTTGTCTGGGTTCATTTTAACACAGAAAAATGTTCTTGAATATATATAGCTTATGTTCCATATTACTAAGCCAGAAAACTGTACTCTTGTGATAATCAGCCACATCATTAAAGTGTTACTCTGTTGAGTAGTGTTGTGGAACAGAATTATAATTTGCCAAAGCATTACAGTTGGAAAGGGTAGAGAAAGTATTGTCAACTAATGTTATTGTTTAGTTTATTACCCAGCTAGGTACCCTGGAGAAGAAAGATCAAGTGATAAATTTATAGCCTTTTAAAATAAGTTCTGTCTCAATACAGTAAACTTTTAGTAGAGTCCAAATTATTTTGTTACTGGAATTTGACATTTTAAATTCACAGAATAAGTGGAGCTTTGATGTAGAGATGAGGATTTGAATGGAAATATGTTTTCAGGTTACCGAGTTAAGAATAATAAAGTTTTGATTTTGCTATTTGGAAATGGCCTTTGTAGTAAAATTGATGCTACATCATTTTTTTTTGGTGACTCTAAATGTTGTGGGCCTGGAGGAGAAGCTGGCTAGAAATAAAAATTTGTTACTAACAAGTTATTGAGATAGATTAAATATAATTAGGAATTGACTTTGTCTCAGTAGACTTATTCTTATTTAAAAACTCCAGAATTTTAAAAATAACTCAGGCAGAGATATATTTGTAATGCAATACAATCAACTATGCAGGCAATTTTTGGTCTTCTGTTTAGCTTATGAACTGTGTGTGTTTTGGTTCATTTTCAGCCCATGACATACCCTGAAAGAAAATTTGAGCTACTGAAGCAAACCTTTGGTTTGTCATTGCTAATCAAAACTTCTATACCCAGTCAATGCACGCAACCTAGACACTTTTCTTGTACTTTTGACAGTAGCACTTACTTGGACTGACTACTAATAAATTGATGAAATAAAGGGAAGAAATTAATTAAGATGCCAGATACTATAAATTGCTTTGGGACGCCTGGGTGGCTCAGTGGGTTAAGCCGCTGCCTTCGGCTCAGGTCATGATCTCAGAGTCCTGGGATCGAGTCCTGCATCGGGCTCTCTGCTCAGCAGGGAGCCTGCTTCTCTCTCTCTCTCTCTCTCTCTCTGCCTGCCTCTCCATCTACTTGTGATTTCTCTCTGTCAAATAAATAAATAAAATCTTAAAAAAAAAAATTGCTTTGGGAATAGGGATCTAGAGGATGTAACCATCTTGACCTTTCTTTGCCCTTTATCAGTAGGCCAAGGGAAAGTAAGCAGTTGCTTATAGAAACCTATTAATAGCTAACATTTGTTAAGGGCTAACAATTTGTTGAGTACTGTTCAGAGTGCTTTAACATGTTTTCTTATTGAAGTCTCAGAGAATTTTACATGGTTAAATTTTATAGGTGTAGTATATTTATGTAATAGCTATTTAATAACATTTAATAATACAGGTTTTCATTATGGTTTCTCATAAAAAACCAAATAGAAAATTAATGTATGCAAAATGCATTATCTTATCCATGCTTTTATTTAGTTCATCCTGACACACAGGCCAGTACTTTTTTTACATTACACTTATCTTTAATACTGTGAAAGCACATAGATAATAGGACTTTTTCTCTTCCTATGTGGAATATTGGAGAAAGTATATTTTCTACACTGACTTGGATTTTAGCTCTATAAGAGAACTGAATCTGTTTGCCAGGTTGGTTAAAATAGAATTGCTTTTTTTTAAATTTTTCGTGAACTGGCAAGTGTTAAAATTATAATAGCACATATTTTTGGTGTTCTGATTTAAACATTTTCAAAGAAACAAATGAATTTTTTCGTGTAGTGATTAAGAGCCTTCTTTGGTAAAGTTGTTTACCAGTTGGCTACTCATGGGTGGAGTCAGTTCACAAAGGATCTGCTGCAGATGAATTAGACCTGTAGTGAGTTCACCCTTCTGCTTTTCCCAGCTGGAGCAGGATTAGGACTCATTGAGCTGCAGCTGGTTCCCAGGAAAATCTAGGCTGTTTTTTCTGGTGTTTTCCTTTGACAGGAAAGTCATAGTTCCCAACAGATGGCTTTCATCAGCACTGTACATAACTCTGTAAATTCAAGTCCAAAGAATTACTTTCAACTTCATTAGGGAACAGGTGAAGAAACAGTTTGTAGAATGGCACTATTTGGTTAAGGGTTGAAATTAAGCATGGAGATTATAGTAGTGTAGCATTTAGATTTGCAGAATGCTATTGTAGGTCAAAATAGTTTTTAAGGCCAGCAATTAAAAAAAGAAAAAGACCTGCTAAGGAAAAGTAAATTTGGCTGTGGTGTTGAGTAAGGTATATTTTATAATTGGATTATATTATGTTTACAAAGTATAGATAAATTCTTTGAAAGAAGATTTGAATCTTACACATTTTATAGAATTTTGAACAAGTAGCAGTCTTGGTAACAGTGTTTCTAATCTTATTTCACAAATAGAGAAATTGAGGTCCC
This sequence comes from Neogale vison, assembly GCF_020171115.1. NCBI lineage: Eukaryota > Metazoa > Chordata > Mammalia > Carnivora > Mustelidae > Neogale > Neogale vison. Next base: position 174,023,038 of record NC_058101.1, read on the forward strand.
AAGAGACTTGAGTATCACATAGTAAGCTAATCTGGGAGAAAGTGGTCAGACCCTTCTCAGTTCTTTGCTTTTCATCATTAAGTATAGTACTGCTTAAAAGTATTAGAGAGCAATGAATATAAAATAATGTATTGCTTAATGGGAACCATAGAATAAACCCTGGTGTAGAGAATTTTGGTGGTTTTTATAACCACAAATATGTAAATCAGCTTGTTTCAGTGTTGAAACGTTCTTGAAAGTAGAAACAGTTTTTAAAATTTTTTTTGGAAAAGATTGCTTTCTTATGGCTGTAATTAGGAGAGTTAGAAAGTTGTATTTTTTTTAGCTAAATATTAGAACATGTTTATACCTTAGTGCTGGAAGGGAAAGTAAATACTCCTTGAATTTTGGGGGGGGGAAAAAAGGTCTGCTTATAATTAAGTCTGATTTTCAGAAAGTCTATATAACATAGACCTCTGAAGGACTTGGATAATTGCTTAGAACTTAAAAAATTTAGGAATGAGGGGCACCTGGGTTGCTCAGTAGGTTAAGTGTCTGCTTTCAGCTCAGGTCTGGGATGGAGCCCTGTGATGGGCTCCCTACTCAGCGGGAGCCCGAGTCTCTCCTGCCCCTGCTCCTGTACTCTTTCTCTCTCACTGACTCTCTCAAATAATAAATAAAATCTTAAAAAAAAAAAAATTAGGACTGAGAGAGAAAGGTACCAGCCTTTCTATTAAGTAATGAACTAATTCTTATCAAAGACATCAGGTATGGGGAGATAAAAATGTAGGGTCTATGATTCATTGTTATGTGTATACAGAGTCTTGTTTCTGGGTGATTTGTAATAGTAAACCTTAAGAAAAGGTAGCAGATAATAGATTATATTTGTCTTTTTTGGTCATTGTGACAATTCATCTCTGTATTACTTTTACTTTGTGGTAAAATTTAGCAACTACATTAGAATAATGGTGAAAAAAAAGGTTAAGATTGGGAACAGTTATTTATAAAATGATTGGGTGTTTTAAGATTATTGGTAAATGATGTAGAAAGAAAATCTGGGAGCTAAAAAGCTTAAAATCTTTGTGTGAAAGAAGACAGCTGATTCTTTGCCATTTACCTTTTGTGCAGAAGAGGTAGATTCTGGGGGTGGGAGGTGTTATCATGCTTATATTATAGGCCGCTTTTTCCTCCAGGGAGTGGTGAACTGTAGTTGACCTGGAAAGCTGCTGTTAAGTGTTGGTTTTCAGTTCTTTCTGCTTAGTAGAGTACAGGTTTTTCTTTTTTCTTCATTGGCTACAGTGAACCATTTAACTCCTGAGTTTTCTAGAACATGTAACAGAACCCTTAGAAACATTATTACATTTTTTTGTGTGTGTTAAGTGTGGTGCTGTGCTTTAAGATGGTTTTTCAACTTTTCTATTGAGGGCATCTTCAGATACCTGATTTAGGATTTAGATCCTCTTTTACCTTTTTCTTGCTTTAGTTATTTCATTTCTTATCATGCCAGTCAATTTTTCTTTAAATTCATAACATAAATCTCAAGTCCTTTTCTTTCTAAGCCGTGGTTATTGACACTATATCCACTTTCGAACAACCCAAGGAGCCTCAAAAAATAAACACCAAACCACTTAAATTAGAATCTGGCAGATTTAGGGGGCCCAGATTTCAAGTTATTTTGTTTTGTTTGATTTGAAGTCTCCATGTGCATGGAATGTATAGCCAAGGTTGAGAACTAGGCTCTAACAGAACTGGCTGAGGGACTCAGGGGACAGAAGCAGCTACTTTTATCTAATTATTGCAATTCAGACAAATAAATGAAACTACATACTTCACATCCACTCCCTTGAACATACTTTGACTGAAACCAGGACAGTGTACTCATGGAAACCTCTAAGTTTGTTTGTTTGTTTGTTTTAATTATTTATGTTTTTGACAGAGAGAAGCAGAGAGGGAACATGATCGGGGGAGTGGGCAAGGGAGAAGCAGGCTTCCCGCTGAGCAGGGAGCCCGCTGTTAAGGCTCCATCCCAGGACCCTGGCATCTTGACCTGAGGTGAAGGCAGAGGCTTAACGATTGAGCCACCCAGGTGCCCCCCCCCTACATTTTGTTTTATCATACTTCCTGAGCATAACTGCCCTAATCTTCCACCTTTCTCCCCTGCCCTTTTATCTCACCAGCATCTCATATGGCATTATTTTGGAGAAGGTTCCATGTGTGAGTTTGATAGGTGCCCCTCTCCCACCACTCTAATGGTTTTCTTCTAATTGCTTGGCCTTACGGTTTATCACCTCATTCATGCTTTACTCCTAATTGGCAAATCCCAACCTTGACATCAAGGCAACAATTTTTCTCTCCCTACTCCTAAATGGGACTGTTTATCATTTTGAAGAAGATTGTACAACCATGTGGTGGGATGCCACTTACGAATTTGTGGCTTTTAATCAGTTCTGCTTTGGGATGTATGTCTGTGTCTTTCATCTGTTCTCCCTGCAGCAGTTCAGTTCACATTGTCAGCAGACACTCCCATATTCTACTTCACAGCATAGAATCTCTCTGGCCATATGAGCTCATTCAGCTTATACCGCCCTACACTAACCTAAATATGTCTGTACTTTTGCCCCCCTTTGCTTTTCAGAGGATATAAAAGAAAGTGTCTTGTCTAGAGCTCATCTCTCAGTGTTTTCTCCTGTCTCAGGAGCCTTGGCCCATCAGTAATGTTCCCAGTCTTTCCATTCTTTGCTCCTTGACATGGGGAAGTCTCTCCCATCAGGTTAGAATAAAAACAAACAGAAATACTGCTGGAGATGTGTACATACACCCTATCTCCTTTCCTTCATTTTGAAACTTCTTGGAAAAAAAAAAAGTCTGTATTCATTCCGTATCTGTCGAAACCTGCCTTTTGCTCCTAGAGCACTGTTTGAAACAGTTCCTGTGTACAGTTTTCAGTCTTTGTTACTTGACTTTTCAGCAGCATTTATGCTTGTTGACCATTCTCTCCTCTTTTGACCTTTGGGATAATTCTTTGCTAGGTGTTCTCCCTGTTCTCTTTCTGGTAATTCATTTTCAGTTTACTGGCTTTTTTTTTTTTTTTTTTTTTTAATCTTTTGCCTGAATTTTATATGTTGGATTCCCTAGGGGTCTGCATTTTTGTTTTGTTTGTTTGTTTGTTTTGAGAGGGAGGGGCGAGGGAGGGGCAAAGGGAGACTCTTAAAAAATTATTTGAAGGTGAGAGCATGGGGACTTGCAGGGGGAGGGGCAGAGGGGGAGGGAGAGGGAGAATCTCTCAAGTGGACTAGGAGCTGAGTGTGGAGCCCCTTGTGGGGCTTGATCCCACCATCAGCCAGTTCATAAACTGAGCTGAAACTGAGAGTCGGATGCTCAACGGACTGAGCCATCCAGGTGCCCCCCTAAGATCCTTTATTTGCTTGCTGCTTTTTGTTTCAACTGTACTGATGACTAAATTCATAACCCAGATCTCTCTTTTGAGTTCTGGGCTTGTATAACCCACAGTGTAGTGGCTTTTTTTTTAGTCACTTCAAATTCATAATGACGCAGACAGACTTTATCACCTCCTAACTTGCTCTTTTGATTTCTTACTATGGTATGGGGGTATGGGACATTGCCATTGACTCAGATTCCTATAAGAAACTTTGGTGTCATCTTCTACACTTCACTTGTACTTCTTTTGGATTCAGTTCTGGTCCATTCCCAATCTTTTCTACTTCTTAACATCTCTTTTAATTAACTTCTCCATTCCAGCTGCTACTTTTAGTATAGGTCCTTGACATTTCTCTCCTGTTTTACCTTAGTAGTTTACTCACTGGTGTTCCTTCCTCCAGTGTCATCTTCCTCCAGTTCATATTTTTGCCAATAATGATCCTGTTAAGAAGTGATTAAGAACATAGGCTCAAGAACCAGACCATCTGGGTTTACATCCCATGTAGGCACCACTTGCTTTATGACCTTGGGTAATTTGCTTAATCTTTCTTAGCCACATTTCTTTCTATAAAATGGAGATGATATGGTGTGTATCTCATAACGAAGTTCCAAAGTTTTAGTGAGTTAATGTACATCAGTGTTGTCTAATTGTGCTTTGTGTGATGATGGAATGAATGTTCTGTATCTTTGCTCAGTACCCTAGCCAGTGGCCATTTGTGGCTGTTGAGCTCTTGAGATGTGGCTGGTTGATGAAGAACTGAATTTAATTTAATTGTAATTTAATTGAAGTAGTCATATGTGGCTAATAATTACTGGACGATACAGAATACATAAAACCCATTGCTCTATAAATGTTAGCTATTACCGTCTTTCTAAAGTTCAACCTACTCCTCTGCTTAAAATCCTTCAGTACCAAATTCTTTGGCATAATGTATGTAACTTTAACCCCATTTGCACTGTCGTGTTGCTCCAAACTTGTCTACTGCTACTTCTTTATATGCCCGCGGTTTTCTGCTGTGCTAGTGGTTTTCAAAGTGTTGCCCTAGGGACCAGAAATAGCAGTAATGTCACCTGAAAATGTTTGAAATGCAAATTCTTGGGCCATATTCCAGGCCTACTGAATCACAAACGGGGGGTGGGGTCCAGCAACTTGTATGTTAGTAAGCCCCAGCTGATTCTAATGCATGCTGAGGTTTGAGACCCACTGCACATTCCAAACTACTTGTATTTCCTCAGAACCACCTTGTTTCTCTTGCTCCTGTTTTTCTCATATCTGGAATGATTATCCTTTATCTTTTCTTCACCAGTTAGCTCTTATTTAACCTTGCAGGCTTAGTTTAGGCATATCCTCTTTCTGTTTCTTTCTTCATTATCACTCATCCTGCTTCCAGGTTGACTTAGCTCTCTTCATGCCCTTGATATCCCATACATGCCTCCTTCATAGTCCATTTTACATTGTATTGTTGCTTTAGCCTGTCTCCTACTAGTGAATTTAGGATCTTGTTTTTCATCTTTGTATCCCTGTCTGTCTGGCACAATGTTTGGTATGCTTCGCAAGTATTTATGCAACATATTCAGGTGCCAGCACAGTGATTAAGTCCTGAGTAAAGGAGCTACAATCTCTAATTAACATACACAGTGGTAAGTGCTCTGTTGGGGTAAAACCTAGTTTTGTCTAAATGCAGAGGAGGGGGTGGGGAAAGTTAGGGAAGTCTTCTCAGAGGAAATCACATGTGAGAGGTTTGGGAGGTGGGGAAGCAAATGGGTGGGGTGGGAAAGAGAGTGGTTCCTGCGGTGGGAACAGCACGTACAGGGGCCTAGAAGCAAAACATTGTAGGCCCATAATAAGTATTTGATGGGGTGTGAATAAAAAGCCAAATCACATGTCTAACTTTTAGATCTTGGATTTGGTGTAGTGACCCTCCACAGCAAACATTAGTTAGCATTTTATATGTTTTATATGTTTCTGCATTTTGCTAGCAGCTTTTTTTTTTTTTTTTTAAATTAAGATTTTATTTACTTGGGAGAGAGAGTACCCAAGCAAGAGGAGGGGCAGAGGGAGAGGGAGAAGTAGATTCCTCACTGAGCAAGGAGCCCAGCTGGGGCTCCATGACCTGGGTGTCCATCCCAGAACTCTGGGATCTTGACTTGAGCAGAAGGTAGACACTTAACCAACTGAGCCACCTTGGCATCTCTATATATGTAACTTTCAATAAAAACTTACCTTTCTTTGAATGCTTTACAAGTGGGTTGGCTTTGTTATCTATTAACTTTGAAAATAATAATAAAAATAACACAATTTTGTTTCTGCTAACTTCAGTTAAACAGAGAACCCGTAACTTCAGCAAAGAAAACTAGAGAAAGAAAAAGGGAAATAAAATATTTTTCTCAAACTTCATTTGGGTCGTATAATTGTGTTTCCGAAGTGTTTCACAGATTATAAAGAATTTTGCTTTCACATATATCTTCTTTTGCTGTAATACTTTTGTAGTAAAGTAGGCAGTCCAGGTGTTATGATTGCCAGATTTTATGTATATGGAAGTATATGATTGGTTATGGGAGTAAATGGAATTACATTCCTGGTTTCTTTCAAGCCCAGTACTCCTTTTGGTACACAGGCTGCCCCTTGTTCATGAAAATGACAGGCATTAAAAAGTGCTGTCCTTTACCATTTATTAGGTACATCTGTTCAACCATTATCAGGTCATGCGTGTTATTAACCAGATCCTAACCCTTTGTAAGATGCTCAGAAAATGTTTGTTGAATTGAAACTGTCAGGTTTAAACTGAAGGGAAAATGATAGAAATCAAGTGGTTTTTTTGTTTGTTTGTTCGTTTGTTTAACTGTTAACTCTCTTTAAACTTCGAGACTAACCCATTTATTCTCTCAAAATTTATAGCCTCTGTAGATTAAAAAGAGAGATAGTGGTTCAGATGTTTTCAGCAAATGTTTGATACCTTAGCTAAAAAGTACCATTTGTTACTTCCTTCAGGGTAATATTTGTTCTTTGTTACCTATAAAATATTTTTAAAACTTCAAGAAATTATGTTTGCCCAGTAGATAATATATTCATTAGTATGTATTATTCAAAAGGTGCAAAAGAGTTCTTCTAATTCCTCTTCTCCAGCTAAGTAGTTCTCCTCCTAGATGGCAGCCAGTGTGTTTGGTTTCTACCTTCCAGAGAGATTCTCTGTATATATAAGTAATCACTTTTATATATGCATTTTTTTCCTACAGTTGATAACATACCTTCATATACTGTTCTGCACCTTGCCTTGTTTTTCTCCACCTCAGTAACCTCCTTTGTGCATTATTTTAGATTTGTAAGTTCCTAAAAGTGGCATAATTGGGTCAAAGAATGTGTATGCCTTTGTAATTTTGGTATTTCTAAATTTCTCTCCATAGAGATTTACCAGCAGTGCATTTTTTGCCCACGCCCTTTGCAACAGTGTTACCAAACTTTTTGATCTTTGGCAGTCTGATAAATGAAAAATCATTATCCATTTTCGACTTTTTTGCTTCTCATCAGAGTTTGTTCTTTTGTCTTACCTAGTGCCCAGAGACAACCTCTGATCTGTATTCTACTACTAGTTTCTCTTAAGCCTGATTACCTAAAAGCATACAATTCTTAGAGGTAATCAGAAATATGTTGAGTTTCTTTTTAACTGTTACATGTGGCTTGAGAAATATCTAGGTCTTTTTTGCTGGGTCTCCCTTGTAAGCCTGTAATGACCTCTCTCTTGCAGTGGCCTATACTGTTAGATTTCTGACCTATATAGAACGACCCTTCACCCACACCCCCAAATCTTTAAGTTTTTTGCTTTTGTACTGATGGCGGGGAAAACCTATTCAGTAGATGATTTAGTATGTTCTTGCTTGTCAGTCTTTTTAAGTGCATGTATTACTTGTATTTGAAAACTTACATAATTTTGAATAAATACTATGTAGGTATTTAGGTCACAATCACCTTTAAGGAAAGTTGTCTGTTTTATAGATGAACTAACAGCTCATGGAGCTCAAGTGATTTACGCAAGGTATTGGAGCTAAAATATATGTGCTGGAATGTAGAAGCTAGTGGTAGTCATAAGAAAAAAAACCACTATGAATTCAGAATTGAGAAAAACAAATTCTGGTAAGTTGGTGCATTAGTTTAAAGTTCTTTGTGAATTATTACAAAACTAATTCTGATTAGTTTGGGGCTTATGTAAGAATAGTTACAGATCTCAGCCTCATTGCTTGTTGTTTGATCTTTAAGTTACTTTATCTTCCATGAGTGTCAGTTTCCTTTTCTGTAAGAGGGATAGTAATAGTACCAAAATACCAAATTCATCAAGCATCAACCTTTTTGAAGATTATTTTTAGGCCAAGCAGGTCAAAGCTAAAATGGTTTTTTAGCCTTTGCTTTCAGAAATAAACAGCAGGAAGTAGTGCTGACTTCCCCCTCTTTTCTCCAGTGAAACAATAAAACAAATCCGTTTACTAACCCACAACATATTGCCATCGTAATTTGCAAATTATTTGAAGTTTTCATGAACACATATCAATTTTAATGGGACATAAAAACAGATACCTAGATATTTAAAAAGTGTTTTTCATATGCTTTGTAATCCATTTAAATTAGGATGGGCAGTCTCTGGTCATATTCCTTTGGAATAGGCAAAATACTTGAGTAGTCCCTGCATTTGGTCTTATTTTTTAGTAAGTGTTCCTCCCCCCACCCCCCCCCAAAAAAAAAACAAAAAAAGAAAGTACCCCCTTTGACAAAGTTGTCAAATAGGTCTTTATTTTGTATCTTGAAGCTCAGAATTTAAGGTAAGGATGAAGCCTTGAACTGTTGTTTTAACCCATGCAAAGTGCCCTAGTTCATGTTGGGAATCAGACTAACAACTTTAATTAAGTACCCTCTTGTATGTTACTGTTCCTCAAATTGTCATCGGGGAATCTTGTTAAAATAAAGTTTTAGGTCTTTGGTGAGGCCTGAGATTTTGCATTTCTCACAAGCTCCTGAATATTCCACTGCTGAACAGAATACTTTGAGTAAGAAGTTTCTGTAGGATTGCATCTCTTTCACTCTTGACTGTCTTAAATCATATGCTTATTTTCAGACATGCACTCAGCAGATTTCCACAGAATATCTGTTTCCCAGGTGCTATGCTAGGTACTGAGATTATATATAAGAGGGATGCTAGATACATACTCTGCTCTCAGTTAAGTAAGGGAGCCAAGGAGATAGCAATAAATTATATGAAGTGGTGATGCCTAAGTCCAGGGAGCTCTGAACATCTAAGTATAAAAACTGTTTTTGTTTTTGTTTTTTTAAGATAAAGAAACTGATTTGTCTAATGTATTGACATGTAAATTCCCAGTGTAGTGGAGCTTTGATTGAATTGATTGTCAGTCTAAGATAGATGTTGGCAAACATTTACTGTAAAGTGTCAGAGGGTAAATATTTTAGGTTCTACGGGCCATATAGTCTCTGATTTCGCTTCTCAACTCTGTGAGGATCAACTATAGGCAATATGTAAACAAACAAGTGTGTGTTCCAGTAGACTTTACTTACCTAACAGGTGGTGAGCTGGATTTGGTCTGTAGGCCATGGTTTGCCCACCCCTGCTCTAGAATAGCAGTGTTTTTACATTCAGTTGTGAGACATGTTGAAAATAATTTAAAGTAGGAAATGACTTAATTGAAAAATTAAGGTGCTTACCTCTAAAATAACTTCAGTGCTTTATTTGCATTCATATATGCTATCTGGGAACATGAGTTGTTTACACAGGCATATCTTGGAGATATCGAGGGTTCAGTTGCAGACCATTACAATTAGCAAATATTACAATAAAATGGGTCAGATGAATTTTTTGGTTTCCCAGTGCATATAAAAGCTATGTTTACACTATATTGTCTGTTAAGTATGCGATTGTATTCTTAAAAAAAAAGGACTTATTTTAATTAAAAAATGGTTTATTGGTAAAAAGTCTGTCATCTGAGCTTGAGTCATGATCACTGATCACAGATCATCATAATAAATAAAGTAATAATGAAAAAAATTGAAATATTGTGCGATTTACCAAAATGTGACACACAGAAATGAAGTGAGCAGATACTGTTGGAAAAATGGCACTAACAGACTTGCTTAATGCAGAGTGGCCACAGATTTTCAATTTGTAAAAAAACACATTATCTGCAAAGCATACAAAGCAAAAGCCCAATAAAAGAAGGTATGCCTGTATATAGGGTACCATATTGTACATGTGGTTGTCATTTGTCATGTGTGTCACTGAGAAAAAAGGTAAAGAGCTTTTGCTTGAGAATTTTATTTATTTATTTTTAAGGACTTTATTTATTTGTCGGAGAGAGAGAGCACAAGCAGGGGGAGCAGCAGGCAGAGGGAGTAGCAGGTTCCCCGCTGAGCAGGGAGCCTGATGTGGGACTCTGTCCCAGGACCCTGGGATCATGACCTGAGCTGAAGGCAGACGCTTAACTCATTGAGCCACCCAGGAGTCTCCTTGCTTGACAATTTTAGTTCATATTCCTAAAGAGCAGCACAAATGCCTATTTTCTCTTTTTACTGTATGGGGAAAGGAGCCGTGACAGGTAGAGGGGATTAGGGGATCTCAACATAACAGTGCAGTGAAGCATTTCTGTAAATTGCTTTTTTCTGGTCAGTATTGAAAAATGCATAATATAGAAGAAGACATCCTTGGACACTCAAATCAGTTATCATCATTTAGGGTAGTGAACAGAATTTGGGATCTGGAGTTTCCTTTCTCTTTCTGGTTTAACTACGTAATTAGTTGTGTGGTCCTAGGCAACGTATTTAATTTCTTTGCCCTTCCATTTCTTCATGGGATCTTCATACTGCTCACACTTTAGGATGTGATAAGAAATCCTGTATCTGATAGCATCTAGTACATAGTAAGTACTAGCCCCTAGTACATACAGCACCGGTACATAGTAAGCTATTGGTAAATGTAGACTGAAGTAATTTTCTGACCTCAGCAGAGATGGAAAGTAACTATAGTCCTGACTGTAAATTAAATAATTTTGATTTCTTTAGGATTGCTACCAGGAACAGTTTTCTCTAACATTATTATTGCTCTTTAGTAGACTAAGTTGGATTTTTTTTTACAGAGCTTAGAATTTAAAAAATTGTTAGTCTCTTTGAGCTGCATTAGTAGAAGGAAAAGGTGACGTTCATTACTGACAAGCGATATATATATATATATATATATATATATATATATATAAATATAAATAAATAAATAGTAGGGGCACCTGGCTGGCTCAGTTGGTAGAGCATGCAGCTCTTGATGTCAGGCTTGTGGGTTCGAACACCACCTTGGGTGTAGAGATTACTTAGAAAATAAAATATATATATATATAAATATATATATATATAATTGCTGTTTAGCAGCTTTATTCATGCCGCCTATGTCTGTCTCCCATTGCCTTACTTAGTTCACTTCTTTTTTTGGCTACTGCAGTTGTCTTTAGACTGGTTTCCCTTCATTCATCCAGTAAATATTTATTGATACCTGACGTGTGGTATAGGTACTATTGTGGGGATTTAGTGTGGGGATTTAGCAGTGAACCAAATGGATAAAAATGTCTCTTCTCAAGGAGCTTAGATTATCTAGCAGACTCCAGTCTTGACATCTGGAACTTACCTCTATACTTTTATCTGATTACTTTCTCTAAAATATCATGTCCTCCCTTTGTTTAGAATGCTCAGGTCTCATGGATTTCTGTTGCCTTCTGGATAAAGTTCAGGCTCCATGCTGTAATGCATTGTCATCTGTTGTCACACTTCTTAACTCTCTGCCTTCCAACATATTGCAGTTCCTTATAGGCACCACACTCTTGCCTTTAAGTTTTTATATGTATGTATTTCTGCTTGGAATGTCATTCTTTTAGATGGTCCTCCAAACAAAAAAATAGCTGGTGCTCATCCTTTAAGCCTCCACTACCAGCACTGGCTTGGTGAGATGATTTTCTTTATGAATGTAACAAACATATTCTCATGGGATGATAGGCATGCTGATGCTATGACATTTTTTCTTCTGTACTATGATAGTCTATTTATCTGCCTCTCCTACTGACATTAAAGGCAAGGGCTGCTTTTTATTTCTTTCTTAGTGTCTGTCAAGGGGCCTGGCTCTTAGTTTGAAATATTCATTGAACAAATGAATGAAATGCCTGAACATTTACTGTCTCAGCACTATCAAGATGACTGAAGAATGTTGGGGGTTCATTCAGTAAACCTTTGAATTTGTGGAGTGTTTACTCTGTGCCAGATAATGGAGATAAAGAGATAAACTCTTCTCAGATGAGTTAACAGTAAGGCTGACAACTTACTTTCAAGACAGACCCTTCTTTTTATTACACATGCATATACACGAGTGTGTGCACACATATTGCTAATAAGTAGTCTCTATCAAGTATCCAAACAGTGCTGTTGTTATCTTTTTATTTCTTATTTTTTTAAATTTATTTACTTGAAAGAGAGTGAGAGAGAGAGAGAGCATGAGAGGGGAGAGGGTCAGAGGGAGAAGCAGACTCCCCGCTGAGTGTTGAGCCCAATGTAGGACTCGATCCCGGACCTCCAGGATCACGACCTCAGCCGGAGATAGTTGCTTAACCAACTGAGTCACCCAGGTGCCCTGTTGTTATGTTTTTAATGAAGCAGTGTTCTAAACTGTTGAAGACAGACGTAAAAATGTGGGGATCTGCAAACCATTTTACAATCGTAAGAGCAAGGAATGAGAGTCCTGGTTTGTCAGAAAATCTTCTGTGGTCACCTTCTGGTATATCAGAAGTTGTTAGCATCCAGACTTGCAGAATAGGGGCAGTAACTTAGAAGAAAAGTCTGGAGACCAGAGGCAAATAGTCTTTAAGAATTACTTTATCAGGGCTGCCTGGGTGGCTCAATGGGTTAAGCCTCTGCCTTCAGCTCAGGTCATGATCTCAGGGTCCTGGGATCGAGTCCTGCATCGGGCTCTCTGCTGGGCAGGGAGCCTGCTTCCTCCTCCTCCTCCTCTCTCTCTCTACTTGTGATCTCTCTCTGTCAAATAAATAAAAACTTAAAAAAAAAAAAAGAATTACTGTATCACTGGTACCCTAGGCGGTTCAAAGAATGACACTGTAAAAACAAGTTAAAAAAACAACAAAAATGAGCAGTGACAACTTTGAATAGAAAGTGGTTCAGGGGCACCTGGATGGCTCAGTGGGTTAAAGCCTCTGCCTTCAACTCGGGTCATGATCCCAAGGGTCCTGGGATCGAGCCCCTCATCAGGCTCTCTGGTTAGCAGGGAACCTGTTTCCTCCTTTATCTCTGCCTACTTGTGATCTCAGTCAAATAAATAAAATCTAAAAAAAAAAAAAAAAAGAAAGAAAGTGACTCAGAAAAGATGAACTCTGAATTAAGAGAAGGTTTGAGGATAATTAATTTTGCTTACATTTTTATTCTTTGTATGCACAAGATTGATATATGGTAAAAATGTCTAAGAGCACTTTCAATAAGTTTACTTAAAAAATTTAAGTAGTAAAAGCATTTGGGGGAAAATACGGGGGGAAAATGAATGTATAGGAGTGCCTGGGTGGCTCAGTTAGGTTAAGTATCTGTCTGCCTTTGGCTCAGGTCGTGATCCCGGGGTTCTCGGATGGAGCCCCACGCTGGGCTCCTTGCTTTTAGTGGGAGCCTGCTTCTCCCTCTCCCTCTGCTCCTTCCTCCTGCTCACGTGGTCTCTCTCTAATAAATAATAAAATCTTAAAAAGAAAAAAAGAAAAAATATAAGCAGTGCTAATATTTTTTTGCGCATCCAAGATCCAAAGTCACTTGGATGGTTTAGTTACATACAAAATACATTTTAAACAACTGTGTTTGCTGATTAAATCATTGTATTTACTGTCTTTAAAAATGTGAAGGCTTGTGTATGGAGGTATTAAATCACTGTATTGTACACCTGAAACTAATACTGTACTGTATATTTATATTAACTAACTGGAATTTAAGTAAAAACTTAAAAAAAAATAAAATGTTCACACTAGCAGAAAATTTTTTTGAAGGCTTATAAATGTTTTCTTTTCCCCTTAAGAGTAAAGTTTTGTCCTTTCAATGATACTCTTAGAGAAAATTTTTTTGTCTCCCTACCCCCACCTTTTTAGTAGATCTATCTACTTGTATATCTCCTTATTTCACCAACACCTCTTTTTTAAAATAGTACATTATCATATTGCAGTTCTCTTTGACTCTTATTTTCTGGATGTTATACTTTAAAATTGTATTTGTAACTATTACTCTTAATCTGTTGTGTTATGTTTCTGGTGTTTTCAATTCAGGGGTATGCATATGTAAAAAAAGATTGTTAAAATATACCATATGTGTATGTTTGTTAAAAGGAAAAGATTTAATTAATCTTTGACTTATGATGCTTGATACTAATTTTTATTGTTCACTTTTAAACATTTTTTTTAAAGATTTTATTTATTTATTTGACAGACAGAGATCACAAGTAGGCAGAGAGGCAGGCAGAGAGAGAGGAGGAACCAGGCTCTCCGCGGAGCTGAGTGCCCGACGTTGGGCTTAATCCCAGGACCCTGGGATCATGACCTGAGCCAAAGGCAGAGGCTTTAACCCACCGAGCCACCCAGGTGCCCCTATTGCTCACTTTTAATACTAATTTTAAAACAGTAGGTTGGAGAGAGTTGTTTCCTAAATTCCTTCCTTGGTACACCAGTTCTTGAATATGCATTCAAAGACTAGAGGAATCCCTGGCACAGTAAATTAAGGATACAGTGTGTATTCATAGAAGACCTATGGAATCCCCAGCTCTGTACCTTTTTAATTTTGCTAACTTAATTTGTATAAAGGAAGACCCTCACCCCCTTCTTCCACCTCTCACATCTTAAGAGCTGTTTCAGAAGCACTGGTATTATGCTTTTTCTGGGGCTCTAATATTCTTTCACAACTTAGCCTTTTGGTTGTCAGTGCAGTTAGAGTCTTTGTGCTTTTCTGCATTTGCAGTAAAGTATCTGTGGGAGTTAACTTCAAGAGGAAAAAGATCCAGTCTATTTCAACTGGAAAAGCCTGTCCTTAGGGTCTGTGTATATCCATGAGCAAACTTCTTTGCTATTTTTTTTAAATTAAAGATTTTATTTATTTATTTTAGAGAGAGAAATAGAGTGAGCAAGTGGGGGAAGGAGCAGAGGAAGAGGGGCAAGCAGACCGAGCTTGGAGCCTGATGCAGGGCTTGATCTCATGACTCTGAGATCATGACCTAAGCTGAAATCGAATCAGATGCTCAACCGACCGAGCCACCGAGGCACCCCTTTGCTATTTTTTAATTCCTGTTTGAACATCAGACTTGTTGACTATTCGGATTATTGGAGTAGGAACAGATACTTCAGTTGTCAATTGGCATTGAAAGTTTTCTAGATCTACTAATTTATAAGCACCTTGAAGATAAAGCTTTTGTCTTTATATTGCTCACAGGCAAATATTGGTTTATGAGTGACAGTAATCTGTGTTTCAGTTTAAGGCAAGGAGGGGTTTATGTTTTGTGTTCACTTACAGAGTGCCTCCTATGTATCTGACATTGTTAGTCATCTGTAATTGGCCATTAAATGCTATTGTGATTTTGGAAAGTTGTTTGTGTAGTTGCCTCCTGATTAATCTGTCCTCCTTGCTTCCTAGCTCTGCTTTCCCCCAGCACACAGGGGCTGTGGATTACAGTCCTGCTTAGGAAGTATAGAGGCTGCCACCTTGAGAGTCAGGATTCTCATTAATACAGCAGAGACACAAGGCCATGGCCCTGACCTCATTGGACAGAATATTTGTAGGCTTTGATATGTGATACCTCAAAATTTTTGGTATATCTTTATGGGTGACATTGGTGGAGCATCTCTAACTTCAACTTTACACTTTCTAGCCTATTCTGTTATGTATATGTATTAATGTGTTCCCTCATGCGGTAAACCATTTGAAATAGAATCTTGAGGCTTAAGGACAAGGAGTAGTGGAAGAATTATGAACAGTGATTCCTCAGCTAATTAAAGAGACCTAAACCCATAGCCTAATCTAATCTTGAACTAAAAGCGAATCCTGACTAAAAGTGAATCACTGCATTTACCAAAATGTGTTATTGGATCACACACTGTTCCGGCTTCTGCTTCTGTTACCATCTCCTTGTGTTTGAAGTTGCTTATCCTAATTGAATAACATCTGTAGATTTGTCTTTTTTTAGATGTATATAGATAGATTGATAGATTGACTTGCTAATCTTTTATCCTCCCTGTCCTACTTTATCCTTTTCTTCTTTCTTTCTTTGCTTTGCTTGTCCTCCCATCTGTCATTGTCTTATTGCTTTGATTTCTGTCCCACCCAAACAAAAACTGTTTATGCTATGGATTTGAGGTGTATTTGTTGATTTAACTTTGTTTCTTAGAAAACTAGTAGCCTGAGACTTTTTCTCTTTGTAATTTAAGAAAGAACATAGCCCCTAAATCTCAAGCCAAAAATGTGTTTCTTTTTATTGGTATATCGCCTTCAGTTGATTTTTCTATGGGGTTTTGCCCTGGATACTATAGCCTGGGTATAGGCGATTGTGAATAGTCTGTATTAGCTGATTACCCAGTAATGGTCCAATATTATATATGGAACAGTTTAGTAAGGAAAATCAACTCTAGCAAAGAGACTATATTAGCATATCTGACATCTCTCTCTCTCTGTCTGTCTCTCTTTTTTTTCATGTTACATGCAGTCCAGTAGCAAATTCTTATTGCTCTTCCCTTGGTAATTTATGGCCCCCAGCCAAATCTGGTCTCCACCTTTTTTGGTACTGCCTGTGAGCTAAGTATGTTTTTTTACATTTTTTAAATGATTGAAAAAATCAAAAGAAGAGTATTTCATATATGTGAAAATAATTTCAATATCCACGTAAAGTTTTATATTGGAGCATGGCCACACTTGCTCATGGCTTCTTTCACGCTTTACAGCAAAGTTGACTAGTCGCAACAGAGGCTTTATGGCCTGTAAAGCCTAAAATACTGACTGCCTGACCCTTTGCAGAAAAAGTTGGCCAAACCCTCCTGTAGAGGAAATGCAGAATCCATCTCCTTCTCATTTCCTCTACTGCTACTATCTGGTTTAAACTTCTTGACTAAACTCTTGCTCTTGTCTTCTAATTATCTCCTTGCTTTTGTCTATGTTCCCCTACATCTATACAGCAGAGGAGTGGTGTTTATAACAGGTAAGCCAAATTTTGTCACTGCTTTGCTCAAAACCATTTAACAGTTTGCTGTCTTGTTCAGAGTAAGTGTGAAAAGTAAAAGACTGTTTATAATGGCCTACAAAGCTCTAAATCAGGGATTGGAAAATGTTTTCTGTACAGTTGTTCTGTTGCAACAATGCAACTCTGCTGTTGTGTGAAAGCAGATAAGCAGTATGAAAACAAATTGACATGGCAGTATTCCAGTAGAACTTTATTTACAAAAACAGGTGGTAGGGTGCCTGTGTGGCTCAGTCAGTTAAGCATCGCCTTCGGCTCAGGTCATGGTCTCAGGGTCCTGGGATTGAGTCACGAATCAGACTCCCTTCTCAGTGGGGAGTCTGCTTCTTCCTCTATCCCTCCTCTGCTTGTGATCTCTCTCTCTCACACTCTGCCCATAAAAAACATCTTTTACATCTCTTTTTTGTTGTTGTTGTTGTTAAAGATGTTATTTATTTGAGAGAGAGAGCACGAGATGGGGCAGGGTCAGAGAAGCAGACACCCTGCTGAGCAGGGGACTCAATCCCGGTACTCCAGGATCTTGACCTGGGCTGAAGGCAGTTGCTTAACCAACTGAGCCACACAGGCATCCCCAAATAAATAACACCTTTAAAACAAACAAACAAATAAACAAAAAAGAGACAGGTGGGTAGGTTAGACTTGTCCTGTAGATTATAGTTTTCCGACTTCCACTCTAGATAGTACCAGATCCTCCTCAAACCCTTCCTTCCCATGTATATGTACTTTGTGATTTTACTTCCTGCTATTCTGTCTTCTACTGTCCATCAGCTAGATTAATTTGTAGGAACATCCCTCCCTCAGGGCATTTTGCATTTGCTGTTCCTTCTACTTGGAACACTTTTCCCCCAGATAGTCCTTACCTATTGAGTACCTTTTACGTGGCAGGTGCTCTGTGGACAAAACCTAAAATCCCACATTATATGTAGTTTACATTTGTGTGTGTGTGTGTGTGTGTGTGTATGTGTGTGTGTATATATATATATAGACAGTAAAAAAGAAAAAAGCAAACATAAATAAAAGATACGGTATTTTATGAGATTTGTGCAGTGGAAGAAATAGTGTGTGCTGAGAGAGGTCTATCTCTTGGATAAAATGATACGTATGCAAAGAGCTGGGGAGGGATGGGTGTCTCTAACGTAAATATTTGCATGGCTTGTTACCTTACTGAATGGCACATAGTGAGTATGCAGTAAGTATTTATGAAATGAATCAATCTAGAACTGATAATCCCTAGGCTTACTCTTTACTAGTGTATTTATAGCATGCTTATCACCACTTCTGTTTATTGTTTTTAACAAGAAATAGGTTATTGGGCAATAAATTTGGAAACAAAGGAGGAAGTTTAGCATCACTAAGTACTCTTCAAGATGTTTGGGTGGCTCAGTGGGTTAAGCCGCTGCCTTCGGCTCCGGTCATGATCTCAGGGTCCTGGGATCGAGTCCTGCGTCGGGCTCTCTGCTCAGCAGGGAGCCTGCTTCCTCCTCTCTCTCTGCCTGTCTCTCTGCCTACTTGTGATCTCTCTCTGTCAAATAACTAAATAAAATCTTTAAAAAAAAAAAAAGATGTTTTTGTTTCTACTCAGAGTGGATACTTAACCCATATTTAAGAAGATAGGAAGAAAAGTAATGTTGGGAAGTGATTCAATGGGAGAGAAGAAAAACATAGGCTGTACTCAAATATACATCTGGTCAATGACATGGATGCCCAACTTCTGTTACCCAAAATGGAGTCTACCCACATGTTCCTCCCCTCATCCGTCACTCCTCTCTGTTTCTCAGTTACAAATATCTCAAAACAATTGATTTAGGACAGGGGTCAGCAAACTTGATCAGCCTGGGGGCCAGATCTGCCTGAGACCTATTTTTATATGGACCTTCAGTCCGTTTTATATTTTTAAAGGATTATTTAAAAAAAAAAGCAAAACCCAAATAGGTAATGTGCTCTATCTGATAGGGACCTGATGTGGTCTGCAAAACCTAAAACATTTCCTTTTGACCTTCTACAGAGAGAGTTTGCCAGTCTCTCACTTATAGGTACCATCTTGGCTGTTTCTAGGTGAAAATGATACTTCTCTGTGGTGGTCTTCTTAAATAATATAACTTTACAATTGGAACATGTAATCCATCTCGCTTATTTTATAGTTTTTATTGAGACTAGAAAACTACATCAACTTTGGGGGTCATACAGCTATCCAGGTATAGATCCTGAATCTCTAGCCCATTATTCTTTATTTACTTTTTTTTCCACATCAGTGATGAGTGATACTCCCTCTTCTGTAATATCTTAGTAGACAGACTGTCTTCTCTAAGCCTTAATTTTTTTATCTGTAAAACAGAAATTGATAGTATAGGGTTTTTGTAATGATTAAATGAACTAATGCATATAAGGTACTAGTGTATGGTTAAAAATGCTTCACAGATCATAGTTCTATTTTGTCATTGTGTAGTGAACAGATTTCTGCTACCTGGGAATCACTCCCCCCCCCCCCGCCCATTTTTTAGGGGGTAGGGTCAGAGAAGGAAAGTGTTTTTGTCATCTAAAATTTTCATTCAGATGTCTTCTGTGTCTTGAAAAGTAGTTAGAGATCTGTTTCAGTAACATTGTACTTCATTGATTTTTTGGGGGGGCTTAACCAGTTTTTAGAACATCATTAAAATGGGACACTTTGTTCCAAGTTGTAAACAACTGATTTACAAACGGACTTTTCAACAAAATTGAATCGCAGATTGAAGATTACTTTCCTAAAGAGGTTAGTTAGGCAGAAGAGATTTTTGGTCATTTTGTTCTGTGCATTTTTAGTGACTGAAATTGTGGGGAAGTGGAAAGGGAAAGACAGAGGGAAGAAAATGGAGCCCCTCTGGGAATTCAGTCTGGTGTTCCAGGGCAGTCTTGTTGACAAAAATGGGCATGTTGACAAAAATGCTGGGTGGTTATTAAGTTGGTCAGAATGTCACTTATGCGTGGATTAGTGTTTCATAGTTTACCTGGTCTGTGAGGGGTAAATGTGTTAGGAGATTGGGAATGCCGTCATCATGCCTAGCTATCTCCCTTCCTACCTGTCTAGATGAAATAAGGTTCATGAATTAATATCAAGGACAATTTGTTACAAAAGGCCTAGCACCCTTGGTTAAAATAGGAACAGAGGATCACATATCTGTTGTTTAAATGTTTATTGAATAAAAGAATGATTATACATGTGTTTGTGATCATTTAAAAAAACAGTAAATGGGGCACCTGGGTGGCTCAGTTCATGATCTGAGAATACTGGGATGGAGCCCTGTGTCTGGCTTCCTGCTATGTGAGGAGTCTGCTTCTCCCTTTCACACTCTCTCGAATGTATAAAGTCTGTAAAAAAAAATTTAAAAAACAAAACAAAACCAGTTAATGGAAGTTTACTTTCCTTTATAATGCTACATTTAATTATGAGTTTACACACAGTGACACATTCTTCCTTTTTTTTTTTTTAAGTTTATTTAAGTAATCTCACCCAACGTGGGGCTCAAATTCTCAAGCCCAAAATTGAGAGCTGCATTCTTTACTGACTGAAACAGCCAGGCGCCCCATGATGTGTTCTTTGTGATGCACAGTATAATGAGTTTTGACAAGTGCATAGGGTTATGTAACCACCACAGTTAAGATACAGAAAAATTCTGTTATCTCTTCTCAAAACCTTCCTTCATGCAAACATTTTGTGGTCATTTCCAGCACCCTCCCCTCCCCACCACCCGTTGGCAGACTGTTGAGCCAGTGTTGTTCCTATAGTTTTGCATTTTCCAGGCTATTATATAAATGAAATCATATATATAACCTATGGAGTCTGGTCTGTTTCATTTAGCATAATGCATTTGAGATTCATCCTTGTCATGTGTATTAATATTTTGTTCCTTTTTGTGGCTGAGTACTATTCTACTGTATGAACAGAGTTTATCTGTTCCTCTGTTGAGGGATATTTGGGTTGATTTCAGTTTTTGGCAATTATGGATAAGGCTGCCATAAACATTCATATACAGGTTTTTGTGTGGACATAATGTGTTAGTTTTTGTGACTGCTGTAATAAATTGTCAACCTAGATGCCTTAAAATAACAGACATTTATCCCGTCATGCCGCTGGAAGCCAGAAGTCCAAAATCAGTTTTCCTGGGCTGGAGTCAAGGTGTTGGCAGCGACATGCTCCCTCAGAGGCTCTTCCAGCTCCTGGTGGCTCCTGACATCCCTTGACTTGTTGCTGCTTATCACTTCAGTCTCTACCTCCATCTTCCTGTTCTGCCTTCTCCACGGTGTCTGTGTGTCAAACCTCCCTTTGTTTCTTTCTCATAAGGGTACTATGATGGCATTTAGGGCCTACCTGATAATATAGGCTAATCTCTAATCTCAAGATCCTTAATTTTTTTTTTCTTTCTAAGATTTTATTTATTTATTTATTTGACAGAGAGAGATCACAGTAGGCAGAGAGGCAGGCAGAGAGAGGGGAAGGGAAGCAGGCCCCTGCTGAGCAGAGAGCCCGATGCGGGACTCGATCCCAGGACCCTGAGATCATGACCTGAGCCGAAGGCAGCGGCTTAACCCACTGAGCTACCCAGGCTCCTTAATTTAATCACATCTGCAAAGGCCCTTGTCCAAATAAATTAACATTTACATGTTCTAAGGATTAGGAACTGATATCTTTGAGGGCCATTATTCAGCCTACTACAGTAGGTTTTCATTTCACTTGGGTAAAAACCCAGGAAGGGGATTGCTATGTCATATGTGGTAAGGGTATATTTAATTTTACAAGGAAGTTCCAGACTGTTTCCATAGTGGCTATACTGTTTTGCATTTTGACCAGCAACATGTGAGAGTTTCACTTGTGCTGCATCCTTACTAGTGCTTGGTATTGTCGTTTTTAAAAGTTATTTTAACAGGTATATAGTGGTATTTAATTATGATTTAATTTGCATTTCTCTAATGATTAGTCCTGTTGAGCACTTTTCAAATGTGCTTATTTATATTTTCTTTGGTGAGTTGTCTGTCCATATGTTTTTCATTTTGTTTTTAAAGATTTTTATTTATTTATTTGACAGGATCACAAGTAGGCAGAGAGGCAGGCAGAGAGGAGTGGGGAAGCAGGCTCCCCACTGAGCAGAGAGCCCGATGCGGGGCTCGATCCCAGGACCCTGAGATCATGACCTGAGCTGAAGGCAGAGGCTTTAACCCACTGAGCCACCCAGGCACCCCTATTTTTCATTTTTAAAATTGGGTTTTTTTCTCTGTTGAGTTTGCTTATTTTTAAACACCTCTGTTCTTCCCAAGTTAGTCCAGGGCCTTAGGGAATTAGGAAGATATTGGTTCTTTTGTAATCTTCTTGCTTCTTATATTTTCTTGCTGCAACCTGGTTTCCTTTTTGAGTCTCTAAAACTGAATAAATTAGACTTGAATTCCTTTTTGGTTCCTAATAGATTTACTCAATAAAGGAAATAGAATTTAAATCAGCATATAGTGGGTGTGTTAGTCAGGTCTGGGGTTGCAAGCAACTGAAACCCTTGAGTAAAAAATGATTTATTAATCATGTATGTTACCAAACTACAAGGAAGGACAGGGATTGAATTGGCTTTAGGGACAGCTGGAGGAAGGGTTAGATTATTGCTTGCTTTCTCTCTTCTCATTTCTGCTTCTCTCTTTGAATTGGTTACAGTGTGTCTTATTTCAGATAGATTTTCTCCAAATGGTTGGGATCATGGTTGCAGGTGTCTTAGGACTCAGATCCTTCCAACTTCCTGACCCTAGAGGAAAAAAGGGATCTTTTTCTTTTTCTTTTCTTTTCTCTTTTTTCTTTTCTTTCCTCTCTTTCAATTTTTATTTAAATTCCAGTTAGTTAACATACAGGATAACATTAGTTTCAGGTGTTGTAGAATTTAGTGATTCATCACTTACAACACCTGGTGCTCATCACAAGTGCCTTCCTTAATCCCCATCACTTATTTAACTCATCCCCCTACCCACCTGCCCTCTGGTAACCATCAGTTTGTTCTTTATAGTTCTTTTCTTTTTTAGAAAAATATTTATTTATTTGGGGGGCAGAGAGAGAGCACTTGAGAACAAGCATGAGTGGGGGGACGGGCAGAGGGTGAGGGAGAAGTAGACTCCGCTGAGCAGGGAGCCAGACAAGGGGCTCAATCCCAGGACCCTGAAACCACGACCCAAGCCGAAGTCAGATGCCCAACTAACTGAGCCATCCAGGAGCCCCAAAAGGGATATTTTCACATTTTGTTCAGAAAATCCCTGGGGTTTTCAGTTGAAGTCACATGCATATCACTAAGCAGTCACTCTTAGTTGAACATCTTAACTCAGATTCAGTATGGACAAAACAAACTTTTATTTCCTCTTTTCTCTTTTCCCCCATACCAGTAAATCCACTCCTTATCAAAGCCAGAAAACAAGGAGTCCTTTTTGATTCTTCTTTGATATCCTTAAAGGAATAACCAGCCCTTTTCCATATCTAGACCATCACTTCTGCTTACTGTATTGTAACTACACTGCTCTTCTCTTAATTTCTTTATATACCATGCTCTTTCTCTTCTTGAGACCTTCGCACATGCTGTTCCTTCTGCATGCAGTGATTTCCCCAGCTAGAGGCAAAAGCTCCCCTTGTATTAGGTCTCTACTTCAGTGTCATTTCACAGAGGTTCTTTTTCTAAAACACGTAACTCCATTTCCATCTCTTTACAAGCTTCTTACTCCGGGGATGCCTGGGTGGCTCAGTTGGTTAAGCGACTGCCTTCAGCTCAGGTCATGATCCTGGAGTCCCACAGGATGGAGTCCTGCATCGGGCTCCCTGCTTCTCCCTCTGATCCTCCCCCTTCTCAAGCTCTATCTCTCTCTCTCATTCTCTCTCTCAAATAAATAAAATCTTAAAATAAATGGCTTTGAAATGACTCAATCTGTTTTTTTTTTTTTTAAAAAAGCTGCTTACTCGCTTCGCAGTACTGCTTAAAACAGTTGAGAGTTATTTTATCCATCTCCTTACTTGAATTTTGTCTTTTTACCACTAGACTATATAAATTGCTTTAATGTAGGGACATTATCTTGTTTACCTTTGTATTGACGGTCTAGTACAGTATGGGGCAATGGTAGGCCTATAAAGGTTTTTGAATGAATGACTCAAAATGCATTTCTACAGTTGGCCCAATTTAGATTTAGTGGCCTTGTGGGGTGGGGGTTAGTGGATAGACAGAAACACAGTAACCACTGTTAAGGGCTCCAAGTGAACCTACATTAAGTTGCCACACCTGATGCTTTTTTTACTCCTTGAATATAATAATGATTAATTCTGGTATTAATTATTTATGCTTGTTATTATTTTTATTTGAATAGAAATAATTTCTAAGAGTTATCGGTAGGTATAGGTCTAAACCTAGTTTAAGAATTTTACTGAAAACAATAGTCAGTAGAGTCAGTAGAGTCTGATCAGTGCTCTTTTCTCTAGCTACTTAATGCAGTGGACTGGCCAACCAGATGTTTTAAAGCAATTTTCACATTGCTCTATTGTGCTTACCTTTCGGGGGCTTCTGTTCAGCTTCTTGTATTGTCCCTTTCTAACACTTTCCTATTGATTGTCTGTTTTTGTGTTATTTTCTTAAACAGCTGTGCAAAATTCAGGACAGAAGGGTCTGGACTTAAGAATGTTTGAGTACATAGTAGAGTACGAAAAGCTTATGGACGAGGGTGGGAATGATTGCTGAATTAGTGAAGGTTAGGGTGATTACATAATTTGTCATCCAAACCAGGTTATTTTTGAAAGGGTGTGCCAGGGACAGGTGTAAACCTGGACTGCCCCCACAAATCCCTTTGAGGGGAAGGCGATGATCAGTTGTTGCAGGATAGGGTGCTCTGAGACTGAGGGCTTTTAAATTGGGAAGAGACTTGCCTAAAAGTGTGTAGGAGAAAGCTAGGTACAGCTCTGTGCTTTCATAAATCCTTTTGGGAACTGAATGTAAACAGAGCTAAGGGTTCTGTAGATCAGTCCTAATAAGTAAATGTAATTGCCTTATGGATAAGATTAAAATCCTAGAATCAGAACCTAATTCTCTTTTACTTTCCCATAGGAAACTGATATTATTTAGCTGTCATGTTCACTCAAAGAGTATTTGGGTTTTCTGATCTGCAAGCTTCTGGCCTACTGTCAGTGGAAGGTTGTTTGAGTGATTTTTGGCTAATGTAGAAAAATGTTCCTAGATAAATTCATACTTTCTTGCCATTTTGCCCCATAGATAGTTATAGTACACATTTAAGAATAGGTTGGAAGGATGCACTTTAAGATTAGTTTTTCAGTCTTGAATAAAGCCCACTTGAATTCTTACATTAGGGAGATAGCAGAATTTGTACACACCACAGAGTTTTGTTCTTTTAAATTCCAGTCTGGGATTGTTAGTAGGCACGTTGTGATTGAGATTAAGATCTGTGACAGTATGTAGCAAGACTAATTCCATAAAGATAAATTTATCACTGCAGAATTGGGTTTATTAGTTTTTTTCTTAGGCAGATGTGTTCTTTTTTTAAAATGAGACTTCTTTCTGTGCTTTTGGCAAGGATGCTAATTTCAGATGTTTTGAGGAAAACCAGAAAAAACTTTAAAGGTTTACAAAGAATGTAAAACGCATACGAACATGTCAGTCATCTTAGGGACACCTCATGTTACCTTTTCTATGAACACTCTTTTGTTTTGTTGCCTTTTCTGTATTTTTTTTTTTAATCTTCCTTGCTAGGTTATATACACTAGAGTAGTGCTGTATATGGTTGTTCAGTAAGAATCACAGTTACCGTGACGTTTGCTGAGATAATAGCAGTAAATATATTTAAAAATTTTATTCCTATGTAAAGTAATAACTGCTTTTTTATGTTTTAATTATGGTTTCCATTTTATTTCATTTAATCAAGTCAAACAGATCTAGTTACTGTTATCTCTGTTTTATGGAGGAAGAAAGAGCCAGTATAGGTACCTGGTATATGTTCAACAACCAGTTAAGGTAAACCCTGAGAGCATTGTATTAAAGGTGAGGGGTGATACATGATTTGAGGCACTTGATATATAAAGCAGTCATGCACAGGGTAGTATGCATATAAAGTCATACACTATAGAGTTTATGTTAAAAGTTGTTTTTCAAGGTAAAAAATTGCTGTGTAAGTATTGCTATAGTCACTTTTCATATTGCTTTATTCATCAACTTTAAAACCTTATTACTCAGTTTTAAAATGTCTTCCCTCTATATAGATTTTCTAGAATTGTGTCGATACAGTTGCCATTAGCCACATGTAGCTACTTATATAAATTACAATTTAAGAAAAACTAATGATAGGGACGCCTGGGTGGCGCAGTTGGTTGGACGACTGCCTCCGGCTCAGGGCGTGATCCTGGAGTCCCGGGATCGAGTCCCACATCAGGCTCCCAGCTCCATGAGGAGTCTGCTTCGCTCTCTGACCTTCTCCTCGCTCATGCTCTCTCTCACTGTCTCTCTCTCTCAAATAAATAAAATAGAAAAAAAAAAAATTTAAAAAAAAAAAAAAAAAAGAAAAACTAATGATAGTCACATTTCAAGTATGTGGTAACTCACATGTGGCTAGTGGTTACCATATTGGACAGCACAGATAACATTTTTATCCCTACAGAAAGTTCTCTTAACCAACTGAGCCACCCAGGCGTCCCCAGAAAGTTCTCTTAAAATAGCACTGTTCTTACGGACCATGTTAAAGAAAGTACTGCTTGACGACAGGTTTTATTTTTATTTATTAGGCTTTAGGATTTTTGTAGTTAAAAATGTTAGCTTTAGATTACGTATCCTAATGAGAGGAGCTTTGTGATTTACTCTCTGTGGATCAAGCTTGTCATGTTCAAACTTAGCCCAATCTTTTATTAGTCTTCTGGCTCTGCATAAATCAGTCATACTGGGCTGAGCAGTAATTTGGACTAAGTAATATAAAATTTGCAAATAATGTGTTTTAGGTTGTTAGTGCTTAGTATCTTTTAAGCCTTAATGCTTAATATCATTTTCCTTATCAATAGAATGAGGATAATGAGATAATGACTACATGGAATTTGGATTAATTGATTGGGGTTTATGTTGAATTCTAATGAACCTTTTAGCCCCAGCAGAACTCTGCTCTCTTTGAAGTTATCTCAGCTTCACCTGTCCTCCTTTAGACTCTAAGCCCTTAAAGTCAGGACTCACAGAGCAGTTGACACACTTATTAAGTAGCTTCTCTGGGCCAGTCACTGTGTTACCATTGTTTGCTAATTCATTTTTGACTACCCTTAAATAGATTATAAGCTCCTTGAAAGTAGGAAACCCCACTTTTTAAAAAATTTAAATACCTGTAGTTGTAGAAATTAAGAAAAAAGACACTTTAGAGATAATCATGTCAGATATTTTCATTTTACCAATGAAGAACCATGACAGGTTAAGTTACTTGCCCATCGTTGGGGAACTAGGACTAGAGAATCTGGATAGCCTTCTATCAAGCCACCTCCTTAATGAGTTCATTGTTAAATTTAATTTTAAGGAAGTGCTAAGCATACTGTTGCCTGAAGACTATATTTTGTGTGTGTAAACTACCTCAGTGTAGAACAAAGTTGTTTGTAACTTCTGATTTTGGGGCACCTGGGTGGCTCAGCCATTAAGTGTCTACCTTTGGCTCAGGTCATGATCCCAGGGTCAAGCCCCGCAATGGGCTCCCTGTTCTGCGGGAAGCCTGCTTCTTCCTCTCCCACTCCCCCTGTTTGTGTTTCTTCTCTCCTTGTTTCTCTGTCAAATGAATAAGATCTTAAAAAAAAAAAAACCCTCCTGATTTCAACACACGATATTTCCTGTTTGTTTCTTAGGACACATTCTTAGGGGGCAGATTGTATGCTATTTTTGGAGATGCAGCATTTTGATCTTGAAAAAGCATTTTGGTTTTTAGACTAGAGAAGATTGAGGAATAGATTGAGTGGTTTCTCAGGTTAAATAAATGCTCAGGGTCTGTATTTTCATGTATTGCATTTGGTAATAGTAACTTATATAATATGTCATGGGGTTAGAATGTCCATTTATAGAAACTGCTAGTTTTGACTATTTCTATGAGCTATGAATTTTAATCTCTATTTTTATATTCCAGTTACAGTTTCGGTTTCAGTATTACTATTGTGTATGTACATACAGGAGTGCTAAGAATAGCAAACTGTCCTACTACAGACAAGATTTACGTTTCTTAGGTACCTAAACTGTTTCTTAAAATTCATTTTCGTTCCATATACTTATTGGTAAAGCGTCATCAGGTATTCATAAGGTAATTGTTAATTGACAGGATACTTTTGCTTCTCAGGAGTATTATTGGTTTGTTTCTGTGGTAGCATATGCTTGTAGTTGGGATGGACCAGACCAACTCAGTCTTTTTTGAAGAATACTGGTTGTTTCCCCACGGGATTAGAATACCTTCCTGCCTCCGTCCTTCCCCCAAGAACTGAAATCAATTTCAGAAGGGAGTCTCTGCTTGTGAATCAAGACTTTAATTATAGGCTTTCTTGTTTCGAAAGGCAGTTTCCTTTTTCTGCAGTTGTTCTTTGGGTGGAGTGCATGTGCGCACGCGCACGTGTGTGTTTGTGTGTGTGTGTGTGTGCATGCGCGCGTGCGCCTGCTTGTAGCATTTGGATCTGTGCAGCACGTTGGCTTTCTAGACATCCTTTGTATAGTAACAGCATGTGCGGAGGGGCTGGCAGCCCGTAAAACAGTTTTTTCTCTTCTTCCCCCTCCTCTCAACCTCACTCCCTCCCTAGATCTGGTGACATTACATAGATAAATGTGCTGGCTAGGAAAACAGCAGAAGGAATTGAATGTCTGCCAAAAATTTGCAGCATGAAACCAAACCAGCCTCGCTTTCCTGATCTCTTATTGTGTGTGCGCAGGCTACACTTGTCAGGGCTTTCCTTGTTGAGCGTTACGTCACTGTGTTCTCCACCCTCATTATACTGTCTTTTCTTTTGAAAAGCTACTGTCCTCAGGCTTCAAACTTGTTAAACACTTAAGGCTTTATTTATACTGTTATGGTGGTAGTACTGAAGATGAAATATATTTAAGTCTCAAAGAGAAATTTTAATTTGATGTAATATCGACTTAGGGTGTATGTGTATACATGTGCATGTATGTGTTTCTGGGCAGTATTAGGATAGTGTGGAGAAGATAAGGTACTGGTAACTACCTGAAATTATTACATTGCTTTTAAAAAATCTTTCAGGAAGAGACATTTTCTCAAAGGACTTTGAAGATAGCTTAGAGAGGTATTGATTTTTAACTTAATCAGCATTGCAAATAGACATTTCTAGAACAAAAGTGATTTCATTTATTTAATGTATGTTGAATTAAAGAAGATAATATGAGATCTTTAAATTTGGAGTTCTTATTTTCAAGACTGCTGATAATGTTGAGTTTCTAGACAATATCTGATTTCAGAGAAAAAAATTACTTTCTATTCTTTGATTTGGTGAGACTGCTTAAATCCAGGTCTAAAGAAAAGGTGTTGGCTATTAATTAAAGCTTTATATAGCTCTTAAAAAAATAAGATGGCATCCTACTTCCTTTTTTCTGAATCCTTTAGACTTATAGTTTAGCAGAACATAAATTTGAATAAGCTCATTTGGTTGCCTTTAACTACAGTATTCTCATTGCATTTGTTCCTTATCGTGTGCTACTCTGTATTGCAGTGTATTTTTAATGCATATGTTTTATTTTTACAATTAGGATGTAAGACCCAGCAGCAGGGAACCAGTTTTTGTTGCATCTTGTTCTCTGGCATCTGACTCAGTGTCCTTATGTATAAGAGATAGTATGGATAATTATATGTGGAGATAATATTGAGGATGAGAGTAGGGTGAGGTGATTTCATTAGCTGACTTAGTCATCTAGGGCTTAAAAACAGAATACCATAGACTGGGTGGCTTAAAAAAATAAGGATTTTTTTTCTTCTCACAGTTCTGGAGGCTGGAAGTCTAAGGTCAGAGTACTAGCATGATTGATTTCTCCTGAGCCATCTCTTCTTGTTTTGTAGCTGGCTACCTTTTTGCTGTGTTTCATATGACCTTTTCTCTGGGCACATAAATGCATGCCGCTGTCCCCCCTTTCCTTCTCTTGTATTATACCAGAACTCTTAAGATTAGGGCCCCCACCCTTGGGACCTCACTTAAACTTAATTATTCCTTAAAAGACCTGTCTCCAGATACAGTCACATTAAGGGTTAGGGCTTCAGCCCAAGAATTCTGGGGTGGGCGGAGGGGGGGGGATAGAGTTCAGTCCATAACACTGCCCTGAATATAGAGATGCCAAATAATTGAACTATCAGATAACATATCAGTCATGTTATAGTAAGGAGAAGAGAAAGTATGAGAGAGTGTAGTCCAGGGAATTGATAAAGCAGAGGTTGAGAGAAGTGACAAACAAATGGGAACACTGAAGTGACACAGGTAGTAACTTCCTTAAGCAGCTACCACCTCTAGAGCTGGAGGGAAAAAAGAAGGAGACTGGGGTTATTAGAACCTAGAGGCTTAGAGGAGGGGTCCCATGGAGCTTGGATTCACATTTTTTAGGAGGTCTCCCTGCTTGATTGCTATTAAAACCTTACAGAGGGGTCCCAAAGGTTGAGATGCAGGCCTCCAAAAGGATTTGTTGCTCTGCTGCTCCTGGTACTTCTGAGGGAGCATGATGAGGCTGCTTCTGGGAGAAATCCGTCTTCTGTAGGAAGCTGAAGTCTGTGAGCAACTGCTGTTGCTGGGAAAAAGGACCCATGCTAGGGTGGCACTGGCAGGAAGAGTAGAAGGGTCCATTTTTTTGTCACTTCACTTTCTTTCTTTTTCTTTTTTTTTCATATTTACTTTCTTGTATCCTTCTAGTGTTCCCTGTCGGTGGAGCCTAATGGAAAGGTGGCTGACAGAGAAGAAATGACATATGCATTCTGAGCCTAGCACCACAAAACAGAGTAAGGGCAAGCTTGGAATTGAAACAACAGCTTCATAGCTGGCACAGATATTATTGTTGGGAGTACAGCCTTAGAGAGGCAATATGTATCAAAAGTCTTAGAAATGTGTAAATCTTTTGATCGAGCAATTCCAGTTCAAGAAATACATCCTAAGGAAATATTCCAAAAAGTGAGCAAAGATGTATGTACAGGGGTGTTTGATTACAGTATTCAGTGTGATAAAAAGTTAGAAGTATTGAATATTTATCAATATGGGATTGGCTAAATATCTTACAACAGGTAGTGAAATGTTATATGGCCATTAGATGATGCTGACTTGGATTTGTTGATGCGGAAATAAATTTAACAAATGTAGTTTGGACCTACTTTGTGTTTTGTTTTGATTTTGAACTGTATGTAGGAAAAGCTGAGAACTGGGGCACCTGGGAGGCTCGGTCACTAAGCATCTGCCGTCAGGTTAGGTCACGATCACAGGGTCCTTGGATGGAGCCCTGCTTTGGGCTCCCTGCTTGATGGGAAGCCAGCTTCTCCCTCTTCCACTGCCCCTGCTTATGTTTCCTCTCTCTTGTCTCTCTCAAATAAATAAAAAAAATAAAATTAAAAAAAGAAAGAAAGAAAAGCTGAGGACAGTATACCTAAGAAGACAGCACAGTCCTAGGTGGAGGAGTACGGGCTTTGGAGTCAGACAGCATAGGGTTAGTAAGTAGGTTCCACTACTTTTTATGATCTTGGGTAAATTAGTCTTCCTGGGCATCTGTTTTCTCATCTGGTGATAATAGTACATAACCCATAGGACAGTTGTTAGGTCTAAAAGTGTTAATATTTGTAAAGCATGTATAACTGCTTCAACTGCTTCTTAATGTTAGTTGTGTTATAGGGGAGGAAGAGAAAGCTTAGGAGAGGAGTTTACTGTCTTTTTTCCCTTCCTTTTCTTTTCTTTTTCTTTCTTTCTTTTTTTTAATGGGGTCCACACCCAGCATGAAGCCCAATGTGGGGCTGGAGCTGGAACTCATGATCCTGAGATTGAGACCTAAGCTGAGATCAAGAGTTGGAACTCAACCGACTGAGCCACCCAGGCATCCCTGATTATCTAATTTTTAAAGAGAGAATATCATGATTTTATAATTAGGATAACTAGTAAAGCTTTTCTCTTATAACTGAAAACGTTGAAGCTGGCAAAGATGCAGTACGTATTCTTGGCTTACTTCTTGAAGTCCTAGAACTAACTTCAGGATGCTTTATAGGTAGGATAGCACTTGCCACTGCAGCCTCGATGCAGCTGACAGCTGAGGCTTGTCTTTTGACAAGCTCCTTTATTCTTGTGGGGAAACATCATTTTTTTCTCAGGTCCCTACAAATGCTCAGGGACTTGAATTATTATAGTGCTTCTGACTAGGTTCCTGAGGCCTCCATCTTACTTTTGCCTTGGTTCCTTGGGTAGGTTCCTTCTGCTCTGCTTAGAACCAAACTACTGCTATGCTGTTCTTTGAAGAAGGTAGGAGAACCTCTGGTCAGTTTTGTATATGTAAGTTTAAATTCTGCTGCCCCATATTGTTAGTAAATAGTAATCACTGTTTACCAGTAATGTAAACTCAACACTCTCCATCTATAGTCTGTCTGTCTTTCTTTTTTAAAATGAATTTATCTGTAGGTTGTTTACTTCGGCATCACATATACCGAAATTGAGTAACTGAGTTGAAACTGTTTAGTGTATTGGACTTAGGGTACCTGACTTTGAGTAACTTCAGTCACTTTTACTGGCCATTATAGCTTTTTTTTTAAAAAGATTTTTCTTTATTAATTTAAAGAGGGAGCTCAGGCAGGGGGAGTAGCAGGCAGAGGGAGAGGGAGAAGCAGGCTCCCTGCTGAACAGGGAGCCCCAATGTGGGGCTCAATCCCAGGACCCTGGAATCGTGATCTGAGCTGAAGGTAGACGCTTAACTGACTTAGCCACCCAGGCACCTCATTATGGCTTTTGAAATGATTTTTATCTTTGGTAAAATTAGTGTACAGTTGACCATTGAACACAGGTTTCAGCTGTGCAGATCCACTTATATGTGATTTTTTGACAAATATAGTATGGTTGTATAAACATTTTCTTTTCCTTACGATTTTCCTTTTTTTTTTTTAAGATTTTATTTTTAAGTAATCTCTACATGTAGCATGGGGCTCAAACTCCCAACCCTGAGATCAGGAGTCACCTGCTCCACTGACTGAGCAGCCAGACATCTCTGCTTGTGGTTTTCTTAATAAGATTTTCTTTTCTTTAGCTTATTTTATTGTAAGAATACAGTATACAATATAGATACACAAAATACGTGTTAATTGACTGTTCATGTTATTGGAGAGACTTCCAGTCAATACTGGGCTATTAGTAATTAAGGTTTTGGGGAATCAAAAGTTACACACAGATTTTTGACTTGGGAAGGGGGGGGTCAGTGCCCCTAACTCCCACATTCAAGGGTCAAATGTCTAATGTTTTTTGAAGATCCCTTCTAGTTCCAAACACCATGATTCTGATAGTAGCAGAACACTGCATATACTATCAGATATGTATAAGTTACTATTTTTGATAGGTCTTAAAGAAAATAATGCTGTATGCCAATTTGTTCAACCAGTTACTTATTTTAGACCAAAGTTTGGCCAGAATAAATGCGTACGGTTGTAGTTTCCTAAAAATGTAGTGAATGGGAAAGTCTTGTTGAACATTTTGCTGCTTCTAAACCATCACTTTTATGTATCTTATATATATTTATATTTTATGTATTTTAAGCATATATAGCGTGGCTAGGTTATGGATAGTGGGGAGGGTGTGGGCTATGGTGAGTGCTGTGAAATATGTAAGCCTGATGATTCACATACCTGTACCCCTGGAGCAAATAATACATTATATATTAATAAAAGTAATTAAAATGTTGCAGTGGTTCCTTAACAAAGATAAGCTTTAAAGGAGAGATAAAATTTTGAAAGGGGATATAAGAAATCAGCATTTATTAGATGCTTTTTACACTTGAATCACACTCCCATAACTTTATCCTATTTAATCTTTATGGTAAGTTAAAAAGAAAGGTAGGTATGTTGTACCATTCTACACCAAAGAGGCTAACTAACTTGGGCAAAGCGAAGCCATTAAGTGGCGGAACTTATTCTGTCTCTGAGCTCTGCAGAGTTGATTCCTAGTGGCAGGGATACAAAGGACTTTGAGGGACAGGGTAAAACCTAGAGAAAAAGCGTAAAATGTGATCTCTCAAGACAAGTGAATAGATTGGGAGTAGAGAAAGATAGTGTGAGAAAAGTAGTTTGGTATATATGATGGAAGTAATTGAACACCAAGCTATAGGAGTTGGCATTTAGGATATATGCTGTGTAAGTTTTGAGCCAGGATGGTAGCTAGATTTTAAAAACAGTATTTTATGGTGATTAATCTGAAAGCAATGTGCAAGGAAAAAAATCAGAGACTACAGTGAGTCAGTCCTTGTAGGAGATTGCATATGGTGATGTGACTCTGAATTAGGAAAGAGCCATAGGGGATATAAAACAAACTAAAATAGAAAGTAAAGGACCACAAAGGAAAGGAGAAGCAGTAATAACTTGGCAGTATGTTATTTGGATGAATAAAGAGAATGATCCATCACTGACAAACGAAGTGGAGCTTTCAAAGAACTGATGAATATGTGAAAGAAAGAACTCTGCAGTTTCTTAGCATAGAAATTAAACTCAGCAAATATGCACATTGTTATTTTTTATGTCACCCCTGATTAGGAAAAAGAAAATTGTTATAGTATCTTGATAGATGACTGCTTTCTCATTTAAATTTACAGTGGACTGTATACATGGTAAAAGTGTAAGCTGAAATTGATCATTACTGATCTAATTATATCACTAATAATCTCATTGTGTCTAATTGTACAAGTCATTGAATGAACTCATCAAAATAAAAATTCAATTTAGTACCTCTACTAAAACTTTGTAATGGCTAATGGTTATGTTGGACCTGATTAGAATTATACAGGGTTACCTTATTATAGACTATTAATAATAGAAAATAGACTCTTTTCCAGGCCACTCATATTGTTTTAATATTATATGTATTTTGCAACTATATACTTTTGAGGAAAAGATGATTTAAAAAATGTTTAATAAGCAACCATGAAGTGTTTGATCGTGTATGGAATGCTGACAAATTTGGAGAGATTAAATCCTACCCAAGGACAGAGCCTGTGAAGATTATTGCATCTTGGAGGAGAAGCTTTGAGTAAGAATTGATAAACCTTTTTAGAGCTAAGCATGATTTTGTTGTATTTCAAGTTCAGTAAATGCTTATTTAGTATATACAGTGTACAAGGTGTACTTAAGAGGTCTAGGGTGATTTCTGCTTTCTTAGTACTGTCTTTTGGAAAAGATCAAGAAAAACTAAATTCTAAACTGCCAGAAAGGATTTGGGAGGAGCAGGAAGAGTTCATGCAAGGCCATTATTAGTGAAAGCATGAACTAGATAAAACCGAGAGGAGGGCTTGCCGAAGAGAACACTGTATTAGGATATTCAGCCTTCCCAACATAGTACAAGTACCTTCTAACAAACCATTCGTTTCCTAAAGTGAGTTAGTTCAACGCGCCTGTTTGTTTGCCTTATTGTGTCAGAAAAAAGTACTTGTGCAGATACCTTCTCAAAACTTACTTTTAAATTTTTTGGTGTGTAAGGGGGTAATGTGAATAGTATTCAATTGTTTCCTAATAATTTTGCGTGGATTTTATTTTGTATTTACTGACATTTGTAAGTGCTTTGAAAATATTAGTACTGCTGCTTTTTTATCTTAATCACATTTTTATGTTCTGTTAACAATGCTTAACAAATATCTACCAGATTTCTTATGCTTTGGATGGTATTTTGATAACCTCCTAATAATTTGTTTTCCTTGTGCTCAGCCATTGAACATCATTTTGATTTCTTCCACTATATCATGTCTAAGAATAATTTTCTCCTTTCTAACCTCCTCTTTATCCTTTGGGTATTTATTATGTACAATAGAGCCATTATTGTAGCTTTATTATACATAATAGAGTATTTCAGCAGTAGATATTATCAACTAGTAAATGATATCTCAGCTGAAAATTATTAACGTTACAAGTTCTGTGAAATAAATATCCATTGAAAAAAATTAACTTGGCAGTTAAATTTACTTTACTTGATTGTAATGTGGGAGAATTAAGGGGGAGGATAAACAAATACCTTGGAACCACTAGAAGAATTCAAAGGTAGGCGAGGTGGTAGATTAAAAAAAAGCAAGGAAGTGAGTTAGGTGGGTAGATTTGAGAGGAGCTTTTGTTGTTTCATGCAGGGTAACATGGCTGGATCAGATACATAGCAGTCAGAAAGAGGTTTTAGTTTATGACTGAGCAGTGCTTGATAGATATAGATTTTAATTGTTAGACTTATAAGAAAAATATTAAGGTATAAGGGTGAGCTGGTTTTATATAATGAGATTAAAAGATGAAACCAACTTCAATGTGGGAGCAGTGAGAATAAAATGGCTAACATTTAAATTCAGTAGCCAGAATTTGTGATTAGTAATTAAAACTTTTTTCATTTGAGGGGGATTGAAGCTGTATTGCTAAGTCTGATTAATTATTATAGTCAGGGTTAACATAATAAAGGGTTCCACAGGAACAGTTAAAAGATAGAGGTTTTTAAGATGAAGACAAATTAGAAGTAGTTGCTTCTCACTGTGTGAGTTTTGACCTGTTACTTAAATCATGTGATCTGTGAGACTGAAACATACCACTTAATTTTTTTATACTACTTAATTTTTTAGTTCAATTTTTAAAAATTGTAAAAATAACAGAATTT
This sequence comes from Neogale vison, assembly GCF_020171115.1. Lineage (NCBI taxonomy): Eukaryota > Metazoa > Chordata > Mammalia > Carnivora > Mustelidae > Neogale > Neogale vison. Next base: position 174,059,566 of record NC_058101.1, read on the forward strand.
ACCATGCTAAACACTTTTCAGTGTATAATTCAGTGGCATTATATATATCACAGTGCTTTGAAACCATTACCACTATCCATTCCCAGAATTTTATCATCTCAGAGTCTGTACTCCTTAAGCAGTAACTTACCCATTCTTCCCTTTCTTCCAGCTTCTGGTAACCTCTGTTCTACATTCAGCCTGTATGCATTTAACTACTTGTAAAAAATCAAAATCAAGATTTTGATTTAAAAAAAATGAGTTGCAGTAATTATAGATGATATGTTTTTAATAATGTTTTTATAATTTTTTTAAAGGCTTTATTCATCTATTTGAAAGACAGAGATCACAAGTCGGCAGAGAGGCAGGCAGAGAGAGAGAGGGGGGTTGGGGGGAAGCAGGCTCCCTGCAGAGCAGAGAGTCAGACATGGGGCTTGATCCCAGAACCCTGGGATCTGACCTGAGCCAAAGGCAGAGGCTTTAACCCACTGAGCCACCCAGGCACCCCTGTTTTTATAATTCTTTATAGAATTTTATATGTATATATGCATATGTATGAAGTCTAAGGAAGAACGATGTGACCATTATTGTTTAGTGCATCTTTGGATGTTATAGGGAGTCTTATGTGAGTTATATACTTTCATACTCTTAATATTAGCTATGTTAATTTGTCTTAGTAATTTCCAGTGGCCATAAAACTTGAGAAAATTTGTAGCTTTTAAGAAATCACACATCTTTATTGGCTGATAGCTTATGAAATGATTTCTTAGAGGTTCCTGAAGTCGTAAATCTAAGTTTATATGTGCATTTTTTTTTCCCTTGAAAATTCTGGTGGTCATAAATTCTAGAACTACTCAGTTCAGTCTGGAGAAAACTAGATAATTACATAGAACAACACAGATTCTTTTTTTTTTTTTAAACAGATTCTTGACTATTCTTTATGTCAGTGTTCAAGAACAGAGACAAGAAGATAGATTTGAGTTCCTCAGAAGATATTAGAAAGTGGAGACAGTAACAAGTGGATAATGGTTTCAAAAAAATTAAAGACAAGTCTTTGGGGAAAATGAAAGTTGGACTTTCAGATTGGAATGCCTTAGATGATACAGAAATTTTTAAGATAGTCTAAATGATTGTGTCTAAAAATTATTTTTTTCATAGTATAAATTTCATAGGAGAGAGATCATTGGGCAAAATTTTTTTGCTGTTTTTGGTTTTAAAAGCTATTTTCAAAAGCTCAAGTCAAATGCTACTCCACTGCTGTTTATTTAGAGTATCTCCTATGTATTTGCCTCAATGCTGCCATCTGGTGATTATTATGAAGATCTCAGCAGGGTGCTTAAGGCACCCTCAGGCAACAGATGACAAAAGGTGCAGTCTAAGTGCCTGCTACCACAAGTCTCGCCCCCTACTTTGGAGAAATTGAATGGAAGTGGGTTGCTGTGGCAGAAATTTTAAATTTAGTTATTGAGTCCATGAAATTACTTTGTGAGATTGCTTTGTGAACAGAGCATTTATATATTACTAAGATGCACACATCTTTATCAGGCTCCTGCAAACTCATTGCTCTAAGATAGTATTTTTATTATTATTTCTGGTTCTACAGGGTAGTTTAATTAAGGTATTGAGCACTTATTGGATGCATACTGTATGTTAGGCACTATTCTTACTGGGTTAGGACCATATAAATACACAATTACCTCTCTGACCCATCTTCTGTTGCTCTCTCCCTCTTACATTCTACACTAGCTAGAATAACTAACTAATAATAATACTAATAATAATTATAACTAACTAGTTAGGTTAGTACTATTCACGGTACTGGGAATACAGACCTCAACAAACAGTTGGAAATGAACCTTATAGAGTTTATATTTAGTGGGAATCAGAGCACACAATATGTTAATTAGTGAAAAGGGTTAAGGGGAAGAAATAAAGCAAAGAAGGGGGATATAAATTCTTGTCATTGGCAAATTGTTTTGAAATGTTCGATGCAGTGGTCAAAGAAAGCCTTGCTAATGCTGAGAAAGGGACTTTTGATTAAAGATTGGAAGCATCTAGGGAAGAGCATTGCAGAGAGATGGTAAGCAAATGCAAAGGCCCTGTGATTGGAACGTGTGACTTGTTCTATCTAGCAAGGAAGCCAGTGTAGAATGTAAGAGGGAGAGAGCTGTAGAAGATGGGTCAGAGAGGTAATTGGCTATTTATATGTGGGGGTGCAGATCACATGGGGCCTTGTAGTTCATTTGGCGTTGAATGTAGGGTGAAAACCACTGGACTGCATGGAGGATTTGGGGCAGCCCAGTGACGTGCTCTGATTTACCTTTTTTTTTTTTTTTTTTTTTTTTTAAAGATTTTATTTATTTATTTGACAGAGAGAGATCACAAGTAGGCAGAAAGGCAGGCAGAGAGAGAGGAGGAAGCAGGCTCCCTGCTGAGCAGAGAGCCCGATGCGGGACTCGATCCCAGGACCCTGAGATCATGACCTGAGCCGAAGGCAGCGGCTTAACCCACTGAGCCACCCAGGCGCCCCTCTGATTTACCTTTTAACAGGTTTACTCTTGCTCCTGTGTTTAATGGTGTGTAAAGTCGTTTGCTACAAACTTTTTTTCTTGTTTATTAGCTGTAGGAACAGGTTCACTTTATATAGATAGGAAAACAGTAAGCTATAAGACTATGCTTGGACAGGACTGGAACAGTGGTTATATGGCATGTTGTATATCTCTACACAGGTTTTTAAAAACTGTATTCGTAAGTTACCAGTTGTTATTATATCTCTGTGATAGAGGAAAATTGAAACCAGCTTGTAGAGTTTCACTTGGAAAATGTTAATGAAAGTCTCTTCACTGCCCTAGAATCACCCTAGTACATTTCAGGTTCAAATCTTAGAGTGAACCCAATGTAGTTTTAGCCCTTTCTGACTTACTGTCCTGCTCATTAATATTTTGGGAATAAAAATGATCTGGAGTTGGAATTTTTTATGCACCTTACAGAATTTAGGCGCATTCTTTTCTTTTTTTTTTTTAATAAATTTTTTAATTTTTTATAAACATATATTTTTATCCCCAGGGGTACAGGTCTGTGAATCGCCAGGTTTACATACTTCACAGCACTCACCAAAGCACATACCCTCCCCATGTCCATAACCCCACCCCCCTTCTCCTAACCCTCCTCCCCCAGCAACCCTCAGTTTGTTTTGTGAGATTAAGAGTCACTTATGGTCATTGGGGAGGGTATGTGCTTTGGTGAGTGCTGTGAAGTGTGTAAACCTGGCGATTCACAGACCTGTACCCCTGGGGATAAAAATATATGTTTATAAACAATAAAAAATTTTAAAAAAAGGAAAAAAAAAGTCACTTATGGTTTGTCTCCCTCCCAATCCCATCTTGTTTCATTTATTCTTCTAGAATTTAGGCACATTCTAAAACAAATCACACAATTACTGATTAGGTGTGCTGTTTGATCGGAGAAGAACTCAAAGGTTTGTACTGTAAGCTAGATGATTTATTTAAGTCACTTTTTTGGTTTGTAATCTTATCAGCTAAAATGACTAATCCTCGGAGTATTATTATTCTTTCCCAAATTGCACTTTAAAAAATACCCTGAAATTATCAATATATAATTATTGCTAGTAGTAGTATTTTTCTGTGGATTCATTTTTGTTTTGGTAGCTGAAAAATTTATCATTTTTGTGCTTGGTTCTATGATGCCAAAGAGTAAACATCTTCAGTGTGAAATGTTTAGGTTAAGGACGTTATAGTTGTGGTGCCCTATGTTACTGAAAACTTCCTATGTAATTTGTGTCTGTTTGAATTAAAGTCTATATTTGACTTAAAATATATTTTTTCAGCCTGATTTTCACTCTGTAACTATCAATACTGAATCACTAAATGATACCTGAAACTAGGATTACACATTGTATGTTAACTATCTGAAATTTAAATAAAAACGTAAAAAAAATCAATACTGTTAAAACTTAGGTAAGGTTAAAAAAAATTAGGTAAGGTTGTCATTAGCATGTTGTTTTATATAGTGGGTAGGCAAGGTCTAATCGGACTGTGGTCATTTGGTAAGTATCATAATAATTGAATTAGACTGTCTACACAGCTCTAAGTGAGGAGGCAGCCAGTTTGTGTAAATTGGCTTTCTCCCCTCACCAGCTTCAATGAACAGCTTTAAATGACCTTAGTTGTTTTGTTTTGGAATAGAAAAAAATCTGGCGATATGAAGCATTGATTGTATGTAGAAATATTAACAGCAGTAATGTTACAGAGAATATATGGGAATATATAGGGAGAGTTTTGCTAAGGATTTCTTAGGTATGATTTTAAATAACATTTTCTGCCATTGGGAACTTTATTTTAGTTCCAGGCGATAAGGATGCATATTTGGAAGACGATTACTACATAGTTTTAATTTTTGAAGACTGCATTTCTTATGCTGGAGAATAACAATAATTTGTTTTTCAGACTTTCTCTTTTCTTCATTTTGTATGTTGGCTTCCTTAAGTGTGATCTGATCTATCCCTGAAAGTAGCAGTAGATTAAGCAAGCACTTGCTGTTACTAATGTATGTTATTTATGGTAACTGAGTTTGAATTGTAATACAGTCCTGTTCTGCCCTTTAGTAGCAGCAGCAGCAGCAGCTGCTAGATACTAGGTCTTGTTTTTTTGTTTTTTAAGATTTTATTTACTTGACAGAGCACAAGCAAAGGGAGTGTCAGGGAAAGGGAGAAGCGGGCTCCCACCCAGCAGGAGGGCTCATCCCAGAACCCCAAGGTCATGACCTGAGCTGAAGGCAGATGCTTAATTGACTGAGCCACCACTGAGGCCCTGCCTTTTAGTTTCTTACTATAATGTAGGCTTCTCCATCTCCACCACAACTGCAGGTTACACAGGATTCTTTATCTGAACACAACTTGTTCCTTTTTTTTTTTTTTAAAGATTGATTTATTTATTTGAGGGGCAGAGGGAGAGAGAATTTTTTTTTTTTTAAGATTTTTATTTATTCATTTGACAGAGATCACAAGTAGGCAGAGAGGCTGGCAGTGGGGTGGTGGAGAGGCTCCCCTCTGAGCAGAGAGCCCGATGCGGGGCTCGATCCCAGGACCCTGAGATATGACCTGAGCTGAAGACAGAGGCTTTAACCTGCTGAGCCACCCAGGTGCACGCCCACCGCCCCTTTTTTTAAAGATTAGGAGAGAGAATCTTAAGCAGACTCCCCACTGAGTTTGGAGCCCAGTATCAGGCTCTGTCTCATGAGTCTGAGATCATGACCAGACGCTTAACTGACTGAGCCATCAAGGCACCACCCCAACTTGTTCCTTTTTTAGCCAGACTTCTGAAGTAATATAATGTACTTCATGTGTGTGAAAGTGGTACCACTAGTTTAGCACTAGTACATCATTACATGGAATTATGTCCATATCCTACTAGTAGAGCTGCTTTTCCATTTTCATACCCTATTTTAAAAAGAGGGTGAGGTGGGGAGAGACCAAAGAAGAGTGAAAACATTCCTTGGTCTTCACTGCCTCTAAGATGATTTTTCTTCCTTTACTGAACAAATTCTTCTGATTTGAAGTTCTTCCCATCTCCTAATACCATGATCTCTGCTTTTTTTAAAGTATGTGCTGGGTTTCTGTCATTTACCAATGTTTTCTCTAAAACTTCAGAAAAGTTTTTGTTAAGCTTTCCTATTTTGGGGCTCAGTCATCGTTTTTAATGACTTGAACACATTTATATGATTCTTCTAAAATCATGCTCTCCCAAGTTCTTGGCTGCTTAATTTATTATCTTTAATTTTACTTTTTTCTGTAGTCAGTGTAAAGTCTATGAAAGTTGGGGCTTTAGCTGCCTTTTTCGTGACTCTTCCCTCAAATTTCTATAGTAGTGCTAACTAAATATTAAAGAATTCATGCACATTTATGATTTGAAGTTTCCTTTGTTAGCTAGGACTTTATACTTTGGAAATCACAAATTCTAAAGTTTCACTGTGGACTCCAGTCTTCAGTCCTTTTACTTCCTACTGGACCTTTATTTTCAGTTTATCAGGATTCCCTTGGTACCTTAACTTCAGATACTTTTTGTAAGACTCCTTCTACTTATGATGTCCAGTCTCAACTTTGTGGCCCACCATTTTAGTTGATCCTTCTGGAACAGTGCAGCACTCTGACCTCTGTGGTAGGCTCCCCAAAACTTAACTAAACAGCCTACTGTTCATCTGAAGCCTTACCAATAACATAAACATAATTAATACATATTTTGTATGTTTTAGTATTAATATACTCTATTCTTATAATTAAGTATGCTAGAGAAACAGAAATCTTACTAAGAAAATCATAGGGAAGATAAAATACACTTGCAGTAGTATACTGTAAAAAATCTGTAAGTGGACCTGGGTAGTTTAAACTGATGTAGTTCAAAGGTTGACTGTTTGCATTTGCATTCCAGTGGACTTCACTCTTGGGTTTGTCTCCTCAATGTACAGCTCTCTGATTTTGTCAGTCCAAGGCTTCAGAGGTGGTAAGGAAAGTTGTATAACCATTTTGGTTGGAAAAACTACAAACAGAACTCTCCAATGTTAGCCGTATGGTTAAGGCTGATTGACAGTTTTATTTTCCATCACTAATTGATTCTCTTTCACTTCCACACAGAGACATCCAGATTTTTTTTGCTCTCTGTAAATACCCAAACCCATACCTATCTACTTCAGTTTAAGCAAGTAATATTGTCTTCTGTTTTAGTGAAGAGATGGAGGCCTTGACAAGTGCATTGACTTTTCTCTCTTCTGTTTTGAATTTATTCTCTGTTAATACATATTTTTTCTGATTGTTTCTTACCTGAAAAATGCGTATCCACCTTCCATTTTGATAGGAGGGTGTTTTTGTTACCTTTGTTCTTGGACCCAGTCTATCTCACCTGTCAGTTTTCTCAGTCAGCACTTTTTTGTGCTGTATATATATATCCAATTCCTGCCCCACTTTTGGCAGGTGATTTTTATTTCCTATTTTCCAGAAATAATAAGGCTGTCAGAAATAAGCACCCTCAACATTTCCCTTTCCCACCATCTCTCCTACAAAAAAAAGGCATCTACACTATCCTATACTATAAAGTCCCTTATCTTTGCTTTAAAATGCATCCTTTTTTCCAAAACCAGTGTTACCCAGTAGAACTTTCTATAATGATGGAATTGTTCTATATTTGTGCTGTCCAGTACCATAATCACTAGCCACATGTGAATGTTGAGTACTTGAAAGGTAGCTAGTGCGACGGAGGAATTACATCTGTTTTTTTTTTTTTTTTCAAATTTAAATAGCCATGTGTTTTAGTGGTCATCATATTGAGCAGTGCAGCTTTAAACCTTATTATATAATATGTTCCTGTTATTTCTTTTTTCTTGAATCTCTTTGACCATGTCTGTCTTCTCTTCCACATTTAAATAGGTTTAGTCTTTCTCATCTTAAATACCTAGAACATGTCAAAACCCATTGCCATTTTTTAAAGCTATTTTCTGTTTGCTCTCTTTCCTTTCATGGCAGTTTGTTGGTTCCTGTGAGTTTAGTTCTTACCCTGTCATTGAAAAAGGTGCACTGTTAGTGACATTTCTAATTGTTGCTTAGTTGTACAATCCAGTAGATATTTTATTTTCCCAACATTGATTGTTGGTTGCTCTCTGTGTCTCGTAATTTTTGTGTCATCACTTCCTCTTGGTTCTGTTTTCCCTCAGAACCTTTGGTTCAGGTTAGTATCTTATCTTCACTAGTTCTTTCTTGTCCCTTCCCCCTCACCCCCGATGCTTCTAAATGTTGATATTCTTCTGTCTTAGATTTTATCTCACTTCTTCACTCTCCTCCCCTTGTTCTCTGTCCGTTACTACAGCTTCACTCCTGCTTCTCACTGGGTGCTGTCAGCATGTTGCTGTCTTTTAAATCTCTCTAGCCTGTTCTTTCTTCTAAGTTCCAAACTGCAATGTCCAAGTCACTGTTGGTATTTCTTTTCAGAATATTCCAGAGGTAACATTGTCCTCCTCTATAGATGTTCATTAGTTTACGTTTGACAACTCGAATTAAAACAAGCATACAGAAGAGTGCACAGATTATAAGTATGTACCTTAAATATTATTAACTTCCTTGAAAACACCATGCAGGTCAATAAAAACAACATTACCAGCACCTCGGAAGTCCCTTTCCAATTCACTACCTCTTCTTTTCTCTCTAAAGATAACTGGGTGCCTGGGTGGCTCAGTGGGTTAGGCCACTGCCTTCGGCTCGGGTCATGATCTCAGGGTCCTGGGATTGAGTCCTGCATCGGGCTCTCTGCTCAGCAGGGAGCCTGCTTCCTCCTCTCTCTCTCTGCCTGCCTCTCTGCCTACTTGTAATCTCTCTCTGTCAAATAAATAAATAAAATCTTTAAAAAAAAAAAAGATAACTGCTGCCTCAACTTGGGGTAATGTAGAACTGTTTTTGAACTTTACACAAGTAAAATGATATACTATGTATTCTTCCATATCTGTTCTCTCATTCAGTATTTTTGTGATAGTAATACAAATTGTTGACTGTAATTTGTTTATATTCATTACAGTTCAATATTCTACTGTATGGATATAACACAATTTATCTGTGCACCCATTGCTGGTTATTTGGGTAATTTTTGTTTGAGTAAATTTTATGAATAATGCTGTTCTGATCATGTTTGTGTATGTTTTATTGTATATATGTGTGTGTACTTCATTTGATGGATATATAGCAAGGAGTGGAAGTGCTGGGTCATATGATATGCCTGTGTTTAATTTTGGTAGTTTTCAGATTAGTTTTGTCAATTTATATTCTTGTCAGCAGTGTAAGAGTTCTGTTGTTCTACTTTCTTAACAACATTACTATTGCCAGGGTTTAGAATTCTAGCCATTCTTGGAGATCTGCTTCCTTGATGGCTAATGAGGTTGAGCATCTTTTCTTATGTTCATTGGCCATTTATATATTATTCACATATTTGCTGTTTTGAAGTTTTTTTGCCTACCTTTCTATTGAATTGTCTGTCTTCTCCATACTGATATGTAAGAGTTCAGTGTATATTCTGGATATAAGCCACTTGTTAGTTAAATATGCTGTTAATAGCTTCCATTTAGTGGCTTGCCTGTTCACCGAGAGAGCTTGCTTACTTGCAGTTTCTACTCCTCAATGAAGTCTTTCCTGACTTTATTCCCCTGTTCTTTTTCATATTTCTCCCCCTTCAATTTTATTTAAATTCTAGTTGGGAAAGGATGTGGCAGTTTTTACCAGAATCACAATTATTAAGTCAACTTCCAGCTATTCATCTCTCATTTAATCTCTTGGCTGAGGAATACTGTTGATTTGCTTGTGTTGGACATTATTGATATATCATCCAACTCTCTCAGTAATCCATTTTCCTTCCCAGGCAGTTTCCTCTAACAGCCACTTCAATATTTGTTTTCTGACCTTAGGTCTCTTCTTTCTACCTGTTCTCCATGGGAGAACTCATCAACTTTGAAGGTCTTAATGCCATTTTGTAGGTATATGATTTCTAGATTTTCATTTCCAGACTAACCTTTCTCTTGAACTTCAGATCCCTGTATTGTAAAGTTGATGGACATTGCTACATGGATGCCCCATAGGTATTTTAAGCTCAGTAAGTCCCAAACTGAGCTCATTCCACTCCTCCCAAGCTGGAATTCTGTATTTTGTTTGAACAATCAGTGGGTCTCCCTGTCGAAATACCTCCAGAAGAACTTAAGTCTGGGAAACCGTCCCCTGACACACTATTCTCCTGCTTGATTCCCTCCCTCTGTTGTTCCTTGTTGTAACCCTTCCATCATGGTAGTGATGGACATTTTATCTGTGTTCTCCAGTGGACTAAAAAAATCTTGAGGACTTTATATCTCTGTCCCACATAAATGGTTGAGATTTGACTGAGAGTGCCTCCAACTAAACACACCTAACATCAAACTTCGTATTTCTTTGTTTATTTCCTGCTTTTCTTCTTGCAGATAACTTAACGGTTCAGACCATCTTTTCATTAAGTCAGTCATATATAGTTAACTCATTTTCTTCTCTCTCAACTTCCATACGTAGTCGGTTTCTAAGTCCATAGCCATTTTTTTCTGTTTCTGGTTTGTTTTTTCTTTCATCATCTTTGGTTCAGGTTAATATCATGTCTTCACCAGACTGTTGTAGTCATTGTTTAAATGTTCTACGTGTCTTTAGGTTTCCCCCCATTTTTCTTTGATATTGCTTCTGAATTTTTTTTTCAAATACAGGTGATCATCTTTTGATTCAATAGCCTTCTATTGTTCTCTTCCTGTGGGATAAAGTCCAGCTTCTTTGTAAGACATTCAGAGGCAATCTTCACAATCTGATGTATCTGCGCCCCCATAGTTATCACAGAAACCAGATCCTTTAAGCACTGGCTTTAGCAGATTGCACACCTAAGTTCGTCTTGTTTATTCTACATATACTGCCTTTCTCTTCATCCGGTGTGCTGTAGAGAAACATAGAAACCTAGGTTTCAACCCAGTTTTAACAGTTATTATCAGTTGTGCGTGGACAAACTTCTTAAGATCCCATAGCATAGTACTAGTACTTAATATGTGTTATCTTCTTCTTTCAATCCTTCTCCAAATCACAACTGACATTTCTTTCTCATTTTTGTACAGAGCATTTCCTGTTTGCCTCTTTAGCACCTAGCGTCCATCACTTTATGTGGTGCTTATTTATGCACATTCGTCACTTCTCCTTTGTGACATCACGTTTTAAGGACTGAGACTGTGATTTCTTATGCTTAATTCAGTTGGAGTTTTTAACCCTTGGTGAAGGATTTGCTTTGTTTAATCCATACTGTGTCATTTAGTTTCTAAGTGACCAATATAGTTGAGATAATGATTTTTTTGGGCCAAAGTTGTCACTACAAGGACTGGTTGTAAAGGTCGAGCCAAAGCAGGCTCTGTAGAAACTCGCTTACTAAAGAAAAACAAAAAAACAAAACAAAAAACTCTCTTAGTTGGAGATTTAGGAGCATGGTAACAGTTGTCTTAAGGTTATGTATAAACTCTCATAGGAATTTAAAACTGTAATTTTAATGTCTTTGTATTAATACTAAAAGAAAGTACTCGTACCTGAGTGAACTGTTTTTATCTTTATAGCCTGTTGCTGAACCAATCCCCATCTGTAGTTTCTGTCTTGGTACAAAAGAACAAAACCGAGAAAAGAAGCCGGAGGAACTCATCTCCTGTGCTGACTGTGGCAACAGTGGTATGTAATCCCCTGGATTCCTTCTGATATGTGTGGTCGGTCAAGAGGGAGGTGTATTTAACTGAGATGGTATCCTTGAGCCTTATAAAACTAATACTTTAATTTGATTCTGGTTTAAGGTAACTAAGACGAGCTTCTAGACAAGGGAGGGATTTAAATGTAATAGTTGAAATGTTTTATTCAGTTAATTTAAATCAGGTCTTAGTCTTTTTGTTTGTTTGTTTTTTATAAAACTCTTTCCATAGATTATTTTTTCCTGTTGATCTTTATATTTGACTGTCAAACATCTGTTCAAATCACAGCAATCAGTTTGAAATTATTGCCGGTTTCTTTAATAATCACTACTTATTTTTCTTGATTTATGCATCAGGCTTTATGAATAGAGCCAGGATGATAAGAGATTTGTTTTTCTTGATAGAAACTTACATATTCACACTGGGAAATGGAATGTTGACACTGCAATTTAGTGAGCTCTGTGAAATCCTGGGCTCTAAAAACAGTTTTGCAAAGACTCTCCTGGTTTGTTAATTCCAGAGATATTCTTGGTCTACAATTTCAGAACTTACAAGTTTTTGTAGGAAGGCCATATTAGTAAACCAACATTATACATTATCTTTGATCGTTGGCTTAATTTTCAGTGTTTTATACTTTAACAGTCATGATTTAGTTGAGAAACCAGAAACCACTCTAGATATTTCGAGAGGAAGGAAATTTAATACCAGGACCAGATGTTTGTGAAATTATTAGAAGGGTTGAAGAGGAAAGCTCTAAGCTGGGCTTTAAGGACTGATTCTGGAGTATCACAGAACTGATCTACCAGGAGAGTCACTTACATCTGCCTCCATTTGGAAGAGGTGGAAGCAGGAGGCTGCTGGAGGACTTTAGCTGCATTTGGATATTGAAAGGCTGAATTTGGCCAATGTCACAATTACCTCTGGATAGCCATAAAGGTGAAGAGTGGATGGGTATTGGCATTTTCATGACTTTATCGTTAGAAAACAGTACCAAGAGAAAAGTGGTCTTTGTTTCACTTCTCCTTTTCAAAAAATCACTCAGTACATATAGCTGGTAGAATTTAATTCATATCTAGAGCCTAGCTGCAAAGGAATCTAGGAAGTATATAGCTTTCAGGTTTTGGTTTTTATTTACAGAAGGTTTTTGAAGGCAGCAGCAAGAGATCTTGAGTGGTTGGTGGCCATATCCAGCATAATATCACAAACCAAAATGAACTCTGGGTGGATTTTACAGTTAAATATAAACCATAAAATCATAAAATATTGGACAAAAATATAGTGACATATCCTACATTGCAGTGATTTCTGAACTGTTTTCGTAGAAGAGCCCTTAAAAAAATGACGTGGGACCCCAAGTATATGAAACAGATAAAAATAGGTCTGCTCAGGTGAGGTGGGAATAAAATGGGGTGAGGGGGAGGGAGAGTTGGATGATAGCCCTGCCTTGTAAATCATGTTATATTTGAGGTGGTCTCTGAGTTCTTTGCAATTTGAAAACAATAGAGGAAACTTTTAAAGTACTGTAGAATGAATAACCATTGGCTATCTGTTGCTTTAGAAGTAAACAACTCCAAAATGTAGCAGCTAAAAAAGCAACATTTTAAAATTCATGTTCCTGTTGATCATGAATTTGGGAGTGGCTTACCTGAGTGGTTTTGACTTAGTGATCCTTAATGAGGTTGCAGTCAAGATTTTAACTGGCCCTCAGTTATCTGAAGGCTTCCATTCCATGATGACCGACTTACTGGCTGGCAACTTCATGCTGCCTGTTGACAGGGAGCCTTAGTTCTTTGCCAGGCGGACTTCTTCATAGGGCTGCATGTGTGCCCATGGCATGACAGCTGGATTCCCCTAAGCAGGAATCTGAGAGAGAGAGAGAGCAAGGTGGTACCTATAATATCTTTTATTACCTAGCCTTAGACTGTCATTTCAGCACACAGATCGGCCCTATTTAGTGTGGGAGGGAACTGTACAAGGTGTTAATTGGTATTCTTTCAGGAGGCAAGAATGTTTGGAGGGCAGCGGGACCTGGCTATTACAGTAGCCACGGAAGAAGACTATGGATAGAGTCAAATATATGACAGTTGGTAACTTTCCAGACTGAGAACTAAAATACCCCAAATTAAAAAAAAAAATTTAAAAATTGGGGAAAATAATTGCATTAACTATGGTAAAGGGGCAAATGCTATAAAGTGTGAAGAGCATGTTTACATTTCCAGCACAAAGTCCAAAGGGCAGAGCCTATGAACAAGTAGTTTATATGAGAGAGTTAATTGTTGAACATACTAAGAAAACATTTTACCCAAGTAATAATAAGCATGCACACCAGTGCAGCATTGGAGTATCATTTTATAGCTTTGATAATAATAAAATTTGAACAGTAAGAGAACCCAGATCTAGAGCTGATGAAATTGTGATAAAACATTTTTACTTTGCTGGTAGCACTAGATATTTTATCAGAGGATTTGGAAACGTGGTTTGGCAGTACATATCTGCTTCTCAAGCCACAGAAATGTTTTTTTTCATTTCACTTACCAACCCCACTTTCAGGAATTTATTTTAAGGAATTAATCTAAAAGAAAGAAATTCATTGTAGTGTTCTATTACGAGTAATAGTTTAAATAGTTAATAATAGGGAAATGGCCATGTAGGTTATAGGGTATCAACTCAATGGAATTACTCAGTTTAAGGAATATATATACAATGTTTACTTGACTAAAGGGATGAAGAAAAGCAAAATAAAACTGTGCTTACCTTATAATTAAAGCTGCGCAAGGGATTTTAGCAAGTCCATAAAGGAAAAGTAGAACAGGAAATGGCTAATCTAGGAAGAAGAGATTATGAATGAGATTTTTATGCTTTCTCATTTTCCTTTAATGTCAGTGATGTTTTGATAATAAACTTCATAGCATCTCATAGAAGAGAAACTTACTTAGGAATAGAAAAGAGGGAAGAGAAAATAATTTAACTAGCCCTTTCTCTCACCAAAGAAAAATAAACGTAACCAACTTTTAGAGGAAAGGGAGAAATCTTTTCAGAGTGAGGGCAGATTTTCCTTCTTAAAATTCTGATAATTAAATGGATACTAACTTTTGGAAGAGGAAACTTTTTTTCCTGTTACTGTTAATTCTGATCACAATAGAAATATTGCTTAGGTTTTAGTTTTTAGCTAAAGTAAACTCACTTTTAATGATCAGATTTAGCAAAAATATATTTTGATTGTAAATATAATATGTTATTTTAAAAATTGAGAGCACAGAAAGGATTGAAGTGAAAGGCAAAATCTCCTTCAAGATGTTTATAACTTCATATCCTAGGATATTACAGTTGCAAACAGTTTTTGTGTTTCCTTTCAGAAATGGCCTAGGCATACTATGTTACTTATTGGTATACATATAAGCATGTGTACTCAAATCAGTTCAAATAATGCTTTAATGCAGGCTTAATAAATGCTAGGAGTTTGTCAGGTTTTCTATAATCACATTGGGGTGGCGGTGGTTTACTGAGTACTGTTTAGCATCAGTAAAACTGAATAGGAGTGCCAGCTCTTGATGAGACATGTCTGACAAGCTTCCAAGAACATCTTTTTTTTTTTTTTTATACATATTTTGATTTAAGGTAATTGCCTTTCTGTACATCATTTCTTTAATACAGAATGGTCATTGATTATTTCATTTGAGAATTTACCCCTCTTACTAGGTCATCCATCCTGTTTAAAGTTTTCCCCTGAACTAACGGTTAGAGTGAAGGCCTTACGGTGGCAGTGCATTGAGTGTAAAACGTGCAGCTCCTGTCGAGATCAAGGCAAAAATGCAGTGAGTATCTTTGCTTTACAACGTGAATATTTCACTTAGAAGTAGAATGTACAACTGGTGTTTTCCTCTAGGTATTGTTGGCTATTTTTTGGTCACCTGGTCCCACAGAATTTGAAACAGGAGTCTCATTAACTTACACATCATTAGTTTAGAATACATACTCTTTGAGACTTGGTTTCTTTCTAGGTGATTTCTAAAGCACCTTAATTGTATGTTTGCAGAAATACTCCTTTAAAAAAAAAAAATTTATTTATTTATTTGACAGAGAGACAGTGAGAGGGGAACACAAGCAGGGGGAGTGGGAAAGGGAGAAGCAGGCTTCTGAGCAGGGAGCCTGATTCCATACCAGACTCAATCCCAGGACCCTGGGATTATGGCCTGAGTGGAAGCCAAACGCTTAGTGACTGAGCCACCCAGGCGCCCCTAAAGAAATACTCCTGCGATTTGTTTGAGTAGTGTGGAGTCACTCACTTAGCAATGATCAGTTAGTATATTAACTACAAATCATCCTTTTCTCTTTTCCATTAGAAAACTAAAGTTAGCTTATATCTGGTTACTGGATAAACTTGAAAGTTATGAAACTGTAGTTCTTTATTAAAGGTTGGTTGAAGCAAAACTTGTGGTAACTCAGACTGTCCATTTACTCAGTTACTCTTCTTTTACAAATTAAGGAAACTTTTACTATTACAGTAGTTAATCTCCTTTATGAGATCATTGAAGCTTTCTAGGTTTTATGAAGTTATGATCCTCACATGCTTTTGTTTCATAAGGTTAAGCAAAACTGTCCTATCAATTTTTTAGGATAACATGCTCTTTTGTGATTCCTGTGACCGGGGTTTTCACATGGAGTGTTGTGATCCACCACTCACCCGGATGCCAAAAGGTGAGAAATACTTTCTGAAATCAGACTGGCAATATAAAGGGCATGTTAGTGAAAGCACCTTTTATCTACTTTGATAGATGAAAGAATGATTTTCATCTTTCTGTTTGGGATTGTTTAAGCAGGAAGAGTGCTGTCACCTTAAAGGTGGGATAGTCTGTTGAGACATCCTAAAGGTGGCACAGTCTGTTGAGACATCCTAACATACTTACGTGTATGGATTTATTATTTTCCTCTATTTCTCTATTTTCAATGTTTAAGTACCCATGGAGAGCAAAGTAGTTCATTTATTAATATTTGCCAGTCATACAGCTAGAGGACAAAGTACTTGCCTTTTGTAATATTTTGAAATACCTCTTTCTGTAAAGGAAGAAATGAAGTTGTACTAGATCGTGTTGATTATATCAGTGTCAATTATTACACTGTTCATCACCTTTGAAAGGCCTAGAGTTGTTAGTCTCTGGTTTAGTCAAAACTCAAAAAAATGTTTTAATAAAATAATTTGTAGACAAATAATATTTGTGACCTAATTCATAAAAGTACAGCTTAATGTTATCCTGTTTTTTTGACTACTGCTCCTTGAAAGTTATTTGGTTGGAATACAACTGCCTGTTGGTTGAGCTTCCGTCTTACTATATGCTTGATTTTCTTTAAAAAAAAAAAAAAAAAAAAGTTCAGGTGGTCTCTCCTGCTTTTGCCTTAACACAAATTGCATTTTTAACTCTGACTTTGTGACTTGCTAGGTTTCTTAAGTAAAACGCTTATAAGATATTTGATAATTTTCTTCTTGGAAAAAATTTTCCTGCAGGTGGAAAGGAATTGAACCTTAGGTATAGTCAAGTTATTTCACTTAGGATCCTACTTGAGTCCCTATTATGTCATTCTGTTGGTTGTTACCTTTTGAAAAGTCTTAGATTTATATGTACTGGAAGAATAAATTCCCCGTTTCCTACCTGGTCAAAAGGCCTTCTGAGAATCCTTCAAGATAAAGATTTTCTTAGGACTTCATTCCTGTGTATAGTGCCTACAAAAGAAGTTTCATTGTAGCTTAAAACGGGAATCATTTTATTTTGAAGTAATTGCAGACTTAACCGAAAAGTAGCAAAAATATTGCAGCCATCACCAGCTTCTTCCAATGGTAACATCTTATAAAACATAGTACAATTACTGAAACCAGGAAACTGATATTGATATGATACAATTAACTAATCTGTAGACCTAATTTGAATTTGCGGTCCAGAATCCAGTCTTGGATTTCACATTGCGTTTAATTGTCATATTTCCTTAGTCTCTTCCAGTCTGAATTACTTCTGTAAATTGTCTTTCCTGACCTTGACACTTTTGAAGCAGCTGGTCAGCTATTTTATTTTATTTTTAAATATTTTATTTATTTATTTGACAGAGATCACAAGTAGGCAGAGAGGCAGGCAGAGAGAGAGGAGAAAGCAGGCTCCGATGCGGGGCTCGATCTGAGGACCCTGGGATTATGACCTGAGCTGAAGGCAGAGGCTTTAACCCACTGAGCCACCCAGGCGCCCCTGGTCAGCTATTTTATAGAAAGTCCTTAAATTTGGGTTTGTCTGTTTCTTTATGATTAAAATAAGATTCCAAAGTTTGATAAGAACACCACAGAAGTGATATTGTACGCTTCTTAGTGTATTGTAGTGTGGTGTATGGTATGAATATGTCTTATTACTGGTAATGTTAACTGTGATCATTTGTTTACTGTAGAAACCTAACCTTTAAGTTATTCTTTTCCCTCATTGTACTAACTTTAGCATCCATCAGTGATTCTTGTTTGCACTAATTTTACTTTGGTGTTTACATGATGATGGTTTTTTTGCTTCCATCATCCCTTCCGCATTTATTCATTGGAAATCTGCTATAAGGAAGAGATCGCTTTTCCCATTTATTTATTTGTCAATTGTATTTTTCATGGCCTCATGGATATTTTATTTTATTCAATGGGTTATAATCCATTGATGTGATTATTTCTTTTCTTGCTCAGAATGACCCAGATTTGGCTATTGGGAGCTCTTTCAGGTTGGCTTCTGGGTCCTTATGACATGCCTTCCTCATCTTTTGAGCACTTCTCCATTTTCTGGGACTGTAAGATGCTCCAGGTTATCAAGTATTTTCCTTGGTCCAGTCCTGGGATCAGTTATTACTCCATGGAAGCCTGGCTTCTTTTCTTATAGAATAGTAATTGGAAACTAATATCAGAGTGCCGGGGTAGAGCAGAGCTTTTTAACTTTTTAACTTCAACCATATGTGGGCTTCAGGATACTTCTGAGTCTTTTCCATTTGTAGAATTTTGTGTATATATGTTTCTATGTTTATTTTTCTAAGGGGCTTCCATCAGATTTTAAAATAGGAGTCCTTGACCTAAGAGAAGTTAAGAACTCCTCGAGTATCTCAGCTCTTTCTGTGTATCTGTGTCTGTTGTGCTTTATGTGGAATATTATTTTTTTATAGGCATGTGGATATGTCAGATATGTCGACCTAGGAAAAAAGGACGGAAACTTCTACAGAAGAAGGCAGCACAGATAAAGCGGCGCTATGCTAACCCAATAGGACGTCCGAAAAACAGGTTAAAGAAACAAAACACGGTGTAAGTTGTACTTGTGGCAAGGTGAGGGGAGAAAAGGATAGGGTCTTCTCTCTAGTGTAGGAGTCACTTGTTTGCATTGTAAAAAAAATTTTGGTTGTTACAACTGGCACTTTTATAAAGTAATAATAATGGCTATACTTAACTGAACTGTGCAGTAAAGTGCCAAGTTAGAATAAAGTCCCAAGTGCCTTACAGTGTGTTACTCATTTAATGTTCCCAACAACCAAATGAAGTGGTATTGTTGTTACTCTTACTTTTCGAAGGAAAAAATTACTACATAGAAAGATTAACTTGCACAGTTTATAGTAAGTGTTGCACTGGGATTAAAACCCACAAGTAGTTTGGCACCAATGTCTAACTCTTAAATACTGCCTTATACTGCTGCTCTTATGTAAACAAGAAAGAAAAATTATTATAGCATTTCATAGATTCCTCTCCTGATGTGGTCTCAGTAGTTTATATTGTATGTACAAATCACTGGATAACTTTTGCTATTGCGGTCATAGCCAAGTCCCCTTTCTATATCCTGATCTAAAATAAAATCATGCGTTTTTTCATCTGGAAAACTAGGAAACTGGGCTATGTCTGGAGGATATGGGGCAAGAATCAGTAGCTAACTCTTTTTTTTTTTTTTTTTTGAGTGTCTATGGTAATTCCCTTTTGATGATTTGTAAGATATCTTTAAACCTGTAAATCTGTTTGTTTTTTTTTAACCCAACTTTTCTATACTTTAGACTGTCTTGAAGATAATAACTGAAAGGAATGGGCACTAGCAGCTTGAAATATACAGTACCATTATTGTAGTTCATATTTTAAATCTTAAATCAGGCTTTAATTTTCCTATAAGATGATCTTTTGATGCCTGAGTTTCAGAGAGTAACCCATCCTTGTGTTTAGAGGTAAAAGTATAACTCTGAGTTGTTACAGAGATCATAGGACTTTATCTCTGGAAGGGTCTTAATTGTTTTCTGGTCCAACTCTCATTTTATAGATGAAGACAATGGTGTTTAGACAGTGTGATTATTCTAAGGTGTACAGCTAAAAAGTGGCAAGAGTTATGACTTAAACATGCCTCTGACTCTTAACCTTAGGATTCTTTTTGCTATAAAATACTAGACTTTTCAGAAATCTATTTCTAATAACGATATTACTTCTCATTTCTCTAATACTTATGGTTTATAGAATATTCTTGACAATATAGTTTTTTTAAAGCTGTAGCTTATTTACTAATTACATGTTTATATTAAATAGAAACCTTATAAAGTTTTCCTTTTTAATAGTTACCCTTTTCCCTGTTTGATTTCTTTTTCCTTTCTTTCTTTCTTTCTTTTTTTTTTTAAAGATCAAAAGGTCCTTTCAGCAAAGTTCGGACTGGTCCAGGAAGGGGCCGGAAACGTAAAATCACCCTTTCCAGCCAATCAGCATCGTCATCAGAAGAAGGGTATTTAGAGCGAATAGATGGCTTGGACTTCTGCAGAGATAGCAGTGTTCCCTTGAAGTTCAACAAGAAAACCAAAGGGCTCATCGATGGCCTTACCAAATTCTTCACCCCTTCTCCCGATGGGCGGAAACCTCGAGGGGAAGTGGTAGACTACTCTGAGCAATATAGAATCAGGAAAAAGGGCAACAGAAAATCGAGCACTTCAGATTGGCCCACAGGTAAAAGTTCACGTAGAAGCAGAATGTATTCCCAAAGTGTGTTATTTGGAATAACACTAGTTATCTAGAATAGATTTATATTTGATTATTATCTATGGTATGGATTAAAAAGTAAATTAAAAGTACTATTTAGATTAAAGTAAGGTGGTGACAATGGCAGGGATTGAGAGGCTGGAGATGAAATTACAAGAATGGGCAAATAGGAGCTCTTAGTCAGAAGACGGTATTTTTTCGTTTGTGGGTTGTTTGTTTGTTTGTTTTTTGGGTTTTTGTTTTGGTAGAACCACAAGGAATCTTCCTGTGGAAGTTTTAGGTATGACCTTAAATCAAGGATATCTTTACATTTCATAAGTTACAAAACAAATCATGTGGTGAGTGTCATGATGCTTCCTTTATTTCCAGAAGGAAATTGGAAAGTATGTGGGTAGATAAAATGCTATTGACCTAAGTAAGCATAGAGAAGAGACAAATATATATATGAGTATGTTAAGATCATTGATTTTTCTACTTCAAATCATGGCAAATATAGTTGTAATATTTCATGAATTATATGTTAAAAGAGAGGAAGAGAACTATAACTTCAGACCATTTACTTATGTATCAGGCTAACCTTCCTAGTTTTCATTTATTTATTTAAAATTCTGTTTATTGAAACTAAAAAACAAAAAGAAAAATAATTCACCCATTTCTCTTACCCTCTACCTCCCAGCTTTCTTCTGGCAAACCACCAATCTGTTCTCTCTATGAGTTGGGTGTATGTGTGTGTGTGTGTGTGTGTATGTATGTATGTTATTTATGCTGAATAATATCATATACCTACACCACAGTTTCTTTAATCCCTTGATGCATTAGGTTATTGCCATATCTTGACTATTGTAGATAATGCTACAGCAAACATGGGGTGTATATATCTTTCCAAATGAATTTTTTGTGTTCTTTGGGTACATACCCAGAAGTGGACTTGCTGGATTGTATGGCAGTTCTATTTTTAATTTTTTGAGGAACCTCTGTACTGTTTTCCATACTGGCTGCACCAATATACATTCCCACCAACAGTGTACAGAGGTTCCCTTTTCTCCACATTCTCACCAACATTTTTAAGTTCTAGTCTTTTTGATAATAGCCATCCTGACGGATGTGAGGTGATACCTCCTTATGTTTTTGATTTGGATTTCACTGTTGATTAATGATGTACAGCATCTTTCACGTACCTGTGGCCCATTTTTATGCCTTTGTTGGGAGAATTTCTGTTCAGATCTTCTGCCCATTTTGAAGTGGATTGTTTCTGTAGGTTTTTTTGTTTTTTTTTTTTAATGGGGTTGGGGAGGAGAGTGAGAGAATGTTCATGGGAGTGGGGAAGCAGATGGAGAGAGAGATTCTTAAGCAAGCTCCATAGCCAGCACAGAGCCCATCACAGGGCTGGATCTCACAACCCTGAGGTCTTGACCTGAGCTGAAATCAAGAGTCAGAGACTTAACCAACTGAGCCACCCAGGCATTACATGGGTTGTTTGCTTTTTTGCTATTGAGTTGAATGAGTTCTTGGTATATTTTGGATGTTGACCCCTTATTGGATGTATGATTTATGAATATCTTCTTACATTCAGTAGGTTGCCTTTTTATTTTGCTGTTGGTTTCCTTTGCTGTGCAGAAGCTTTTTAGTTTGATATAGTCCCCCTTGTTTGGTTTTGCTTTTGTTGCTTTTGGTTTTGGTATCAGATTTTAAAAATGATTGTCAAAAATTATGTTAAGATTACCACCTATGTTTTCTTTTAGGTGTTGTACAGTTTCAGGTTTTAAATTCAGGTCTTTAATCTATTTTGAGTAACTTGGTATAAGAGAGTTGTGTAGTTTCATTCTTTCACATGTGGTTGTCCAGTTTTCCCACACTGTTTATTGAAAAGGCAGTCTTTTCCCCTGTTGTATGTTCTTGGCTCTTTTGTTGTAATTAATTGACTATATATACATGGGTTTATTCACAGGCATTCAGTTCTGTTGCACTGATCTTTTTTTTTTTCTTTTTTTAAGATTTTATTTATTTATTTGAGAGAGAAAGAGAGCATGAGAGGAGAAAGGTCAGTGGGAGAAGCAGACTCCCTGCCGAGCAGGGAGCCCGATGTGGGGCTTGATCCCAGGACTCCAGGATCATGACCTGGAAGCAGTCACTTAACCAACTGAGCACCCAGATGCCCCTCTGTGTCTGTTTTTATGCCAATACCATACTGTTTTAATAATTATAGATTTGTAATATAGTTTGAAATCAGGGAGCTTTAGTGTTTTGTCCTTTTTTTCTCAGGATTGCTTTGGCTATTTGGGTTCTTTGGTTGCATACACATTTTTAGGATTTTTTTTTT
The DNA here is from genome assembly GCF_020171115.1 of Neogale vison. Classification (NCBI taxonomy): domain Eukaryota; kingdom Metazoa; phylum Chordata; class Mammalia; order Carnivora; family Mustelidae; genus Neogale; species Neogale vison. The sequence continues at coordinate 174,082,137 of NC_058101.1, forward strand.
CCATTTTTGTGAAAAATGCCATTAGAATTTTGATGCGGATTGCATTGAATCTGTAGATGGCTTTAGGTACTGTGGACATTTTAACAGTATTCTTCCAACCCATGAGCATGCAACATCTCTCCATTTATTTGTGTCTTTAATTTCTTTCATCAATGTCATGTGTGCACACACACACACACACAGTGTTTTGTCTTCAGTGTACAGGTGTTTCACCTGCTTGGTTAAATTTATTCCTAGGTATTTTACTCATTTTGATGCAATTATAAATGGGATTGTTTTCTTAATTTCTTTTTTGGTATCTGGTAGTTCATTATTAGTGTATAGAAACAATTCAGATTTTTGTGTTTTGATTTTATATCTTTCAAGCTTACTGAATTCATTTATTCTAAGTGTTTTGGTGGAGTCTTTAGGGTTTTCTCTATATATTATGTCATCTGCAAATAGGGATGAGAGTTTCACTTCTTCTTTTCCAACTTGGATATCTTTTATTTTTTCCTTGCCTAATTGCTCTAGCTAGAACTTTCAGACTTAATGTTGAATAAAAGTAGTAAGAATAGGTAGTCTTGTCTTATTCCTGATCTCAGAGGAAACTAGCTCTCAGCTTTTCACCATTGAGTATGATGTTAGCTGTGGGCTTGTCATATATGACCTTTATTATATTGAGGTATGTTCTCTCTATACCTGGCTTGTTGAGAGTTTTTAATCATAAATGGATGTTGAATTTTGTCAAATGCCTTTTCTGCATATCTTGAAATGATCATCTATCTGATTTTTATCTTTCTTTTTGTTATTATGGTATATCAGCTGATTTGTGGATATTGAACCATCCTTGAAGCTCTGGAATAAATCCTGTTTGATCATGGTATATGACCCTTTTACTGGATTGCTGCAATCAGTTTGCTAATACTTTGTTGAGGATTTTTGCATCTGTGTTCATTGGGGATATCAACCTGTAATTTTCTTTATCTTTGACTGGCTTGGTTACCCAGTCTGCTGGCCTCATAAAATGAGCTTGAAAGAGTTCCGCCTTTTTTTTTTTTTTTTTAAAGAGTTTGAGAAGGATTGGTACTAAGTGTTTTTTGAATATTTGGTGGAATTCACCAGCAAAGCTTTTGTTTGTTGGGAAGTTTTTGATCATTGATTCAGTCTCCTTAATAGTAATTGGTCTGTTCATATTTTCTGTTTCATCATGATTCAGTCTTGGTAAGTTGTATGTTTGTAGGAATTTATCCATTTCTTCTAGATGTCCAGGTTTTGGGGGTATAATTATTCATAGTAGTAGTCCTCTGTGATTTTTGTATTTCTGTGTTACCAGGTGTAACAACCCTCTTTTTATTCATTTCATACTTACGTTTCAGGCTAGTTCCCTAGTTTTCAAAGTAGAAAAGATCTGTAGAGAAGACTTAATAGTGTAGCAGGTAATTCAAGTCAGAGGAGAGAAATTTTCATTAACTGTTTTGATCATTAAAATTTAAACTAGTCTCATTGCTCTTTAGTGCCTTGAGTTTACAGACAACCTTGTGAAGGAAGTAGAAAAGTGTCTGAGGAAAGTAGAAGAATGAGAATGGACTCCTTTGGATCACAAGGGTCAAAGATACAGTATCTCATATACTGCAAGAGAATTTCTTAAAGTTGATTTCCTTTCCCTGAAGGAAATCATAGTTCTGCTTTTTTTTTATCAGTGATTATATTCACTGCTTCTTCATTCCTGCTTATATAGGAATAAGCAGGTTGATTGGTCCGGCACAGGAGAGGAAATTCTCATCATTGTCAGGTCCCCCTTTTTATGCTGTATTTATTGGCTTTTCACGAGAGTGGCAATCAACTAATTACTGTGTAAGCACTTAAGTACTTTTCATGACTTTGTCAGTCATGTACACTGTAGCTCCAGTCTGAGTACATTTATCTAAGAAAATATGCAAGCCATTTAGGTCGGACTTAGGAGGAAAGCAGATCCTAGTGAAAGGCATTTTTGAATTAACTGTTTCACTGGAGATGGATTATTACTAGAATATCCTGGAAAGTTTTAGAACTAGAAGTTATTAGAGAATATATGGACAATCAATATTGACTTTTTGCATTTGTGTGAGGTTTTGCTGTAATTGGCTTTGTAAATTTCTTTATGAATTGTAGAGTTTAAGGGACAGTCTGTACCATCTGACAGAATGCTCTTGAATGCTCTACTAAATCTGTGCCTGCATTCATCTGTGTCATGCACTAGGGGGCATTAAAGTGACGTAGTATCTTCAGATCCATATTTTTCAATTTAGGAGTAGTTTCAGCAGTGAGTCCTTGTCCTTATTCTTCTTATACTAAGTGAATAACAGACAGCCTATATGTCTATTTAATTTCAAAGGAACTGTCACGAATTGATCTTTTCTGCCATGCTTATACAAATAGGAAATTAGTCCATCAGCTGTGTCATCTTCAAGTGCGGAAGATAATGATCTACATAATCCCCTAATACTCCTTTCATGAATTTCCTTCCCCATGTGAGGAAGCTACATCATTTACTGAATATTATAATTTCTCATACTTACCCAGAGGATTATCATCTGTGATCCTCAGATTGTGGAGTTTTGTTTATTTAAAAGGGAACCCAGAATATGAGGGGAGTATGGTAGCTGTTTTGAAGGTTATCTTTTTGCTGAGATAAGAATGTACTGACTGGCATTATGAAGATCATAAGACCATTAAGATTTATAAAAGGAACAAATATTCCATGTTTTGGTACCATGTGATGAAAATCATGTCCTGCTGTAACATACACTTCTTCCATACTACCAAAGAAGGAAAAAGCAATATTTGAATATTGATATATTAAATTCATACTAAAATTTTTATATTCATATTACTTCATAGTTTCATATTCCTTAGACCTTTTTCCTGTTCTGCTTTTGTGTAATTATTCTTTTAAGTTTTTATTTAAATTACAGTTAACATACACAGTATAATATTGTGTTTGTTTCAGGTGTATGGTATAGTGTTTCAGCTCTTCACATCACCTGATGCTCATCAAACTTTTACATATATTATAATATATAATTGTATATATTATATATTTGTATATATTATATGTATGTATATGTTATAGAAATGTATGTATTATATACTAAAATATAATCTTTCCAGTTGTCAGTTTATTGCTGTCTTCTTATAAAAATAACATCAAGGTCTTCAAACTGAAAGGCTTTTGAAATTTTTTCTAGTCCATTTATTAAACTAAGGGTAATATTGATAACATGTGAGCTCTTTTTTTATGTGCAGACAATCAGGATGGCTGGGATGGCAAACAAGAAAGTGAGGAACGGCTTTTTGGGAGCCAGGAAATCATGACTGAGAAAGATATGGAATTATTTCGTGATATCCAAGAACAAGCACTGCAGGTAAAGTTGGATATTCAGATTGGACAAATAATATGGTCCTGGACAAGAAACAGGATTAATTTATCCTGGGGTAAAGCAGTAACAGCAATTCATTTATCTGTCTGATCTGCAAATAGATGTCGTTTGTCTGTGTATATAGTTCTGCTTGTTAACATATTCCTTTTAAACCCATTATGACTGCTTTGGTTTTGCAGATAAACAGGTTTCCTTTGGCTATCAGCATTTTTTTAAAAAATAAAGATTTTATTTCTTTATTTGAGAGAGAGAGAAAGAGCACGCACACATGAACACAAGCCAGGGGAGGGGCAGAGGGAGATGGAGAAGCAGAAGACCCCCTGAGCAGGGAGCACAATATGGGGCTTGCTCCCAGGACCCCAGGATCATGAACTGAGCTGAGGGCAGATGTTTAACCGACTGAGTCACCCAGGTGCCCCTTGACTACCGTATGAAATAAGTTTGGTTTATTTATTTTCTGTCTTATGTATGAAAAAGAGTTTGGGATTTGACCAACCAAAAAACAAAAACCACACTTTTTTCAAGTGATAAAACACCCATATTCATTACTGCTAGAAATATTTATTAAATGCTTTTGCCTTAATCCTTTGGGACATGTAGCAAGATATGAATGTATAGATGGAGAACCTTCAGATGCTAAAGATGCCAAAGTGAATGATAGGATTCCTTTTCTCAAGCATAGTCTAGGTGAGACTTATAAGTAAATGATTTCATTCATGTGGAAGGTTTAAGTGTAGGATACATGGTGTTTGGGAGATTAAGGAACAAGCATCTACCTGTGCCTGGGCATTGAGGGAAAATACTATATGAGCTGGTCTTAAAGAATTTGTACTAGTTTATCACATGACAAGGAATGGGGTCCCATATAATCAGAAGGAAAAGAAGCACGAAGACTTGAAAATGGGGGAAAACATGCTTAATTGTGGGAATAAATAAATTTTCACATAGGATAAAGAATATTAGGTAGAAATAATAAGAGATGAGATTGGAAAAGCACAAGGGCTAGATCGTGAAGGCTCTTCTAGATCATGTTCATTTATCCTGTATCTTTTTTTTCTTTGCCACCAACTCATTATGTTAGCCAAGTTGAGTTCTATCTTGTCTTGAAAGTTAGAGTTTATAAGGCTGATGCTGGGGATTCCTATTGTTTAGGTGACACTCTTGGATTAAGAAACCCATTTGTGAACAGATTGTCTTTGTTGGTCACTATGCGAGTATTTTTGAAAAATAAAAACAGTATAAATAGCAAACATTTGCTGAGCATTCTACCATCTTGTGCTTTAACAAAGTATTGACTTTGAGTCACCTAGATCTTGGTTCAATTTGTGGTTTGTCACTTACTGACTTCTACTTTGGGCAGGTTGTTTAACCTTGGAAGGTCCATTTCTTTTCCTACCAATGAGAAAAATGGTATTATAGATGTTACAGTAGAAATTTACATGGAGTTCAGTGGGAATTCAAAGGAGGAGATAGTTGTTCTTTTTTGAGGAACTTTTTTTTTTCTAAGTTGCCGACATAATGGTAATGCCCTTTTACTCCTACTCATTTGTGCATATTTCCTAAAAATAAGGATGTTCTTGCCCGTGATCATAGTATGATCATCAAATGGGGAATTAACACAGATAAATTGTATTATCCAATCTGAAGATTTTATTCAAATTTTGTCAGTTGTACCAGTAATGTTCTTTTATGGCAGTGTTCTTTTATCCAGTCTAGAATGTTCTTTTATCCAGTCTAGAATCATGTGTTTTAACTGTCATGTCTCCTTAGTTTCCTTTAGTCTGGAACAGTTCTTTGGTCTTTATCTTTCCATGATTTTGACATTTAAGTACACAGGTCATTTATTTCACTTTGAGCTTGTTTTATGTTCCACCATGATTAGATTCAGTTGATCCACTTCTGGCAGAAATACTGTAGAGGTGATGTGTCCTCTGCGTGATGTCGGGAGGTATGTAGTATTTGTGTGTCCTGTTACTCAGTGATGTTAACTCTGAACCCTTTGTTAAGCTGGAATTTCTTCTCTGTAAAATTATTTTCCTTTTGTAAGTATCTTCTGGCAATACATTTGAAATCATGTAATACCCTGTTTCTCATCAGACTTCTACCTGCTGGATTTAACACCCAGTGGTGATTCTTGCCTGAAACTATTACTCTGTTGGTTGCTAAACAGATGATTTTCTAATTCCCTAATTTCTTTCATAAAGTTTATTAATTGGTAGTCTGCTGTAAGGAAGAGCCTTTTTTCTTCCCATTTATTTTATTCATTCCCTTTAGACTTGAAGATTTTTATTTTATGAATTATGATTTGTTGGTGTTGTTATTTATTTTGATGCTGACATTGTTCCACATTTGGGCAGGAGAGATTCTTCAAGCCAGCAGCTGTGTCCTTTTGACATGTCGCCCATCTTTTTTTTTTTTTTTTTAACTTTGTCCAGTTTATTCAACTCTTTTTAAAAGTTGGATGTAATTGACATAAAACATTGTTAGTTTCAGCTATGCAACCTAATGGTTCAACATTTGTGTATATCATCATCCTTCCTTCTTACCACAGTGATAGTGTTCTTGGCTCTTACTGTTCTAGCTGTAGATACAGCTATTTCTCTAAGGCATCTTGGTTTCTTTTAATGGAGAGTGGGAATAAATGGCATTTTTGTCCTTTCACTTGCTCAGGTCCAAAGGAGATATCTTGATTTTCTCTCTCTCTTTCTATTTTGTACTCTGTATTTAATCCATCAGCAACTTCTAATGGTTCCACCTTCAAAATATATCCAGAATATGACTACTACTACTGATTATTTCTACCTTTACTATCTTAGTCTAAGCCACCATTATCTCTTGATTGGGCTGTTACAATATCCCTAATCACCTTGCTTCTACTTTTGTCCCTCACCCGATTCTCTAGTCTGTATTCTTTATACAGGGGCCAGAGTAAATATTTTCCAACTTAAGTTGGGTCATACCACTCCTCTGCACAGAAAACCTTGAATGACTTTCAGTCTTGTTTAGAATTTTTAGTATATGCACTGTTGAAGCAAGTACTTGCTTAGAATTTTTAACAACCAAAGTCTTTATCCTTATTATTAAGACTGTAGCATTTCGTGGCTGCCTTTTTCTTTGGCTACTCCCCTTGTTCTGGCCCTTTTTCACTTGTCTCCAGGCACAGGACTTCTCTTTCTCAGACACACCGGGCACCCTCCTGTCTTGGAGGCTTTGTACTTAACTGCTCTCTCTGTCTGGATTGCTTTCTTTAGTCTAGATGTCTGGTTGGCAGGAGTTAGAATGATAGCGTGTGAAGAGAAAGATTGACTAGAAAGAGTTAAAAGGGATGCTGAGCCTTGCTGAGGCCCAGTGGAGACGATATAAATTTGTATCAACAGTAATCTAGTTAACTGTGTGTTTTCCAGCATTTTATTAAACTTGTGGTTGTCCCTGTGTATATCTGGCAGTGAGAATATAGACAGCTAGATTTTTGAATTCTAACTTGTGCTTATTTTCATTGGCGGTGAACTAAAATTCTTATGGTGGTGGTATTTCTCCATGAGATTCTTTCATTAGTATTCATGTGCCTGGCATGGTGTGAGAGCTGTAGGGTGAACAAAAAGACATAGACTTTACTTTCATGATGCTTTCAGTTTTATGAGCGAGACAATAAAACAATAAGTAGTCATATATAAACAGTCGTATAAATAAATCTTCAATTACAAACTGATAGGTAGTAGGAAGAAAATAAGAATTCATCAAGAGATTATAACAGGGGCTTCCTGATCTGGATTGCTGGAGGTTGGGATTCCTCTCTTAAGGAAGTAATAATTTACACAGAGACCTAAAAGATGAGTAGAAGTTCAGCAGGTCAAAGTGCTAGAGAGAAGAATGTTTCAGACATAAGGGGACTGCCTGTGTAAATGTTTTGAGACATATAAGAACTTGGTAAATTTGAGGAACTGTAAGGAGACCAGTATAACTTTAATACAATGAATAAAAGTGTCACACAAGATGAAGCTAGAGAGGTAGGCTGAGGACATAAATTAGGATTTGGCTTTTTATTGTAGTAGGAAACCAATGAATGATTTTTAGCAAAGAAATATAGCAAAGTCCGATTTGCATTAAATTTTTCTTTTTCCTGGCCACTATATGAAGAATGGATTAGAATTAGGCAAGAGTGGAATACAGAAACCCTACTTAGAGGTTTTTTAAATGATTCAAATAAAAGAAGACACTTAGACTAGAGGCGGCAGTAGAAATGGGAGAGAAGTGGACAGATTCAGAATATATTCTAGAGATGGACTCAGCAGAACTTGGTGATAGATTTGATATGTTTGAAGGAGCAAGAGGACACCAGGGTTGACTCCCAGGTTCTCTGACTTCAGTCGGTTGAGGCTGATTGGAAAGTTACCATTGGTTAGATTATATGATGTTTTGAAAATATTTTTAAAGATAATGCATGAAGAAACTTTTGAGAGACTAGATATGGCTTAGTAGAAGCTCGCTCAAAGTTTGTTTCAGAAATATTGCAGGGAGATTACAGGGTCTTAGGTGATCTTACAGCTGTACCAGTACAAGATAAGTGATACAGGAATTAAGTTTGGAATTCATCTAGCCAATAACCTATCATTTATTGCATGCCATTTTGGTTCTAGGAACTGTGCTAGGTGTAGAGGCTATGAGTAATATACAGTTTTTATTCTCATAGAGCTTACAGTCTAGTAAGAAATGTGCCAAGAAAAGCAAATCAGTGTTTGCTTATAGTGATTTTATTGAGTAATTAAGTTTTGTATGATGTGTTATCTAATTGAGTTAAGAATTATTTTTTTTAACTTTTGTTTTTTCATATTCTTTCTTTTTTTCTTTGAAGATTTTTATTTATTTATTTGACAGAGATCACAAGTAGGCAGAGAGGCAGGCAGAGAGAGAGAGGGGGAAGCAGGCTTCCCGCCCAGCAGAGAGCCTGATGCAGGACCTGAGCCAAAGGCAGAGGCTTTAACCAGCTGAGCCACCCAGGCACCCCTGAGTCAAGAATTATTGAAATGTTTATTAAGGAACATCTATTAATTGGTTTTGATAATTTTTAAATTTCAGGAGTAAGAATATCATTTATCTGGTATTATATTTCTTCATTAGCTGTATAATGAATACGTTCACTAAAAGTACCACCTCTGAAAAGAAAAATAGAAGTATGAGAAATTAGTAGTATAGGCTTTTGTTTTGATTTTTTTTTCCAGCAGTAATCTTGCGGGCCTGGAGGAAATGGTTTTTCTTAAAAGTTCCATCACCAGAAAGAAGCATTTGTATTCAGCTCATTCCATTGGAACATAATAGCCTTTTTGAAATATATGCAATGATTTTTACATAAAATATCAGCAAATAGCATGTTGTATTTCCATACTAATTTTAATGCTTTTTAATTCAAGAATTTGATTGCTTTTTTTTTCTTGGTATGGTTCTAGAAAATTAACAGAGCATTTTTAAAATCTGTGTGGGATGTTAAAATAATCTTTTTCTTTACATAAAGAATTGAACAGTTATTAAAATGGAATAAACTAGATTCAGTAACTTCCCTAATCCTATGAGGTAAGGATTGTTAATGCCATTTTATATATGAGGAAATCAAGACTTTTAGTTTCATGACTTTCTTGAAGTTACATAACTAGTAATGGCAGAAGTGGGATTTGAACTCAGGCCTGTGCAGCTTCACATCTTATGCCCTTTTAATTACAGTAACATCCTTTTAATCACAGTAACATCCTGCATTACACTGTTAAAAAAAAAAAGTTATAGAGGCATCAAAATCATAAGGCACGTACTAAAGCCAAGTAGGGAAAAGTACATAGAAGATAAACCACAAACAGTGACATAAGAATACGAATTAATGTAAGTCACTGATGTATTAAATGATACAGATTGTTCCCATATGGTCAGAGAATACTAAGATTAGTAAGAGTTGGTATGATATGAGATGATTACAGAAGAAGCTGGCTTAAAGGATTTAGGTAAATGGAGAGAATGACGGCTTACCGGGAAGAATAAATAACATTAAATTGAGCCTTGAGGGATAAATGACAACTATAAATATGAGAGGCATCGTGAGTTTTGGTCCATCAGATCAACAAATACTTGAGGGCCTAATATATGCAAGTCATATTGTGGAGATACGTAGAAAACACAGTAGTTGCCCATAAAGGTGTCATAGTACAGATAGTCCTTGCTTTGCATAGTACTGTGTTAATGGAAACATGTGCCTAGTAGAATCATGTCCATTCTTTTTTTTTTTTTTTTTAAGATTTTATTTATTTATTCGACAGAGAGAGATTACAAGTAGGCAGAGAGGCAGGCAGAGAGAGAGAGGAGGAAGCAGGCTCCCTGCCAAGCAGAGAGCCCGATGCGGGACTCGATCCCAGGACCCGGAGATCATGACCTGAGCCGAAGGCAGCGGCTTAACCCACTGAGCCACCCAGGCGCCCCATGTCCATTCTTTATACATTTCTCTGGTGAGTGGGATTTGATCTCAGTTTAGATATTCACAAGTTTGAGTTAATGGTACCATATATAGTAAGAACTGCTTGTGTTTAGTTTTGATAGATAAAACAGAGTGAATTTTTGTTGGGCAATGGTAAGAAATATATTGAATAACTAGTATAGGGCTGAATTTTGGAGGACTTTAAAAGCTGGTAGTTCAAGGGGGGACACCTTGGTGGCTCATTTGGTTAAGCATCTGCCTCTTAATTGTAGCTCAGGTCTTGATCAGGGTTGTGAGATTGAGTCCAGGTCAGGCTCTGAGCTGGGTGTGGAGACTATTTAAGATGCTGTCTCCCTATCCATAACACCCCCCCACCTTAAAAAAGGGCGGGGAGCGAGAGGGGACATTAGTCTTGGCATTCCAGGATTTAAAGGTATTCCTGTGACTGCTTTTTTGTTGTTGGGATGATTTCTCTTTGGTACTGGTGAAATTAGAGATGGGGAGTGAGAGGTTGTTTTAGTGTCTTGGCCATTAATTACAAGTCACATATTAAAGGCTAGTTACATGTATTTCGAGTTCATTGGTTTGACAGTTTAGCACAGTTTTACTGAGGCCTCTGCTGCGTGATCTTACTTCATACATTCGTTGAAGGGACTGAGTGAGATTTCATTCAAGGAGCTGATATTTGCAAAGTGCTGGTGTTTCATTCATATAATGAGCACTAGATAAATGTGAGTTTCTGCTGGCTATCTTGGTGCCAGGTGCTAGAAATACTTAGGTAAATAGAAAATCTGTCCCTGTTCTCCAGTTGAAGAGACATAGGTAAACAAAGCCATGTGGTTAGTAATAGATACCCTTTTACTGTGTGCCAGGTACTACATATAGCATTATATATCAGGTTTTTTTTTTTTTTTTTAGTACAACCCTGTTACTTGTTGCTGTTTTACAGATGAAGAAATGAAGCTTTAGAAAGATTGTCTTACCTAGAGTCATATAGTTGTTAATACCAGAATCAGTATTTGAACCCCATGCAGTCTGACTCCAGATCCTTACCTCTTAATTTCTAGTTCATGCTATCATGCTACCATAGAAATATACATGAGATGAAATGAGAATGAACAGGAAGGCATCTGTCCAGGGATGTTAGTGGAGTCTTTATAGAAGAGGTGATATTTGAACAGGCTGTTGAGGGAAAGAGTAAGAACTTATGATTGGGCAAGAAGAGGAAGGTATTTCAAAAAGAACAGTTTGGGTTTGAGAAAGCTTATTGAGCCCTTGGAGCTGCATGCAATAGTTTGGCTGGAGTTCAAGTAAGAGTTGAGATTGAAATTCTAAGTATGGACCAGGTCACATAGGTCCCATGGTTGATATTAAGAAGTTTGTGCTTGATTTTTTTGGTTACAGGAGTTCTTTCAAATAGTTAAATAGCTCTTGAGGAGCTATTGAAGACTTTAAAAAGAGTGATGTAATTGTATTTGTGCTTAGAAGCTCAGCTTTGGTGATACAGTGAGCAGTGATTTGAAAAAGACCTGAACATGGACATCTCCCTGTCCAATGATCACAGTAATCAGAATGAAAAGTGCCTAGGACCCAAGTGAAGGTGGAGAAGATACAGTAGGCAGGAAAAAAAGATCAGAAGTTTGATTTTGAACAAGTTAAATTTAAGATTCTTACAAGGTATTCAGGAGAGGAGATGTCGAGTAGACAGTGGGGTAGATGTGTCTGGAGTTCGAAGTGTAGGTCTGGGCTGAAAATTTATGTAGAACTTGTTAGTAAGTTGCTGGTACTAAAAGGAAGGAGACTAGATGAGGTCATCAAAGGAAAGGACAGAGCTCTGAGAACTCCTGAGGTACTCCAGGTTTTAGGGATTGGAGAAAGGAGAAGGAATGGCCAGCGGAAGAGGGAAATCTTGGAGATATTGGTTCTTTACAAACGAAGTGGGAAAAAAATTTCAAGAAGGAAGGAATTGAAAATTTTGCACATAAACGTCAAGTGAATTAAGGACTGAAAATTGACCATCAGATTTAGTAACACGGAGTTCAGCTTGAGAAGCATTTTCCATGAGGGAAGGGGAAGATGAAAATATAATCGGAGCTCATTCAAAGAGGAATGGAAGAAGAGAAATTGGTTATAGGAGTAATATGGGACTACTCTTTTGAGGTAGTTTGCAATGAAGGGGAACAGAGAAAGAGAATAGTTGGATGAAGATGTGAGGGCAAAAGAACGTACCCATTTTTTGAAATACGGAAGAAATAAATAACAGTTGTTTATATGCTGATAGCAATGATCAGTGGAGAGAAACCTGCTAATAAAAAGGGGGAAGGGGGAATTGTCCAGTATGCAGGTGGAGCACTGGCTTTAGATGGGAGCACAGACAGTTGAGTTCTAGTATTAAGGAATGACAGGCTCTGTGAGCACAGAGAGTAGACATGCAGATGTGGCTTTGGAAAGTTGTGGAAGTTCTCTTTTGACTGCTTCTTAGTTTTCTAGTATAGTAGAAAGCAAAGGCTTGATTGGAAGTGAAGATAACCTTAGAGGTGTTGGAGGCTTGAGGAGATAGAAAGTATGAAGTAATTTTTAAGGAACATGGGAGAGTGAATGGAGTTAGAGAAGCATCAAAGGGCCCATTTGAGATTGGTAATAAAGAATTACAATTTGAGAACAGTCAGTGTGATTCTGTGTTTTTCCTCTAACCATATTCAGATGTTGGATTATGTGGAGAAGTGAATTTAACCAGAGTTGGGATTTTGTTGTTGCATCAGGGGAAAGGAAGGGAAGATAAAGATATATGCAAAGATGAGGTACAGTAAAAGACCTTGAAATCTAAGATGGTTTAGGAGAAGAGAGGGCATACAGAGAGAGAAAAACTGGTAGGGTCACTGGATTAGAGGTCCTGTGGTGAGAAAGGGTAATAAGGCTGAAGATAAAATTGTGGACTTTATCAGTATGTAATGGTAAAGCAAGGGAGATACCTGAGTGTAGATGAACAAAAAAGGAATGGGGGAAGAAAGAGACAGGAAGTAGTCTGTAATCATATCTATAATTCTGAGATCCAGACTCCTGAAAACGTAATGAAATATTACCATGATAAAATAAAAATAACATAAAATTTACCATCTTAACTGTTTTAAGAATACAGTCCAATCACATGAAGTACGTGTACACATTGTTGTGCAGCCATCATCACCATCCGTCTCCAGAATTTTTTTGTCTTCCCATACTGAAACTCTGTACCCATTACACCATAATTTCCCTTTTCTCCTTCTTCTAGCCCCTGGCAATCACTATTCTACTTTTTGTCTTTGAATTTAACTCCTATAGGTAGGCCTCAGTGGAATCATAAAATACTTACCCTTATGTATCTGGCTTACTTTAATTAGCAGAATTTCTTTAAGGTTCTTCCAGGTTCATTCAGAATTCCCTTACCAGAATTTATATGTATATCACTTGGTATATATACCATGAATGTTTATCCATTCATCTGATGGACACCTAAGTTGCTTTTACGTTTTGACTTAAAACGTAATGCTGCTGTGAAGATGGATGGGCAAATACCTGTTTTGAGTCCCTGCTTGCAATTCTTTCATATATTGTTGGTTCATATGGAAATTCTGTTTAATTTTTTGAGAAACTGCCGAACTGTTTTCCACCATGCCTGCAGCATTTTACATTTTCACCAGGACTGCGCAAGGATTCCAGTTTTTGCACATCCTCTCCAGATGCTTGTTATTCTGTTTTTTTGATAGTATCCATTCTACTAGGTGTGGTGTGGTATATTTCATTGTGGTTTGCATTTGCATTTCCCTAATGATTAGTCATTTTCTTTTCATGTGCTTATTGGCCATCTGTATATCCTCTTTGGAGAATGAAAAAAGTATATATAACTCATTCTACAGTAAGATCTCACTTACCTAAACAGAATTATTGGCGAACCATGGCATGAACTGACATGAGACTATACATACTCTTTATTTATCCCATTTAATATGAATGTTCATGTGCTCTGCTAAAGAAATATTAGCGTATCTGATTATGGAGTGTTGCCCCAAATCCTACTGGGGCTGTTGATTTCAAATACATATGTAGTACTTCACTAACATAAAAAAAAAAAAAAAAAATCAAAATTCTAAAGCACATTCTTTTCGAAGGGTTTTGGATAAGAGCCTGTGAACTTGTAGCTTCACTTCTTAGGAAAACTAAATTCCAATTCAAAAAAACTTAAAACTTTTGGAATTCAGAACATTAATCGAGGGAAGTACGTATTTCGTATTTGACCACTCCCATTTTGTTTTTTTCTGTCTTTATTCTTCACTATTGATGTCCCTTTCCTGAAATTATTTAAAAAAAGATTTTATGTATTTATTTGACAGAGATCACAAGTAGGCAGAGAGGCAGGTGGGGGGTGGGGGAAGCAGGCTCCCTGCTGAGCAGAGAGCCTGATGTGGGGCTCGATCCCAGGACCCTGAGACCACGACCTGAGCCAAAGGCAGAGGCCTAACCCACTGAGCCACCCAGGCGCCTCCTTTCCTGAAATTTTTTTGGCTCTTGTTTTCTCTGAGCCTTTTTTCCCATCTGTGAAGTGGGCATATTGTTTTCTACTTTGAGGAACGGACTGACCATATAAGGCGTAGAGTGTGGGACAGTATTGGCACCACAAATGCTGATTGTTTTTATTCTTCTAAGTTCATGCTTCCTCCATTTTGGAGCACGTGAACTCATTCTTACATCTCTCTTTCATCATGCAGCTTCTAATCCCTAATGAATGGAATTATTTTTTATTACAGTGTTTCTATAGGAAAATGTTCAAATACCAGAAAGACATCTCTTTTCGGTACACTTCACATGCTCATACTAATAATAAGGGTACACTCCTCCCCTCTACTCCCACTTCAAAATGCCATTCCTCCATGGGGAATGGAAAGGGAAAGTTGAGGGGGAGCTATCTGATGGAAGGCAAGAGAAAGAGAGAGGAACTATATATCAGTTGTAGATCAGTTGTAATTTTCATGTTTGTACCAGATCTGGACTTGGACGGTACTGCAAGAGTTCCTTCTCTATATTGGAAATTAGAATTAGAGTCATTTGGTGGAGGTGGAGTTTTTGCAGAAGAGTAATAATCTTTTCTTATAAACTGCTAATAATTAAAGTTTTATTATCTAGCATAGGCATATTTAAACTTACCTTTTGGTTTATACCAATTACTAGGGCATTTAGTGCCCCCCACCCTTAACTTTCTTAGATTGAAAGGTCCGTTCTGACTTAGGATGTATGTCATCTTTTCAGAATGTTGGCATACTCAGGGACGCCTGGGTGGCTCAGTGGGCTAAAGCCTCTGCCTTCCGCTCAGGTCATGATCCCAGGGTCCTGGGATTGAGCCCCACATTGGGTTCTCTGCTCAGCAGAGATCCTGCCTCCCCATCTCTCTCTGCCTGCCTCTCTGTCTACTTGTGATCTCTGTCAAATAAATAAATAAAATCTTAAAAAAAAAGAATCCATACATGGTCATATTTTTTTAAAAAATGTTGGCATATTCAAATGAAAAGGAGGCACAAGGTGGCAGAATTCTAGTTTAAAAAATTTTGTGTGTGTGTGTTTTAAGATTTTATTTATTTGAGAGAGAGAGAACAGACGGGGGGGAGGGGGCAGAGGGAGGGAGAGAGAGAGAGAGAGAAATAGACTCCCTGCTGAGCAGGGAGCCCAATATGGGGCTTGATCCCAGGGTCATGCCCTAAGCTAAAGGCAGATGCTTAGCCCACTGAGCCACCCAGGTGCCCCTGTGTTCTTGATTATGTTAGATAGCTGCTGCTTTAGAAAGCTGCATTTTTTTAAAAGATTTTATTTATTTATTTGACACAAAGAGAGAGATCGCAAGTAGGCAGAGGTAGATAGAGAGGGGGAAGCAGGCTTCCTGCTGAGCAGAGAGCCCGATGTGGGGCTCAATCCCAGGACCCTGAGACCATGACCAAGCTGAGACCATGACCAAGCTGAAGGCAGAGGCTCAACCCTTTAAGCCACCCAGGTACCCCTAGAAAGCTGCATGTTTTGTTGTTGTTTTTTAAAGATTTTATTTAGTTGACAGACAAGAGATCACAAGTAAGCAGAGAGACAGTCAGAGAGAGGAGGAAGTAGGCTCCCCACTGAGCAGAGAGCCCGATGTAGGACTCGCTCCCAGGACTCTGGGATCATGACCTGAGCTGAAGGCAGAGGCTTTAGCCCACTGAGCCACCCAGGCACCCCGAAAGCTGCATGTTTAATGAGAGAGTATTTTGGCAAAATTTAAAAATAAAACCTAGCAAAACTAACCTTGTCATTCAGATTTTTTCTTTTAAATTTTATTTATTTGAGACAGATGGAGAGAGAGAGAGCACAAGCGAGGGGGTAAGCGGGGTGGCAGAGGCAGAAGCAGACTCTCCACCAAGCAAGAAGCCTGCCATGGGACTTGATCCCAGGACCTTGAGATCACCATCTGAGCTGAAGGCAGATGCTTAACTGACTGAGCCACCCTGTTGCCCCGTCCTTGTGATTTGACAGTTTGATTTTGGCAAGGACTGAGTTAATGAGTGGTTTGGATGCAGCTGTTGCTTCCTCACTGCAGAGAGCCTTGTTAACTTGTAAACCTTAGTAAACGGAAATACACAGGCTCTTGAGGCTCTCATAAGGGAGTTGGAGATGGTGGTGGAGGACAGAGGTGGATGCGCGCATGTGCCAGGCATTTCACAGTGCAAAAAGGTGAGGATAGATAAACGCAGTGGGGAAGCCTACTGTGAATCTAGTTTTACAGACTGTCTTAGTTGCGGTGATGTGCAAACAGTTATACTGGAATTGGATATCCACTTTTACATCAGGCATCCACCTGGAAGAGCGACGAGCAGCTGATGGGAAAGCTCTCAAACAACAGGCAGTGCCTCAGCAGGT
The DNA here is from genome assembly GCF_020171115.1 of Neogale vison. NCBI lineage: Eukaryota > Metazoa > Chordata > Mammalia > Carnivora > Mustelidae > Neogale > Neogale vison. The sequence goes on from NC_058101.1 coordinate 174,098,907, forward strand.
GCATCTTTTCAGCCTCTGTGCTTTTTATCTAATCCTTGGCTCAGGAAGTTGTTTTCTGTTACTTAGTTTTTCTGATACTTTCTATACTATTGATCTTGTTATTTTGAGCTTTGAAGGTAGGTTAAAAGATGCTGCTTTATGAACTAGAGTACTTGATTCTGGAATGTAGTTTAAAAAACCATGTTCTTATAGCCTTTTTACAAAGTTTTAATTTGGTGTCGAGAAATGAAAAAATCTTATTTTAACCTTGTCTTGTGTGTGTTTGTTTTTAATGATTTTTGCATTTGGAAGCGCCCCAGTACTCCTTGGTGTCATAACACAATTGATCCAACTGAAAATGATTGTCTTTTGTTTCTAGATGGATAAGGAAGAGGTTGAGGTTTTTCCTGGCTGTCTTCCAGTATGAAACCTCAGATAAGTCCCTTGGCCTTTTTATAAAAGAGAATAATTAGAAAGGCCGGGGAGAGTTCTCCTGTTAGTTGTAGTGAAGAGGCTTCTTCATATGAATTTACATAAAACAGTGAATAAAAATATCTTTTCTCTTAAGTCAGTGTGTAGGGGAGTCTGAGGCTGTGTGTATCTGTGGGCTCCAACAAGAGACTTTAAATAAATTTCTCAGTTTTTAAAGCATAAAGTTGAAGGATAATATTGGTTATTCTTTTGATGAAAGGTTATTAATACGGTATTTGATTAGACTAAATTCTTTTTCTTAAGTCAGTGGTTTTTTTTTTTTTTTAAGATTTAATTAATTTATTTATTTTAGAGAGAGTGGGGGAGGAGGCAGAGGGGAAGGGAGTAGGACAAGCAGACTCTGAGCTGAACATGGAGCCCTATGTGGAGCTCAGTCCCACAACCTGAGATCATGACCTGAGCCAAAGCCAAGAGTGGATACTTAACTAGCTGAGCCATTCAGGCACCCCAGTGCTGTGTCTTAATGTTTATAGAATATCCATTATATTACAATATATTACAGTATATCCATTAATATACAGTATGTTATATGCATAATATACTGACCCATATACATATATATGTGTATGAATATTTTCCTCTATTGGTTATAGAGCAAATCAAATTGCTCTTGAATATAAGGTTTTAAAACCTGATCTTGGTAGTCATCAGCAGTGGCTTATATTTAAAATGCGGGCATGGAAGTCATAAAGGCTTTACAAATTCTTCTTTCAGATAATGTAGTTCAGGTTATTGCAGAGATGGGGGCATAGAGATTGTTTTCATAATAAACAGAAGGTAGATAAAAGGGGTAGGAGTATGTGTATAATAGCATTTTGTTGTTGATTAAATCTATAAAGAGCTACTAATGATGGGAATTTTAGGGGCAGTGTAAAATGAATTGAAGACTCTTTCGATACTTGTTTTGTTATGTTCTTTTAATATTACATACTTTCCCAAAACAGAAAGTCACTCTTTTCTCTATGTGCTCACATGTTCAGTGGTTGTTTCTGTTGTCTGGTGAGGCAGTGTGTGTATGACCTTGGCAAGTGTTCAGAGCTCCTTCTCCTTCCTTGTTAAAAAGTCATTCTTTGTCTTACATCCCCAAATGCCAGCAGCTTCTCTTTAACAACTAAGTCATTAAGGGAGTGAATTTAATTGTGGAAAATATTCACAGTCTTATTAAATATGGAAAGTGCAGTGACACCAGTTGCATTTGATTCTAAAAGATTTATTAGTATTTTTTGTTCTCCGCTTGAATACCCTGTTTACAAAAAAATAATACAGCTTATTTCAAAACTTGTTAGTTCATTTCTGGCTTTTTTTTTTTTGTTTGTTTGTTCTTCTGAATCCCGAGAAGACAACATTTAATTTCAGCGTTTTAAAATATCTCAGTAGATTTCATTTAGCTGACTTTTGTGATGTATTTTTCGACTGTACAGAAAGTTGGAGTGACTGGTCCCCCTGATCCACAAGTCCGCTGTCCCTCTGTCATTGAGTTTGGGAAGTATGAGATTCACACCTGGTACTCCTCCCCATATCCTCAAGAATACTCAAGGTATGTTTTCAGAGACCCTTTACCTTCTGTTTCTAGATTCATAGAACTCAACAATTCATAGAACTCAACAGCTAGATCTTGAGGACATTTTAGTCCGCTCATCTCATACATTTGAGGAAACTGATGACTCTTAAATGTCCATAGTAACAGCATATTTTGGCAACCACTCAATTCCAGTGGGCTTTCAATTTTCTTTTCTGTAACCTGTCCAAAAGCTGTTACTTAAAATTGGCCTGACACATGGTCAGAACGACAAGGGGAACATTTTTTCTTTAAGAGAAATTGCCTTCATACTTCACACTACTTACATGTAAATAAAGTTTCAATGAGTAGCCTTTTATCTAAGTTTTTATAATTTAATGAACTTAGTGAATGGTTGGTTTTCCCAGGAATAACTGGACAAATGGTATGCGATAATACTACATGTAAGTAGCTTGGGTTTCCAGACATAAAAAGTAATCAGTCACCAACTTTTTGGGGTGAGGCAGCATTTTTAACAAAGCCAAATTGGTTTCATGACTCAGTACTGACATTTATAAGCTGTATAACCTTAGAAGTTACCCAGCTAGCCTGTACCTCAGTTCCCTCATCTGCAAAAGGGGGGTAAAAATAATACTCACCTCAGAGGTTTCATTGTGATCATTAAAACATGAGTTAAAACATGTAAATCACTTAGAAGAGGATAAGTGCTCAGTAATGTCAGATATTTTTTTCCTTTAGCATTGAAATTAAAAGTTGAAAAATAAGTTTTGGTCAAAAAAATTAAACTTTGTAGTATAGCAGTCACATTAATGTTCTGTTTAATTTGTAAACTACTTAATGCCTCAGGTTTTCCATTTAGCAGAGTATGGTAAGGAATAATAAGTGCTCTATGAGTTAAACTCATGTTCAGAATACTCTCATTATGTGGCTTTTTACCTATCTAGTAATATTCCTAGTCCAAAATGTTAGCACAGGTAATTATAATATTGATTTATTTAGTGTTTTACAGTATAGAGAGTGCTATAACGTGGTTTATTTCCAGAAGCTGGGAATAAGCTAGTATGTTTGTTTAAAAAAAAACAAACTAAACTAAAAACTCAGTATTGTTACTTTTTCTTTCCATATACTTTGATAACTGGTTTCCAAATGTAAGCTGAAGTAGAAAAAGGAGGAGTGAGAATGTTGTTATGTACACAGACCTCAGCAACCAAAAAAAAGAAGAGAAAGCCAAATTTCAGGAAGCTAACACACAAGCTCATGAAACAGCAATTGAGAGCCAATTATTGTAGGTTTAGTTAGCCCTGAACACTGTGTTAGATCTGTAAGGCAGCACTCTGTTTATATCATGGAATAACAAAAATTAACATGAGTTTGTTAAAAGAAGATTACATGATATGTGATTATATATTTATATATGTTAAAAGAGGGCAGGAAATTCCTCTACTACTTAACAGAACTCAGGTACTTAAGGCAATTTCTCAAGAGTTCTGGATATTCAGAGAATTATAGGACCAAGAAAACCTGTGGCCTTACGTTGTTAATGACTGTTTATTATCCTGCACTAAATGACTTCTAAGTTATTTTCTTAATACTAAAATTTTTGAACACTTTTTGAAAAATTCATAATCATGCAAGAACAGAACAATTTGCAGTGAATAAAAAGAAAAGATCCCCAAAGGAAAATCTTTTGGGAAGTAGGATTGTGCATTATTTCCCATGATATCTAGATATTTGTGTGTGCATCGTATATTAACTAATCTTGCATCTCTGACTTAAAAAACAAAGCAAAATGAAACAACAATGAAGCCATTAATTCTGCTTCATTTGGAACAGTACGATTTGGAATAGTATAAACCAGAGTTTTAACCCTAAATTTCTCCAACAGAGCCATGTGATGCTCATATATGGCAGACAGGTTCATAGAGAACCTTCTAAAACATGACATAAATAGGCTGAAGGCAAGAGTAACCTTGATCATGGGATATCCTACTCCTGAACTGTGTTTAGAACTTCATAATAACCTTTTTGCAAGGAGATCATACTGAAATCCTAAAGGATGAGTTCCATGTAATTGAGGAGCTTGGGAAGTTTCCTCTCCCTTTTGATCCTGTTCCTGACTTGACGCCTAGATTACGTACAGCCCCAGTTACTTAGACCAGGATCCTTAAGGACTTTGGGTGACCATTAAATGATGAAATAAAATGAATGAAAGGAGAATAAACTATTTTAGTATTAATCATAAATTATTAGTAGCTTTAGTTACTATCATTGAGCTTGGTACTAGACTAAAAATCTCTGGAATAATTCAGTTAAAGGTAGATATTACAGCCTTCATTTTCCAGATCAGTACTCAGCAAACATATTCAAGACCATACAGTTCATAAGTGGCAGGACCAGGATTTTATCTCACTTTCCTCTTACCACATAGCCATAACCTTTAACCACCAAGCTTGCACTACTCCATATGGCATCTGTATCCACATTGATCTCACATGGCTTTTACCATAATCTTTGATTTAAGTAAAACTTCATAGAATTTTGTTGTTGTATGAAAATTTTACTACAAGTAGACCTATTATAAAGACTACACAAATTGCAACTGTCTTGGGCAATGTTCAGAAGCCAAGATCATACCATGGGAGTTCCTGGGAAGAATATTTGCATCAACCCAGAAGTAAGAGAGGCAATGCTTCTAAAGTGCATATAGTTGTGGCCCAGTCCTGACTTCACATATAAGGGTATCAGCAGAGTGGCTGACTCTAGAATCAGTTTCAGGTTATGGAAGCGACACCCCATGATGCAGTGAGGCCTGTGTGCTCTATCAGGAAGACAATGACAAAAAGCAACACCCAGCAGTATTCTTTAGGGCTAAGAATATTCATACTCTTTATAACTATACTTCATTGCGTGTGATCTGATGTTCTTTCTGTATGATGTATTTTTTCAATGAAAGAACTTCGGCCATAAGTACTGTTATTAAAACATTTTGTTTTTCTAGGAGTTTTATCAGGTAATTCCCTTTAGACTAACAGTGTCATCCCAGTGGGCTTGGTTATAATAAAGTAAGAGGCTTTATATTAAAATGTTTTCAGCAAGAACTGAATTGGAATCAAGTAGTTTATGATGCTTGCTTTTACTTTATTATTTTTGAGATACTACGATTTGCTGAAGTTTTTTTTAGTCAAGAAAATATCATATACCTTGCTATTCCAAGGAAATAGCATGAACTTAAAGTTTACCAGATAAGGTTTGGCAGTAATTTTTTTTATAGATTTCATTCCTTCTTATGTTTTCTTGAACAACTTGCTTACTGTGAGAGCTTTATAAATTTAGATCTTCTTTCATAGACCTTACAAAATAAGTCATACTTTATTTTCATGTCTTTGTACCAAGACCTAAAAGTTAAATTGGATGCTTTTAACATTGGCATTTATCTTTAGCACAATCCAGAAAGTTTAGTGTCTGTCACTCCTCCCTCCCTTCCTTTTATCCCAGGATTTTGTTTATGTTTTTCAGATTCACATTGTAGGAAATATTGAGTTGTAATATTTAACTCTCAAGACTAAACTGTATTCCCAGATTCTTTTTTATCTTATGTTGCAACAAGTTAAAACTCCTCATTGAGAGTATAGCACAGGTAAATAAAGATAAGGTAATTAGAAGAAGGAGGCTACCATTAATTACCTAGGGAGAACCTCCTCCTATCCTTTTCAGAAGAAGAAATTACTCAAAATCCACATATTCACTAAAATAGTCTGGCAGTTGTGGGTCAGCTCTGAGACTCGGTTAGTTTATCTAGTGCCCACGTTAGATGATGAAGTTTATAATTGGGGCCATTTCGTTCTGTGATTTTTCAGTTCTGGTAGTAAAGAAGGAAAAAGCTGTCTAGTCCATAGATAGACTGCTGTTCTCTGAGCAGTGGAATTTGAGGCAGCATGCAAAGGAAATAAGCAAAGTCACCTAGGAAACCTTTCTCTTCAGTGGTCTTGGCTCCTGTTTCTTGACTTCAATTTGCAGTGTCAGTTGTTAATTGTTTTACTCAGTACTTTATTTTGGAATGACTTTTGTACTAATGACATAACTTCAGGTTGTATTGGTTTGTCTAATATGAGAGATCTTGGAAACCAGTATTAGATACTGTACAGGCTTAGAAATATTATACCTCAGCAGTTCCCTGGAAGCTCTTAGTGTGCTCTGAGTGACAGCTTTAAAAGTAAGCTATGAGGTTGTATCGGAAGAATGAATACACAGTATAAATCCCCAGGGGAGAAGGAAAAAAGTCACATTAATGCCTTTTTCCACCTTTATTTGAGCGTGAAACACTTAATACGTACAGGACTAGTGTTCCATGAGTATACCTTGGTAAAGTCCTCAGTTGAATGTTGAATGTTTTCAGATAAAATATAATTATGTTTCAAAAGTGGCTTCTAAAGTAGTACTTGAAAAAATAGTGTGGTCTTCACACTTCAGTTAGACGTTTTTGTGTGTTTTTCTTTAATTCTAGTGTGATCTTTTTAAAGCCTAACTATCCAGACTGATAGCAACTAAATTAATGAGGTTTATTAACTTATTTGAGAGAAAATGCAGTAATGTGTTTGGGTTATAGGTTTTGTCGTCATATCTAGTATTTTTATATCTGCAGTTTTTAATGATAGTATCAGTTCTTGGATTATCAAGGCATGACCAGTTCTGGACACAGTTCAGGATGCAGAGAATTCTCTGTGCTGAGGATAAGTGAGGTGTATGTTTGTAATAGAAGAGCCACATGGTCTTCTGGATTAGACTAAAATAGTTATAAAAGCCAGTAGCCTTCAATTTAGGTTACATTATTTCCATTACTTTATGAACTGATCCAATCACTTTATTGTCTTAGCTCCTCATAAAAGGGAGCTAAAGAAGTCCTGTTAAATAACTGCTAAAATAGCATGACTATTGCATAATATAAATTCATAACGAAAAATCTGAAAGAACAATTTTAACTTGTATTTCATTTGTTGAATGATAGACTTTTAAGTTGCAGGATTTAATGGGGTATTTAACCAGACGGAAAGCCAGAATTTCAGGGGTAGAAGGAAGGAGGTAGTATAGTATGTCCTAACTTGAAAAGATGTATTATTACAGTTTTATACTTAAAAAGATGTATAAAGTCTGCTTTTATAATACCTACTTTATATCCATTTTACTCAGCACTCTATATCTAGTGCACCTAGCACAAGGTCTGACACAGTAGTATAGTTGACCCTTGAACTGTGCTGTGGTTAGGGGCATCTCCTCCCCATGCGGTTAGAAATCCATGTATAGCTTTTGACTCCCCCAAAACTTAATAGTCTGCTATTAACCAGAAGCCTTACCAATAGCATAAACAGACAAGTGACACATAATTTTTGTGTTACATGTACTTAAACTATATTCTTTCAATAAAGTAAGCTTAGAGAGAAGAAAATGTTAAGAAACTCATAAAGAGGAGAAAATACAATTATACTTCTGTACTGTATTTACCAAGAAAAATCCATGTATGAGTGGATCACACAGTCCAGATCCATGTTGTTCCAAAAAAAAAAGGAGGAGGAATGATCAAATAAAGGAAGACAGAATATATACCTTGACAAAATCTTCTTCACTTATTGGGGTGTTCTGAAGGCAGGCTTTATTTTCTACTTAGTAGAGATTATCAAGGAGGGAGAAATATGAGATTTTTATTGTCTGCCAAGTGGGTAACTTAAAAAAGTATTAGTATTAGGGAAGTGTAAAGTATTAGGTAAAGTATTAGGGAAGTATTAGTCTAATAGGAAGATCTCCGAATTGGGTATCTTTACTTCTCACCCTTGCCTTCCTAACAATTAGTTGGGTGCCATTAACCAAATTAGTTTTATTTTTATAGTTTGTTTTCTCTCTTTCATTTGATTAATGGGGATAACAATACATTCTCCACCTTTTTACTTGAGTAGTAATGAGAGTCAAAAAGGATAGTTGTCAAAGTTTACAAACTTATAAAAAGCCCTGTCTTTTTTTGTTTAATTATTATTTACAGGCTGCCTAAATTGTATCTTTGTGAATTCTGTCTAAAATATATGAAAAGTAGAACTATTCTCCAGCAGCACATGAAGAAATGTGGTTGGTTCCATCCTCCTGCCAATGAGATTTACAGAAAAAATAATATTTCTGTCTTTGAGGTAAAGTAGATGTTTTATAGTTGTCTTCCTGTCATTTCAAATATAGTGCCACCTATTCTGTGTCTAATTGTACTTGGGGTTTTTTGAAATGTTATTTTACTGTTGTACTCATGATTGAGTCCAGTAATTCAGCTATTATGATGAGAAGCAGAATTGGGCCAATCCAGATGGTACCAAGGTCATACAAGCTTGATCTCAGAATAAATTATTCTGCATTTCAGGATTCCATTTGGTATAAAATGCCAACTGATTGTTTATGTTTGGATGTGATAAAATTGTGTCTTAGAATCTATGAAATAGTATTTAAATGAAAAAAATTTCTCTTCTACTTAAAGGAATATTTTGTAGAGGTATATTCAATAGCCATAATAAACCTTATTTTGTAAAGATACAAAAAAAAAAAAATTTTTTTTTTTCTTCGCTTCATCATGAGGATATGACTTGGGCTGTGTCTGTGATTCTGTGTTGTTAGTCATGGGTTTCTAGCTTCTTGATCCTCAGTTCTGTGGTGTCATTGCCAGGTGTTAATTCAGTACCTGCCATGTATTCAGTTCTGTTAATGACTGTGATGATAGGATTTCAGATTGTTGGGATCTGCTCAGTCTCTAACTTTCTTGATTTTCTCTACACCTTCGTTTTAGGTGAGCAATAGTGAAGCTCTTCACCTTGCGGGGAGAAGGGTGGGGGTGGTGTACAGTACTGTTTCAGAATACCCAAGAGCAAACTGCTTACCTTAAGCACATATTGGTGTGTATTTTAAAAGAAGTAATACTAAGTTACTGAAATTCTTGAGTAGGTTTCTGTCCTGAAATGTCAGTGTCTTAGGGTTTAATGTGGGCACTCATTAGCCTTCGCATAAAAGAACAAGCTCTGGCCATTCCCAGCAACATAGGTGTGTGTCAGGAGAAATAACACCGTAGTGCTCCTGATCTTGCCAACCCAGTTCCAAGAAATACCTCATTTGCCAGGCTCCTACCTAGGGAACCTGCTTGGCGCTTCTGGCAATAGTTAATATTCCTGAAACAGCTTTGTTTGGGGGTAAATCTGATCATGATGGTCAGACTGCAGTGCTTCTGGCTGCTGGCATAGATAGGACTATAGTTACACCTTGTTTTACTTAACAAATGTATTTTATTTTTTAAAAGATTTTATTTATTTATTTGACAGAGATCACAAGTAGGCAGAGAGGGAGGCAGAGAAAGAGGGGGAAGCAGGCTCCCTGCTGAGCAGAGAGCCCAATGCAGGGCTTGATCCCAGGCCTCGGGATCATGACCTGAGCCGAAGGCAGAGGCTTTAACCCACTGAGCCACCCAGGTGCCCCAACAAATGTATTTTAGAAAAGGTTGCTTTTAGATCTTTTGTTGAATTACTTTAAAAAATGAGTCAGATCAGCTTGCCATCTGAGGGATTACGGCAGCCAATCTTGTTATAAAAGCAAAAAGTGCTATTTTTAAAAAGATTTTATTTATTAATTTGACACAGAGAGAGATCACAAGTAGACAGAGAGGCAGGCGGAGGTGGGGCGGGAAGCAGGCTCCCTACTGAGCAGCGAGCCAGATGGCCGGGCTCAATCCCAGGACCCTGAGATAATGACCAAAGACAGAGGCTCAACCCACTGAGCCACCCAGCTGCCCCCCAAAAGTGCTATTTTTTTTTTAAAGTGTCATCATTTCCCTATCTAGCTAATCGTACTTTGTTCAAGTATAGTATTTTTATATGTTTAGTTGCCTTAAAACAGCAGGTACCCTAATTCTGCTGTTGAAAGGATAGTTTCCAGGTTCTGGGCACCGATTCTCTTAGACTGGACTATGGATACTCACAGATATTTGTAAGTGATGTGTATTATTATTCTAGAACTAAAGAGCCACTTTCCTGATGATTTTGTTCTATTATTTTCCTCTAGGTTGATGGGAATGTGAGTACCATTTATTGTCAGAACCTGTGTCTCTTGGCAAAGTTGTTTCTTGACCACAAAACACTCTATTATGACGTGGAGCCATTTCTTTTTTATGTACTAACACAGAATGATGTCAAGGGCTGCCACCTTGTTGGCTACTTTTCTAAAGTAAGTATATCAGCTTAAAATTTGTTTGAATTCACATGGAAATCTGAAACAATCTTTGTCAGTTCTCACTGGAGACACTACATAATGCAGCACCTTCTGGGTACCACCTAACTTTTTGGAAAGGAAAATAGAAGGAACATTCAGAAACTTATCAAGTGCTTGAAGGTGCTTAGTAACATTCAACATACTGTACTCTCCTAGGAACATGGGCTGCCATTTATACTCAAGAGAAAAAGTTTTTAAATGACTTCTATTCCCATGTTAATAACTTACCGTGAACTTGTGAAATAAACACAGTCATTACCTCTGTGAGCTCCTTCTCAGTTTAAATCTTCTCTTCCTAGTTTAAATTTGAAGAATAGAAATAAGAATAAGATGCCATTTTTATTCAAGGATATTTTCTCTCCTTCCTGTAATCTTCCATTCTCTTGGGGAGAACAAAAGGTGTTTTTTTGTAATCAAACAACATAAAGATGTACTTTTATTTAAGCTAGCCTATGAAAAAAATCTTATGTGTATGAAATAGTTACATGGAAATACCAGCTTTAAGTACACTAGTTAAGTATACTTTTATATATATTACCTGAGTTTTAAAAGTGTCTGCACCCGACATTTTGAGATTGTTTTTTGTGAAGTTAGGTACAAATGATGAGAAGATGGGACTACCCTATGTAGCACCAGAGCAGGGAGTAAGAGAATCTTTGAAGTGGTAGATGAATTTTCCCATTTTTAGAGTGCCACACTGACTCATCATTTTAGCTTTGCAGATTGATTGGGACTCAGATTCCTCTGCTCATTTTAGGCAATGGCATACTGTTTCTGAGTTACAGATGGTGTTAGTTGGCATAATTTTATTTTATTCTTACTCTCCTGGGAAGGTTGCTTTGTGGGTAATGGCAATGACTTAACATTGTCCTGTCTCCTCCCAGTGGGGTATTTTTTTTTTTCCTTGATGTGCATGCTATTCTCAAAGGACCAGGGCTTTGGTTTTGATTGTTAGTCTTTGTTTCTTAATAATTAACATTATTATTCAGTCTTACTCGCATGTTGTTCTAAAATCTTCTTTACCAGGAAAAGCACTGCCAACAGAAGTACAACGTTTCCTGTATAATGATTCTTCCCCAATACCAGCGTAAGGGCTATGGCAGGTTTCTCATCGATTTCAGTAAGGATTATAATAATATAATTTTTCATTATCTCTTCTTGTGGACCTTCTGTATATATATATTTTTAGAGATTTGTAGATGTTTATTGGTTCCTAGTATCTTTCATCATGCTGCAGTATGGGAATTTGGAAACCTAAAGTCATGAATTTTTTTCTTTTGATTGGACATGAAGTATTTTAAAATAGCTTACATCAAATACCGGCTTTGTGTGATCTATGCAAATACTTTGAATTTTCAACTCTTAATTTACAGGTGGAACTTACTTTTATGAATTCTAACTCACAGCAATACTCAATACATTGTATAACTACTTAAGCTAGTACAGTGAAGAAGTACAGCACTTGCCTTATTTTTGTTACCTAATAATCTGAGAAAATTTTTAGTAACTTTTTAGTTATGGGCTCTACCTAGTGGTTGAAACACGCAGTACACCTTAATAAATCTTAAAAATAAATGGCATAGGAAATAATTTAATCAGACGTGAAAGCTAAACAGCTCTAAAAAGTCATTGTAGAATTTGAATTTTGTTTTACGTGTTGATATTGTTGCTTAGAAAGTAAGTATATGTTTATAATAGATTTTATATTAATTATAGTGATTTTTGAGGGAATATTTTGATACAGGCAGTTCTTCTAAATACTAGATGATTATATCACTAGTGTTAAGAAGTTAATTCTCAGATGGACCAGTTCAGCTTATTCTAGTTGGCCTTAGACTTATACTCCTGACCATATTTTATTGGAAATATGTGCCATTGATTAATTTTGTATGTTCTTGGCCTTCTTAGGTTAGTAGTAGAGAGTGCAACTCAGATTCTTTCCTTTAATATCAATATATTGTTTTGAAAAAGGACTCATGTTTGGATGTGTTATGCCATTTTTGCCAGTAAGTAGCAAAGTTAGGGGAAAATATTTTATTATGCTAATTAGTTATACTTTTGTGATACACAACCAGCAATCTACGATTACAGTATTTGTTTTTATTTGCTTTTCCTAATGTAATCTTTATTTTCCCACAAAACTATTTAGTATTTAGTAGCTTTTAGTAGTTTTCTTTAATGACAAAAAACTGCATTTCTTCTGCCATCTCCATTGTTGCTGCTCTTAGAATTTATACCTTTCTCTTTCTGTCCTTGAGAGGCCTGCTCTAGACAAGAGGACAGCTACCACCATACACTCTCAGGGACACCCTCACGCTGACATCCTTGCTCACTAAGAGTTAGGGTGAAAGGTCAGTGTGAGGAGTGCTTTGTCTGAAGTGAGAAATTGCCATCTGATTCACTCACAGAAGAACCACAGTCTTAACAGATAGGATTACCTAAAAAACGAAGGCATTCTTTTGTATTGTTCAACAATTCAGGTATAGCTGTTGCCATCTGGTGGTCCTAATAAAACATGCAAGGGAGGTTTTCCCCACATAAAATAAAAAGCATTATTACCTTGATCGTAATGCATCATATTAATATGAAATTCTCTGATTTTTTTAACGATTTGAATATTTTAACAATGTGATTTATAGTGCATATGGACAAAGTAATACTAATGTTCAGTATATACAAATTACATAATCTTGTGCAAATGTGTATTGCAATGATTTTTCAGTTTTGTTCTATACTACTTAGATTGGTTGTGGAAGAGGGAACTGTTATTTTAGTGAATTAGCCTATTTTAGGCTCTCTGACATATTTGTGATTCGGGGGTTTCTTTAGGTTATTTGTTATCAAAGCGTGAAGGCCAAGCAGGGTCTCCAGAGAAACCATTATCCGATCTAGGTCGTCTTTCCTACATGGCTTATTGGAAAAGTGTAATATTGGAGTGCCTTTATCACCAAAATGACAAACAAATCAGCATTAAGAAGTTAAGCAAGTTGACTGGAATTTGTCCTCAAGACATTACTTCCACACTCCACCACCTACGAATGCTAGACTTTCGTAGTGACCAGTGAGTATCACATCCCTTTGTATATTTTCAAAAGATAATTAGGTGGAGATGTTTGGATTAGGCAGCCAGATTATCAGTGAAAGGGCATAAACAAATATGAGTGGTACATTTGGTGATCCTGAGACACCATTTTTGTTTCTATATTTGATACCATTGATCACATTTTTTAAAAAACTTTTTTCTCATCTTCCTTCTAACTTTTAGACCTAAGCTGTAGAGGCTTTTCTTTTCTAATGCTGGGAGCTCCTTCACAATATAAGAAATAATGGCTTTAGAAATAATGTCTAGTAAAATATACCCATGATTGATTTCTGTATAAAGTGGTACAAAATACAGGTTAAAGGAATGTCAGCTGACCCTTATCTAGAGGGGGTCAGAAAAAGATAACAGAGAAAGGAAGGAGGCACTGGGCTGGAAAGATGGAGGTTAGGAGACAGGATACAGGAGAGTAGCAGCAATTGCAGAGGTGGGAAGTGTGACAGTGAATGTTAACATCACTTAATACATTGTTTTCATTGAGCATGAAGTAGCTGGCCAACTTCATATTTCCTAGCCATCTCCTATGGTGGCATATTTCTATATTTCATGCTCCCAGGTGGGTTGTTTTTGAAGCATTTGTCATCATTTCCAAGGTTTTCTGGGGGTTATAGCTCCATATTCATGGTTAGATACTCCTTGTGTGTCGTTGATTGCTATAAACTTTGCTCTGGTTCCAGATTTGTGATAATTCGCCGGGAAAAACTTATCCAGGATCACATGGCAAAGCTTCAGCTGAATTTGCGACCTGTAGATGTAGATCCAGAATGTTTGCGCTGGACTCCTGTCATTGTCTCCAATTCTGTTGTCTCTGAGGAGGAAGAAGAGGAGGCTGAGGAAGGAGAAAACGAAGAGCCGCAGTGCCAGGAAAGAGAACTAGAGACGAGTGTAAGGGCATGAGTAGTCTCTATTTTTGATGACAGAAGGCTCTATTTTTGGCTTTCATGAGTATTTGTGATAATGTGTTATAATAACTTAGACCAACACAGTCCATCACATTAGAATTTCAGTTGATTTCAGTGATAAAGATTTCAGGAAGACCGGGTTTTGTTTACTTATTTGTATATTTTTAAGTCTTAGATCATTTGGAGACCTTCAAATTTGTTACAGTGTGTTATTTAGAACTAAGAATTCCATACCAGAGTGCTGATAAACGGCTAAATTTTAAGCTGTGTGGCAGTAATTGAGGAATCTGGATCTAATTTAATTCTGACCATTGTTAAAAATAAAATGAAGATCCCTTTTCCTTAAAATAAAACATTAAGGAAGTAATGTAAACGTGTATGTTTTCTAGTAGAGCACTAAATAATTCAGTGGGTACACAAATGTCTTTCAAACATTAAAGAGTTAATGAGGGACTGTAAAACATTGTATAGTGTTCAGTATTTTTCTTTATGTGATGCATATCTTTCTCTGTTCTTTTTTTAAGCTGTGCTTTCATCCTTTAAAAATCTATGTCCTCCTTTGATAAACACAGTTTCACGCCCGTTTAATGTAATTTAATTTTAAAAATGAAATTAAATATTCAGAATAAAAATAAATCTTTATAATAATTACAGACATTTTCTTTCATTGTTTTCAAACACTCCCTTTCTCTTGCCCATGCTCCAGAACCCATCTCCTCTCTGTTTAGAAATTTTATTGCTGAGAAATTTGATAAATTATATCACTTAGCCTTTGTAAGAACAATGCTGTTCACTTTGTCTTTTGAAGGTGGGTTGCATAGTGGCTAAGAGCACTAGCTCTTGGATCAGACTGCCTGGGTTTAGATCCCAGCTTCCACATTTGCCATTGCATGTCCTAGGGCAAGTTACTTGTATTTTGTGTGCCTCACTTACCTTATTTATAAAATGAGGATATAATAATAACACTTCATAGTATTGTTGTAAGGATTAAATGAATCTTATGAAGCATTTAAAACAGTGCCTAACACATGAGAAATATTCATGATAGCTATCAAATAATACTTTCTTTTTTAAAGTTCTGTTTCCTTTCTCTGTATTTAAGAGGTCAGATAGGAGGTATAATCAGATAAGACTGCAAAATTAATCAGCATGGTTTTATTTTCTGAAATCAGGTGGGAAAGTCTGCATCTCGGGAGAACAAAGAACAAGATTCTTATTCTTCAGTAGAAAGTGAAAAGAAACCAGAAGTCACAGCACCAGCCAGTTCCGCACGTCTGAACAAACAAGTCCTTCCCCGTGATAGTCTTCCTGCAAATAATCAGCCATCCCGGAGAGGCCGCTGGGGGAGGAAGAACAGAAAAACCCAGGAACGTTTTAGTGATAAAGATTCTAAACTGCTCTTGGAAGAGACAACTCCTCAGGAACAATATGGAGAATGTGAGGAAAAATCAGAAACCTCCCAAGAACAATATACTGAAAGTGAGGAGCAGTTGGCAGCCTCTCAGGAGCAGCCAAGCCAGGATGGGAAGCCAGACATTCCCAAACGAAGACTAAGTGAGGGGGTTGAGCTGTGGCGAGGACAGCTGAAGAAGAGCCCCGAGGCACTGAAGTGTAGATTACCAGAAGGCAATGATAGACTGCCCCGTCGCTATAGTGATGGTGACAGGGCTCTCCTCAGAGGCTTCAGTGAAAGTAGTGAGGAGGAAGAAGAGCCAGAAAGTCCTCGGTCCAGCTCTCCACCAATTCTTACAAAGCCCACATTGAAGAGAAAAGTAAGGCTTTTCTTTTGAATTGTTTCTTTTGACTCATTTCTTTTGACTCGTCTGTTCTTTCCCCAGTGGCAGCTTATTATGACATCTGTCTATAATGGAGTTCTGAAAAAGTGAATATAGAAATTGTTAGTGTGTTAATTTTTTAGACTTTATGTCTCGGTATATTGTAGCTTATGACCTTCTCAGTGAACATTTGAAACATGGATATGGCTCCTGTGGTTCATGGGAATGAACGTAGACGTCATAAACTTACTTAAGGGCTGACAAACTGTTTTTCAGCTTGCTGCTTTGGTGTGGTAATCATGACTTTCAGGGATTTGTCAAGTATTTTAAAAGTACGTATAAATTAGAAATGCCTATGTTAGAAAAGGAGAAAAGTATCTGACAGCGTGATGGACAGCGGTGCCCTAGGTCAGGGTACTCAGAGAGGCTGTTGTCTTAGGTGGGGTGGGACTTTTTCCCCCTGTGTTCTCTTGTCCCCTCTCCATCTCTCTCTTTTTTCTTTCAGTCGTTCAGCTTAACTTGGTTTAAAAAATATTTTCTCAACTTTATCTTGTCATCTTGTAAGACTTTGAATGATAGCCAGTTTATAAATGTGTTGTGGTGGTGATCATGAGTTCTGGCACGCTGTCTGCCGGAACTGTCCCAGGCTGTGGAGTGAACTTTAAGCATTGCCACAAGCCAGCCAGAGCCCAGCCCCCGGGATGAGCCACCTCAGAGTAGCAGGGTGACAGCTTCCATCCAAAGCAGTGAAACTGTTCCTTTCCTTAGCAGAACCTTATGGGGGAGGGGGGAAGCATGGCTATATATAAAAAAAATAAGTTTTTAATTTTAGAACAGTTAGATTTATGCAGTTATTGCAGAGAAAGTACAGAGAGTTCCTGTATTCCTTACAGGCAGTTTCCCCTGTTGTTAACCTCTTACGTTGGTTTAGTATTTTGCCACGAATAGTGAACTAGTATTTTTTTAACTTGAGTCCATACTTCATTTAGATCTACTCAGTTTTCCTGTATGTCCTTGGAACAGAATATTCTGTTCCAAGACCTCATCTAGCACACACATTACACATACTATTCATGCCTCTGGCCCCTCTTGGTCATGATAGTTTCTCAGACTCCTTGTTTTTGATGACCTTTACAGTTTGATGAGTACTGGCTAGGTATTTTAGAATGTCCCTCATAATACTAAAATAGCATAATGTGTTTTTGGAAGAAGACCACAGAGATACGGTGTCATTCTTACCACATCATATAAAGGATGTCTGAATGTATATATGTGTGTATACACCAAACATGATAGTATTATTGTCAGTATGGCTTTTCACTATTGATATCAGCCTTGATCAACAGGTTTGAGGTTGTGTTTGTCAGGTTTCTCCACTGTAAATCAGTCACTCCTTTTTTCCCCTTTCCTGTACTGTGCTCTTTGGAAGGTAGTTAGTCATTGCCATTCCCACCCATCCCTTTACTTATTCAAGCACTTATTTATACCAGCATAAACTCAGATATTTACTTTATACTTTGAGTTATACCCAGCAGTACCACTTGATTTAATTTGTTGCTCAGATTGTTCCAGCATTGGCCATTAGGGGTCTTTAAGTTTCACTCCCATGTCCCTTTAACTTAATGGCATATTATCATCATTATAAGGGTTTTTTGTTTTGTTTTGAGCATTTCCTTAACTTTCTAGTACTGCAGGATATTCTCCGTTCATCTTGTATATTTCACGTCCCAGTCCTAGAGTCAGCCATTTTTCCAAAAAGCATAGTCAGACATGCTTAACCTGGTTTGAAAATTGTACTCTCAACTAAAAGGACTAGTAAATTTAAATTTGAATTGGAGAAAAACTCAAAACAGGCTAACTCTGGCATTCATTACGTGATCAGGAAGAACGTACCTTTGCCGTTTCAGGCTTGTATTGCCTATTTATAAGATAAAAGTTACGCTATTTCCTTGTGTAAACATGAGAATATTGTAACAGGCAGAGAGATCATGCACAAAATAATTGAAGTTCTTAAAAAGATTCTCTTGACTGGGAGTCAGAGACTGTATTTTACAACCATTTCTATACTGACTGGATATGTGACCTTAAGCAAGCCCTGTAACCTTTCTCGCCTCTATAGAATGAGGGATCGGATTAGATAATTTCTGGTGCATCATCTTTATCATTTTATTGTATCTATTATGAGCTGTGAGACAAAGTGTGTGTTTTTTTTGTTTTGTTTTTGTTTTTGTTTTGTTTTTTGTCTTGAGGTAAAGAGATGTTAAAGGACTGGCTTCTGTGTTATTTCAGTATTGAAAAAGGCATTTAAATGTAACTGAACTATTAATATGGGAATGATAATATCTGCTCTTTGGGCATGACTTTTATAAAGTTGTATTCAATTATCCAGCATCTTTCTGTGATAACTGTGTAGGATCTTACTGTAGCATTTTGAAATAATACTCAAAATGTCTCTTGCAAACAGTATACCCATTTTATATATGCTTATTTTGTTAGATTAAAAAACTATTCATTATGTTAATAGATATGATAGCATTCTTTACTGTAAATAAAATACATTAATGTTCTTCCTCTTTTAAATAGAAACCAATTCTTCACCGAAGGAGGAGAGTCCGAAAGCGCAAACACCACAACAGCAGTGTGGTCACAGAAACTATTTCTGAGACCACGGAGGTGTTAGATGAGCCTTTTGAAGACTCTGACTCCGAGAGGCCAATGCCGAGATTAGAACCTACATTTGAGATTGATGAAGAGGAAGAGGAAGAGGATGAAAGTGAACTCTTCTCCAGGGGATACTTCCGTCATCTCTCCTCACAAGATGTGCTCAGGTGTCGGTCCTCTTCAAAGAGGAAATCTAAAGATGAAGATGATGATGAAGAGTCAGATGATGCTGATGGTATGTTTTACAGAACTGTTGCTTAGGGTAGTTTTATTGTTTTTAAAGAAACAGACTGTAAGTGATAGCTACACACCCTTCCACCAAAAGGCTGAAAAAACGACTCTCCCCACTAAGCAAGTAAAGGATGGCCGACTTGGTAACCTTTCAGAATTTGTGTCAAGTATATTTATCCCCATTTTTTCTTTGAGCCCTCTGTCCTTTTAAAGTTTTTTTCTAGTTTCCCCCTCAACATAGGACCAATTTTTGCCTCTGCAGAAAGTATCTTGCTCTTAGGAAATTATTCTTTTTGGCCTAATCCTTTCTCACCCATTATCTGAATCTTTAGTAGATGGATGTATTGGACTTAGCATCAGGAAAACATTGAAATAATAACTCTTTACTAGAAAGTATACTCCGTGTACTTAGATGTTTGTCTAATTGTTATATGCTGACTGCTTAAAATAGGCATTTAATAAATATTGCTAAGTGGATACATGCTAGGAAGATTTTTTTTTTTTTTAAGATTGTATTTATTTATTTGACAAACAGAGATCACAAATAGGCAGAGAGTCAGGCAGAGGTAGCGGGGAAGCAGGTTCTCTGCTGAGCAGAGAGGCCCGATGCGGGGCTCCATCCCAGGACCCTGGGATCATGACCTGAGCCGAAGGCAGAGGCTTTAACTCAGTGAGCCACCCAGGTGCCCCTAGGAAGATGGTTCTTAAATAAGATCAGTTTCGTATAAACTGGACTTGATTCACATCTGATCAGGAATCCTTCTGAATCATACCTCTAATGTGCCTTTCTCTGCAAGTAGTAAATTTCTGATAAAAATGGTAACGGTGCCTCAGCATAGGTTAAATTTTGTGGCATAGTGTAGAATCTGGTGATTTACTTTTAAATAACCTTGTCATATAGAAATAAAGAAACTGGTGACCGGTATATGTGCTGGGTCACAGACTAGTCATTTAGATCCTACCCTAAAGTTTCTGCCAGTGCCTCATGTGGCCTGCATCTGTGGTGTTTGCCTTAACTGGGGTGGGGGTAAGGGGGGTCAGACAGTGCTTTTTTTTACTTTGCTGGGTGAATTTTAAGTAATCTGGTCGTCCACTCTTGGTGGAATTATAGTGTTTATTTGTTAATTAATTGAGCTTTTTATTCTTTAAATTTGCTCAATTTCATATCCAGTTGAAAATTGCATTTCCTCCACTCTCACATTTTTATTTAAGAAATACTTGTAATATAGTGATAAGATGACTGAGTGCTTTGCTCTGAGTGATTTTCTGCAGTTTTATTGCGTTACACCTTGAGGTATATAATGGGAAACCAAAGATTTATGGTGTAAATTTGGCCCTTCAGTAAAATTCTCTCTTGGATCATTGTAGACTGAAATAATATCCCCTGTTTAAATTCTTGTTGACTTGGTACACACCCTTCCACCAAAAGGCTGTTGGGGCCGTTTCCTTTCTTTATTTTCACGTTATTGCCAACCGTGCCTTTTTAGCTTGCTCCTCGAAATCCTGTTTCTTGCCTTGGTGTTCTTCCCTTTAAAAATTAATGGGAAATGTGAATGTACTTAATGCCATACCACACCGGACACCTAAACTTGGTTGAAGTGGCACATTTTCTGCTATGCGTAGTTTACTACAATCTTTAAAAATAGAAGAAAGTAATGGGGAGAAAATAATGCTAATGTCAAATTTACCTCTAATAAATCATTGTCATTGGTGCTTTCACTCTTTCTTCAGGTCAGTATTTGTCTAGTACTAAATGCCTTGCGGCTGTTCCCGTACCAACACAATATCGACTGAGCAGTTATTCATGTAGAATTGTTCAGTCATGGTCTGGGGTAATTAACTCGTGATATTACCTGAAGTAATAAGGAAACCAGAGAGAGAATATAAATTGCAAACAGGAAAAAATAAAAAAGAAAGGAGCTGATTTTTGACTTACACTGTAGTTGTAATCACTGCCAAGCATTTGCCTCTTTACACAGCTTGTCTCCGTTTTCTAGAGGAGAACACTGACATGTAGACTAACTTCCTAAAGCTGTGCAGTTGGGGATGATGAACCTGAACTGGTTTTAAGTAGTGGGAGGCAAAGAGTGTTGACTTGGGTTCTCTCCTTGTTCTGCCAGCTCACTGCTTGACTTCAGTAGAGGTCATTATTAGGTTTCCCCTTTAGATTCTTAACTTGAAAGTGAAGGTAATCAAGTTTGTGATGATTAATAAAACAGTTTCTGTTGCTCATGTGGTCTCAGAAAAAGGCAGTGGTACAAATACAAAATCTTGTAACTTTTTTTAATGTGACATTTTGTTTTATTTTTAATCCCTCCTGTATAGATACTCCTATCCTAAAGCCAGTATCACTCTTGAGAAAACGTGATGTGAAAGATTCTCAACTTGAGCCAGATACATCCACACCTATGAAAAAGAAAAAGGGATGGCCCAAAGGCAAAAGCCGCAAACCAATCCACTGGAAGAAGAGACCTGGTCGCAAACCAGGATTTAAGTTGAATCGGGAAATCATACCCGTTTCTACTCAAGAATGCATTGTTGAGCCCATTGTTCCCATTCCTAAACCGGGACGTAAACCCAAACTTCAAGAGAATGAAGAAACTGTCAAACCAAAAGAAGACTTGCCTTTAACTGAAGAAAGGAAGGAAGAGGAGGAGATGCACGTGGAAGCAGAAGAGGTTGAAGAGGGAGAAGAAGAAGATACAACCAGCAGTGAAGTTAGAGCAGCTTCTCCAGTGGATAGCAACAGTCCTGAGACTGAAACGAAAGAACCCGAGATTGAAGAGGAGGAAGAGAAGCCCCGTGTTTTAGAAGAGCAGAGGCAATCCGAAGAGGAGCAGCAAGAACTGGAAGAACAGGAGCAAGAGGAAGAGGACGAAGTGGCTGTAGAGACAAACCAGAATGAAGACCATGATGCGGACGATGAAGATGATGGCCATCTGGAAGCTACCAAGAAAAAAGAGCTAGAGGAGCAGCCCGCTAGAGAAGATGTCAAGGAGGAGCCTGGTGGTCAGGAGTCTTTTTTAGATACTAATATGCAGAGAAGTAGGGAGAATATAAAGGATAAAGATGAAGCAGACCCAGATTCGGAAGAGGAACAGACTTCCCATGAAACATCCATGGTATCAGAGCATATGCCAGGGTCTGAGGATGATCATGAAGAAGATTCAAACTCTAAGGAAGAATTAATTGAGCTGAAAGAGGAAGAAGAGATTCCTCATAGTGAACTGGACCTGGAAACCGTGCAAGCAGTGCAGTCTTTGACTCAAGAGGAGAGTAACGAGCACGAGGGAGCCTACCAGGACTGTGAAGAAACTCTGGCAGCCTGTCAGACCCTGCAGAGTTACACTCAGGCTGACGAAGACCCTCAGATGTCCATGGTTGAAGACTGCCATGCTTCGGAACATAATAGTCCAATCTCTTCTGTTCAGTCCCATCCCAGCCAGTCAGTCCGCTCGGTCAGTAGTCCCAACGTGCCTGCGCTCGAAAGTGGTTACACCCAGATCAGCCCAGAACAAGGATCCCTGTCCGCACCCTCTATGCAGAACATGGAGACCAGCCCCATGATGGATGTGCCTTCCGTATCAGACCACTCTCAGCAGGTGGTGGACAGTGGCTTCAGTGACCTGGGCAGCATCGAGAGCACCACGGAAAACTATGAGAACCCTAGCAGTTACGATTCGACCATGGGTGGCAGCATCTGTGGGAATAACTCTTCGCAGAGCAGCTGCTCCTACGGCGGCTTGGCATCCTCCGGCAGCCTCACCCAGAACAGCTGTGTTGTCACTCAGCAAATGGCCAGCATGGGCAACAGCTGCAGCATGATGCAGCAGAACAGCGTGCAGCCCGCCGCGGCCAACTGCAACATCAAGTCACCTCAGAGCTGTGTGGTGGAGAGGCCTCCCAGCAACCAGCAGCAGCCGCCGCCCCCGCCGCCCCAGCAGCAGCAGCAGCAACAGCCGCCGCCCCCGCCACCGCAGCAGCCGCCGCAGCCGCCACAGCCCGCACCCCCGCCGCAGCCGGCCCCGCAGCCGCCGCCGCCCCAGCAGCCCCAGCAGCCGCCACCGCCCGCCCCGCCGCCGCCGCAGCCCCCGCAGCCACAGCCCCCGCCACCGCCGCAGCAGCAGCCCCCCCTGTCCCAGTGCAGCATGAACAACAGCTTCACTCCCGCGCCCATGATCATGGAGATTCCGGAATCAGGAAGCACGGGGAACATAAGCATTTATGAGCGGATTCCGGGGGACTTCGGGGCTGGCAGCTACTCTCAACCGTCAGCCACCTTCAGTTTAGCCAAGTTGCAGCAGCTGACTAACACCATTATGGACCCTCATGCCATGCCTTATAGCCATTCTCCTGCTGTGACTTCCTATGCAACCAGTGTTTCCTTGTCTAACACAGGGCTGGCGCAGCTGGCTCCGTCTCATCCATTAGCTGGGACCCCTCAAGCACAAGCCACCATGACGCCGCCCCCGAACTTGGCCTCCACCACCATGAACCTCACATCACCTCTGCTACAGTGCAACATGTCGGCCACCAACATTGGCATTCCTCACACACAGAGGTTGCAAGGGCAAATGCCGGTTAAGGGGCACATTTCCATCCGCTCCAAATCGGCGCCGCTGCCCTCTGCGGCTGCGCATCAGCAGCAGCTGTACGGCCGCAGCCCACCTGCGGTTGCCATGCAGGCCGGCCCGCGTGCGTTGGCTGTTCAGCGTGGCATGAACATGGGGGTTAATTTGATGCCAACCCCCACCTATAATGTCAATTCCATGAATATGAACACCTTGAATGCCATGAACAGCTATCGAATGACACAGCCCATGATGAACAGCAGTTACCATAGTAACCCTGCCTACATGAACCAGACAGCACAGTATCCTATGCAGATGCAGATGGGGATGATGGGGAGCCAGGCCTATACCCAGCAGCCTATGCAGCCAAACCCTCATGGAAACATGATGTACACTGGCCCCTCCCATCACAGCTACATGAATGCTGCTGGTGTGCCCAAGCAGTCACTCAATGGACCTTACATGAGAAGATGAGCAAGATGAACTTGCAATTAAAAACTTAAATATATATAAATAAAGGAACCTTTTATACTGACAAACCAGAGAAAAATGGACCTTTTTCCAGTTAAAATATTGCTGTAGATTTAGAGGAATTTTTCTTTGGTTTATTTTATTTTTTAGAAAACCTGGTCTTCTCTTTTTTTGGGTTCATTTTGTTCTGGGTTTTGGTTTTCTTCACAATCTTGAACATTTTACAATAGAACTCATCTAAAAATGGATTTGGGGATAGGGGAAACATGCACAAAAATCTTTTCATAATTAAAAAGAGCCTTACTTTCTTTACACACCACATGGACAGAATTTGTGTAAAAGTGAATTATCTTTATTTTATTTTAAGATGTATGTTTCCCCTCACTGTTTGCAGCTCCCAATGTTGTCACTTTTAAATGTTATATATACATCTCGGGGGGTTAACCAGACCCTTTCCTCCTAACCCAACCTTTCATTTCCTACTTCATTCCAGCAGGAGGCACTTAATGGGAGACTCGGACGGGGACATGGAGAACAACCCAAGCTCCTTAAACTTATTATTATTGTTAATATTATTATTATTATTATTATTAATAAAGCGAGGCAGGAAAGTGCTTCTCCTTTTAAAATCCCCTCCACTCCCTACACACACACACACACACACACACACACACCTCTTAAAACCTTTCCCCAAGAATGTTTCTTTATAGATGGACTTCATTGAAATGTTTGTTTTTCATAAATCAAGTGTAATATAATTTTTTCTTTTTTTCTGTTGTTTTTGTTTGTTTGGGTTTTTTGTTTGTTTGTTTGTTTACTATTCCCACTCAGCACTCAGAGACACAAAAATACTGTAAGTCTCAATTAACAGCAGAATCTCAGAGGAAAGCTGTTTGCAATCCTAATCCAGCTTTGGAGGAATAGAGATGGTCAATTAACAATCAAAAAGAGGAATTTTGCCTCTTGTTTTTTACCACCTGGTGAATCAGCCATAATGCACGTACTCCGCGCAGCCTCTTGTTTTCAGTATGTACTTTGAGATGCTAAGGGTCTTGATTCTTGAGCCTTCTACTCGGACTAAACTCAAACAGCAGTCCCCAGTGATTAGCCTCTTACATTCTTACATAAAGTGTTGATGGATGACTGTACATTTCAGTGATTTGAAAAATACCTGACAAACATTTGACACTGTTTATTTTATGTTGGAAGAGATGACATAAGGGAGATCATGGTGTGAGTTTTATAGCTACTTTAATGATACATACCTCCAGTTTTCATTTGTCTTGAGATCCTGAGTTCATTCCCTGTGAATCAGAGTGCACCAGCCCCTCTCCTGTGAGTGGTTAAAAGAGAAGAGGGATAAACCAACCACCAGCATACTAGGGCAAATCTGGACAGCAGGGTTTAGCAGGTTCCTATGTTGCTCCCAACTCCCATTATCTTTTCTCTCGTGCAGCCAGTTCGCCCATTCTCTTCCTGTTACTTGCTCCAGGGATAGGTAAAAAATATATATATATCTATATATATGTTCCATCATTAGAAGATGGAAACTATTATACCACTTGGTATGTGCAGTCAAATATCCAAAAGGGGGAAGTACTGCTTAAAGAAATACCTGTAAGCATTAAATTCTCTCCTTTATTTGTACATTTTATATAGATAAATTTTTGAAGTACTAATTAGGCATTAAATTTTTTCAAATGCACAGGTTTGTTGTTTTTTTTAATACACTTTAATTGACTTTCTCAATTAAATGTGTTAGGTAGAAAACGGCAGAATTCCACATCTTACCGCTATCAATTCTGAGCATGTGCAAGGCTGTGTAGGACCCAGTTTCTCTGTATATACTATTCCAGTTCCCAATCATCTATGTAGAAAGTGCACTGTGCTGCCCTCTCCCTACATCTTCAGCTGTGTCATTGCTTCCTGGTTGGGGTGGGGATGGGGGGGTCGGGAGGGAGGTATCTTGGGTGGAGGGTGGGCCAAGGCAGAAGGAGAAGCTGTTGAAATGAGGGCCGTGAATTCAGTTTCTGTTGGTTTGCGGTTGTGTTTGGTTTCATTTGTTTCTTTTAAAAAAAAAAAAAAAATTCAATCGGGCAGCTCCCTTTTCCACAAGCCTTTTTGTGACTGTAGAACTATTGTAGAGAAAATGTTCTTTTCTATATTATAAAAGAAATTATCCAACACAATAATATTGGTACCTGTCATTTTTTCACTTCTGTTTAAAAAAAATGTATTTTTAGCAAGATAACTTGGGTAATCTTCTAAAAAAGAAATTTAAAAACTCACTGTTAGTGACTTTGATGCCTTTTAAAATAAGAGCTTTTTCATTTCATTCCATCTTTAAAATTTTTTATCTTTGTTGTAGAATATTAAAAACTATTTTAAGAAAGATAAAAATTCTCTTTAAAGAGATCTCTAGAGTGTGTGAATAGAGCTCCAGATGCCTCTAAAAGCCGCATGTACAAATGAAGCTAAGTCTATTCCTGTCTGTTTATATTTGCTTTTCCTGTTTTGTAACCTCTTTGTACTTTGTTCATGGTGACTTGTAAGCTACGGGGAAGGGGTGCCTAGATGCCTTTGTATTTCTCCATGTCATGCGCTCCTGGGCCAGTTGGTCTCCCTTCCTCTCCTTGTATGTAATATCACTTTTTTTTCCCCTTTCTAGCAAGTACTTTCAAAAGAACTCTGTACATTTTAACATAAAAAAAATAAATTATGTTGAGCCATTTTGGATGTCTGTCTTGCATGTGGAATTCTTCTCCCAAATATCTCGCCGGTTCTTTATAAATATTAGCCTTTTTCACATTTCTCATTATACAGCAAGTGTCAGTTCATGGCCTTTACTTTGAAATGCCAGTTTTCACTCATATGTGTGTTTAAATGCTGACAATGTAGATAGTTTTTCCTCTTCCAGTGCAAATGGTATCATGACCTCACTTTGGATTTTTGAGGGAAATCCATTTGAAAGCCTAAAGGGACTGTAATTCACTCAACCAAAGAACGGAAATGCAGTTGCACTAAAAAAGTAGCTCCTAGGATTGGAACAAAGCTGTTTTCTCCTCTCAGCTTACCTGATCATGTCATCGAGGGAGGTTTGTGCCAGAAATCGAGGTCCTGAACGTTAATGATCTTTTTCGATGTTTTCCGAGTTGTGGTACTTGGCCTCTCTTCATTTAGAAATTTGGATACAAGGTAGACTCCAGAAAATTAGATTTTCTAATCTAATTTAGAACTGACAGCTGGGGGTGGGGAGGTAAGGCAGGTACAAGGTTTAGCGGCCACACTTTCTTGATTTAGGATTTTACCAAGTGTCTGTGAATAGTACCGATAGCAGACATTTGTTCGCCTTCTCACGCCATTCAGGTTTTAGGCCATGTAGTCAGGTCGTCTCCAGAAAAAAAATGACTCGTTTCCCTTGATGTCCTCTGCTTACTTAAGTAACCATGATTTGGACCCAACAGCTGTCACTTGTACTATTGCAGTCATTAATGGACTGTCCCCAAAACAAGCTTCTTGTCTTTGCTACTACTGCACACTACGTGCTTTAAGTGAATTCAACATAAAGCAATTCTGATTTTTCTTTTTTTTTTTTTAAGATTTTATTTATATCAGAGAGAGAGGGCATAAGCCAGGGGAGAGGCAGAGGCAGGGGGAGAGGCAGAGGCAGAGGGGAAGTCTCCCTGCTCAGCTGGGGCTCAATCTCAGGACTCCATTAAGATCATGACCTGAGCTGAAGGCAGACACTTAACCAACTGAGCCAGCCAGGCGCCCCCAATTCTGATTCTTCTACGAAGGACATGTGACCCAAAGAATGTATGATACACTTTTTAAAGTGTTAACACCTCCTCTGTATTTAAATTACACTTAAAATATAATTTGAATAATGAAATTCTGTTTATAGGCAATTCATGAATGATCTCAGTAGAGGAGCTGGCTCATTTCTTTATTGTCTACTTTCTGACCTTTTCCCTCTATATCAGAAGGTAGATGTGGGAAGAAAATGATAACACACTTATTCATGTATGCTGAGAGCCTTGGCCTCTGCCCTGGTGTTAGAATCTTGTCCCACACTCAGTAACCAGGGTTCCAGGACATCTATCCCTGTTATGGCTCTCTGGGAATTGCAGGTGGTGCCCAGCTTCCTCTGTAGCATGGTGACAATGTGTATTCCCTGAGCGCCATAGTCTGTCAGGTAAATGATCCTTGCTTTTCCAGGTTCTCCCTGTTACAGCTGGGGTAGGGGACAGTGGCTTTTGTCTTTCCTCTTAATGTGCAATATACAGGTCAACGAGGATGAAAATAGAAAGGCAAACTGCTTGGCAGAACAGAGGAAGCAAGGTTATTATGACAGGTGGTGGGGAAGCAAATTTCATGTTCTTGATGTGATTTTCAAGAAAACAAAATTCAAGTGACGTGTTTCTGTCAATGAACTCAGAAGACCACATAGAGTAACATTTCTTATGTTGGCAAATGTCTAATCATCCTATTGAAAGCTGACAAGCCCCACAACAAAATTCAACTCATTTGTTAATAGATTTCTGCTAAAGGGCAAGAAGGGTTTGTTATATAAGTTGGTGTGGTTACCTAATGCAGCAAAGACCCATGGATTTTCTTTCCAAAGTGACAGCTACAAATTGGACTTAATGAGATTCCTTGCTATATTAATGAGGAGCCTGAATATTGGTGTGCCAATTACATAAGGCCTCAAAAAGGTGGCAGGTGTAATTTCCACCCAAAATAAGGAAAACCCTTGTGGTATTATGGGCTTTGATTTTTCGAGACCTTTCAAAACACTAGGCAGAGATAGTCTCTGCAAATTGTTTTCTGGTGATTTCTGTGAATAAACTTCAAGTGTGAGACTATATTCTTGTCATCAAGAAAAAATGTTCTTGCATTTAACTCTACTACACAGACGTCTCTCTGATAGCCACATTTAAGCGACATTCAAAAAAAAATAAACATTCTCTGAGATGACATGTTTATTTTTAACCAACTATTTTTATTTTATACATGTACAAAGATGAGCAAACAGATACAAGGGGCTGAACTGACATCGACTAGTCACTGGTACTTAACGCCTGGCCCTGCAGGGCTGGGACAGCGGCATTTCTGTGACCACGTATCAAGAAACTGACATCTGGTTGATGTTGGGAGACACACACCATTCAGATCATTTCTCAAGTTATTTAAGTTGGCCTTAGCTTTTTGAGCCCCAGAATTTTTGGAAACTTCATATAAAACCTTAAATTGGTATCCTAAGTTTAAAGTTTCTTATGAACAAAGTAA
The DNA here is from genome assembly GCF_020171115.1 of Neogale vison. Taxonomy (NCBI): domain Eukaryota; kingdom Metazoa; phylum Chordata; class Mammalia; order Carnivora; family Mustelidae; genus Neogale; species Neogale vison. The sequence goes on from NC_058101.1 coordinate 174,128,180, forward strand.
AGAAAAGCATTCATACATAAAATCTCTTTGCTGGGACTAAGGCTCTGCCCCACGTACAAGTTCTAATTGTTTAATTGATGTGTTGTTTTTCATAGAGTTGATTGGTGTAATTTTGTTTTTAAAGGAAAGTTAGAAAAGCGGCTGTAGTAAGTTATGTCAAAATGATTGAATTTGATCATAGTTTTCCAGGGAAAATGAGAACAGTTATATATTGAGTAAGAGGCAGCGATAGAGGATTTACTAAACACAAGGACCTCTAGCAATATAGAATAATTTCACCGTTTTTGAAAAATTTTGTCTAGCTCCTATTTAAGGAAATTAACTAAAATTGACTAGAACTCCTAAATTGACAGCCTCAAAGGAATCTTTATTGAAAGTTGTAAATCTGAAAATTGAGTAATGTGGAATATTGCAAGAACAACTTGATAAGGCCAAGGAAGTAATTCTATTAAAATTACAAAGGACGGGATGCCTGGGTGGCTCAGTTGGTTAAGTGGCTGCCTTCGGCTTGGGTCATGATCCCAGCGTCCTGGGATCGAGTCCCACATCGGGCTCCTTGCTCGGCAGGGAGCCTGCTTCTCCCTCTGCCTCTGCCTGCCATTCTGTCTGCCTGGGCTCGCTCTCTCTCCCTCTCTCTCTCTCTCTGACAAATAAATAAATCTTTAAAAAAAAATTACAAAGGACAAGTGTTGGAGAGAATGTGGAGAAAGGGGAACCCTCTTACACTGTTGGTGGGAATCCAAGTTGGTGCAGCCACTTTGGAAAACAGTGTGGGGATTCCTTAAGAAATTAAAAATAGAGCTAACCTATGACCCTGCAATTGCACTACTGGGTATTTACCCCAAAGATAGAGATGTAGTGAAAAGAAGGGCCATATATACCCCAATGTTCATAGCAGCAATGGCCACAGTCACCAAACTGTGGAAAGAGCTGAGATGCCCTTCAGCGGATAAAGAGGATATGGTCCATATATACAATGGGGTATTATGCCTCCATCAGAAAGGATGAATACCTAACTTTTGTATCAACATGGACAAGACAGGAGGAGATTATGCTGAGTGAAATAAGTCAAGCAGAAAAACGTCCATTATTATATGGTTTCACTTACTTGTGGAGCATAAAGAATAACACGGAGGACATTAGAAGAAGGAAAGGAAAAGTGAATTGGGGGAAATCAGAGGGGGAAACGAAGCATGAGAGACTGTGGACTCAGAAAAACTGAGGGTTTTAGAAGGGAGGGGGTGGGGGGATGGGTGAGCCTGGTGGTGGGTATTAAGGAGGACGCGGATTGCACGGAGCACAGGGTGTGGTGTATAAACAAAGAATCTTGGAACACTGAAAAAATAAAATTTAATTTAAAAGAATTACAAAGGAAAACAAAGCAGAAGAGACCCAAGCCAGGTATTACAGCTTATCTTCGTTGAGTTACTTCATTAGGGCTCCCGGCTATGTGGTGACTTTCACAGTCTGTTCCGTCCTCCTTGGTGCATCAGCTCAGTCTTCAGCTGGCTCCTCCCCACGCAGCCTCTGCCGTTCCAGGCATACCATGAAAATGTGAATGTGCCCAGAGAAGAGCAACTTGGTTCTCAACGTTTTTCTATTCCTGTTCTTCATGTGAAAATAGAGTATATTCAGAGTTCATAAAACGCGTACAGCTTCATGCATCCATTTAAAGTAAATACGTTGGTACAACCAAATCAGTTCCAAAAATAGTACAGCAGCCCAGGTATCTGAGGACCCCTTTCTGATTGCAATCCTCTCTCCCGACCAAAGATAATCACCAGACTTAAGCGATAGGTACTTCCTTAATTTTTAAAAAATATTTTACTACTTGGATATGCACTCTTAAACACCACAGTTTCATTTTTGACTGGTTTTGAACTTCATAGAAATGGAATCATGTGCAGCAGAGGGAATATAGTCAATAATATTGCAATAATCTGTATGGTGGTGGATGTGACCACACTCACCATGGTGAGCACTGTAGAATGTATAGAATTATCCAGTCACTGTGCCGTGCTCCTGAAACTAAAATAACTCTGTATGTCAACTGTATTTCAATAATGAAATTTTTTTTTTAAAAAATGCATTTTCACTAAGTTTACAGTACCTAAAATTTTAATTAAGACCTCATAGCTGTCTCCTGGAGTTTAAAAGTCTATTTCAGGATTAAAATTAGATCATGAATTTTAAAAAAGCCTGTAACACAAATGGAATAATTTTCTAGAAGTTGAGATAGTCTAAAAATATTTGACAATTTTACAAACCTAAAAATACATGTACTAAATCTTAAAAAAAAAAAAATTCTGCACTTTGCATCTGGTTTCCCTCAACATGATTGTGAGGCTTGTTCTTGTTGTTGTATGTCACTATGATTTCATTTATTTTCATGACTATGTTATATTCTATCATGGGACTGTACCAAGTGTATTTATACCTTCTAAAGTTGACATAGATTTAGGTTATTTCATGGATGAAAGACCTCAGTGTGAGACATGAATCCATCAAAATCCTAGAGGAGAACATAGGCAATAACCTCCTTGACATCGGCCACAGCAACTTCTTTCAAGACACATCTCCAAAGGCAGGGGAAACAAAAGTGAAAATGAACCTCTGGTATTTCATCAAGATAAAAAGCTTCTGCACAGCAAAGGAAACAGTCAACAAAACAAAGAGGCAACCTACTGAATGGAAGAAGATATTTGCAAATGACACTACAGTCAAAGGGCCGATATCCAAGATCTATAAAGAACTTCTCAACTGACCACCCAAAAAACAGATAATCATGTCAAAAAATGGGCAGAAGACATGAACAGACCCTTCTCCAATGAAGACATACAAATGGCTAACAGACACATGAAAAAATGTTCATCATCATTAACCATCAGGGAAATTCAAATCAAAATCACATTGAGATACCATCTTACGCCAGTAAGAATGGAAAAAATTAAAAAGGCAAGAAACAAATGTTGGAGAAGTTGTGGAGAAAGGGCAACCCTCTTACCCTGTTGGTGGAATGCAAGCTGGTGCAACCACTTTGAACAGTGTGGAGATTCCTTAAGAAATTAAAAATAGAGCTACCTTATGACCCTGCAATTGCACTACTGGGTGTTTACCCAGAAGACAGAGATTTAGTAAAAAGAAGGGCCATCTGTACCCCAATGTTCATAGCAGCAATGGCCACAGTCACCAAACTATGGAAAGAGCTGAGATGCCCTTCAAAAGATGAATGGATAAAGATGATGTGGTCCATACACACAATGGAATATTACTCGGCCATCAGAAATGATGAGTACCTAACTTTTGTATGAACATGGACAGGACTGGAGTAGATTACGCTGAGTGAAATAAGTCAAGCAGAGAGAGTAAATTATCATATGGTTTCACTTACTTGTGCAACATAAGGAATAGCATGGAGGACATTAGGAGAAGGAAGGTAAAAATGAAGTGGGGGGGAATTGGAGGGGGAGATGAACCATGAGAGTCTATGGACTCAGAGATACAAACAGGGTTTTAGAAGGGAATGGGGTGGGGGCTTGGGTAAGTCCGGTGATGGGTGTCAAGGAGGGTACATATTGCTTGGAGCACTGGGTGTTATACACAAACAATGAATCATGGGAACACTACATCAAAAACTAATGGTGTACTGTATGGTGAATAACGAAAAAAAATTTAGGTTGTTTCTAGTTGGGGTTATTAGACGACGTGGCTATATTTAATCCTGTGTAGGTTTCCTGCACACCTTTGCAGACGTTTCTTTTAGTATACTCCTAGAAAGGGAATTGCTAGATGACAGTATGTAACTTCAACCGTACTAGATACTGCCAAACAGTTTTCAAAAATAACCATACTATTTTTTCCTCTCCCACCAGCAGTGTATGGGAGCTCCTGTTATAAACATTCTCCTCAGTATTCAGTATTTTCTCTAAGATTTTATTTATTTATTTATTTGTCAGAGAGAGAGAGAGAGAGAGAGAAAGCTCAAGCAGGCAGAGTGGCAGGCAGAAGCAGAGAGAGAAGCAGGCTCCCCACTGAGCAAGGAGCCCAACGTGGGACTCCATCCCAGGACCCCGGGATCATGACCGGAGCCGAAGGCAGCAGCTTAACAGACTGAGCCACCCAGGCATCTCAGTACTCGTTATTTTCAATTGTTTTAATTTTTGTCAATCCAGGGCATGTGTAGTGGAATCTCTTGGTGGTTATATTGTGCATTTTACTGAATTATTAATTACGTTGAGCACCTTTTCATGTGTTTATTGGCTATCTGAAATTTTGCGAAGTGTCTGTTCAAGCTTTCCCCTGTATTACTACTGAGTTGTCTTTTTCTTAGTGACTAGTAGGAGTACTTCATGCATTTTGGATGTGTCTTCTGTCAATTGCATGTAATACTCATATCTTTTCCCATTCTGTCACTTGATCTTTCATTTTCCTAATGGTGTCTTTTGGTGAACAGAATTCTTAATGTGATCCAGTTCAATATGATCTCCCTTTATAGGAGGGAGTTTTCTGCCTAAATAAAGAAATCTTTTCCTACCCTGAGACTATCATCATGTTCTCTGTAATTTTTACAGCTTCACTGTTTTTCTTACATAGTTAATTCTTTACTATACCTGGAATGATTTTCATTTATAGCGTGAGTCCAGGGAACAGTTTCATTTTCTTCCCAAGTAAATACACAATTCCAGCTCCATTAATCCATCTATCCCTGCTTGACATCATGCATCTAGATTCATAGATCTGTCTTGGGACTATTCTGGTCTGTATATCTCTGCTGGACTATTTATGCACTGGCCGGTATCTCTATCCTGCCTTAATTACTGTGGCTTTATGAGAAGTCTTGCTATTAAGTGAAGCAAGGCCTACTAAGTTGCTCTTCTTCAGCAGAGATTAACCCTTCCAGGCCTTCTGTATGTCCATATGTTGTTAGAATCAGCTTACCAGATTCCTAAACGGATCCTACTGACATTTTTTAAAAAATATTTTATTCATTTATTTAAGAGAGAGAGAGTGAGGGAGCACAGACTGGGGAGGATGAGAGGGAGAAGCAGACAGGGAGTCTGATGTGGGACTCGATTCCAGGGCTCCAGAATCATGCCCAGAGCCGAAGGCAAATGCTTAACCAAATGAGCCACCTAGGTGCCCGATCCCATTGACATTTGATTGTGATTGCATTGATCCTCCAAATCAATTTGGCAAAAATTGATATCTTAACAGTATTGGTGGTCCCATTCATTGAACATGATATATTTATGTAGAGTTCTTTAATTTCTATCAAAATTTTTGTACTGATTTCCACACAGAGCTTCTGCGCTTTGTTACTTTATTCTTGGGTATTTAATATTTTTGAAACTATTAAAAATATTAACTTTTTAAAAAGATTTATTCATTTTGGAGAGAAAGAAAAGAGAGAGAGAGTAGGGGAGGGGCAGAGGGAGAGACTCTTCAAGCAGATTCCCTGCTGAATATGGAGTCCCACTCGGGGCTCCATCCCACAACCCATGAGATCATGACCCAAGCCAAAACCACGACAGGATGGTCAACCAACTGAGTCATCCAGGAGCCCCTAAAAAACTAACTTTTAAAAATTTACTTTCTGTTTATTTTTGGTGTACAGAAATATCAGTGATTTTTGTATTTTAACCTTGTATCCTATAACCTTATTAACTCACTTAATAGTTCTAATAAGTTACCTACAGATTCTTCTTTTTTTCTTTTTCTTTTTAAGATTTTATTTATTTATTTGACAGAGAGAGACACAGTTAGAGAGAGAACACAAGCAGGGGGAGTGGGAGAGGAAGATGCAGACATCCCACTGAGCAGGGAGCCTGATGCAGGGCTCGATCCCAGGACCCTGTGATCAGGACCTGAGCTGAAGGCAGCTGCTTAATAACTGAGTCACTCAAGCACCCCACCTACAGATTCTTGGTTTATTTATCTATATTGTCACATCATCTTGAAAAATGTGAGTTTTATTTCTTTTCCAATTTTTATATCTTTCTTCCTTTTTCAGCACTGGGTTAGATCTTCAGCACAATGTTGAAGAGAAGTGGTAAAAACAGGCATACTTTTAATAGACAAAGGAAGAGTCATTGAATTCCTAATTTTTAAGTAGTTTTATCATGAGTGGACGCTGAATTTTGTGAAATGCTTTTTCTACATCTATTGAGAATTCTTACAGCTTTTTTTCTCCTATAATCTGTCAATATGCCCAAATGTTGACTGCTTTTCTAATGTTAAACTAACATTTGGGAAGATATATGGGTAAATCTAAGCAATTATACACACACACACACACACACACACACACACACAAAATTAGAATACAGGATGACAATTCAAAGGTTTTATTAATTTATTTGTCAGAGAGAGAGAGAGAGAGCACCAGCAGGGGGAGCAGCAGGCAGAGGAGGCAGAGGGAGAAGCAGGCTCCACACTGAGCAGGGAGCCCAATGTGGGACTTGATCCCAGGATGCTGGGATCAAGACCTGAGCCAAAGGCAAATGCTTAACCAACTGAGCCACCCAGGTGTCCCACAATGGAACAACTTAATGTGAATTAGAAGAGGATAAATTGAGTTAGAGTGTTTTACTGTCCTTACATTGTCCTAATATTAGCTATCAGTAAGTTTAGGATGCATATTTTAATTTCCAGGAGAATCACTAAAGGAATAGAAACAGAGTATATAAGTTCCAAAATAGTAGGTGGGGAAAATGAAATGATAAAAAATAATAATAAATCCCTAGGAAGGGAGCAAAGGAGAGAAAAAAAAATCGATTAAGTAGAAAACCCACAATAAATAGACTTAAAAGAACTTAAAAATTTCATAATATGCTGCTTATAAGAGAAAAAGAAAAAAGGTAAGACTACCAAAATTTTTTAAATAAAAAAATAGAAAAAGACATGTCAGGAAATTACTAACCGAAAGCAAGCTACTATAGCTATATTAATATGAGGCAAAATAGATTTTAAGGAAGAAGGATTAGTAAGATAAAGAGGTTTACTTAATGGTAAAGTTTTAATTGACCAGTAAGACATCAAAATTATAAATTCATATACCCTTATTAACAATTCCAAAATATATAAAGCAAAAAAAGGGCAGGACTATAATAAATTTTAAAAATCTATAGTCAGAGTGGCAGATTTTAAAAAATTAATCAACTTTATTTATTAGAGCAGTTTTAGGTTCACAGTAAAATTGAGTAGCAGGTACAGAAAGTTCCGATACAAGCCCTGTTTCCATGCATGCAAGCCTCTCCCGCTATTGACATTCTCTACCACTGAGGTTCATTTTTGAAAACCGATGAACCTACACTGACACATCATAATCACCCACAGTATGTAGTTTACATTAGGGCTCCCTTTTGACGATACACATCCTATGGGTTTTGACATGTTCCACCTTTGTAGCAGTATACATAATCGTTCCAACGCCCTAAAAATCCTCTGTGCTCTCCTGTTCATTTTTTCTCTCCCCTAATCCCTGCCAACCATGGATATTTTTACTGTCTTCATAGTTTTGCCTTTTCCGCAATGCTCTATAGTTAGAGTCATACAATCTGTAGCCATTTCATATGGAGTCCTTTTACTTATAATACACATTTAAGTTTCCTCCATGTCTTTTCATGGCTTGAAACTTCTTTTTAATGTTGAATAATATTCCATTGTCTGGATGTACCACAGTTTATCCATTCACCTACTTAAGGACATCTCTGTTGCTTCCAAGTTTTGGCAATTATGAATAAAGCTATTATAAACATCTGTGTGTAGGTTTTGTGTCATCTAAGCTGTTTTTCTTTTTAGTTTTTATGTAAATTCCTGTTAGTTAACATACAGTGTAATATTAGTTTAGATATGCAGTGCAATGATTTCACATATTTCTTTGACAGAGAGAGACACAGGTAGAGAGAGAACACATGCAGTGGGAGTGGGAGAGGGAGATGCAGACATCCCACTGAGCAGGGAGCCTGATGCAGGGCTTGATCCCAGGATCCTGTGATTTCACATAAATTTTCAATTCATTTGGGTAAACCCAAGGACTGTTATTGCTGACTCATATAATAAAAGAATAGTTTAGTTTTGTTTTTTTCCCCCAAATTTTATCTAAATTCTAGTTAGTTAACATATAGTGTAATACTGGTTTTAGGAGTAGAATTTAGTGATTCATCACTTACACATAACACCCAGCACTCATCCTCCTTAATACCTCCTTAATACCATCCCCCATCCACCTTCCTCCATCAACCGTCAGTGTATTCTCTATCATTAAGAGTCATTAAGAGTCTCTTGTGGTTTGTTTCCCTCTCTCTTTTTTCCCCCTTCCCATATGTTCATCTGTTTTGTTTCCTAAATTCCACGTACAAGTGAGATGATATGGTAAATACCTTTTACTTTACCTTTAAAGATTTACCTTTATGGTAAATCTTTTTCTGATTGACTTCCTTGGCTTAGCTTCATACTCTCTGGCTCCATCCACATCGTTGCAAATGTCAATATTTCATTTTTTGATGGCCAAGTGATATTCCATTGTGTGTACATTTATATATATGTGTGTGTGTGTGTATAAATATATATATAAATGTGTATATATATACACACACACACACGTGCTTCCTATATATGTATTTATATATAGGAATATATATATATATATATATATATATATATATATATATAATCACCTTTTCTTTATCCATTCATCTGTTGATGGATATCTGGGCTCTTCCCATAGTTTGGATATTGTGGACATTGCTGCTATAAACACTGGGGCACATGTACCCCTTTAAATCTGTATCTTTGTATCCTTTGGGTAAATACCCAGTAGCGCAGTTGCTGGGTCGTAGGGTACCTCTATTTTTAACTTTTTGAGGAAACTCCATACGGTTCTCCAGAGTTGCTGCACCAGTTTGCATTCCCACCAACAGCGTCAGAGGGTTCCCCTATCTCCGCATCCTCACCAACATCTGCTTCCTGTGGTGTTAATTTTGGCCTGTCAGGTGTGAGGTGGTATCTCACTGTGGTTTTGATTTGTATTTCCCTGATAGTAAGTGATGATGAACATCTTTTCATGTGTCTCTTAAGCATTTGTATGTCTTCTTTGGAAAAATATCTATTCATGTCTTCTGCCCATTTCTTAACTGGATTATTTGTTTTTTAGGTGTTGAGTTTGATAGCTTTATAGATTTGGATACTAACTCTTTATCTGATATATCATTTGCAAATTTCTTGTCCCATTCTGTATGCTGCCTTTTAGTTTTGTTGACTGTTTCCTTCACTGTGCAGAGACGTTTTATCTTGATGAAGTCCCAATAGTTCATTTTTGCTTTTGTTTCCCTTGCCTTGGGAGATATGTCTAGCAAGAAGTTCCTGTGGCTGAGGTCACAGAAGTTATTCTCCTCTAGGATTTGATGGATCCTGTCTCACATTGAGGTCTTTCATCCATTTTGAATTTATTTTGGGGTATGGTATAAGACAGTGGTCTAGTTTCATTCTTCTGCATGTGGCTGTCCAGTTTTTCCAACACCATTTGTTAAAGAGACTATGTTTATTCCATTGGATATTCTTTCCTGCTTTGTCAAAGATTAGTTGACTATATGGTTGTGTGTCCATTTCTGGAGTCTCTATTCTGTTCCATTGATCTGTGTCTGTTTTTGTGCCAGTACCGTACTGTCTTGATGACTACAGCTTTGCAATAGAACTTGAAATCCGGGATCGTGAATCCTTTGGCTTTTCTTTTCTTTTTCAGGATTGCTTTGGGTCTTCAGGGTCTTTTGTGGTTCCACACAAATTTTAGGATTGTTTGTTCTATCTCTGTGAAAAATGCTAGAGTTATTTTGAGAAGGATTGCATTAAGAGAATGTTTAGTTTTGTAAGAAACTGCCAAACTATCTTCCAATGTGAATGTACCATTTCGCCTTCCTACCAACAAAGAATGAAAATTCCTGTTGCTCCACATCCTCGCCAGCATTTAGTATTTCTATTCTGTATTTCTGTATATTCCAATAGTATCTTGTATTAATTTGCAATTCCCTAATGGCATGTTAAACATCTTTTCATATGGTTATTTGCCATCTGTATGTTTTCTTTGTTGAGATATCTGTTCAACTCTTTTACCAATTTCCTAATTATTATTCATTTTCTTATTGTTGAGTTTTAAGAATTCTTTATATATTTTGGATAATAGTCCTTTCTCAGATACATCTTTTGCAAATATTATCTCCCAGTCTGGCTTGTTTTCTTTTTCTCTTAACATTGTCTTTCACAGAGCAGAATTTTCAATTTTTAATAAACCAAGCTTATCAATTATTTCTTTAATGGATTATGCCTTTCATTTTGTATCTAAAAAGTCATAGCCATACCCAAGGTCTTCTTGGTTTTCTTTTATTTATCTTCTGGGAGTTTTAAAGTTTTGCATCTTACATTTAGGTTTGTGATCCATTTTGAGTTAATTTTTGTGAAAGGTATAAGTTTTGCATCCTGATGCATCTTTTGGGGATGTGAATGTCCAATTGTTCCAATATCATTTGTTGAAAATATGATCATTTCTTTATTATATTGCCTTTACTTCTTTGTCAAACATCAGTTGTTTATATTTATGTGGCATTATTTCTGTCCCACTAATCCATTTCTTTTGCTTGGTTTTGTTTTTGCCAATAGCACACTGTCTTGACTACTTTGTAGTTTTATATTAGGTCTTGAAGCTAGGCAGTGTCAGTTCTCTGACTTTGTTCTTTGATATTAAGTTGGTTTCTTAAGTTTATTTTGTTGTTTTGTTTTTGAGTTTTGCCTCTCAGTATAAACTTTCAAATCATTTTGTTGATATTTGCAAAATAGCTGGCTGATATTTTGATTTTTATTGTACTGACTCTATAGATCAAGTTGGGGAAAATGGACATGTTGACTATATTGAGACTTCCTATCCATGAATATGGGATATCTCTTCATTTATTTAGTTGTCTTTCATATCTTTCCTCAGAGTTTTGTAGTTTCCCTCATACAGATCTTTTACATGTTTTGCTGAATTTATACCTAAGTATTTAGTTTGGGGAGTTGCTAATGTAAATGGTAGTGTGTTTTTAATTTTAAATTCAACTTGTTCATTGCTGGTATACAGAGAAGCTCAAAGTGGTAGATTCTAAAATACTTTTTTTTCTTTTTAAACTAAAAAAAAAAAGAGATTTTATTTATTTATTTGAGAGAGAGAGAAGGAGAGAGAGTGAGAGAGAGCATGAGAAGGGGGAAGGTCAGGGGTAGAAGCAGGGAGTCCAGCTCAGGACTTGATCATGGGAGACCAGGATCAGGACCTGAGCCAAAGGCAGTCACTTAGCCAACTGAGCCATCCAGATGCCCTGATTTTAAAAGACTTTTAAAAAGTAAATGACAGAGCTAGCAAACAGTTTTACCAGTCATACTATAAAGACAGATCTACCAGTCATGATATAAAATAATTGAACAAGATTAACAAAATTGTCCTAATAAACAAATACAAAATGCAGCATGCAAAAAATAACAAAATATACATTATCTTTAAAAATTGCACCTAGTGGGGCACCTGGGTCATTCAGTTGTTAAGCCTTTGGCTCAGGTCATGATTCCAGGGTCCTGGGATCAAACCCTGCATCAGGCTTCCTGCTAGGCAGGAAGCATGCTTCTCCCTCCCCCACTCCACCTGCTTGGGTTCCCTCTCTCACTGTGTCTCTCTGTCAAATAAATAAATAAAATCTTTTAAAAATAAATAAATAAAATAAAAATTGCACATACTAAGCAATAGAGCACGGTTCGACAAATACCAAAGGATTGAAATCACACCAAGTAAATCTTCTGACTATTACATGATTATGCTAGAAATCTGTAACAACAATAACAACAGCAAACTAGAAAATCCCCCATATGTTTATAAATTAAGGAATATGCTTTTATATAATTCATGGGCCAGGGAAAAATAAAAATTGGAAAATATTTTGAGCTGAATTATTTGCAATCCATATGAAATAGTGAATCTAAACAAAGATCAGGGCACCTGGGTGGCTCAGTGGGTTAAGCATCTGACTCTTGATTTGGACCCAGTTCATGATCTCAAAGTTGTGGGTTCAAGCCCTGTATTGGGTTCTATGCTCAGCAGGGAGTCTGTTTCTCTCCCTCTTCCTCTCCCTCTGCCCCTGCCCCTGCCCCTATCCTGCTCTCTCTCAAGTAAACAAATTTGGGAAAAAAAAGATCAACAAGTGTTGCTAGCATCACAAAAAGAGAGACATCCAGGATATCATATATTTTTACATCACCTATGAAAATATTCTGACCAGAAAATCAACCTGATTTTGAATAAACCTCAATCTATCAGTTTATAGGAAATGCAAGAGATAGAAGAACATGTTAAACACCACCACAGTGATGCAATCAACAAAATCTGGAATATGAGAAATGTTACCAGATGAATTCCCGAAGTTCTCTCGATAGATAAATTGCAAGGAATAATAAGAGATAGGAGGTGAGGGGAACAGCCATGTGGTGGGAATTTACAGATTAAGAGATTTAGGAGAGATGTGAATAAAATGGAATGTGTGGACCTTGTTTGAATCCTGATTCTAAGCAATTAATTTAGTAATCTACTTATCATAGTTGGAAATTCAAACACTGCATATTTGATACTAAGAATTTGATATACCTAAGTGTGTTAAATTATGCTTTATGATATAATATATTTTAGAAGATTATTTTCTATTCAAGTTAAATGTTAAAATATGTACAGATGAAAGGGTATGCAGTCTGGGGTTTGCTTCAAAATAATTCAGTATTGATATAAATAAAATAATATTAGCAGAGAGTTGACAATCATTGAAACTAACTAATGAATATACAGGAGTTCATGATATTATTCTCTATACATTTGAATACATTCAAAATTTTTCATGATTAAAGTGTTTTTAAAAATCACTACATACAAAGAAGTACTTTGCAAAAGATGTATGGCCTTAATTAAAATACATATATTTTAGAGTACTTGGGTGGCTCAGTCATTTGGACCTCCGACTCTTGATTTCAGCTCAGGTCATGACCTCAGGGCAATGGGATTGAACCCCGCACTGGGCTCCATGCTTGACAGGGCGTCCGCTTGAGATTCTCTCTCTCTCTCTCTCCCACCCTCTGCTCCCCTTCCTGCTCTTGTGCTCTTTCTCTCTCTCTCAAATAAATAAATCTTTAAAAAATAATAATAAAAACCAAATAGAGTACATATATTTTAAAAGGAGTGAAAAATGAATGGCCATTATGCTCCCACCAAATTAATAAACATGAAGAAGACAAAAAATATATAAACTATTGGTGAGAATGTGAAGTACCTGGAATTCGTAAACTACTGATGGGAGTGTAAATTAGTACAACTACTTTTGGAAACATCTTAGTACTTTCTAGTACAGTTGAATATATATATATATATATATATGCACACACACATATATATATTCTCTGGTCTCCCTTTCTCTCTGTCTCTGTCTCTGTCTCTCTCTCTCTCTATATATATAAATAATCTTATGACCCAGCAATTCCACTGTGTTGTAAACCTAGAGAAGTATATGCACGTGTGCTCAGGGACACATGTATAAGAGTATTCACAACAATAAAATTTGTAAGGGCCGAAAACAATCCACATATCCTCAACAATAAAATGGACAAGTAATTTGCAGTAGGTACCTACAAAGGAATTCTACATGCTGGTGCAAATGAAAGGACTACAGTTGCCTGCAATGAATGAATTTTAGGAATAACGATGAGCAAAAGAAGGCAAACAAAATATATGTAGGACACTGAAGACATGAACCATAAAATAATTGATAAATTGGATTTCATCAAAATACAAATTTTCTCTTCACCATTAAAACATGAAAAGTCTGGCCACAGGCCAGGAGATATACATATTTGCAATACATAATCTGACAAAAGATTTGTACCCAGAATATATAAATAATGCTTATAACACAATAAGACAGACAATCTAATTTTAAAAGCTAGGCAAGAGACTTGAGCAACACTTCAATAAAGAACGTATACAAATGGGGGCACCTGAGTGCTCAGTGGGTTAAGCCTCTGCCTTTGGCTCTGGTCCTGATCTTGGGGTCGTAGGATCGAGCCCTACATTGGGCTCTCTGCTCAACGGGGAGTCTACTTCCCCATCTCTCTCCCTGCCTGCCTCTCTGCCTACTTGTGATCTCTGTCTGTCAAATAAATAAATAAAATCCTTTAAAAAAAAAAAGGCATACAAATGACCAATAACGTGTGAATTACTAGTCATTGAGGAAAGGTAAACTGAAACCACACTGAGATACCACTTTACACACCTAGAACGGAAAACCTTACTGCATGTTGAAAAAGACTTGGAGCAGTTTGAACTCTCAGACACTGCTGGTGGGAATGGAAAATGGTACAACCACACTGAGAAAGAGTTTGACAGTTTCTTACCAAGTTAAACACAAATTTACCACATACTTCCCCTTGAACCGACTCCTAGGTATTTACCCAGGGAAAATGGAAGCCTCTGTCCACCAAAGATTTATACACAACTTTCATAGCAGCTTGAATCACAAATGAGTGCAGTGTCCATCAACTATGGAGTTTGTTCAAACGTGGGTAACCATACAACGGGACACTTGGTCTGAAATAAGGAGGAAATCTTCTGACATAGTATTGACAACATAGACGAATCTCAAGACCATAATGCTGAGCGAAAGAAGTCAAAGTCAAATGAGTACTTTTTGCATCATTCTGTGTACACATAAAAATAAAAAACTAACTTCTAGTGACAGAAAGTGGACTAGAGGTTGCCTCAGAGTGGGGGAGGAATTGACCACTGTGAGTCACAAGGGACTTCTTCAGGTGATGGAAATGTTCCATATCTAGACAATACTGACCAGACTGCACATGTAAGATGAGTAAATTTTGCTATATATAGATTTTATCTGATTATATCTGATTTTTAAAGATTTTATTTATTTATTTGTCAGAGAGAGAGAGAGCAGGAGAGTACACGTGGGCAGAGAAGCAGGCACAGGCAGAGAGAGAAGCAGGCTCCCTACTGAGCAAGGAGCCCAATGTGGGACTCAATCCCAGGACCCTGGGATTACAACCTGAGCCGATGGCAGTGGTTTAACCAACTGAGCCACCCAGGCGTCCTGATTAAATCTGATTTTAAAACAAAACAAGAGTTGTTCAAAGCAGCATTATTCACATAGCCAAAAAGTGGAAAGTGCCTAGTGTCCACGGATGGGTGAATGGATAAACAAGCGTGTTACAGACATACATACAACGTGGTGTTGTCCCGCCTTAAGAAGAGCATTTTGAGGGGCGCCTGGGTGGCTCAGTGGGTTAAAGCCTCTGCCTTCAGCTCAGGTCATGATCCCAGGGTCCTGGGATCGAGCCCCACATCAGGCTCTCTGCTCAGCAGGGAGCCTGCTTTCTCCTCTCTCTCTCTCTGCCTGCCTCTCTGCCTACTTGTGATCTCTGTCAAATAAATAAATAAATAAAATCTTTAAAAAAAAAAAAAGAAGAGCATTATGACATGGTACAATGAGGATAAAACTTGACATTATGCAAGGAGAAAGCAACCAGACACAAAAGGACGAATATGGTATGATCCCACTCCCATGAGGAACCCTGAACAGTCGGATTCATAGAGACAGAGCAGAACGGAGACCAGCAGGGAGAGGCTGGGAGGAGCGGGACGGGGAGTTAGGGTTTAGTGCGTGCTGAACTTCAGTGTGGTAAGATGAAAAGGTTCTGGACATGGATCGTGGGGATGGCTTCGCCACAGCGTGAGTGAATTTGGTGCCACCAAAGACTTAACGATGCTTAACATGGTAAAATTATGGTCTGTATGTTATGACCATTTAAAGAGAGAGAGAGCGAGAAAAAGGAGAGTTGGGACCAGTGTTTTCTTCCTAGGTCTTCTGGGAGATTGCCCTGACGGCAGGTCTGGGCTGTGGGAAGTTGGGAACTGCCACCCAGCAGAGCAGCTCTGGGGGATGGATGGGAGAAGAGCCGGGAAGCCGCCCACAGGCTCGTGGGAAGGATAAAGATGGAACAACGAGAAAGAAATAGAGCCATCTTAACCAGCGTGACGCTGGCGCGGACGTGAGTCCTTCAAGGTCCTGCCAGGAGATGACCGGGACTCGGGGAGACGGGTGCAGGGGAAACGCAAAGCAACCAACGAACGAAGAGCGTAAAAATGCTGGGCTTCGTAGCAGTTAACTAGTGATTAATAGGAACGAAGACATCCCCTCATTAAAGAACTAAAACTGCATAAAAGGTCATGCACACAATGAGAAGTTAAAGCCCTACTTCCTACTTCCTTTTTCCCTTCCCTGAGGGCAGCCTAGTTAGGAATTCCCTTGTGTCTTTCCAGACATTTTCTCTGCGTTTCTAAGCATAGAAATATTGGTCTGCAAATAAGTGTGTGGCTCTCTGCAATAGCTCCGTTCTCTTGTTTTTTGACCCCAGTGGAGCCTCCCACCTGGGAGGAGCGCTGTTCCTCATCGTCCTTGTAGTTCATTTGCTGGATCTTGGAGAGCTTGTACACATCCCGCACGACCTGGGCATCGTTTTCCACTGTGTGGCCATGTTTCATCACGCATCTGGGCTAACTCATACGGCTTTTCACTTTTCCCTGCGGCCTCTAGGTTTGGCTGCGCAGTGGGCCAGCGGGAGCACGGGTGCTCAGTACCACCACGACGCCCTCCGCCCGGGGCCATGCCAGAGATAGGCTCGGTAGGTACCTGAGCCTGACTGAAGTGACCTCCGCCGGGGACATTACTCAAATTCTCCGGCCCCCAAAACCGCCCTGCTCTTATGTTTGCTTTCCTTCTACTCCTTCTCTCTTGTGTTTTTCCTCTTGTTCCTTTTCTCTTTTATTCACCCTGCTCTGCTTCCTTTCCTCTGAAATGCCTTTGAGGAAGTGGCTGGCTTCCCATGCCCTCTGTCCTTGCTCTGGGCTGCCCCGTCACCCGGGGGTGGGGGACGCTTTCACCTTTTGGTGGATGTGACCCCAAATCAAACCTCTGTTGAAAGGTTCAACAGAACACTCCGCACCTTATGTTTAGACAGATTTGAAACTCTTCATGCTGATCTATGTACCTCTCTGGAGGTCCGTGTTTGGTCTTGGGAGATGGGAAATGGATTTTAAATTTGCATGGCTTCATGGAATCTGAGAATATTCAAGATGGAAGGAGCATGCAGAGCTCCTTCTGCAAGCCTGGAGAGGGCAGGGGGTTCTTTTGTGGTTACACAACCTGATTGTCGTTTTTGAGGCTGTGTGTGATTGTGTGTATGGCAATATGTCTCATTCATTCACTCGACAAACATGGACTGAGTTCTATGCCAGACACTGGATGAGGCTGAAGGCTTAGCAATGAGGGAACGAGAGAGACGCGAGGAGCTGCGTTTCCACTTGCTGAGGCTCAGTGACTCACAGAGCTGATCCCTGGGCAGTGTGATGAGAAAAGAGCTATTTTGAGTTGCTGCCTTGGCGTTTGACAGTATGACAACCCTGCTAACATGCAGAGTCTGGGCATTTCTTTTTTTCTTTTTCTTTTTTTTTTTAAGGATTTTATTTATTTATTTTGGAGAGGGACAGAGAGAGCATGAGCAGGAGTAGGAGAAGACGGCAAGGGGGAGGGAAGGAGAGAAAAAATCCCAAGCAGGGAACTCCTCCGCCCGGGAGACCAGCTGAAAACCAAGAGTCCAATACTTAAATGATTGAGCCACCCAGGTGCCCCAAGAGTCTGGGCAGTTATTTCATTTTATTTTCTTAAAAGATTTTATTTATTTATTGGAGGAAGAGAGAGAGGAAGAGAGCATGAGAGGGGAGAAGGTCAGAGGGAGAAGCAGACTCCCCATGGAGCTGGGAGCCCGATGCAGGACTCGATCCTGAGACTCCGGGATCACAACCTGACCTGAAGGCAGTTGTTTAACCAACTGAGCCACAGTAGGTGCCCGAGTCTGGGCATTTAGGTAGGAACCTGGGCTTAGAATCCTCACCCCAAGGTCCCCCTTTGCTTTTCTGGGGGCACCTATACAATCACCACTCAGAGTTGAGTCCACGCAAGTTAGTGACTTCCGTCCCAGTCACCTCCTTAAATGGTAGGTGTTTGCTTCCCTGCTCTCAGTCGGTCCCCTGACGGCTGCTGATCCGAGGACTGGCCTTCCCACTGCATGTTGCCCTCGCCCCCCACCGAGTTTCTGGGATCTGTAGGTCACCGATCCGTGACTTGACTTCCTTTGTAAGGGAATTGAAACCGTGCCTTCAATCCAAATGAGCTGGGGGTTCACCCTTCCCTAGAGTGGGAGCTCAGATACCATGGGGGTGGCTCATGCCCCCTCAGTCTGTATGTTCTTAACGCACTGACTCTAGGCCCCCATCAGAGGGGTTACTGGCTCCCCCTTGGGATGCCACCCCGAGGGCTGGGGCTGGATGCTCTTCTCCGCTCACTCACCGGTGAGGGCTCCTGACAGGTCTTTCCCTCCTCGTCCCTTCCCTGTGCCTGACCATTTCAGCACCTTTGTCCAGGCCCGCCTGTTACCTGTGTTGCTCTCTGTTTTAGGCAGGATCTTGCACTGGGACACCTGGCAAGGGGCACCTCAGGCAACCCTCACACTGAGATACCCCCTCAGCTGCACCCAGAAGTCTGTCTCCTCCCTTGAGCACCGCTGTCTCTGGGGCTGCCATCCTAGGATGTGTCAGGGAAACCTGGCCTTCTTTTGCAGCTCCTCTTGGCAGCCTTGAGCAAGTTTCATCCCCTCCCTGTGGCTGTTTCCTCCCTGGTAGGATGAGGGAGGGAGGATCGTAGAGGTGCCTTTTGGCTCTGATATCCCATGGTTCCGTCAGGGGTCCTGGGGGCCGCCCTCCTTCATGACATTGAAGTCCCGATGGATGAGGGGGACTCTCTCTGAAATCTTGGAATCCCGTTCTGTGATTACCTTTCCCCTGGGTCACAGGGGAGAGCAGAGGAAGCTGTAACAGACACCGAGTTGGGGGCAGAGGTGCGTGGGGCTGGTTTCCCTCCCGGACTCCTCCACATGGACCCTGTACCACCGCCCTGCCACCCTGTCCTTACACAAGCCCTTGATCCCAACACTGCAGCCCAGAGCAGCCATTTAGAGATTCTAAGGGGAAGAAATAAAAAGGTTACAAGAAGGCCTTTACCCAAAGAACACTGGGACAGTTATAGTCAACTCAGTTCTCGAACCCAGTGCTCAGACTAGTACTGTAGGAATGAAAAAGCGTACGTCTAGCCACATGTAGAAAGCTCCAGAGGAAAGCCATTATTAAAGATGCTGAATCCTTAAAAAGAAAACAATTTTTTAAAAAAAGGATCTGTGAGGGACACCTGGGAGACTCAGTGGGTTAAGCCTCTGCCTTCAGCTCAGGTCATGATCCCAGAGTCCTGGGGTCAAGCCCCACATCAGGCTCCCTGCTCAGAGAGGAGTCTGCTTCTCATTCTCTCTTTCTCTCTCCTCCTCCCCATCACTCTTTCTCTCTCTCTCAAATAAATAAAATCTTAAAAAAAAAAATACCTTTGAGCAAAGCAATCATCTTTCACCTTGTGCCCCCTCCTTTTACTCACTGTTTTTTGGCATCTTCAACTTTTTGTACTTTGAGTCTTCGTAAAGCAGGGCCCACAATTACTGAAAATTCACTGAAGGGGGAAAAAAGCTTCATTTATGCCTCTCAGAGTGTGTTTTTAAATACCAAACAGAAGGGCAAGAGGGAAAAAAAAATACATGCTTTCTGGTTCCAAAAAGAGGTTAAGAAACGAAAAGGCTTCTTACAGTTGAATTGATGGAAAAGGTACCAGGGAGAAAACAGTCTGCTAATAAATGAGCAAACGCATGTCATGAATGACGATGGCAAATGTTTTAGATGATGAGTCTATTTTCAAAGCTCATTTCAAAACCTTTAATAAAAATAATCAAACGAAGAAATAACGAGCACCAGGATGCTCTGGAGGCCTTGCAAACACAGGTGTGGCTTTAATGAATTAAATGTATGTGAATGATCTATGCTAATTGTATTTATATTGGCATAGGGCCTGCTGTATACCAGGCTCCGTGAGAGGCACTGCGGATAACTCAGTGAACAGAACAGACAGAAGCCCCTGCTCTCGTGCGGGCCTCCACTCCAGTGGGGCCGAGAGAGGAGACCACAGGACATTGCCACCGCACGTCGTGTGACAGAGCATGATAAGGGCTGGCAAGAAATATATAAACAGGAGAAGGGAGAAATGAAGGGCGTGGGGTAGAGGGGGGTGGGATTTTAGGTAAAATGGTGAGGGAAGACTGTTTCAGGCTGAACTGCACCCTGGGGCAATGGGGGCATTCACACGTTGAGGTCTGAACCCTCAGCCCCTCAGAGTGTGACTGTATGTGGGGATTGGGTCTTTACAGAGGAAAGTGAGATAATGAGATAATGAGGGTAGGTACCAAGCCCCTAGGACTGGTGACCTTGAAGAAGAAGCAACTAGAGCACAGGCAGAGGGAAAACCACAGAAGGACCTGGGGAGAAGGTGGCCACCTACGAGCCCAGGAGATAGGCCTCCGAAGAAGCCAGCCCTGCAGACATCTTGTTCTCGGGCTTCCAGCCTCCAGAACTGTGAGAAGATAAATTCCTGTTGTTGGAGACCCCCAGTCTTGGTGCTTTCATTGGATGCTCCAGCAAGCTAACTCACACAAAGACCTCACTGAGAAAGCAGCTTGTGAGTAGAGATCGGAAGCAAGTGAGAGGCTGAGTCAAGTGGGTGGGTGTTAGGGGATGAGACGGACAGCAGATGCAGAAACCCTGAGGCAGTAGTGTGCCCTGTGTGTCTGGAACAGAGTAGTGGAAGGTCAGGGAGGGGTCCCGGTATGCGGGGAAGCAGGGCAGGGTGGGGAGCGTTGTGAGGCAGTGTTGGCTTTTCCTCTGAGATGGGAAACTGTTGGAGGTTTTGAAAAGAGAAGTGTGACATGGTCTGACCTATATTTTGACAGAAGCATCCTGGGCTCCTGACTTGAGATGTCAGACGGGGAAGCAGGGAAAGCAGCGGAGAGACCATTGGCTGCCTCAGACGAGCACCCACAGGGACTTGATCGAGGGTGAGGCAGGGGGCTGGTGAAGCGCCACCCCTTTCCAGATGTATTCTAGGGCAGAGCCGGTGGGAACGGCTGACGAACGGCACTTGGGATCGTGTAGAAAGAGGAGTCAAGAGCTCTCCAGTGTTGTTGTTCTCAACATCCGGAGGAACAGAGTCAGAGTGGCCTTTATGTGGGATGGACAGGCCTGTGGGAGGGCAGGGAGTGGGGAGACAGCGGGGACTCTGCGCTGGGCGCATGGGGAGCTGCTGGGCTTAGGGCAACCTGTTAGAAATCCAAAAGGAGACGATGCTTCCATGGCTGGATGCTGGACCCACATTCGGGAGAGAGTGGAGCCTGAAGAAGTGTGTGTGGGAGCCTCCGACAGACGCATGGAGCCAAGCCCATGAGACCAGCTGGGCACCAGAGTATGGGCTGAAGGAAAAGGGTGGTCTGTGGAGAGAGCCCTGGGCTGCCAATAAGGAAAAGCAGAGAGGTGAGAGGGAGCAGCCAGACAGGTCAGGGGGAAGCCGGCCGGCCGGTGCCCCGAGAGCCGGCAGGTGCCCCGAGAGTCGAGGGCATCCGTGCTTGTGGAGGCAGGAGTGATCCGCTGTGCGGAACACCACTGCTGGGCTATATCATGTGGGAGACCAAGAGCTGCTCTGGAACGGGAGTCGGGGGTGGGCTGGGGCAATGGTCTGGAGAAGAAAGGGGAAGAGGTGCTGCAGACGACAAAGGCTGAAAATTGGTGCCAGGTATGCAAGAAAATGGCAAAGATTTTAAAAGAGGGCTGGGGCCCTATTTTGAAGCAGGATATTTGGCCATAAAGGGCCTGCAGCTTCTTTCCCTCCTTCACTTGCTTCCTCATCCGTCTTCATTCGCAGACACTTAACTGACACACATCCCTGGCCTAACATGGCACAAGGTGCTGGGGACGGGGGCACAAATACAGAGCACCGTGGGCCCCTCCTAACTCCCAGCCCGAAGCTGGGCACCTTCCATCCAGCCACTGGCCCCAGTTCTGGTGATGGGGTCTCCTCCGGTTCTTGGGGCCATTCTTTCTCAACTCTTTTGCTGACTCATCGTCCTCAACCCGCCAGGGACTGCTGTGTCCCCAGGATCTTCCCCCTTCTCTCCCATCAGTCTCTCAGAACTCCCTGCAGTTGTATGCAAGAGGATTTGTAGTGACACAGACAAACCACCTGGGTGGGTCACTCAGGGTGATGCTGGGACCGGTCACTTACCTGTGCTCTGTACCAACACGTCCTGTAACCCAGGCTGGAGATGAGGCTCCAACGAGACAGCGAACACAGCTCCGCACGGTGCCTGGTGCCCAGCAGGTGGTTAGTCATCGCCTTGTGGGTGAATGGGGTGTAGTGACGGTGACAGTGAGCTGAACCGAGAGTGACCAGTAAGATGGAGGGATGTGAATAGGGAGTGACTAAGCTTTGTGATAGGTCCTAACAACAGTATGCATGGAACCCAATGGCTTCTGGTGACTGGCATGTCTGGGAAGGCTCTTCCGTGCCTACCCCTTGTTGGATGGTTGGAATTGTGTGGGTGGAGGGGGCATCCGAAAGGAAGAGAAGGACAGGACCGTCCAGGCAGAGAG
The DNA here is from genome assembly GCF_020171115.1 of Neogale vison. Taxonomy (NCBI): domain Eukaryota; kingdom Metazoa; phylum Chordata; class Mammalia; order Carnivora; family Mustelidae; genus Neogale; species Neogale vison. Next base: position 174,150,876 of record NC_058101.1, read on the forward strand.
AACCCAGTTAGCGCTATGAGAGTGCAAGACACTGTCCTCTGCTGGGGACGGAATGAAGGAATGTGGGAGAGAGGACTGAATGCCAGAAGGGACCAAGCCAAGGGGAGCCCTAAAAGTCACTCTTGGGGATCCTTTTCTTCATTTGGCCGGTAAGTGGAAGGAAGCTCTGAAAGGCTTTTAATAAAAGAGGGAAGTGAGTATTATGCAGTGAATTGTGTCTTCTAAAAGATGTAGCAGTCCTAAGCCTCAGTACTCATGAATGTGACCTTGGGACTAGTCACTCATCTGTGTGTATAATATGGGACTATATTATTTAGAAAAAGGGTCTTTGCCAATGATCTAGTTATGAAGTACAGCACAGGAAATAGAGTCAATAAAATTTGCATGGTGACAGCTGGTGACGACACTTATCATGGTAAGCATGTGCAAGGTACAGATTGTCAATCAGTATGTTGTATACCTGAAACTACTAATACGCTTTAGAAGCTCTTTCAATTTTATTTATTTATTTATTTATTTATTTATTTATTGCTCTTTCAATTTTAAAAAAAAAAGCAAGCAAACAAGCAAACAAGCCTTATTGGCAAGAAATGACATTTGATCTAATATCTGAAGGATAAGCATGGGTTACATGGCTAAAGGGAACAGAGGTGGGCACGATTGTTGTTCTGTCTTCTAAGCTGTTCTAAATAAATTTGTTCTCCCTTCCACATGAAAGCCCTCAAACAAAATGCACATTTATCATTTAAAAAAATTTGCGGTCATTAGGTTGGGCCCTGGTTGGATGTGATTAGTGTCTTTACAAAAAGGGAAATTGGGGCACAGGGACAGACAGCACAGGGGGGAGACAAGGCAAAGACACAGGGAGATCACTGCCTCCAAGCCCAGGAGTGCCCCAGCAGCAAGAAGTCAGGAGAAGGGCGCTCGGGTGGCTCAGTCGTTAAGTGTCTGCCTTGGGCTCAGGTCATGATCCTAGGCCTGTGGGATCGAGCCCTGCATCGGGTTCCCTGCTCAGCAGAAAGCTTGCTTCTCCCTCTCCCAACCCCCCTGCTTGTGTCCCCTCTCTCACGGTGTCTCTCTCTGTCAAAGAAATAAACATCATTAAAAAAAGAGAGGGAGAAGAAGCTAGGAGAGACTCCTGGAACGTCCTCTTGCGTGGCCAGCAGAAGGGTCCCACCCTGCGGCACCTCCATCCCAGACAAGCTCGATTCTCCTACGTCTCGGGTGGGAATGCACATCAGTGTGTCCACTCTGGAAAAGCAAAATACATGTATTCCAGATGGTCCTGCAACTTCACTTCCGCGTCCACACCGAACACAGGTGCGGGCTTCTGTCTCCCCAGAGAAATATGGCGAGTGCGGAGTGCACAGCGGCTCGGTTCATGGTAGACTCCAAGTGGAAACCACCCAGGTCCACCGACGAGAGACTAGAGGAGCAGATTGCGGTGTGTTCATGCCATGCAATGTCACACCGTAATGGAAGAGAGCAAACTGCTGAAGTGTGCAAGACCGTGGATAAATCTCGTAGACAGAATGCGCAGGGAAAGGAACCCTGTAGAAAGGGCTCGGTGTTGCCCGATTCCATCCCAACGAAGTGAACCTGGGCAAAGTCCACCGAAAGTGACAGGTCTGAAGAGTGCCTAACTCTGGTGGGCAGTGTGGGGGGTGTGCAGAGAGAGAGGAGGGAGCCTGCTGAGGGCTGAAAATGTTCCCTGTCTCGATGCCAGTGGTGTCACATGGGGTACATTTAAGTTGTTGTGAATAGGGTGGGGCAGAGAAGAGGGGTGCTGTTGCAAGCTGTGTCTGTCTACTGACCCAGAATCTGCATTTTAAGAAGATCTCTAGATGCCATGAATGCACATTCAAAGTTAGGACTGGTTTTGAAGAAAGACTCTGTACTCCAGTGGGCAGTGGATTGGGCATGTAGAGGAAAGGAAGGTAGGGGAACTTCTTGGGATTCTGGCTCCAGAGAACAGATGAATAGTAATGCCATTAACTTGGACTAGATATACCAGGGGGGCTGGTGACTGGGACATCTGTCCCTGTCTAGGAGGCCTCGTGCTCACTGCTTATCTCGGTCATAGGGGGGCGAGGTCAAAGCAGGGTTAGAGTTTCAGTGTCATTGTCAGGTGGGTGCTAGTTGAACCCAAGGCTGAGACCATGGAGGGAGAAGTGATAAACAGAAAAAGGGCCAGACCGGAAGCATCTGTTAATGACCCCCAAACGGAACATTCAGGAGACAGGAGGACAGGAGAGCAGGGTCTCAGAAACTAGAGAAGTACGTAACTGGTCAAATGCTCCAGGGAGTTAAAGTCAAGACAGGAATGTGACTAAGGGTTCTGCAAGGTGGACACAGAATTCAGGGTGAGGAGTGAACTGACCCCCTCCTGGTGTCGTGGCTGTGAAAGGAAGAGGAAGGGTCATCCAGCGGCCGTGGCCTGTGGGGAATCCACAGGCCGCGTGGAAGGAGCTGGTGGAGAGACGCTCATGGAGATTTAGAAAGGAAGGGAGAATTCGTGGCTATATTTTCTGAGGAGGGGAGAGAGGATGAGTTTTGGAGGATAAACCAAAGAAAAAGCCTTCTTGAGAAGGTTGGTGTAGATGAGTATGAACGGTAAGGATGAGGAAGAAGTTGAGGATGGTCAGCCTGGTCGCTTCCATTTCTTCTCTGAAGTGGAAGACAAGGGTTTTTGTGGAGAGAGACAAAGGAGAGAGGAGGGCCAGAGTTTGAGGTGTAGAAGAGCACGCGGGGTTACCAAAGGACTCCGAATGCCCAGGTCAGTTCGAGTGGATACATGAATTTTATTCCAGCATTTTCCAAGAATGCAAATATAAAACATGTCCTATTTTTCTGTTTTCTCTGAGCACTTCAGCTTATAGGCTCTTTATTTTTATTTTTTAATTTTTTTGAGGAGGGAGGTGGGGGAGGGGCAGGCTCCCCGCCTAGTGCAGAGCCCGCGAGTGGCTCGATCTCACAACCCTGCAATCATGTCCTGAGCTGAAATCCAGAACTGGTGTATAGCGGACTGAGCACCCCACCGCCACCAAGGTGCCCTGGATTATAGGCTCTTTTATCTCTTCAAATTCTACCCTTGAAAATTCAATGATTAAAACAGTATGTTGCTTTTATTTGTAAACTTTGGACAGGAAATAGAAATTCTTTTTTTAAAATTAACATATAATGTGTTATTTGTTTTAGGGGTACAGGTCTGTAAATCATCAGTTTTACACAATTGACATCACTCACTACAGCATAAAACCTCCCCAATATCCATCACCCAGCCACCCCATCCCTTCCGCCCCCTCCCCTCCAGCAACCCTCAGTTTGTTTCCTAAGATTAAGAGTCTCTTATTGTTTCTCTTGCTCTCTGGTTTCATCTTGTTTCATTTTTCCCTCCCTTCTCCTATGATCCTCTGTCTTATTTCTCAAATTCCTCATGTCAGTGAGATCATAAGATAATTGTCTTTCTCTGATTGACTTATTTCACTTTGCATAATACCCTCTAGTTCCATCCGCGTTGTTGCAAGTGGCAAGATTTCATTTTTTTGATGGCTGCCTGGTATTCCATTGTGTGTGTGTGTGTATATATATATATATACACACCACATCTTCTTTATCCATTCTTCTGTTGATGGACATCTAGGTTCTTTCCATAGTTTGGCTATTATGGACGTTGCTGCTGTAAACATTTGGGTGCACATGCCCTTCAGATCATTACATTTGTATCTTTAAGGTAAATACCCAGTAGTACAATTACGGGTCGTAGGTAGCTCTATTTTCAACTTTCTGAGGAACCTCCATGGTGTTTTCCAGAGTGGCTGCACCAGCTTGCATTCCCACCAACAGTGTAGGAGGGTTCCCCTTTCTCCACGTCCTCGCTAACATCTGTTGTTTCCTGACTGGTTAATTTTAGCCATTCTGGTGTGAGGTGGTATCTCATTGTGGTTTTGATTTGTAGGAAATGGGAATTCTTGAGCTCAATATTCACCCTTGCTCTGAACTCCTGACATTGTTTTGGCAAGTATTAAAGGGGAGAAGTGAAAGTTCTCCTCAAATATTTAAAGGGATTCACACAGAAGAAGTATTCATGTAATTTCTACATCTCAATAGAGGGCAGAGCAGAGGCCAATGTGTACCTACTCTGGGGACATGTTTTGGACCCCAGGTAGGACAGAGAAGTGGCCCTTTGGGCAGGCCATCTGGGGAGTGAACTGGCCTGGGAATGTGCAAATAAGCAGAGAATCCAATTCTCCCATTGGCTGGGTGATGGAAAGGCAATTCCTTCGGATCCTGAGATTTTCTGAGCTTCCATCTGTCTTCCGGTTCCACCTTCAACACCCATGCCTAGTCGATGACCTTTCCTGGCTCAAACTTGAATTGAGCAACTGTGAGGTGTGACACTGTGCTGGACAGTTGGGACCCGTAGCGGGGACAGAGGAGGACAGAGGACAGGTGCTGGTAGACGCTTGTTGGCTCCATCTTTCCTAAAAAGGATGAAGGGTGTAGAGCCTGACTAGGGAGCATCTCCAGGCCTCGGGCTCAGTCTTGGTTATCAGCTCTAACATTGTCATAAAAGCACAGACCGTGGGTCTGTGGGTCTGGCCGTGGGTCTTGGGGAAGGTATTTTCTTCTGTCAGCACCTCAGTACCCTCACCTGTAAAATGTTGACCATCCTGATGGTGCCTAATCCTGAGGATTAAAACCCCAGGATTGCAAAACCCCAGGATTAACCCTGGGAGGGTTAAATATGTCCCAGAGCAATGTCTGGGACGTTCAACGTATTTTAGCTCTTTATATTATTTAGCCCAGGAGGGAGCTTTTATCTTGGGAAGGTTTATTAATTATTAATAATGTTTTTTTTTAAGAACGCAAATCAGTCTAGTTGCATAAACCCATCATAACAGAATGGGGTTGAGGGACCCAGTCGGAAATCTGAGGGCAGAAAGCAAAACTATAAAAATGGATCCCTTTCCCTCTTACTGTTTTAACAGCTAAAGTGAGTCCTAATGGTCACCAGAGAGAAAGAAAGAAAGAAAAGGGGCTTTTAGGGGCTGTCCCGTGCAGGGGTCTCTCACAGCTTCCTACGGCTGCTGTCCCATGCCTCTGAGTGCGTAGCCGGCCCTTGGCCTGAGTGCGCACAGGACTTGGGGGCAAGAAGAAAAGGCAAGAAGAGCCCAAGGAGAGGTCACAGCTCTGACCCATCCACCTGGTCAACAGATGTGTCTGTGGCTGTGGAGGAGGTGGCCCTCGGTGACCACAGAGGGGCTGTCTCTGGATGCCACCCAGAGTGCTGTGGGTTCTGTTTCTACAACCACCAGAGGACTAGACTGGCTCTTTGGTTGGCAGCCTGGGGATATTATTGAATGCACTAACTCACATAATTACTATTAACTTCTGCGCTGCAGGAGAACCCGCTGAGTCACTGGCAAAACCAGTCACTTGATGGTTTCCTTAAAGTCAGTCTTGGGGTTAGGCAACATGCGTCTGAATACGGACTCTGCCCCCTTAGATGTAGGACCTCAGGGAAGTCAGGGGAACATACTCAGCCTCAGTGGCCCCCTCTGGGAAGTAGGAGTAACAAGGCTTTTGTGTTGAGAAATAAATGTTATGTAAATGAGTAGCAGTGCCTAGGACATCTGAACTGTCGGTAAATAGATGATCGTTATTATTATCATCGTCTGGGACGTGAGAAGCCTCTAGAACTCCCTAGATGCCCAACACTGTCTGTCCTATGACCAGGAGGAATTAAGGCCCTCCAGCTGCTCTGATGTCCCCTCCTATGTCCTCATTGGCCCCTGACCTCTCTGCCCCCTCCAGATCAGCCTGTGGGAACACTTGCCTTCAGACAGCACAATCCCATTTTCTCCTTCTCAGTTTGCAATCTTCCTAATATATAATAGGATCCAGGGGAACTGCCCTATGAGGGAGCTCTGACATGGACAGGACTTTCATCTTTCCTCCATGGGGTTTTTGGAAATACAGGGCCAGAGCTGCCACCACTAACGGTGATCTGGGGTAGGGCCTTTTACTCACTGCCCTTGGTTCATTAATGATAACATTGCCCCTCTGTGTCTCAGATTTTTTTTTTTTTAATCTTCAGAAGTTTCCTAAGCGGATTTTGACATATAAGAGAAATCAGCGTGCACTGGTCTCACTGTTATTCTGTGTTGATTCCTTCTAACATGTAGATTGAGCCTCTACTGTGTGCCAGACAGCATGGTGAGCCAAACCAGACACTATGCCTTTCCTTACAGAGTTTAAAGTGTAGTGGGGGAGACGGGCTTGAATCAAAACCATCACACCAATGTAAACGTGTATTCACAGCAGGTGTTCTGAAGGGGGCACAGATGGTGTTATGATGAGATGGTAGAACTAGTCTAGTCGGGGGCTCCAGAAGGACCTCCTGAACAAAGTGAAGATCCCCTTGATGGGGATGAGTGAGTTGGAATGAACCAGATTAGGGCCCCGTTGAGAGGACCGTTAGAATGGGACAGAGCAGTCTCGGCAGGGGCAACAAGGACAGACGCCCCATGGAGGGCCAGCACTGAGCAGTTGAGGCTGGAGCACTGTACCAGGATGCACCTGGGGTGAGACCAGCCAGTGCTGGGAAGAGCCTGATCATTCAGATCCTCATAGGCCAGATAGAAGGTTTTGACCTTTGTTCCAGAAGCCAAAAAGAAGGATGGTAAGCTGAGAAGAGATAATGATCAGATGTGTATTTTGAAAAGATGAGTGTGACTGATTGTGAGGGGTGGATGGACGGGTTGCCAGGCAGGGATGCAGGTGCTGATGAGGAGGAGACCTCCAGTCACAGGTGTGTGGGCCTGGCACTCAGAGGAGAGGTCTGTGCTGGGGCAAGCTGATTATATCCATGGTCATGGGGGGGGGGGCTGGCCTGGGGAAACCATCTAGAGCTGTCCTGTCCAATACAGCAAGCACCAGTCACATGAACCCCTTAGACAACTGAAATGTGCCTGACCTGAATGGAGATGGGCTCTAATATAAAATACTGAATTTCAAAGTATGAAAGAAAGTGAGGTATCTCATTAATAATTTTACATCGTTTGCATGTTGAAATGATAACACTTTGGATACACTGAATAAAATAAATCATTCAAATTAATTTTACCAGTTTCTTTTCACTTTTTAAAATGTGGCTACTTGAAGATTTAAATCACATAGGGGATTGGGATTCGTGGCTCCCATTAAACTTCAGTTGGACAATGCTGATCTAGAGAGAGAGAGGAGAAGAGAGTCCACAACCCAGCCCCGGGGAAGGATAATGGTCAAAGCAAAAGTTCAGCCAGCCCCTTAATTACTGACTCCCATCTAAGAAGGAGCAGCGGGGATGAGAGACGCGGTGGTAGTGTGGGGGGTTGTCGCGAAGGGGTGTGCGGTGGAATAGGGACTTGGAAGGGGAGTGGGAGGCGCAGGGAGGTAAGGTTTCAATAAGGGAAAAAGCATGGAGTCTGGAGAGCAAGTGGGGTGATTTGACCACTCCCCAAGTTTGACCAGCGCAGGGGGGTGTGCAGCTCAGAGCACTTTGAGAGGCACAAAAGAGATTTCCTCTCTCCAAGCTTCCTCTGTGCTTCCTTAAATGTCTGCATCAAGCCCTCAGTTTAGGGCAGAAGGAAACAGACTATTTCATCAAACTTTACCAACTCCTAAATATTATTTTCTAAAATCCACCTTTACTCTTAAGTGGGCCAGGAGCTCCGTCCTACCTGGTGGGAAGGAGTGGGTTGGGGGCCGCGCCAGACTGAAGGGGCAGCGGTTCCCAAGTTGGGACCTCAGTTTTCCCGCCTGTCGCCTGAAGGAGAGGGTAGGTGAGCTTAAGGCCCCTCCTCCTCCCGCAGCCTGCCTTTGCGGCTGCGTGACCCAAACGCCAGGTGTGTGGTTCTTCATAGCTGAACACGGGGAAAGGCGTTGTTGTTAAGAGAGGGTGTGTGTAAGAGTGTTGAGAATTGGGGGGGGGGGGGCGGTTCTTGGTGCAAAAACCTAATTCCACTCCCGTCAAAAGGGAACTCAAGGGAAAACTGCTCACTTCATCTTGGACACGTTTTCAAGCTATAATTGGCAAATATGCAAATGAAAGGCCCTAAGCTCTAAGCGAAAGACGGGGGGCGGGTGGGGGGGGGACGGGCTCTTCCCCGGGGAGCCTTGGCTCCGCGCGCGCCCCTCCGGGGGGGCCCTGGGCGGGAAGACCGCGGGGGCTCGGCGCTGGCTTGTCCCAGGCGGGCCGCGGCCGCCGCGGGGGGGCGCCCCAAGGCCCGGCCCCAGCCCCGCCCTCGCCCCCGCCCCTGCCGCGCGGTCCGGGCCTCCGCGCCCCGCGGTGCTGTGGCTTCCGCCGCCGCCTCCAGGCGCGTTGGTCTGCGGGGTCGCCTGGGCGCGGGGCCCGCCGCCCGCCGCAGCCTCCCCTTGCCCCCTGGCGCGGCGAGGCCGCCCGCAGTAGGGTCCCCCGCGGTGCCCCAGTAGCTCGGGGTAGAGTGGTCGGCTTTGTTCCCTGAGACCCGACGGCACGGGGGCCGGTGCGTCTGGCGGCCGCGGCGGCGGCGGCGGCACTGCAGTGGTGGAAGCCCGGCCCGCCCGCCTGCCTGTAGCCGGCCGCTCGCAATGCACCAGCGCGGGCGCCCAGCGCGCCCAGCCTCGTCGGGCCGGCCGGGCCCCCCGGCTGCGAGAGGCCCCTGCGCCCTCCTGCGTTAACTGCTGGAGTCCGCCTCCTCCCCGGCCCGCTTGCCGCTCGCCGCAGTACCAGCCGCCTCCCCGCCCCCGCCCCCCGCGCCGCCGCCGCCGCCGCGGCCGCCGCCGCGGCCGCCGCAGGAGAGGGAGGGAGGGACGGAGGGAGGGAGGCGGCGGGGCCGAGCCCAGAGCCCGTCCCGGGCGCTGGTGAGCGTGCTTCGGCCGCGGCGGGAGGCGCCATCCGGGGGCCGCCGGGCAGCCGCGGCGCGCCTCTCCCTCCGAGCGTCTCGCAGGCGCCTCCCCCGCCGACCGGGTCGCATCCTTTCCGCGGTGGGTTAAGAAGCTCCCCCCTCCGCGGAGCAGAGACTCATTTTTTTTCCTTCTCGGGAGGGTGTCGCCACCTGGATTACCAAGTGTGAGGGGTCCGGGAGGCGGGGACCGGAGCACCGTGACCCGCCATGGCTCAGGCGGCCAAACAGCTGAAGAAAATCAAAGACATCGAGGCGCAGGCCCTCCAGGAGCAGAAGGAGAAGGAGGAATCCAACAGGAAGCGGAGGAACCGCTCCCGTGACCGAAAGAAGAAGGTAAGAGGGGGGCGGCGGCGACAGCCCGGTGGCAGAAGCGCCCTGGAGGTGGTCGCTGGGGGAAGGGGCTCGGCGGACGTAAGAACGAGATGGGGGCGCGGGGACACGGGCGCCGGCGGAGTTGATGCCGCTCGAGAGTGGAGGGCGCGGAGTGGGGGAGAAGGAGGGAAGAGGCTTCGGTGCCGCGGGGCAGAGGACAGGGCAAGAGGTTGGAAGGGCAGAGCGGGCGGCCAGGAGGCTGAGGGCGCGCTGAAGCCCGCCGGCGCGGCGGCCGCGAGGACCTTTCAGCACCGTGGACAGATACCGGCAAGCCCGCCCGGCTCCGGGAGGAACTTTTCCGGCCTCCCAGCGGCGGGCGAGGGTGACGGGCTGCTCCGCTCGGGCTCGCCGCCTCTCCTGGCTTTGCAAGGAAGCTGGTTTGGGGAACTGTGGCTCTCCGGGCTCCCGAGGCTGCTTGCCCGGCGCCTCCCGCGGTCACCCACGCTCCCACAAGGAGAGCTTCGTTCCCAAGTCTCTGAACCGGGGTGTGGGGCGGGGAGGAGGGTCTCCTGTCCTTCCTCGACCCTGCTCGAGCCCAGGAAGAGTCTTTCCTAACCCTCTGAGTCCAGCGGCAGAAAGGCATGCCCCCGGGGCATTTGGCAGCATCCTCTGTTCAGGTCACTCAAGATGAGCGACTGATGGCCAGGAGGGGAAGTTCCTTTGGAAGCCAGACACGGGTGCTGTCCAGCTTGGCCCAAGGGCCTGGTCAGAGAACAGGTCTGCTTTTTTGTAGAGGAATACCGAGGCAAGGTATTGCCCTGCCCCCACTCCATGACCCAGACCCCTTAGAGCAGCTGTTGGTGTGTTGGGCACTTCCCTTCTGGTCTGGGGTCTCCCTACACCTTACTCAAAGCATCTCTAGAAACACCTTTGGTGAGAAACACCTCTTCGTCTGAATTATCTTTCATTGTAAAGGGAGGGTGCAGTTAATTGGGTAGAGGGCTCCAGCTGAGAGGTGTTTTAGAGGCGCCCCCCCCCCATGGAGGAGGCCAGGAGTACATCGACGCAGTTCTGGGAAGTGGAGGTAGGGCGGAACTCGATCATCAGGAGAGCCATTTTAACCCAAAGAAGTCCATGTGGGGCACAGCCTACAAGCTTACTCACCAGGAAATGGGACCCCTCCTGGTTCTGGGCAGAGGCACTGGTCTTGATTGAGAAGGAAACGTTTTTGGTTTGGGTCCCCCACTCCCCCCACTGAAATTGTCTCACTCTGAGAAAGAAGTTTGGAGCCTTGGTTGACAGCAGAGTGTGGAGAAGACAGCTTGTGGGTCACACTCCACTTAGCAGTTGGTCAGCAGGACCCACATCCAGCCTTTTTCCTAGAGATGAGACACAGGGACAGAGATGTTCTCTGACTGTAGCCGAATTAACCAGCCCACTCTAGGCTTTCCTGCACCCCTTCAAGATCCAGCCCCTCCTCCCTCAAGGGATTTCCATGGTATGTGTGTAAATAGTAGTTTCCCAAAGGCACCACCCCTTTAGAAGGACCAAAAAAGAGGCCTTCCCCAAACCTACGGTGAATCAGAGTTTGGGCTGGTGCCACCGAGAGAATCTCAAGTCCTTCTGCTAGGGTCTGAAATACCAGAGCCCATCCTGTGAGTCAGACAGGGGGAAGTCTGATTATATCTGACAGTGCTCACCCACTTCCTTGGCATGAATGTGAACTTCTTGTTAGAAAAGCGTGCTCTCTATTTCCATTCCTGCCTATTGCTTTAGGAGCCAAGCAGATCCTCTCCCAAACTGCTCACTCAGTGTTTTTATCCCACTTCTTGCTCTGGAGCTTCTTCCTTGATGCTCCTGATACCTTAAATAATTTTTTTGAGCAATAGTCAAAACAGAACTCTTCCTTCTTCTTCTTTGGTTTCTTTCCATCCTACAAAGCTCCCTTTAATATAACTCTCATCCCAACTGCCTATAATACACACGCAGAAGAGTGGCAATCTCAATATTCTTTTTACCTCTTTGGTCTTAATCTTCACATTCTTATGAACTTTATGTCCATTGTGAGTGCTGGGTGAAAAGAGATTTCCCTCCCCCTGAGCGGTGTTATTTTGTTTTCTAGCTGGTTGTAGCATACTGCGTCAGTAAGCGTTCAGAAATCTTCCATACGGATATTCATTATCGTATGCAGTACCCTGGGTGCTAGGACAGATACGATAGTAACAGGGAAATCTTAAGTCGAAGTGAGAGCGGTGACATAAACTCTCAGAGCTGATTCTTGGGGCAAGGAGGTTATGGTATGGAGTGAGGTTCGGGGTGCTTCGTTTCTATTCTGTAATGATTGTGAGATTTCCTAGCTCTGGGCACAGTCTTGAGGGCTGCCTCAGAGACTAGAGTTAAAATTATAGCAAAATGCAAAATCACAAAAAGGTGGAGGGGTCTGGAGGGAAATAGGAGGGAGGTCAGAGCCATGCAGAAAGAGATATTTAGAGGAGGCAGAGGAAGCTGCCGTAGGGGGTGGGGAAGCAGATGGCCAGGGTTGAAGGTTCATATGAGGTGAAGTCTAACCTGGGCCAATGAAGGAACCTTTGAAGGGAAGGATGATTAAAATCAAGCAGGTGGGGACTTTAGCCTTGGTCCCCATAGACTGCGGCTGCCGTGGAACCATCCTTGTCATCAGCACAAAGAAGGAACTTCACGGAGGCAAGCGAACATTTTATTCCAGTGAATTGGTAATTCATAGGAACATAGACCCAAGCCAAGGGCATTCTGAATTTACGGAAAGGAAAGGTGTTTGTTCCGTGGGTAACCTACTTAGCGGGGACTGACTGAGCAGAACCGAATCCCTCCCCGTTTGTAGAAAGAACCGTGGTTGTAACTTCAACACTGGTTGCAGTTTTTATGGTTGATGATATTGTGTGGGCAGGCGCTTGCTAAGGGGTGCTGTGCAGTGGGGGTGGAGGCTGGTGTTGTGACGCACTGACTGACACAGATAGAAACCACCTCAACGCAGGGAACTGAGCTAAAACTCTGGAGCTCTAAAGATGCCTGCATTCTTCTGGGGCTCCATTCAGTTTTCTGTTTGTGGAGCACGCATCCTTGTCAGATGCTGGATGTCAAAGCTGCAGCTTTAAAGAAGGGAAAAAAAAAACAACCCGGAATCCATGACATTTACTGATAAGTCCCCCTGCTTCTGAAGGCTGGGGTGGAAATAAATAAGTGGCCAAGCATGTGTAAAGCAGGCATTTGCATGAAGAACGAAAGCTTTCTCAGGCTGAGGACGCTTTGGGCACAGGAAGATGTGTGCTTTTTATGTTTACCCAGGGCTTGAGATTAGGAGAGGAGGACGGGGCGGTTGGAGAGAAAGTGAGGCCCTGCATGGGAGGAGGGTCAGAATTCAGTAAAGGAGGAGAGGATGAAGGCATGAGCTAGACTGCTAGGGAGAGGAGGGGCTGGCAGCTCAGCCCTGCTTTATGGGGTTCGGTTAATCCTGCTACCTGCTGCACCTGTTAGTACCCTGGGAGGGCATTTACTGAGCTCTCCTCCTTGTGCCTGCTTCTGTCCCCCTGCCTCATCCTCTGCTTTTGGTGAGAGAAGAGATCATGCCCTATTCCTGGCTGTATCCCCAGTACCTGACACATCATAGGTGTGCAGTAAACACATATGGGATGATTGGTTGAATGAGCAGATTAATATATTTGTCCCTGCTTGCTTTGATGTTGTCTTCGTCATCGGCATGGCTTCAGGTGAACAATATACACTTCTAAGGTTTTTTGGGGCATCTGAAGAAAGTCTGGTATTTCTTTCTCTTCTAATCTTTGGCAAAGCTGTAGAGCATCCTCGGTAGGCAGTGGGATGAGCTAATTTCTTGGTGCAGTGAATTCCACCACAGGGCATGCATTTAGTTCTTACAGGATCTCTGCTACACTGAACATCAAGTGGTTTTAGCCATTTGGAACAGCAGTGTTTGCACAGGGCCTCAAGGAGCCAAGAAGAAGAGAGCAGAGATGAAGCCAAGTGAGCCAAGGAGCGGAAAGTAGCCTTCACCGCTCTGCTGTGCAGCAGTGCCCATGGGTCTTTCCAGACTAGGCAGGGTGCCCTGGAGAGCACTCAGCCCCCCTTGCACCATGGGACAAAGCCCCGCTCCTGGACTGTGGACCTGTCCTTGTGTGTGATCCTGTGATTGGACTCGCAGGGGAGACTTGGGCTGACCCCATGAGTCTGGAGTGGTCCAGGCCAGGAAGGTGATGGGGGTAGGGAGGGGGAGAGGTGAGCAAGAGTGGGAGGAAGGGAAGGAAGTGAAGCCGGAGCGTCATGGGGGCCCACGTCTCCTAACTGTAAGGGTCTCAGATGTAAATTTCTGCTGTTGTCTGCCAGTGAGTTTGTCCTTTCCATCTGAGATCTGGAAGACAGGCTGGAAAGAGAATGGGGTTCAGCACTTATCTTTAAATCTAGGTCCTGCTGCCACATTACATCACAAGTATATGTCCCCGTATGAATTGATCTTTGTATATTAAGTCTCTCTTTGGCTTTTGAATAGCATAATCAAGGTGCACTGCTTGTTCATTATTAAAGGTGTTAATTTATTACTTGCAAGGCTTTAAAATACACCACAACTTTGGTAACCCTGTTTTGGCATCTCTTCTTATTTTGGTATCTCAGGACCCTCCAAAAACTGGCCATAGCCTGTCCTTCTGGAGCTCTGGGAGCTACTGTCAGTGGCTGAAGTTGTGTGAACTTTCCCAATCTGCTCTGGGTTCCTCTCCCAACCCAGTGCTTCCCGCCCTGCTGCAGGGACTATGGCACTGGGGGTCGTTCCCCAGCTGCTCCTGTCACCCCCCAACCATTCGCTAGACCAAGAGAGCGGGGTCTTGTGACCACAGACCACAGCTGCACCCTCAATGATGTCCAGCGCTCTGCAGTTTGCACAACTTTTGCTCCTCGCAAGCCACTGCTCAAAGTACGAGGGGCAGCAGCCAAAACTCAGAGCCGGAAGCACACACAGCCTCACGGCGAAGGGGACCATGCCAGGCAGCTCCATGACCTGTCTCTTCCCTTGTTCAGCCTGGCAAACTGCTGGCTCACCAGTTCTGCTTATCTCCTCTTACTACGGCTTTTTCTTAACTCCATTCTGAGGCTCCTTCCTCCTTCTTTCAACAAAAATGAGCAGACACTAGTGAACGGGACCATGTGCCAGGCACTCCCCCTATTTGAGCTCATCCCCATACTTTGCCTCGGTAATGCCCTTGTAGAGGCAGAGCCCTTATCCACGTCTTTCTCCTTTGGTGTCAGAGCCTGTCAGTCCATTCTTCAGGGAACCCTTCCTGAATGTCCCCTCCTCACCTCCATGCCCTGGTTCCTCCTCCGCCCTGTAGACCTTTGTCCTGCGGGGGGTGGGGTGGGGCAGTGCACTCATGTGCGGGCACACGTTCTTGTTTTATCCTTTCTATTAAACTGTAAGCTCCTGGGGTGCCTGGGTGGCTCAGCGGGTTAAAGCCTCTGCCTTCGGCCCAGGTCATGATCCCAGGACCCTGGGATCGAGCCCCACATCAGGCTCTCTGCTCAGTGCAGAGCCTGCTTCTCTCTCTCTCTCTGCCTGCCTCTGTGCCTACTTGTGTTCTCTGTCAAATAAATAAAGTCTTAAAAAAAAAATAAACTGTAAGCTCCTTGAAGCCAAAGCCTGAGTCTTCATACTTACAAATTCAATAAATATTTATGACTTGAATTGATTCAGAAGCTACATGTAACTGATTCAGATTTTCAGATTTTTTTTTCTTGGTCTTTCTATTTGATTTTGGAAGAGTTGGCCCTACAGAATTGGAACCAAGTAAATCTATTTTTTCCCCGAATTATTCTGCCTAAAGCAAAGTTATCAATGTTTCATTTTGGAAAAAAGCAAGTAAGCTTTGCTTGGCTCCATACCTCCATTTCCGGTTCTGGGAAAGCAGCTCAAAATCCTCTCACTCTACAGTGTGGTGGGTTAGGAGTCAGTTCTGGAGGTTCCAGCTACATGTGCGTGAATAAGCCTCTAAATTTCTCTGAGCCTCAGTTTGCTCATCTGCAAAATAGGGATGAGAATCAGATGAGTGTGCTTTGTAAAGTTTAAAACTCCTCTGATATTTAAAAGGCTATCGTTAACAACATAACAATTATTTTCTTTTTTTTAAAAGATTTTATTTATTTATTTGACAGAGAGAGATCACAAGTAGGCAGAGAGGCAGGCAGAGAGAGAGAGAGAGAGGAGGAAGTAGGCTCCCTGCTGAGCAGAGAGCCCAATGTGGGACTCAATCCCAGGACCCTGAGATCATGACCTGAGCTGAAGGCAGCAGCTTAACCCACTGAGCCACCCAGGCACCCCAACATAACAATTATTAATTAAAGTATTCTTTCTAATGAATCCAATGCCAAAGCTCCTGCCTGGCCTTCTAGTCGGGGGTGTGAAAGTTTGATGTGTGCCTGGGAAGGCCAGCATATTATTATTTCAGTGCTGGTAAATGAGAAAAAGTTACTTTAAATCATATCTTCATTTCATTTTCAGGAAAGGAATGGATATACTATTTTGACAAAATTTATCATGGCAGACTTAGCTCCATGGGTCCAGTTTGAAACTTTGAGATGGGCTTTATTAAAGTCCCACATGGCAATGTAACTGTATATCAAATGGGGAACATGACAGTGGTTCCTAAATTATCTGAGACTACCATCACCAGTAGAACCATGGCTGATAAATCCAGGGTGTGTAATATCAAGATAATGGAACACACGGTGTTAGGGGCAGACCAGACTCCTCCAGGGAAACTCTGGGCATCTTCAGAGTGGACACGTAACACCTGCTCCGAGCAAGGGGAATGTGCATTATGGACGCTCAAAGCTAAAGCAAAGGAGATTTAATGGCCAGCCAATTAAAACAACAACAACAACTTGTTTCCTTTGCTCCCAATGTGACTGGCTGGTTGCCTTCAAAGAGCTTTTCTCCGTGTCTTTGATAAGGCCATAATATACTTTCTGCTTCAGTTAGTACATTTCTGTCCATTTCAGAGCATCCTTGACAATTCTATGGCAAAAGCAGGCTGCTTTGTTTATCAAAGGAGGGGTCTGTATTTATCGAGAGCCTGCGTGTCCTACAGGCATTGTCTCCCTGGAGCCTCACATAGTGCAGAGCGGGGCTCCAGCCCAGCCTGGCTTCTGAGCTTTAGTTGTAGACCTCGGCCCAAGGCTGCCTGCTTAGGTATATGACGCCCTCAGGACAGTTAAGGCTGTGTGAGGCACTGAGAAGGGAGACAGTGCTGACCATGTTTCCCCTGCCTTCCCCAGAAGGACTTGCAAATTCATGGGAAAGCTGCCAGAGGAGCGAGTGACCCAGGACAGAACGGAGGCAGGTGATCTGGGTTTAGGACGGGAGCGCTGGTATCTGGATTCCCGCTGGGACATGCATGTCCACAGGCTCCTCTGTAGGTCTCAGGAACAGCCTTGTGACTGTGGGAGTCTTCCCAGCCCCCTGCCCCCCCATTTAAGACAACAGACCAATTGAAAAGAGTGGCTGAAAACCAAATCCTGGTGGTTACCTGCTCTATTTCTGGCTCTTCTGCTTCACAAAATGGCTATTTCCCCTTTATTTTGTGTGTGGGAGATATCTCTGCCTACCACATAGTCAGCTTCTTGTCCATATAATTGTTTAATAATGAGTAGCTACACAGTGCCAGCATTTCTGCCATTATCCTCTGTTCTTTCCTCCTCTCTGAGACTTTTGCTTGTTACGTGGAGGAGTCCCTGGCCCCCCGGGGGGTCTTGGGCCTTCACGTGAACTGCTTGCCCACAGCTGGACTTGGTGTTGGGGAGGCGGGGCCTACTGGGAACGGGAGGGGAGGGGGGGCCCGGCTCTTGCCCGGAGTTCTCCCATCCATCCATTGCTGGATGCCTGGGGTGTCCTCTGCCGCTCCAAAGAAGTCAGGTGGTCTAAGTATGGCCAAGGGAGCAGAGTGCGGTCAGAAAGAAGACAGTCGTGGCAATTAGAAGGCAGCGACTGTTATTAAAGTGGAATTGGGAGAGGAGGGCACAGTGCGAGAGGAAGGACCACAGGGAAAAGGAAAGGGTCTATGAATCCTCCCCTCAGTTCTGAGATTGAAGGACAGCTCCCAAACACCCAGGTCAGACCTATGGGGAAAGAGATGGGTAATGGGGCCAGGGGTCTCTCCACTTTGCTACTATCAGACCAGCTGGGGGAGAGGGCTCATTAACCGCAGACCTGCCCCGTCTCTATCTGCAGAGTCTGACACTGGGTGCGGGTGTAGTCAGGCACCTGCGTGTCCAGCAGAGCAAAGGCTTTCTGGTTTGGTCTATGCAAGCCTCACCCGAGGGGAGCTTGCTGGACACACAGGTGCCTGACCCCAGCCACACCCAGGGTCAGACTCTCATTCTGTGCAGGAACGGGGCAAGTAAAGGGCTGGGTTAAGCACTGTGGTCAGTCCTATGGGAGAAGTAAGCCTGGCCAGGCCCAAAGGAGGGATGGCCTGGGGAGGTGGCCTGGAGGCTTCTAGGGGTCGAGGATGGGTCTTCAGTGGGCCAGCCATTCAGTGGAGGCAAAAGCCTGTGTGGAGGGCAGGCAAGAGGGTTCAGAGGGGGCAGTGGGCTGGGAACTGTGGGCTCAACAGTGGTAACAGAGAAAGCAGGGTGAGGGAGCCCTGGAAGGGGCAGCAGAGAGAGCCGAGGCACAGGTCCAGCCATGTCCAAAGGGCGGAGGCAAACTGAGGGGCTCCAGGCAGAAGTCTGAACAGTTCCTGTGCCACAGAAACTCTATGGTATGTTGAAGGCTAATCCAGCTGAGGGGCAGGCTGATTTGAGCTGGGGCAGCTCCTGGGGATGGAAAGCGTGTGGCAAATTAGCTATTTGGGTGGTAGAAAAAAAACGGTCTTTGTTGTAATAGAGTAGGTACTAGTAGTCAAGGCTGATCTTGACTTATGTTTAACCTATTAGAGTGTGTATATGTGTGTGTGTGCGTGTGTGTATGATTAAATGTTCGAAAGACCTCATTTCTGACTTGGTGTTGGGCTAGTTAGTTGGTGATGCTTTTCATTGAGCTAGGAAAGAGGAGGGAAGAGCTTAGGAAGAAAATGATGCATCCTTTTGGGAGCATGGATTGTCAGGTAGCTTCCTGGAGCTCTCGGTTGAGAGAGGGAGAGAGCTAGTAGAAACGGTTCTTACATATCAGGGAATCTGTTGGGCTGGCAGTGGAAGAGAGAGGTGTCAGGTCTAGTCTATGCGCTCCAGCAAGTCCCTGGAGTGCACATCTTCCGAGTGATTGCTTTAACTAGGGCACATGCACGTGATAAGCCCCACCAGCCTTGTGAAACTAAGAGATCTGACTGGTGGATGCTCTTGCCTGCAGGGAAAGAAAGCCCCTGGGCTTGGTTGCGGAGAGGGGCGCGGGAGGCAGGACTGACTCCTTTCAGTGAAGGACTTCAGCACCATCACCCCTATGGCAAAATGCTATCTATTCACTACACATGATGCTTGAAAGAATTTGTCTTTAAGAATATGTTTCTAATAAAAAAGCAGGAATATGTTTCAGATGTAATGTAATTTAAAATGCAATGTAAATGTAATTAAAAGAAAAGGCAAAGGATGCCCGGCTTGTCAGAAAGGAGAGCCAGCCTTCTCTGCCTCCATGTCTGGAGGTGAAAGCTGGAATTTGTAGATGACGTCACACCCAAGAATTCCAAGGTGGTGTGGTCTAGAGCCAAGTAGGTAACAGAATGTACTGGCTCAAAACGGAGCTGGAGTGTGGTCCCAAAAGTCTGGGCCGTTGGGTCTTGGCATGTGAAGCCATCCCTTGTAAACCAACTTGAAAATGTGTCTGTGTTGGGTCTAATCCTCCATTCGGCAGCCAGAGTGATCTTCCAAAAATGCAAATCAGATTTCGACACTCCCTCCTTTAAATCCTTCCGTGGCTTCCTAATTGCCCTTAGAATATAGTCCAGGCTCATTAATCTGGGCTCCTTGGAACCCCCACCCCTGCCTGCCACCAGTCTAGCCTTAACTGCCTTTCCCATTTCATCTCCTTTCTGCATGCTGCGCTCAGCTGGATTCAGAGCTTCTTCTGGTACTTAGGTTATGTGTGCTTTCTCTGCCTTTAGATCTTGCTGTCTGTTGAGTCTTTTTTTTTTTTTTTTTAAAGTAAGCGCTACACCCAATGTGGGGCTTGAACTCATGACCCCAAGATCAAGAATCACAGGCTCTACCCACTGAGCCAGCCGGGTGCAGAGGCTAGCTGAGTCTTTTGCTTACACACGAATGCCAACTCGTCTGTCAGAATTCAGTGTGAACATTGCCTCCCAACTGCTAGACGAGGTTAGGTTACCCTGCCCCATAGGATTCCAGGATGCTTCCATTGCAAGGTGACTAGAAAATTCGAAGGACTTCAGGACGTGTTGGGGAGTCATGTTTGATTGTGATGTCAATGCAGCAATAAAGAGGTACGAGCTCTGGGGGGACATGGATTCAGATGGTCATGTGTTGGTGTCCTAGCTCTGATGTTTTCGAGCTGGGGACTTTGGGCAAGTTGCTAATTAACCCCTTTGAGTATGCACGTGGGGGTGGGTGGCAGAGAGAACTCTGTCTGCACTTAGGCCACCAAATAGACCAATAAATGAAGATTTTTAAGAATGAGACCACTGGCCTTCTCCTCTTTGACTCTGAGTACAACTTAAAAGGTAAAAGTCTGGGGGCACTGGGGTGGCTCAGTTGGTTTTGGCGTCCGACTCCTGATTTTGGCTCAAGTCGTGATCTGGGGTGGGTAAATCCAGCCCGTGCTGGGCTCTGCTCTCAGCATGCAGCCTGCTTAAGATTCTCTCTCTCCCTCTGCCCCTCCCCCTGTTCTGGTCTCTCTCTCTCTCTCAAATAAATAAATCTTGGGGGGAAAAAAGGGTGAAAGTTCTTAGATGAATTAGAAAAGATGGTGGAGAACCATGAACCTGATCTAAAACTCCAAAGTGAAGAATTGGAAACAGCTCAGATCAGAGAAGCTTCAAAGTCTGGAATGTCCGTGGAGTCGTATTGTGTTTCTGGAGGTTTGAGACTCTCCTCTGGCACAGAGATTTGGCAAATTCCTCTGAATGCCATTGGAAAGAGCTGCTTTGGTCTCAGCCACTCTGGAAACCAGAATGCTGCCCTGTTGGTCTTAGGCTCGGGGGTGCTGGTGGGCAGGGCAGCCCCTTTGCTTGGCTTGCCCTGCCTGGGGATGCCGTGGGCTGGCCCGTGTGTGACCGAGTCAGCCCACGAGCCTCCTCTGCTTGGGGACAGCTGCAGCGCCCATGGAGGGGACCCCGTGCTGGCTACCGATTTTGAGCAATGTGTTCAGGACGAGGTTGCTTTGCAGGCTTCTCAGACGGGCTTCACTACCTGCTTTAGGTAAAGCAAACTGCGATCAAGGTCTTCGAACAGTTTCTTCTACCCTCTTACAGGCGCCTCAGCCCTTTGGCCTCGTTCTTGAGCAGACCTGCGCTGGGGGGACATCTGGACTACAAGCCGTGTGGATGACTCTTGACACTCACTCCACGTGGGCAGCATGCCCGACAGGACCTAGAAAGGGAAAACGTTATGATTCTATCCCAGGGTGAAGCCGTACCATCATCGGTGGGCAGAACATTTAGGATGTTGCCTGTGAATCTGCCTTTCTCTGCCCCCGGCTGCATCTCCGCTGCTCTAGCCCACGTATCATTCCTGCAATAAGGTCCTTTAAGGTTCGCCTTTCCCACCTAGTCTTGACTTTAGAGCCAGAGTCATGCTTTTACAAACACTGTGGGATAGGCGTCCCTTTCCTTCACAAAGACCTTTTGGTATTTCCCGTCCCCTTAGGATAAAGTCAGACTCTGTCCCACAGCTCCTGAGGCTGTTAGTGGTCTGCCTGCCATGGGGCTCTTATCCCTCATCACCCCCCATACGGGGCTCCCAGCCCTGCACCTTCACACGCCGGGTCCACTTTGGAACTCAGCCTATTCCCTACTCTCCCTTAAAGCCTTTGCTTCCTCCAAGCAGCTCTCCCGAATCTGGGTCAGAGATGTGATAGGAGGGGTGCCAGCCCTGAGGGGAGGCTGGGGAGGTGGCATCCAGGATCCCTTCCCGCTCAGCCACTATATATGGGTCCGGGGAGTTTCCCAAGGCTTTTAAAGCTAATGGCACTTTCAGCTAAGTCCCAGGACAACACAGGATTATGGACCCAGTCAGGAAATGAAATCATTCTCTGGCAATTAATGGAGCCTCTCTTGGGGCGCCTGGGTGGCACAGTCAGTTGAGCCTGTGACTCTTGGTTTTGGCTCAGGTCATGATCACGGGGTCGTGAGATCGAGCCCCGTGTTGGTTTCTACACTCAACATGGGGTCTGCTTAAGATTCTCCCTCTGTCCCTCCCCACTCAAATGAATGAATGAATGAATGAATGAATGAATGAATAATGATGGAGCCTCTCCTTCCTTCCATACCACCCCTCTGATTTACAAGCATTGACTTCTTGTGGTTGTGGATGAAAAGAATACACCTTGGCGTTAAGAGAACTGCGACTTGCTTCTTTCCACTCTCTCGTGTACCTTTGCATGCTCTTTTGAGCCTTGGTTTCCCTTCCTCTAAAGTAAGGGGATTGGTTTAGAGGGCTTCTGGGGGGTACCCGTGATTCTGAGATTCTGCGAATTTACAAGGCCATGGGACAAAATGGTTCCTAGATGCCAGCCAGCTTATCAGGTATGCTGGCAAAATCTGGGGTGGGGAGAGGGACTGTCTTGTGGTCCAGCTGGATACCAGATTGCAGGGTATAAGAATGTTAGCAAACGTGTAAAGGGCCGCTCAACGTAGGGTTCTGGTTCAGCTGGTTGAAACTCATCCCATCCGGTCTGTTATTCCCACGACACTGCTGCTCCCACGGGCAGGTCAAGGAGAGAAGGTGTGCTGATAAAGCATGGGAGCCTCTTGGGCTCTTGGAAGGTCGCCATGGTCAAGGCGAACAGATCTGGTCCTTGGGGTGTATGCTTTTGGAAAGCTTGTATAATCAGACTGTGATGCTATAAACCTTCTGCTGAGGCCGGTGAGGTACTTCCTTCTATGTTTGCAGCAAAGCATAACCTCTGGGAGGGCAGAGAGTACCTGCGGCAGGTGAATGGAGAAATCGGGAGGCGAAGAGCCTTCTATTTTCGGTGCAAGGTGACTGGATTTGTCACATGCTGAGTTGCTTTCAAGGGGGCAAAGTGAGCCTCCTTCCTCCCTCCCCCACCCCCCCCCCCCGCCAGCTTGGGGGAGCCCAGGAGGTAGAGCTTGGGGGAGCCCAGGAGGCCCTGCCTCCAATGGGGGAGGGGGCTCGAGCTGCCCTTGCTGCATGCGTTTTCCTGGAAAGCAGACTCGGGCAAACCCATGGCCCAAAGAACAGGCAATTTGCTGTTGGATACACGATGTGGTTTGCCAGACAATCATGGCTTTTTAGAGAATCCCTTTTAGAGAGGAATTGCACATTTTTGGAAAATCCCGGTTTCATCACTGACTGAGTTACCAGGAGTCAGTATTATCGAAAGAGGTCAGTACTCCAGTTCCACCCCAGCTGAAGGTCTTTCCTGATTCCGGTTGCCCTCCCGACAGCCCTTGGGAGAAGCAGGAAGCTGCTTTCCCATTTCATACGGGGGAAAGGAAGGCTCAGGAAGGCTCAGAAGGTTAAGTGCATTTCATATGCCAGTGAGTACTGGAGCTGGGGCCGAAACGTTGGACACGTCTCGCTAAAGTCTCGGAGATATATATATATATTTTTTTTTTTTAAAGTCTTGGATTTTTATAACAAGCAGGCAGTACCAGATGTGAGGGGTTGTGGATCCAGTCGTGTCCTCTTCTTCTTTTTTTTCTTCCATCTGTCTGTTGCCTGCCCAGCGTCCAGTAGGAGAACAGTGAGGCCCAGCCATCAGTGGCTGCTGTCCCCTGCCCCCCAACCCCGAAAGAGAGGCGGGAAGGCAAGGGGCACCTCGGACCCGCACACTCCTAACTTGAGCCCACTTAGCCCGAGGGGCTGGCACAACAGCCCAGTGAAGGCCTAGGAGAGCTCGTGGAAAGGTGAAGTAACTTGCCCAAGGTCATACATCTGATGAGAGCAAGGGCTGAAGTTCATACCAGGGATTTGGAAGCCTTCACTTTCCCGCCTCTGGGGGTGTTCTGAGGATCAAAGGTAATGAAAGTAAGTGCCTCGGGAGGATGTGGGGCATGTAAGCACTAACACAGAGCCCAGGGCTTGGTGAGAACTCTACCCTTGACTCAGAGAGAAAATACCGCCCCACATCCGCTGCCCTCCGTGATCCTCCAGAGCACGTGTGATGAGAAGGCGTGCGTTCCCTAGTACAGAGCGAATCCCGCCGATACGGGTCTAGCGATGGAGGCATAGATGTGGGATGGACAGAGGTGGGGATGGAGATGCAGGTGTCGACACGGACCGTATCTGTGGATGCAGAGAGAGACCCAGGGCCACGGCTGGACCCAGGGATACAGACAGACACACACACAAGGCAGTGCGTGACCAGTGCCAGAGAATGGGACCAGGAGGAACCAAGGATGCTGGTCCTGACTCTGCCCCTCAGGAAGTGGCTGGGGGACCTTGGGAAAATCATTTCACCTCTCTGGACCTCTGTTTTCTCACCTGTCAAATGGAGGGCCTGGAGTGGGCCGGCTGATAGAGCAGACTGGAAGAGACCTTGGAGATCTCATACCCCATTCCTTCCTGGGGTCATGGGGGGGAACTGTCCTCCAGAGAAAGGCAATGAAGTGCCCAGATCACGCGGCTGTCTCTCCTGGCCAAGTGAATCCCAGGACCAGCTCTCCAGGCTACAGCTTCTCTGCTCTGGTGAGGAATTGTAGGCTGTGATTCTTTGAGCACATGGTTGGGGGAACTCAAAGAAGGAAGGGGGGATGGGGACTCTTCTGTCCTGGGGAGAAACAGCCACACTTCATGAAGGCAGCATAGCAAGAACATGCAGAAATCGGCTGTTTCCGCACTGCGGGCAGACGGGCTGCAGGGAACTACCAGCACCTCCGCCAGGAGGCTGTAGGGAGCCCTCGCCCTCGCTGGGCCTGATTGAAGGAGATGCGCCCTGGAAAGATGATTCCAAACTGGTCCTCGTCCCACTGCCCTAATTAACTCTCTTTGGTGCCACGTGCAGCCCCGGGTATGTTCAGGGCCTGATGCACTGCCAGCTGTGGTCTGCTGTGGGCACTTAATCTGTTCCGCGCTTCCCTGGCCTTCGAGACACGTTCATCAGATATGACCTGATCATTCTACGGATGGGACCTGAAGCCTGGATGCAGGGGGTGACCTCCCCCAGGCTCTGGACTGAGCAGGGCCTGAGCCTGGCACTTCTGGGTACCATTTGGAGGCAAGGTCTTGTCCCTTGAGTCTGCCTGCCTGTCTGTCTGTCTACCCATCTATCTACCTTGGTTACTTGCTCTTATGTGTCTTAGATACCTACTATCTCATTGTGCTGCTTTCTTGAGGACAGAGGGCACGAGAAGAGCTCCCTTGCAGGTACGCTGCACTCTTCATGCTTGGCCCAAGTCTTCTTTCAGCTTCACGTCCTTCCCTCCTTTTCCTCCTCCTCTTTATCTTCTGTAAATAACGTGCTGGTCATTTCCTGTATGCTGCCGTGTCCCCCAGGCCTTGTTCATGCCGGCAGTGCTATCCACTAAGTCTGAAACCCTTCTCCTCTTGGCTACAAAATGAACTCCTATTCATCCTCCAGATCCAGAAAAAAATACCACCCCTTCCAGGAAGCCTTCCCTGACTTCATTAAGCAGAAATCACCTCTTCTGTGTTCCACGAGTGCTGCTAATCTCCGTGTCACAGCACTGAGTGTTTTGTTAAAATCAAAGAAGGATGAACTTCTACTGTGAAAGACCAGAGAGCCGATATTTTTGAGTCTCTGTTGCAGGCATTCGCCTCTGTCCCTGTGGCATAAAGGCAGCCACGGACAGTACACAAATGAACGAGCAGGGCTGTATTCCAGTACGACTTTATTGAGGGGCACTGAAACTTGAATGGCGTTTATTTTCACGTGTTACATAATGTTATTCTTCCCCACCCCTCAACCCCACCCCTTAAAAATGTAAAAATCACTCTTCGCTTGTGGGGGCTGGGTCTGACCTTTGGGTACTGCCTGTGTTCCTGGGATTAAACGCTTCTTTTTCTCACTGGTCTGTGCACATGCTGTAGCTGGTCTTCTCTGCCTCCCCAGAACCCGTGGCTTGATTGAATGAACCTGGTGATGTTCACTCAGCAGAGACCCACAGAATAACAATCCTTAATGTCTTAAACAACTCTTCGAGCAAGGGAGGCCAATCAGGCATCACTGTTCCTATTTCATGGGCAGGACAACTGAGGCCATGGGGCCCCGGGCCCCGGGAGAGCCCCAGGGCTCCTGCTTCCTACTCGGACCGGGCTGTCACCATGTCTCTGGTCCTAGGGGGGCTGCTGTGACTGCTGAACCCTGCTCCATGGCTGAGTACAGCAGCTCCGAGGAACCAGGCCAGCGGAATGCTCTGCATTCTGGGTGCTGGATACAGCAGAAGGCGGCCAGGAGCCTGTCCTTCGGCTGTGAAGTGGAAACAGTCTGGTGCCTGCCTAGAGAAGAGGCTTGTGTTGAAGTGGTTTGGTTGCCTTCCTGCCTCTCTCTCGGGTGCTGAGCTCCTACAAGGGGAGGCAGTGGTGTCTGTTCTGGTGAGGGGGAATTGTTACACGGAGCTAAAATTAGATGTTTTGTTTGAATTATGTTAATCTGACTTAATTGCTGGGGAATGTCACTGTTCTTCAGAAATCAAGCAGTCTGCCTGTCTTGGGGAACACTGAGGCTCGTTCACATGCTGCAGGACCTCCCCATTCCCGGCACCTCCACCTTCCTGAGCTCACCCGTCGCTCCTAACAGACCCAGCAGGGCAGCAGCCCAGAGGATATGATACCGTGATCCCCGTTGTTCTGGGCAAGGAAGCTGAGTCTCGCGGGGGGAAGGTTCCATTCCCCAGCCCACACCAGATCACAGCAGGTCACAGCAGATCACACAGGTCTGATTTCCGGGCATCATCCATTCTACTGGTGCTAGAGTTTAAAACTGGGTTCCCCACCCCGTTGTTGAGGCTGGCTTCTTTATGTGCAGGCGACTAGTGCAGTGGCTCTCAGGACAGCTCGTAGAAGGGACTTACACTCCCCTTAGTGCTCTGCTGTGACCATTTTGAAGTTGTTCATCATTTTATCTGGGCATCTGGGTGGCTCAGTCGGTTAAGCATCTGACTCTTGGTTACAGCTCAGGTCATGATCTCAGGGTCATGGCATGGAGCCCCATGTCAGGCTCCGTACTCAGAGGGGAGTTTGCTGAAGATTCTGTTTCTCCCTTTCTCTCTGCTTCTCCCCCTGCTCATGCTCTTTAAATGAATGAATGAATGAATGAAATCTTTTAAAAAAAGTCATCATTTTTTTAACACTGCATTTTCATTTTGCCCTGGGCTATGCAAATTATGTAGCCAGGCCTGGCCATGAGATTGTCTTCGTGGGCTAGCCCTTGGACTTTTCCATCTAATTAGCCTTGAGTACGAGTCGATCTTGGCCTTGGCAGCTGAGATATCCAGAGGTGCTTCTTTTTATTAATAACTGCCCCTAAACCTGTCTGAAGGTGAGATTCCACGTGGCCTGTGCTGAGAAGGCCAGCGAGTCAGCCTTCGACTCCTCTTCCTTTTGGTCTTTGCCTCTGGGCTGTGAGGCGGGAGTGTGTCCAGGTGCTGGCAGGGGACGGTTCTCACACCAGAGGCGAGTTTGGAGGTGTGAGAAGTGTCCCTCCCCCATCTGTGGCTGGAGCACCTTCCAGTCTTTGGGTACCATCTCTCCAGGAGGATTAAGAATTCAGAGCCTCAGAGCGTCTGCGTGGCTCAGTGGGTTAAACCTCTGCCTTCAGCTCAGGTCATGACCTCAGGGTCCTGGGATCGAGCCCCACGTCAGGCTCCCTGCTCAGCAGGGAGCCTGCTTCTTACCCCTGCCCCTCCCCCGTCTGCTACCTACTTGGGATCTCTCTCTCTCTTTCTCTCTCTGTCAAATAAATTTTTAAAAAATCTTAAAAAAAATAAAAGAAAAGAATTCAGAGCCTCTCCTACTCCTCAGGTCTGATGCAGATTAAATTCTCTGTTAGTTTCAGTCATTGCTGCAGATGGCATTCGGGGTTATTTCCTAGTCTCATGATGGGTCTGAGAGATGTGTGGGTCTGGTAGTGCTGTTGGACTCTGCACCTTCCAGAACTGCTGGTTTATGTGTTTTCTGCGGGCTGCGTCTACCAGGAGCGATGATATCCGTGGGCACTGACTGCCGGCTGGCTGCGGGGCTGGGTGCCCAGGCTCGCTGCTCTCTGCCCTCTCCCTCCTGTGGCTGTGGCACCTGGGCTCGCCTGTGCTCTGTCCCTCAGACACACCTAACTTGTCCCACGTGGGGCCCTCGCGTTTCAAGTTTTCTTTGTCTTCACTATTCTCTCCAGAGCTGGCTGGCTCCTTTTCATCGGTCTTAGCTCACCCTTTGCCCACACTCACCCTTCACCCCACACTCGGCGGCACGCCCGCCCGCTCTGTCACCTCCTTCTGTTTGTCTTCATCATTGGGAATAATCCTATTTCTGGTTTACTACCTCTCTCCCCGCCATCTGCATTAAAAAATAAATTCTATGAGAACAGGGACCTTGTCTGTTTCATTCTGTACTCTACTTCCAGCAAGTAGAAGACTCCATGGCATACAGTAGGTGCTCAATAAGTGTATATTGGACAATATAACGAATCACCACTCTTGTAGGCCAGGGACCAGTAGGCTCATGGGAAGGATGGGGAGATTGAGACCCTAGAGCAATTCAGTGACTTGCCCAAAGTCTCCCAGTTTAGCAAGGAGGGCTTTTGCCAGCTCTGCAGCTGAGACAAGCCACCCGGAGCCAGCTGTGACCCGACTGCCGGCCCCAGCCTGGTGTTCACTGAGCAGGAGGGCATGTGTGTGCTTCTGAAGCCAGCCCACCCATGCCTGCTGACTCCCTTCCTGGGGTCCTTCTGTGACAGCATGGAAGTTCCATCTGATAGTTTGGTTTATCTAAAAAATCAGACACAGAAATGATTTTGATTTGCAACATTTTTTAAAAAGATTTTATTTATTTATTTGACAGAGAGAGATCATGAGTAGGCAGAGAGGCAGGCAGAGAGAGAGAGAGGAGGAAGCAGGCTCCCTGCTGAGCAGAGAACCCGATGCGGGACTCGATCCCAGGACCCTGAGATCCTGACCTGAGCCGAAGGCAGCGGCTTAACCCACTGAGCCACCCAGGCGCCCTGATTTGCAAAATTTTAAACGTCTTTCCATTAAATTAGGTTTAGTTTTACATTGATCAAATGGCCTCTATTGAAAAGAAAAAAACCCCATGAAACCTGCTGAACCTCCGTGGATCATTCCTTGTAAACAGGAGACAGCCTGTTGCACAGCTGCTGGGAAAGGTCAAACCTGGTGCAGAAACGCAAGGGATTACCACTACCCAACAGAAATGCTGTCTTTGTGCCTTCGTAAAAATCATTCAGTCCAGTGAGGGTTGGGTAAGGGAACTTGACAGCCTTCCTTTCGGCATTCTTCAGCTTGAGGTTGAAAGTCAAAACTTTCTGTGGTGTAAAGGCAAGTGTAGAGGTTTCTGCATTAGGCCTTGGTGCAGATCTGAGCCTTGGTTTTCTGACCTGTAAGATAGGCATCAGTCCCTCCTCAACATCTCTGTGTGGCAGCGAGCTTGAAAGGAAATGTTCAATGCGCCCCTTCCTCACATGCAGGCTCAAGGGCAGCCCCTTGCCTGAGTGGGGTTGGGGCCATGGGCATGGCAGGTGGTAATTTAGACAGAAATGCCCTGTGACGAGGATAGCTGGGGAGGAAGGGGAGGAAGAAGGTGGTTGGGTAGGGGCCTTGTTCTGGCTTTGGAGGGCTCTGGGCAGCACCGTTGGGGGCCCCCTGGCAGGCAGGCCACCCTGCCAGACAGCATCCCACCCACCACTTGCAAGTGAGTTCAGAATCTAGAATCTTCCCAGGGGCCCACAGACACTCCAGGCCCAGTGGCCAGGCTGGGGCAGGCAGGTCTGTTGCAGCCGTCCTTGGGGAAGATCTCTTCTGCTGTGACCAGAGGGGAGGGAGGCTCCTGCCAGGGCAGGAAGGACCCCCAAGGGTGTAAGGGTCCCTTTGGAGGGAGAATGCACTTGTGTGCCTGGGCTCGGTCTGAGCGTGCATCCCCTGAGGGGGAGCTTTGAGGAAAGAAGGTCCGGAAGGTATGCTTGGGCCTCGCTTCTCTTGCCCGGCTGCCTCCTTGCCTCTGACAGTTGCAACATCATGTCATCTAAAAGCACAACAGAAAGAGCAAAGCAAAGAAGACTGTTGCTCTCCCTCTGAGGGAAAGGGCACCCCCCTAGCTGGTGACGTGTGGGAATCCATCCTGGCCGTGGAAAGTGTGCACTTTCTGACTGGAGACCGCGGAACCCACCTACTTCGGCAACGAGTGTAGTTGTGGAAGACCTGGCCCAGCCAGGTGACCAAAACGCAGGAAGCGTCTGTTGCTGTGTGTGCACGTGGGGGGGTCTGACTCTGGAAGCCAAGTGGTCCCTTGGGAGGAGCTGGGACTTTGGAGTTGGGTGGGTCTGGGGTCCAGTCAAGGCTCCATCTGGTCAAATCCCTTGTCGCTTTTCTCTTCTTGCCTTCTTGGTTCTCTGGTGTCGGCATGGAGGCTGACATGGTGTGGAGAGACCAGCAGCCTCTCTCTCAAGGACTTCCGGGTGCCCAAGGAAGAGGACCCCTGTCTTCATCCATGGGGACCTTTCTGTGCATCAGTCCTTCCCTCGCTCTTAGCTGGAGGCCTCTGAGCTGGGAGCTGACACTGGGAGCCTGGGACAGCTGACGCTGTGTGCCAGGGGGCTGCAGGACCCCAGCTTCCGGGCAGCCATGGTTTGGAGAATCAGGAGAGGAGGGCTTGGCGTTAAGGACAGGGGAGAGAAGAGGCAGGAAGAGAGGAACCTGGTCTTTCTCTCTCTCTCTCTCTCTCTCTCTCTCTCTCTCTCACACACACACACACACACACACCATCCTTCCTCCCAGCTGCCATCCTAGGCTCTGTAAACAGACAGAAGTAGATCGTCCTGAGGCCCACCACAGGGATACAGGTCGCCGCCTCTCTGGACCACCGTGGACTCCCACCAGCCTGTCCTGAGCATGTCAGAGCTGTGACGAAGCTTTTCATCTCATAGACTTCCGTGGCTAAAGTGCCCCCCAGAGGGTCTGTGACACTGGAGAAATTTGGGAATTTAAAGGCAGGAAGCCCTGACTGGGAAGGGAAAGCAAAGGGAGTTGAGGCTGGAACCAGAAAGTGAAATTCTTTTTTTTTTTTTTTTGCTGGGGCTGAAGAGTGGGGCAGCTAAGACAGAGGTATTCTAGGACCTTCTCTGTTTATAGGCCAGTGAGGGGCCGATAAATGCTTTTGTTGTCCCCGCCTTGGGAGCCTGCTTGGAGACCCGGGGAAGGGCCACCCGCATGCCCCGTCTCGGGGACAGTCTGGGAGAGACCGGGCTCAGCCCGCTCCACCCAGACCCACCCGGGGGCGCTGCGTGGGGCGGCCGAACTTTGGGAGACTCTTCCTTTGCCAGACAGTTCTTACCCTAGCTCACTGGCCTTTTCCTGGGCCCAGGGCAACCCTTTGAATTAAATTTAATTCAGGAGAATCAAATGGTGATGGCTTGAGCAAAAACAAGACCCGAAAGGGGCCTATTCCAAGTGTCTGGTCCTCGATGTGTGCCAGTGGGCGTCGGGCGCCCCGTCTCTGCAGGAGCAGCGGTTTACTGCGGAGGTTCCCTGGACAGTTCTGGGTGCAATTACTAGGACACGTCCTCCCCACCCCCTGCCCCACCCCACGTGCGGCTGCCCTATGGCTTCCCCAAGAGATGTCCCCAAACCTGGGTTCTTCAAGGCCCCACCCATCCCTCCCTCCTGTCAAAGGGTCTTTTAGTACATACCGCCTCTGTGTGTGTGTGTGTGTGTGTGTGTTTGCGTGTGTGCGTGTGGAGGGGAGGGTGTTGATCTTGAACTTGGCTGGATCTACTTGGCTCCTGGAGTAACACGTCCGGCCAAGGTCTCTGGCCGTGCTCTTCCTGCCGC
Organism: Neogale vison; assembly: GCF_020171115.1. Taxonomy (NCBI): domain Eukaryota; kingdom Metazoa; phylum Chordata; class Mammalia; order Carnivora; family Mustelidae; genus Neogale; species Neogale vison. The sequence continues at coordinate 174,182,305 of NC_058101.1, forward strand.
CCCTTGGCTCAGCATATGAGGCAGAGGCGGTGTCACCACTGTGCTGGTGGCCTCTTTCCCCCAGAAAGACAGGAGGTGGGTCAGGAAGAGTTGGCTGCGGCTCCAAGGATCTCGAGGTCCAGCACTGAGTAGGGCAAGGCACAAGGCTCCACCCTCGAGCAGCCTGAGCTGGTCGACGCCCCTCCCCACCCATACAACCATCAGTGAACCAGTTTACAGAGCTGATTCCAGCGTGGCTTTTGGAATAAGGCTAATCCAATACAAACCCGGCCGGTACCACCTGTAACCGCCGGCCAGTTAACCTCGATAAGCCTCAGTTTCTTATCTGCAAAATGGGGATGAGACTCATAATACCTGTCTTTGTTGGGTCACTGTGCGGATGAAGTGAGATTGTGAGCGTGATGGGCCGGTTCGTGGAAAGTGCTCGGGGTGTATCTTCTGGACTTGATATTATCGTCCTCATTTTACAAATGGGAAAATGTACCCTGGAGGGAGAAGCTGTCCCAGAGTGTGGCATTGCCAGGACGTGGTGGATCAAATAGGACTTCAAACACCCTTCTTATGAGAAGGCACTCAAGACATGGCCAGAGATGATGGTATTAAATGGAACTTTGAGGCAGCATGGAAGAAAATTTAGTCATTTATTTATTTGCAGACAAAATCAATCAACTCTTTAAAATGGAAGAGTGATTTTTTTCCCCCTAAAGGAAACGAACTACAACGCAGTAAGGAAGTCCTTGGGTAGAAGGAACAGTCGCAGAAAGCAAAGCCCTTTTCACATTGATGGCTTCAGACTTCCGCCCTGTGGAACTGGGCTCGCTCAAGAGATCTCTCTTCAGGAGAAGATGCTTGAGACATTAATAGCGTCTCTATACACCATGTTACCCATGGTTCTGCCACAGAATCTCTGCCTTTGTCACCAGCGTCATGGACCGTCAGGGTCCCCACCACTGGGGGTGGATTGCAGGGGAGGATATGCCCTGAGGCTTGGGGTCTCAGTGTTCCTCAGGTCAGGGTGGTGGGAGCAGTGTGGGAAGGAGAGCCTGGCTCGCCTCTTAAAGATGTTGCAGAGAAAGACCTGGGCCGACCTCCTATCCCTAAGAGGCTGTATTAAGCCTTTCTGCCTGTGTTTCACTTTTTTTTTTTTTTTAAAACCTTAAACTCCCTTTATAATTCAGGTCGAGGATCATGAAGCGAGTGCCACCCCCCCGCCACACTTGACATACACCCCAGGTGCACCGATCACACAGACGCAGCTGGAGGTGACCCCTCCTCCCCCCGCCTGCCAGCCCTCAGGTCTGTGACCCTGGAGCTTGGCTCTGACTGTCGCCTTTACCTGGAATGACTTCCAGAAATATGGCTTAGTAGGGAAATAGAATTCGTCTGGGCAGAACTTGAGCTAGATTGGAACCGGGGCTTCGGGTCCCTCCCTGTACGGCTTCTGGCACGTTGTTGAACTTCGGACCCGTGTGTCTTTCTGTCTGAAGTGTGGGGGATGGTGTTGTTGGGGGAGTTGGTGGGAGAATGTGTCTGGGGGGCCTTGGCCCATTGCCTGGCAGGGAGCAGGGCCGGGCCGGGAGGGGCTGGGCTTGGGCTCAAAGAGGCCACACCACTCTTGACTACCGTGTCTGGGCTCTGCTTGGGGGGCCCTGAGGGCCCCAAGGGTCCGTTCCTTCCCTCTGTGTGCCCATGGAGACATTTAGCATGAAGTCATCTTGCAGCCTCCTTTGGGGGGCAGGGTTTGTATGACTAAGACTGCGTATCAGCTTGGGCGATGCTAGGCTTGTCTGTTTCTGAAATATTAAAAACTCTTTCGAGTGGGTTAGACCAAAGTGATGACGGCAGCTTATAAATAATAAACCCAGCATGGGCCGCTGAGGCCCTGTCTTCTGGAGCACGGCGGCCTCTCCTCCCAACCCAGGGGTGTCAGAAGGGGCTTCCAAGGGCCGGGGGAACTGGGCCTTCCCAGATCTGTGGATGCAGGGAGAGGGCAGGCTCTGCCCCCAGCTCTGTGGCCGCTGCCATGGCTCCGTGGAACTTCACAGATTTTCAAACACATGATTCTATCAGGGCTCTCTGCTGTGTGGTGTCTGAGCTTCCTGGCGCAGCTCTCACACGGTACTGCCGCCCACTGGGGGGGACTAAGATGACAGAGACCGATTGTCCTGGGGTTCTGGAGGCTGAGAGTCTCAGAGCATGGTGTCGGCAGGGTTGGTTCATCAGGAGGGCTCTGAGGGACACAGTGTTCCAGGCCTCAAGGCTTCTCGGCGGCTTCTCGTGGCTTGCTGGCCATCTTTCGTGCTCCTTGGTCTCCAGATGCCTCACCCCAATCTCCGCCTTCATGTTCACGTGCTGTTTCCCCATGTGCGTCTCTGTGTGTATCGCCCCCTCTGTGTAAGGACACCAGTCATAGTAGGTCGAGCCCACCCTAATGACCTCATTTTAACTTCATTATCTCTGTAAAGATCCCGTTTCGAAATAAGGTCACATTCTACTGCACTGGAGGTTAGGACTTCCACGTCTCTTTTTTAGGGGGGAGAGACACTTCCACCCACAATCCACGGGTGGGCACAGGCCAAACGTGTGTGTGCCTGGAGGGTCGCAAGCTGAGGACAGGGGCACCCGGAAACCTGGACTGACTGTGCTTAGGGAGGGGCTCTCGGCTGTTCCGGGCCTCCTCTCATGTACTAGGGAGGAAACCCTCTCCAAGAGGGGGGACCCCCTGCAGCAGAACACCAGCTGCCTGAAGCCCAGGCCAATGTGCTTGCCCATCCCCCTCCAAGCCTCCCTGGGGACAGTTAGGTGTGAGTTCCCCTATTTCCTGGAGCAGAGGAAGGGAAGGGAGGGGGAAGGAAACATCCATTGTGTGTGCCAGATCCTTCCACATCTCATTTAATTTTTTGGGAACATCTATGCTGGATATGACCCTTCCCATTTTTCCCTTTCTTTTGTTGTGGGAAAAAAATGTGTAACACTGAAGTTACCGTCTTACCCATTTTTAAGTGTACGGTTTAAGTACATTCTCGTTGTAGTTTAAGTACACCTATCACCACCATCCACAGAACTCTTGTCGTCTTGCACAAGTGAACTCTGCACGAATTAAACGATAATGCCCCTTCCCCTCCCCCCAGCCCCCAACGAACACCATTTTACTGTCTGTATCTGTGGACTTGACTACTCTAGTTACCTCTTAGAAGTGGAATTCTATAGTAAATTTGTCTTTTGTGGCTACCTTATTCTACCCAGTAAAATGTCTTCAAGGGCACCATGTTGTAGCATGTGTCAGACTCTCCTTCATTCTCAAGACTGAGCAATAACCCATTGTATGTCTATACCACATCTCGTTTATTTGTTCCTCCACTGAGAACGGGTTGCTTCCACATTTTGGCTCTTGTGGGTGATGCTGCTGTGTAATGGTGTACAGACATCCGTTCAAGTCCTTGCTTTCAATTCCTTTTTGTACCCAGAACTGGAATTGCTGGATCATATGGTCTTTCTATTTTTAAATTTTTGAGGAACCGCCATATTGTTTTCCACAGTGGGTCACCATTCCCACCAGCAGTGCCCAGGTGTTCCAGTTTTTCCACGTCCTGGCCAACACTTACTGTATTCTACTTTTTTGATAGAAGCCCTCTGAATGGGTGTGAGATGGTATCTCGTACTTTCGAGTTGCATCTCCCTAATAATTTGTGGTGTTGAGCATCTTTTCATGTGCTTATGGGCCCTATCCATGTGTCTTCTCTGGAGAAATGTCTATTCACGTCCTTTGCTTATTTTTGAATTGGGCTCTTGTTTTTTTGTGATTGAGTTTCCATCCTTATTTTAATGACAAGCAAATCAAGGCTCTGAGAAGTCAGGAAACTGGTCAAAGATTGCATGTCCAGCTAGTGGTATGGTCGGAGATAGGACCAGTCCCCTCCACCTATAGTTCCCACTCTTTCCACTTCCCACTGTGTGCTGCCTCAGCAGCGACTGCCCATACCCAGGACTGGTTGGAAAGAGGGGAAGATGAGCAGGTCAAATCAGTAAAGATTTGCTGAAGTTACTACGGGGAACCCAACCCTAGATTCCATGGGGAGGTCAGGAAAGCATAGCGATAGCCTTGACTCTCGCTGGCTTCCAGTTTCACTGGGGAGAGAAGATTCAGACTCATAAATGAACCAGAGAATAACACAAGAGTTATGTGAGGGTCTGTAATGGTCCAGGTGGGTAAGTAGGGGGTCTGGACTGAAGTTCCGGGAGAGAGAATGAGGACGGCAGGGGGCCTCTTAGACCAGTGCCCCGCCTGGTGGGAGGGGCTGGCTTTGTTGTGGGTGTGGTCTGGGAGGAGAATGATGGACATGGAGGCTGCAGAGAGGCTACTTCTGGAGGACAGTGACCAGTTGGAGCACGAGTTTGCAGGACGGTGAGAGAACGGGATGGAGAGGAACAGATAAGCCACATGATCACACAAGAGCTAGGAGGGAAGCCCCTTGTCCTTGATTCTGGACGGAGCTTTTACCGAGTGGAGGCGCCGACCCATTGCCCCCAGCTGTGCGCTTTCCATGTGCACGCTGGGATGCAGAGCAAGGGTGCTCAGGTGGGAGGATCACCCACACGACCAAAAGCTCTGTGAGTATGAGCTCGGGCTGCTGCTGCTGAAGCCCAGCAGGTGTGCGTGGCCAGCCGACACCTGCCCCGCCTCTTCCAGCTCAGCTCTGGGCTGGCTCAGAACCCATTTCATTGTCTTTCCCTAGAACTTGTGTCTGTTTGTCATTCCGAGAAATGGGCCTGCCAGCAGCGCTCTTGCTTAAGGCCACGTGCTTCTCTGCCCCCTGGAAGCCTTGCTGAAGACCTACAATATCTCATGCAGCTCTTTTCATGACCCCTGGAACTAGAGGTTCGAGAGTGGCTGCTGATATGGAGTCGAGCATCCCCAGGAACAGCAGCGAAGGCACAGGAAGCTCTTAAAGATGGGAGTGACACTCGTGTCCCCTGGGCCCAGCCCAGGGCATGACACGATTGAAACTCAGTACATGTGATTCGAATGAATAAAGGTGAGTCAGTAGTGGAGAAGGTGATTCTACCTCGTTCTCAGAAGGGACTGAGGACGGATTCTCAGGAAGTGTGTGCCCACCCAGTTCTCAACTCTGTTAGCAGGGGCCGTCTGCCTCCTCATCCCCATGCATGTCATCTCAGGGGCATTTAGTAACCAGGCCTCAAAGTGTCGGGGTGACTTCCTTTGTCTGGCTGGTTCTCCCAGCCTCCTCCTTTAATGCAGGGCATGAAGAGATGACCCTTTCTTTTGGCTGTGCTTCTGTTTTTTGCAGTGCGGCTTTTGGGCAACCGCACCCTTGTGGTCTAGAGCTCCATTAATACAGAGTCCTGCCCTCCTTAGCCAACTGAGTTGGAGTTTCTCGGGATAGAGAAGCCCCCCCCCCGCTTTTTTTAAGGTTTTATTTATTTGAGAGAGAGTGTGCTTGCACCAGTGGGGGTGGGGGGAGGGGCAGAGGGAGAAGCAGACTCCCCGCTGAGCAGGGATTTCCCAACATGGGGCTCCATCCCAGGCCCCTGAGATCATGACCTGAGTTTAAGGCAGATGTTTAACCAACTGAGCCACCCAGGCGTCCCAAGAAACTTTTTTTGAACCTCTCCTTCTTAGGCGAGTTTTCTATACACTGAAGTTTGGGAAATACTGCCCTAAGAGACCAATAATATTATTGCAAAATTATTGAACATGTGGACTTGTCGCAACATGGAAATATTGGAACTATATGGAAATATACATGGAAATATATGTAACTCCTCGTTGTCATTTTGACTGAGTATAGGCTTTTATGATGTGTGGTGTCACCAAATCAAAATCTTGTGTGAGCTGACCCCCGGGTGTTGGAAGGCACTCCCAGGCCTCTGTGCGTGCAGCTTCCAGAAGTTCTCGGCTGCCTTTCCTACGTAGGGCAGCACCTCTAGCTGGGTCCTGCTCTCACCTCTGTCAGTGCGGGGCGCCCATCGTAGACAGTGCGGCATCTGGGGCTGTCTCGGAAAGACTGAACTCAGATCTCTGGGGGCTGGGGGCCTTGTGTCCGCATTTTAAGCAGATCCCTGATGATTCTTCTGCTTAGCAAAGTTCTAGAACAACAGCCTTCACCTCCCTGCCTGAGACCTCAAGGATGCCGTATGGGAGATCTGGGGACTCCTGCTGGTCTTGAGATATGGATGGAACTGGGGGAACAGTCTTGTCCAACCACACGGTTTTCAATATGAGGAAGGGCTCATTTCCTGATATCTCCCACTCTGGATCTGTGATTCCTTCCCTGCTTTCTCGGCTTGGGAAGACTCACAGGGAAACCATGGTGCGTCAGGTTTCTCTAGTGTGTCACGCTCCACTCCTGTCGCTTCATTTAAAGTCTCTAAAGAACAGGAAATGTGGGGCGTCTGGCTGGCTCAGTCGGTTAAACATCTGCCTGGGTTCAGGTTGTGATCCCAGGGTTTGGGGATCGAGTCCCACGTTGGTTTCCCTGCTCAGCAGGGGGGTGGGGGTCTTGCTTCTCCCTCTCCCTCTGTTGCTTCCCCCTGCTCGTGTTTTCTCTCTCTGTCTGAAATAAATAAATAAAATCTTAAGAGAAAAAAGAAAAAAAGAACATGAAATGTTTTGGGCCAATATTCCCCTGCCCCTGCAGATCAGGACACGCTTCACTGGGGAGCTACAGTCCCGGCCATTCCTGTCCATTCCTGTCCCATCTCCGAGCTAGAGCCTCCTCATCCCTTTGCCTTGTGTTAATGGGCCTTGGGTGAAATTCCTTCCATCTGAAGGCCAAAGAGCCCTTATCAACTTTTGTTCCATGGACTTCGTTCTGCTCCCCGCCGAACTTTCTAGGCTCTTTAAAATTTATTTTGAACAGAATAATTTTGGTGCAGTATTTCCTCACCTCAGGCTTTAGTCAAGTTTGTAAATAATGAATCAGACCGGGGTCAATATCTTACGGCAAATGATTGAAGATTCCTACCAGATGATCTGTTGGAAGAGGTTCCCAGGTACATTTCTTAATTATTCACAAGATGTATAAATTTATAAATCATCCATAAGATGACAAGAAAGGCTGTGAATATTTCTGATGGGGTTTCATACATTGTGTGGCATCCGCATTCAGGCCTTGCCCTTCCTGAAGGTCCCCGAGAGGACAAATCCTGCCTAAGTAATTGTACGTCATCTCGGTGTGGTGCTTCTGAATTGAGCTCTCCCTGCCTGCTCACCCCGGGCTGTTTGATCAGGTTGAGAAACATTTAGGTTTTCACACCTGGCAGGAAGCCTGTTCCCGACATCTGGGGGGTTGAGGCTGGGGCGCTACTAAGCCTCCTCCAGCACGCAGCACGCCCCACCCCCCACGGAAGACTTAGCCAGCCCCAGTGTCAGTGGTGATGAGGTTAAGGAGCCCTCTCCTAGTACTCCCTGCTTAGTACTCCTGGCTTAGCACTCCTTAGTACTTAGTAACTCCCAGGTTAGGAAGCCCTCTCTTAGTACTCCCTGCTTAGTACTCCTGGCTTAGCACTCCTTAGTACTTAGTAACTCCCAGGTTAGGAAGCCCTCTCTTAGTACTCCCTGCTTAGTATTCCTGGCTTAGCACTCCTTAGTACTTAGTAACTCCCAGGTTAGGAAGCCCTCTCTTAGTACCCCTGCCACTGTTGCAGTCATCAAAGCCTGTTTTAGAAACCTCATTCACCCATCTAGAAGTATCTGCAGAACTTCATCTGTGGGCCCAGTCCCGGGCTAGGAGTTGGGGATCCTGGGTTGGGGATCCTGGGCTGGGAATCACTGGCTTTTCAACAAAGGCCTACGCAGATGAGTGGGGTGACCTAGAGAAGACCTAGCAGCATCATGACGGAGATGTACCAAGCTGCTTGGGGCATAGAGGAGGCCATAGCCTAGCCTGAGGGCCAGGAGGGCTCCCTGAGGAGGTGGTGTTTGCGTGGAACCCTCCAACAGAAGTAAGAGACTGATGGGGCTGCAGGGAGGAGAGAGACTGCTCTAGGCAGGGGGAACAGCACGTGTAAAGGCCTGGAGAGAGGGCAGGGCCTGTCTGGGGGCTGCAAGCGGTTCCCTGGGGCTGCCATGCAGAGCCCTGGGAACCGGGCATTGCCGCGGCCACAGCCCCCCAACCCGTTCCAGAAACTTTGTTCCTTAGGCCCGGATGTTAGCATTTCAAGAGTTTTTGTGGATGCTATGATTAGCCCTCCGGTGGCTTATTGATGAGAAAATGTCTTCTCCCTTTGCCGTACTTCATGGCCGCCCCGCAGGTGCTGCTCCTTCAGCAGGAACAAGACCATGATGAGACCAGAAGGCAAAGGAGCATGATCGGGCATGGGGAGCTGGGCTGGCACTCACCCTGGCTCAGAGACCCTTATCTTCAGAGGTCTCTCTCTAGGGCCTCTCAGTGAGCTGTCAGCAGCTACGCCTTAGCTGCTTCTCCCGGGGCTGGGCTCTGTCCTCCCTCATGCTTGGAATCCATTAGTGAGATGGACGTGACATTGACAGTAGGGTGGGAAACAGTATGGCGGTTCCCAAAAGCTTAAATAGAATTGCTGTAGGACCCAGCCATCCCAGGTCCGGGTACACACCCAAAAGAATCAAAAGGAGGGACCCCAGCAGATATCTACCTACCCACGTACATAGCGAAAACATAGCGGCAACTCCGGCGGTCACCAGTGGATGAGTGGACGCACGGAATGCAGTCTGTCCATGCAGCGGAGTTGTAGTCAGCCTTAAAAAGGCAGGCAATTCTGACCTACCCTGGAGCTAGATGAACCTTGACACCAAGTACAGCGAGGTGTAAATTTTCACTTTGTATGGGCCCCCGTGCCGTTTGTGCATGCCTTGTGTGGCCGGGCACCTCGCTGGGAGGAAGGGTGGAGGGAGGTCCCGCGCAGTCTGGAGCAGGGGCTGCAGACACAGTTGTAGCAAGGGGGACCTTGACTTTAGACAGTTCCTTCAAGTCCCTCCTGAGACTCGCTCAGACAAGGTAGGCCTGGGGCCCCTGCGGCATCAGCAGAGCCCCCTGAATATATGGGGTTTGTGGCAACTCATTGCATGGTTCCTTCCTCCTATGTGATATTGTTCCTCTAAAAGAGCAAAATCCCATGGGCTCTTGGCCACGTTTCTAGTGTTTTAATCTAGGGGAGTGAAATCTGCTCACCCTCCCAAGCACAGCGTTCCGTTGCCTCGTGAGTTGGGTCTTTTTGCCAAGACCGAAATGGAAAGTTTGCCGCAGCTCACGCTAACTCAGCCATTTGTGCTGGCGAAGCCATGGGGGAGGCATCAGGCTATCTGTGTCCGTTGGGCTGGATCTAGGGAGTGTCTGGGAGGCCAGAGGATGTCAGGAACACAGCCTCGATCATGAGCACAGCCGGTCACGGTGTGAGAGCTCAGGGACGGCTGCGGTCAGATTGGCAGCTCTGGGAATGATGTCCTGAGTCCCTGAGGGTGCAAGCCTTTCAAAAGGGCTTGCAGACTGAGGGAGGATTTCTCTTCTTGTCGTTTTGCTATCAAGCTGATCCACACTCCATGCTGGAGACTCACCTTTCCTGCGGGGAGAGGCTGAGCTCTCGGGCTGCAGAATGTTCGTTGGGAAACACTTCATGAAACTCCCAGCCTCAGGCTCCTGGGTGCAGAGCTGTGCTGGGAGCCAGGGGGCCCTGGAAGAAGACAGAGAGAGGGGTGTGCAGGTCGCCCATCCTGGATTGCTCTGCACATACTTTTCAACGCATGTGCTCCATGACTGACCATAGTTACGTTGATAGGGGGTCGGAGTGATCAATTTCCCTTTCGGCTTCACCCACTCTGTGCTAATCTCTGCAGAGCTTCATGTTCCTTAAATTCTTCCATTTATGTTATTTATGATGCAATAGCTTTGGCGGAAGCAGTTATGTTTTGCTTTTTTTTTACAATGCAGGCCAAGCGTGGTTACCAGCCAGCAAATCCTGCCCTTCCATGTGGGGCTCTTTCCCACGCAACCAGGAGCTGCGGGTGGAGGAGGGCCATGGAGGATGGGGCGGGTTCCTCCAGGGCCCTGGGAGCTAACTGGCTCCCATGGCTCTGCATGCACACGCGCTGGCAGCTCTCCTCTGCTGGGGAGGCTGTCCACGGCCCCAGATGGCCACTGAAGAGTGTCCCAGGCATTTAAATAAGGAAACTCTAGCACAGGTTTTTCCCTATATTAACCAGTGGGAGAAATAATATTCCATTTGGCTTCTGTAGGAAATGATACCTAAATTTAAAGGAAGGACTTAACACAAAACCAACTCATTCTTTGTACCTACTGTTACATAATCAGAACCAAGTATGACTGACCTTTAGCGCTTGTTCAGTCCCAGGACTCATAGGAACAGCCTGAAAGAAAGAATGTTTGCTATTCCAAGAGGTAGGAGACCTCAGCTCTGGGCCCCAGTTCACCTCTTACAAACTGTATGACACTTGACAGTCACCTGTCTGGGCCTCAGTTGCTTTATCTGCAAAATGGGTTGATAATACCTCATTGACAAGGGTGATGCTCAGAAAATTTATCAACTAGTCCACCCAGGGCCTTAACCCACCCAAAGCTATGATTCTATGAATGTTATCAAAAGCACACAATGTTCATGTGTAAGATGCATATATTGAAGTTCATTAGTAAAACAAATTACCAAGCAGTACATATTGTATTATGTCATTTTGATCCAAAAATAAATCTTTGCATACCAAAAATGCCTGGCAGGACAGTCACTGAGTTGCACACAGTTTGAAATTACCTTTAGCTAGTGAGATGGTAATGATTTTTCTAAAAAGTCATGCTAATAAAGTAAACTATGAGTTTCCTTTAATATTTAGCAAGGAGAGAGACCTGGGTGCCTCAGTTGGTTGGACATCTGCCTTGGGCTCAGGTCATGATCCGGGTCCTGGGATCGAGTTCTGCATTGGGCTCTCTGCTTAGTGGAGGCCCTGCTTCTCCCTCTGCCTGCTGCTCCCCCTGCTTATGCCCTCTCTCTGATGAATACATAAAATCTTAAAAAAACTTTTTAGCAAGGAAAGCAGTATTTCCACCCAGGAAGAGGCTGAGAAACCCCCTTTCCCTCCTATCCTTCCAGATGCCCATTCTTGAGCATCTTCTCTAAGTGGCTGTTTGTCTGAAGGGCATCGTTGTTTCGGATGGAACCACGGTAGACCAGTAGAGCATGAATGTCTTGGTCCATGGTAGACCATGAACACAGAGTCCTGAAGACAAGAAAAGAAAGGCGCCGAGTAAGAATTAGCAGTTTAGTTAGCCGCAGAGTGGGGACTCCCAACCAGGCTTCTTCTATGGTGGAGCCCTAAAGTGATGTCACCAAAGTATGTTCCTGGTGCTCTACCAAAACAAAACAAAACAATTCTGCGTGCAAACAAGCCTGGCACTTCTTTACTGCAGGACCTGGTGCCTTTATTCTGTGCATTGAGAATGCACAATAGGGTTTATATACTACCGTGTTCCCAAACACTTTGACCGTGGAACCCTGGAACAGTAGAGCATGTGCTAGTACTAGTTTTCACAGAACACACTTTGGGAAATGCTACTTTCTAGGATTACGGGAATGACATCATCAAACTCTGCATCCTGTAACACATGGTCCTCAGTCACTGCTTCATTGGAAGGAGAGCTTTATCCAGGGCACATCATTGTTGGGCTGCTCGGGAACTGATTCCAACCAAGGGCTGGTATATGTCGTCAGTCTCTTCCAGGAATATGTCGCCCAGACAGCCGCCCTCCTCAGCTGTGCTCAGGACCCTGGTCCTGTTGATGTTTCCTCCAAGCTGTGGCTCAGGGGATTTTGCTAGCATTTCACTCCCTCTTGCCAGGGTTTCTAGGATGAAGCATTTTGTGGTAGTTAAAATGTTCTGGAAGCAGCAGTTGCTCAGTCCACCAATGGCTTGAGAATATTTGCTTCGCTTTCCAGAGTTTTTGCTGGCAGCTTTGCAGCCTTGTTTTGGAGATCTGTTCATTCGACCTTAGCTGTGGCACTTGTCTCGTGAAGACGGATGCTATAAGGGCCTGCTTCACCCCTTTTGGTGTCTCCTTTGGCCTCCACAGCAACCCTGAGAGGGGTTCTCCACCTACTGAAGAATGTTCTTACTTGCAGACTCCTTCACTTACTTTGGGGTCTCCATATTGGAGAGAGATGGCTACCTTAAAAGCAACAATTTCTCTTGAATGTTTGTTCAGTTCCCAACACCATCCTGTCAGTGTCCTGCTATTAATTCTACATCAACCATCGGAGGTAGGCGCTTGTATTACTCCCATTTTGCAGATGGGGAACCTGAGGATTAGAGAGGTTAATTCACCTGCTCATGTCACACAGCTAAAGTTTCCACCACAGCCCATGGCCTAGCCTCTGAATGTCTCATGACCGTATTCGTAGGGGTTCATTGTTTGGTACCGACTACACCCTTTCGGTTTGGACTTCTCCTTGACTGTCCCATTTTCTTAGCTAGGGCTGATTTGGCCCCTTTATAAACTGGGGTGGTTTTTCCGTGAACCCCAGCAATAGAGCTTTTCTAAGCCCTGGGGAGATGGCACTGCTTGCTCGGAGGCAGCCTCCAGCCAAAGCAGGGCTATCCAACGGGAGCATAAATCTTGAGCTATTCTTGGCGCACGAAGACAAGATTTTAATGATCTGGCTCCTCTGGGCTTTGGACTTAGCAGAATGTTAAAGTGTCCATCTAGAATATAGGCTTCTCCCCACCCTCCCCTGCCCAGTTGTCTCCTCCCTCTTTTATGTCATAAATGTTTGAGCAGGGTCTGTCTGTCTCTGTCTTGTCTTATTTGCTGATGGGATGCGATAGGACAGAGGTGTCCTTGCTCCAGATCCTTCTCTCTGACCAACTGTCCCTCCTCATTGTCCCTTGTTTATGAGAAATCCTTGGTGGCAGAGGTCAGTCAGAGACTTGCAGTTTTCTAGAGAATCTGGACTGTGGACACATCTATTTTTCTTGTTCTTAAGGGTCAGGTCACCTATGAAGCTGCCCTGTTGTTGTTTCAGCCCCACCGAGCCCCTGCTTGGGCTTGTAATGCTCCAGGTCCTTAGAGGTAAAGAGACAGGCAGTTCGTAACCCTGTGCTTGAGACACTGCAGTTTCATTCCTGGCAACATTAGCCAAGGGAGAGATCAATCAATCCATAAGTATTTATCGAGCACATAGTCTGTAACTGTCCAAAAAGTAGCCACTAAAGCAATATGGATCTAAGAAACTCAACTCTTGTCAGAGGGCCAAGCCCCAGGAAAATTCCTGTAGCTGCCATTGGAACTCATTGTCTTCCTGCCTCCCAGCTCAAGAGAGCCTGCTTTCCCATCGTGTGCCCACACCTTCTCTATGGTGCTAGGCTCTATCCGTGTATTTGGGGGCCTCAGAGACCCCCTTGTGGGACCACCGAAGTCTGCCTTCTTTGAACGGGTAGCTGATTCCCTTGGATCCCTGTTCAGTGTCCTTCTCTCTCCTCGGGAACCATCTCTGCACATGGCGGTGTCAGTGAGGACAGGGGGCGAGGTTCCTGGGACGCCTCACTATTCCTGTTCTTACTCCCTACCTTATTTCCCATCTTGAATTCTCTCCATTACTTCAGCGCCCTTCTCCACCCTTCTCTGGAAGCCTCCTCCATCAGCCACACCCCACACAAGTAAGGAGAATGGCCTTATTGCATTAAACGCTCTGTAAGTTTCATCCTGTGTCTACGGTAGACATCTTACACATGCGTGTCATTTCATCCGCAGAGCAACCCTGCGAAATAGGCTTTATTGTGGCTGTTCCTTGTCTGTTTTTTCCAGACAAAAAGACTTAAGATGAACTTGCCCTATATTTCATAGGTGATAAGTAGAAAGACCAGAATTCAAAGCTAGATTTGCCTGATATCTGAGCCCAGGCTCTTGATCACCAAACTGTCCAATGTCCCCCAACATCTACACTTATTGTGTGAATGACTCAGCAGCACTCAGCATCCATGACCTGTGTGTGACTATCTTTCTATGGGATCATGCTCATTTCTCCGGCAGGACCCCAAACAACCTGAGGAACATCCCGGACTATCTCCCCTGGTGGCTCGCACATGGAAAGATGTGCGAAACAAGTGTTTCTTGGTGTCATCCCCTTGAGTAGGTGGGTTTTTAACAGAGTCCATCAATGTCTTAGCACAAAGGAATAAGTCACAGAGGAGATTTCAAAGTACTGTGGGGTAAGAAGCTTTTGTGGGATGTCCATCTATCTTCATGAAGGGAAAGGGAAAGAGAGGGAAGGACAAAGAAACAATATTTATTAAGCAACAAGCCCCAATACATAGCAATCACTTTCTAGGCATTGTCGGTGAACTCCAACATCATCGCTGCCTCTCAGATGTGAAAATGATACTCAAAGAGATTAAGTGGCTTTGTCAAGGGCATAGCTATTAAATGAAGAATTGGGACAAAACCAGGTTCTTCTAATCATAACGTATGTAGTATCTACTCTGCATAGAGCCCCTCTTCTCTAATTTCTAAGGCACACTTAGGTAAAAGATTTAAAACAACTCTTCATGGTGGTAACACTAGACGAGGCACAGTCATGTTTTTAGAAACCAGAGCAAAAGGCTTAAAGCTGTCATTTCTATCAGGGATCATTAACCTAGAATTTCTGGACCCTAGAGATTCTACAAATAGCTCTCCGGAAGTTCCCTTGAAATTGAAAGCCGAAAGTGTGTTTATGTGTGTTTTTCCCTGGAAGAGGGGGAGGGCCCGTAGCTGTCATCAGTTTCTCAAAGGTGTCCATTGACTCAGAAAAAAGGTTAATGGCTTCCAGTTTAGAGGGACAGAAAAGAGATTCCTGTAGGAAATTTCCTCTATAGACTTATGGAGGAGGCTTTGTCCTGAGTTGTTGGCATTAGAATTTCACGAGCATTCGAGAGGGGATCAGAGCCAGAACATGTCTCAAAGCCCTTCTGAAGCTCTGGGTTTAGAATGTCCCAGCTCTGAATATGTGGAGACTGCGGTCTTCCGGCCTATCCCATAGTAGGTGTTGAGTGGGATGTGATGGAAGGTGGATGGTACGGGAGCCAGAAGCTGTAGGACTGTTCCCTTGGCAAGGACAGACTCTGAGTGAGGCTCTGCCCTCTTGGGTTAATGCATTTTGGCATTCTTGCTGATGCCAGGAGAAAGGAGGAGAAGGATGTGTCCAGGCTGCAGAATGCACTCCCAGCAAAGTCCAAGTTCAGATAATCCAAAGTGTTGTCGCGTTCACATTTATAAAAATAACGTTGGTTATCTTGGGTAGGCAGAGATTTTGCTTCCGACTTCTTTACTCGGAATGATTTGATTTCCGACATGGTTGAAAAACAAACACATGGCAGTGAATCTGTTGGTTCCTCCAAACACAATGTGGCTCCTTTCATTGAACTGGACTGTGAAAAATGCTCTCGAAACATGACCCAGTGATCCGAACTGTTGACCGAGGGAGGACGGAAGGCTTCTGTGCTGGGGTTCTGTTATATATCTTCCTCCACTCTAGTACATCCTAATGGGGAGGACTCATATCAGGGTTTGCAGCCACTTTCCTTACCTGGAAATGTAAAGAAGGAAAGGGAATGAGTCTCAAGAGGGTCTGGATTCTAGTTGGTCCACATCTTTGTAACTTTGGTCACTTGATATATTTGGGTTTTATCACAATGCATCACATTTATTTAATCAATTATTCATCTATCTATCTATCTATCCATCTATCTATCTATCTATTTATCATCTATCTATCTATCATCTCTTCAACGAACATTTCTCGAGTATGAGCTGCTAACCAGCACTGCAATCTGGAAATACTGAGATGAACAACCTATAATCCCTGAGTGCGGGAGACCAGCGCAGGCTTCCCCAATGTTGATACGCACACGGATGCCTGGGGATTTTGTTAAAATGCAGATTCTGACGTGGAGGTCTAGGGTAGGACTCGGAGTTCTGCATTTTTAAAATGCTTCAGGTGGTGTTGATGCTACTGTCCCAAAGACCACACTTTGAAGAGCAAGTGGCTCCAAGGTCCTTGTCATCCCCCCCCCAACTGCTTAGCATTGTTGTGACAATTCAGTGGGTTCCTGTAGATAGACATACACCAGAAGAGCAGAGGGTACTTGTCAACCAGAATGCTTGTTTTTGCAACATGTCCTTTCTGGGGCTCCGGAAATTAGGTAATAGAGATGGTTTCTGCAGGCGGTGTCATTTGGCCTCTGGGCTGGACCGTGGAATGAGGGCCCACATTGGGTTACATGGATACAGGAAGAGTCAGAGTTGAATCAGGCAGTTAGTAAAGCCAAGCCCCTCTCCCCGCCCTCCTCTCCTTCCATTTCATGTGAACTATTCTATGAAAGATAGTCTCTTTCTCCTGAGCTTGCCGAGAGCCTGGCACGGCCCAGCGGGAAGCAGGGACCCTCTGCGGAGAGGTGTGGTTCTGCCACTTAAGTAATTGGCAACATTGGAAACCAGCATGAAAAGCCATGAAAAGTTGAGGTACTAAATAAATACTACGAGCCTGATAAGGGGAAAGCAACATTGGAAACCAGCATGAAAAGCCATGAAAAGTTGAGGTACTAAATAAATACTACGAGCCTGATAAGGGGAAAGCGTTTGTCCCTTTCGTGTGAAAATGGCCATATTGTATATTACGACTAGGATGAACCTAGAAGCCTTTGATTGGCCAGTACAACCCAGGGGCAAGTGACCCTTGCATTTCATGAGCTCTCTTCCTCTGTAGGTGTCTGTCACACAGTGGCAGGGGGGAGGGGATTGAATTAAGAGAAGTCAAGAAGCAGTTTATTCTAGTCTCATCGTTTGGCCATCTCTGAGAGTCAAAAATTAAAATAAATTCGATTTTTAAAAGGAGGGGTACATCAGTATAGCCTAGAACAAAATCAGTGATAAAACTTCAAGTTGAAAAATGATCCAGAGGAAGAAAAACGTTAAGTGTTCAGACCCCAGAAGAAGGTAAAGTCTAAAAAATTTTTCATGATCTTGGCAGAGTGTTTTTAAGTTTGCTGTTCTTCCCTCTCTATTTTGCCTTTGCCACGCAGAAATTCCAGAAGTTTGTTTGAACATTGCCCTAAAGAGACACTGTAAGCAAAGTTGCCAGAACATTTTTGTAGAGTAAATCATTTTTTAGCAAACCCTGACTCTCTTTGGCATGTCAGTATCAGGAGGAAAGCCAGGAAAGAGAACCGTTTTGTTCTCTTATAAATTGACAATAGCTGTGTTCCTGAAAAGTTGAGCATCAAATGAATTTTGTAAATTGATTCTTTTTTTTTTTTGAATGCACTAAGAGAATCCCATAAAATCAAAGAAGACTTTTGGTTAAGTGAATGCTTTCTCTCTCTCTTGTTTCACAGTTCATAAGATTTTCCACGTCTGGGTTTTTGTATGTTTTGTCTGCTTAAAGCAGGGACCACCTGTGGACAAAGGGAAGGGAAGGAAGGATCATCTGTTCTGATTACAGACTGCTGGGTTCAGGCTGAGGGCTGAGAGAGAGAACATTTCTGAGCATCAGGCCAAGTGTTGGGAAGCCTTAGAGCATCCGCCTTTTTGGAAGACCTGTGGGAGCAGGACAGATCCCCGTGCTTCAGTGCCCAGGGCATGAGGAAGGGACAGATGGATGCTTTGGGGCACACGGGCCTGGGTTTGCCTTTTCACTCCCTCCCCCACCATCACGGTCTCAATATCAGTCCCTGGACCTCAGTGTGCTGCCGTTCCTGACCTCTGTGATAAGCCCGAGGCTGTTGCCCTTAGAAGCTGCTTGGGCAACGGAACAAGATCATGCTGCAAGCAGGAGATGTGCAATAAATGGCAGCCACAGTCAGGGTGGGGCTGAGGGCTTTGGATGCAGAGCCCCTGGCCCAGACTGGAATAGCCTGTAGTTTTTTCGGTGTTCTCCATTCTCGACCCTACTTTGGGCTGCGCTTATGAGAGCCCCGTGATCAGGTAGGTAGCTGAGTCTCACGTGTGCAGGAGCTTTAAGTGGTGACATCTAAATGTCACAGCTGCCATCTAGTTTTTATTTTTTTATTTTTATTTTTATTTTTTTAAGATTTTATTTTTTATTATTTATTTGACAGAGAGAGATCACAAGTAGGCAGAGAGGCAGGCAGAGAGAGAGAGAGGAGGAAGCAGGCTCCCTGCTGAGCAGAGAGCCCGATGCGGGACTCGATCCCAGGGCTCTGAGATCATGACCTGAGCCGAAGGCAGTGGCTTAACCCACTGAGCCACCCAGGCGCCCTGCCATCTAGTTTTTAGACCAAGCTACTGTCCTCCATACTCCCTGACTCTGAACACCCAGGCAAGCGGTAGAATCTTGGGTGGGACAGTTCCTCTTCCTGACCCATTATCTGTTTCTTGGCTAGTGACTTCAGTAGCTCCCAGCCTTGCTGTGGACTTCTGCCTCCTCCCTTCCACCCTAGATGCCTCCCCAAGGCACCCTTGTGCCTTCCTGCTTCCCTTTTCAGGCTCAGAACTCCTAAGTTTGCTGTCCTTCTTCCCATCTGAATTCCCTTCCCACTCCCACCACCACCAGGTCAACAACTGTATGATGCTGATATGCTACTTTTTGCCCTAAAGCCTCCGTTTCCTTAGCTATACAAAGGGGATGATGATATCAGACTGAAAAAGTTCTGAAGATCCAGGATAATAGACAGAAAGCCCCTTGTCCTGGGTCATTACTGTGAGCTCATGTGCGTGAAGGACGGGGGTGGGGCAAGGGCAGAAGAATGGGACTGCTGAGCCAGTTAACACATTTGCAGTTTAGCACGTGGAGGAGGTATCTGGAGAGGCAGAGCTGTGATGTGGAAAGCTCTGGCCCGCAGGCAGGAGGGCACGAGGGAGGGAACATTATAATGCGGGCTCTGTGCCGGGCACCATGCAAGCGAGCCCCTTGGTGTGGTGAAACCTTTCCCTGCCTCTGGTTCCCCGGGGTTTGGATCTAGGAGACTTAGACCCAGCTGGTGCACGGTGGGCTCCCGTTTTCCATTGGACCCCAGAACACGCCATTGCTCCACTGCACCCCTGTTCTTTGCTGTTCTCAGGTCTGGGGAAACTTTTCAGTGAGAAAGAGAAAGGAAGAGAGAGGGAGCGGGGGACAGAAAGAGAAGCAGCGGAGTCAGCTGACCATGTCTGCTGTTCATATTGATCAAGATTTAATCAATTTCTCTCTGTGAACTCGGCAGCCCCAGTATTGATCTTTGAGCACTGAAATTGAATAGGAAGACATCTTACTGTCGAAAGTCAGATGGGCTGTCCAGCTCAGATCCTGGAGCACATTTAGAGCGAGAGGACATGGGTAACATTCCCGGGAGGGGACTTCTTTTCCAGAGACCAATGAAATTCCTTTAAAGGATTCCCCAGTTGTTGGCGTTTCCTTTCCTTCCTTTCCTCTCCCTGAGAAAGAGGAGAAGGCAGCTTGGCATGGCCAGATGCACATGAGCTTTGGAGTGAGGATGGCCTGAGACCATCTTGGCTTAGCCACTGACTTTACTTGCTGTGGGTCCTTGGATGTACTGCATGACCTCTTCATTCATTCGTTTATCATCCAATAACTATTGAACACCTACTGTATACAGTTATACTGTATACAGTATACTGTATACAGGGTTCTTGGGACGTACCTGTGAGTGAGTTAGAGTTGGGGGCTATTTTGATAGAATTCTTTTTATTTTCTTTTGCTTGAAATAACTTTTTACTTCAAATGTTTATTAAGAAAAATGTCAAATACACCCAGAAGAAGGGTTTTCACCAAGCCCTCACTTAACCATCACCCAGTTTCAGTAATTACTAAGCACTCAGAGAAGCTGCTGTGAGATCTTAAGGGAGTTGCCAAATCTCTCTAAGACTCAGTTTCTTTATCAGCAAAATGGAAAGAATGCACTTACCTTGTAGCGCAATAGAGAGAATTAAATGATGGGCTTCATGTCGTGAGCATCAGACAGTGCCCTCAGAATAGTGAGGACCTCAGACACGTGAGCAGTCATAGAGCTGTTGGGAGGATTCAGTGAGAGAATGTCTGGGGAGACACTGGTATGGGGTGATGATGGTGTCATGGAAACAATGGGGTAAGGGAACATGGAGATCACTGTTGTCAGGCTGGCTGCTTATAGCAAGTGCCTGGCCAATGGTAAATACTTGTTAGATGATGATGATGATGATGATGATGGTGGTGGTGGTGGTGGTGGCGATGACAGTGGTAATGGTGCTGCTGCTGATGGTGATGATGATGGTGGTGGTGGTGATGACAGTGGTAATGGTGCTGCTGCTGATGGTGATGATGGTGGTGGTGGTGGTGTGATGGTTATGATGGTGCTGCTGCTAATGATGGTGGTGATGATGGTGTTGATTATGGTTTGATATTGTTGGTGATGGAGGTGATGATAATGGTGGTGGTGGTGATCATGATGGTGCTGCTGCTAATGGTGGTGGTGATGATGGTTATGATGATGGTGGTGATGATTGTGTTGATGATGATGGTGGTGGTGGTGATGAGGATGGTGGTGGTGATGGTGATGATGGTGGTAATGATTGTGTTGATGATGGTGGTGGTGGTGATGGTGACGATAGTGGTGGTGATGATGGTGGAGGTGGTGGAGGTGGTGATGGTGATGGTGATGATAGTGGTGGTGATGATGGTGATGATGGTGATGATGATTCAGGTGGTGGTAGTGATGGTGATGATGATGGTTGTGGTGGTGATGATGATGGTGGTGATGGTGTTGATGGTGTTGCTGATGGTGGTTGATGATGATGGTAATGATGATGATGTTGATGTTGATGATGGTGATGATGACGGTGGTGATGATGATGGTGAGGAAGGTGAGGAAAATGATAGTGCTAGTGGCGATGATGGTGATGAAGATGATGATGGTGATAAGTTTCTCAAATTTCAACACAGTTGGTGAAAAAGAGTTGAGAGTTATGAGAGCAAATTGTGATTGATGTGTGCTAATGAAAGGAGTTGAGATCTTTTATAAACCTGTTAGGTGAACATAAGAAATCCTGTTAGGTGAACATAAGAAATCATAAAATATGTAAGTATTAAACAATGAAATGATATATGGCCCTTAGCGTGTGTTTAGCACCTTCTGTGTACAAGACATCAGGCTAAGTCTCTGGGGCTCATGGTCAAGGTCAGGAGAGCCTTTGCCCTCAAGGAGATTATCCTCTTTTTGGGGAGATAGGATAGAAGCTCCTGATAAATTATGAAAGCAAATTATTTAAATAACAGCCCAACCCCAAAGAAGAGCTTACACAAGGTGAAGCTGATTGATTGATCCATTAATTGTACAGACATGAAGTGCTCAAGAGTTCAGATCACCTCAAATGAAGACATCAAAGCAGCTTCACCTAGAAGATGGGGTCCCCGTTCGGTCTTTGAGAATGGGTAGGAGATAGAAAGCAGGTCCCTCTAAATGTGATTCAGAGGTCAGTGAAACAATGTTCAAGCTCGGTTCAAAGTTCACATAGTTTGGTGACTTTTTAAATCATTTTTAGGTTTGGTTCAAATCCTGGTGCCCTGTTTGGTGCTAGAAAGTAGAAGCTTAATAAACAAAGCCCCCGGTTTTAGGGACTTTAGGACGAGCTCCGCTCAGGGTGATGATCCCAAATTTGGAAGGCAGGGTCTGTGCAAGTGAGGGAATGGCTTTGCATGCCCACCTTGATCAGTCTACCTCCCCACCTCGGACTTGGGGTATCCAGCTGTAAAATGAGGCTAACTAAACCCACCTTTCTGCACAGCAGAGATTGCTGGGATTATAGGAGCTACCTCTTGGGGTACAGTATCCTCAGCTGTCCAGACTTGGGCTGGTTTCGAGTTGGTTTCCTGTAGTCCCCCTTTTTGAAAGAAATCCCTCAGAAATCCATTCCCTCTGCCCCCGGTATCCTGGGCGGTTTGATGAGAGATTGTCCACATCTGACAGAGTTTAAGGATATAGATGAGCATGTCCTCAAACTGGGCAATGGGCCAACGGCTGGCTGCTGGGGAAGAGAAGGCATCGGACCTGTGTGTAATCCTGCTGGGTCGGACTCTACGGAGACAACAGGAGTTTGCGCTGGGATGTAAATGACTGTTGGTGTTTCATGATTTACACTGGCCTTGTGAGGTTCCCTCCTTGTGGCCAAAACCTTCTAGAGACTATACCTTATTCCAAAGGAATAACCATGCGGTAGAAGTCTGAGAGGTTGTGTGATCTGGCGGAAAAAGCTCCACATGTCTATGGGAGGTATGTGTTTGATTTTGTTGCATTATCGTGTGTATAACAGAGTTCTACTTTTTCAAGAAGATGATAAAGCAATTGGGTGGTCCCTGTGAGTATGGACATGCATATAAACGCATGTATCGAAAGATCCAGAAAGATAAATAGCAAATATAACAACGGTGAACTGGGGAGGGGTCTGGGGTGGGAGACGGGGTGGCCAAAAAGGATTGTCGTCTTTGTTATGCTCATCCTTGTCCAAAGAGAATGTGCCAGAGCAGGGGATTTGGACTCCAAGCTCCGGATTCTCTGAATCTGTGCCTGTGAAAAAAGATGAGTCATGCTCATTGAGCTGTCATGGGGATTGAATGAGATGGTTACGTAGCTGCGCGTGCCATGCCTGCCACATGGAAATCCATGGAAGAAAGTTAGCATCACTGTCCCCTCCACGGCAGAGAGTGATCAGATGTTCCCTGTCCATTTCCTCTTCTGGGACCCACAGAAAGCTCGGGTTCCCTAGGCTCCCCTACAGTCAGCAGTCCCATGACTAGGTCTGGCCAATGAACCCTGTGCAGAAGTGATAAGTATCCTTTCTGGCCTCGCCACAAATCTCCCCGTGTCACCCTCCTCGGGTAAACATTAGAGATACTGGTGTCCCAGGATGAAAGGCGTCTCCATCCCTGAGTGTCCCTTTAGAGCACAGCCACCCAGCAAGCCACCCAGCCCACCTTAGACAGTGGTATGAGCAAGAAGTGAAGTGATCATGTCAAACCACTGAGATTTGGGGGTTATTTGTTGTCAGCGCTGGGTGTCCTAAAATGCAACTCTGTTATACTCTCTAAATCTCGGTTTCTTGGGGCGCCTGGGTGGCTCTGTCGGTTAAGCATCTGCCTTTGGCTCAGGTTATGATCCCAGAGTCCTGGGATCGAGCCCTGCATCAGGTTCCCTGCTCAGGGGAGAGCCTTCTTCTCCCTCTGCTTCCCTCTCCCCTGCCTGTGCTCTCTCTCTCTCTCTTCAAATAAATAAAATCTTTTAAAAAATAAATAAATCTCAGTTTCTTCAGTGTAAGATGGGGAAAGTCACTTTTTGCCTGCTTCAGAGGGTTTTGTATAAAAACATGCCAAGAGGTTGATGGTGAACACACTGTAACTGCAGGGCGGGTGGCAGATGGGGGGTGCCTAGGAACTGTACCATTTGGAGACTTGGGGCTTGGGGTACAGACCAGGCTGGCGGGGGAGGTCTCTGAGGAGGAGGGCCTGGCCTCAGACCATCTGATGGGCTGGGCAGGGGGACCGGCGGAGAGCAGGTGGGAGGAGGGCCTTTCGGCAGCTTCCCGCTGCAGAGAGGAGCCTGTGGCTGGGAGAGCTTGCTGCAGCTTCTCTGGTTACAGTAGAATCCCTGGGTCAGACAAGGATCAATTCCCAGGATCAATTGACTGCAGGCTGGTAAGAGAGTCAATGTGTTTTGGGGGGATTGGCCATTGTCCAGGCCAGAGCAAAAACTTGCACTGTAAGCAGTAATTAAGAAACGATTTGCCCTTGGCCTCTGTTCCTGGGACAAACGCCAGTCCCCACGAGCCTTCAGAGCTGCCGGCTTCAGGAACAGCTCAGATGGGGACAGGTGACACATGCCTGTGTGCACTGTGGCCCATGGAGTCCTTGGCACGGCTCTGTCGCAGCTCCAGGCCTGACTCATCTTCATGCTTGGCTTGCGTGAGTGAACACTGCTGGGAGAGGGCTTCTAGGGCGCAAAGCTGAGTCTGCCCAACATGCCACTTCGCCAGGTTAACACATCAGCGTGGTCCCGTGGAGAGAGCTCCGGACCCTGCTTCGGGCTTTGGCGGTGTCCAGAGCGAGCTGCGGGAACCCAGCCATGCCGCAGCCATTCTGCGGGCCTCAGTTTCCCCCTTCCTGCAGTGGTCAAGGCGGTCTCGTCTGTCCAGCCATAAGCCCTGGGAGACAGTGCAGCACATAAAACACGCCCCCTCCCAGAGCTTCCAGTTCACTTCCCCACTCCGTGCCCTTGGAGCTCACGAATTCTTCTCTTCTGTGGGCAGTGAACACGGAAATCTGCAGGGAGTTTGAATGAACTCGTGGATGAGGTAGGGGATCAACAGGGAAGAAAGCGGGACTTCCAGATGATCCCAGTATGCAAGCATTTCCCAGACGTCTGTGGGATAGGGGTCCAGGCATGTAGTTTTTGCTGATGGAAGCCTCAAATTGTTTAGGTATGTCTAAGAAAGTGGGACCCCAGGTGGCTCAGTTGGTTAAGCAGCTGCCTTCAGATCTGGTCATGATCCTGGAGTCCCAGGATCGAGCCCCGCATCAGGTGAGTCTGCTTCTCCCTCTGCCTCTGCCCCATGCCGCCCCTCCCCTGCTCATGTTCTCTCTCTCTCTCTCAAATAAAATAATTATAAAAAGAAAGTAGTGACAGGGAAGGAAGAAAAGCAGATGGGGAAGAAGAACAGAAAGGCACATTTCCTTTTTGCCTTTACTCAAGCTCAGATTATTTCGTAGGAAGGCATAATTTATGTACATCTATGCAAATGATCATGTAAATGAGCTCGTTTCCTAGAGTTAAACCTGTCTCCGTTCCCCACTCACGAAATGAGTGGGACCAAAACGGGAAGAGAGTGACTCACTGTTTCACGATTGAAACACCCCCAGGTCTCGGAGCCCTCTCCCCAGAAGCTCACTGTTTTCCATCAGCTCCTGGAGGGCAGAACTTCCCTGGCACAGGTGTCCAGCCCAGAAGCCCCTGAAGAAATTGGACAGGAACTGAAGAAGAAGCTCTCTTGCCTGCTGGTCAGGAATGCACATCCTTGTGGGACCGCACTGGCTGCCCTTCTCTTTGGGGGGTGGGCTGTCTCTTTAAGAATAAAAATGAACTTGGTCAATTAGCTGAGTAAAAACAACTTTTTCCTTCCATGCACCCTGTGGCTGACACAGATTCACTCTTCAGTTTCTGGTCCCGCCTGAGGCACACGTGGGTCCAGAAAGTTCTTCCCGGTTGCTGCTGTTGAGGGTCTTGCTCCCAACCTTTTTTCTTCCTACTCTGGGCCTGCCCCGGCCACTCCTTCTTAGTTCCCTGGACGAAGAAATCACATTTTATATACTGCTGACCCTTGCACAACATGGGTTTGATCTTCATGGGTCTGCTTGTATGTGGATTTTTTTTTAAATGAATACGATACAGCACTGTAAATGTATTTTCTCTTTCTTATGATTTTCTTAATGACATTTTCTTTTCTCTAATGTGAATTACTGTAAGAATACAGTGCATAAGACATTTGACATACAAAATCTGTTTTCATCGACTGCCTATATTATCTGTAAGTAGCTTTCAACCGTAGCTATTACTCGTTATGTTTTGGGGGAGTCAAAAGTTATTCATGGATTTTTGACTGTGCAGGAGGGTTGGTGTCCCTAACCCTCTTGTGTTCACGGGTCAGCTGTAATCTAAAGCAGAACTGACTGCATAATTAACAACAACAGCTTACAATTTCATTAATTGATTTATAACTTATACAGCTCCATTGCAGACTTCTTGTTTCCTATTTGTCTTTGCCATGGCCCTTTGGAGGTAGGTCTGTGCTTATAGGTGTGGAAATCTCAGCTTGGTTAAAGGGCAAAGCCAGAGTCATTACTCATGGATAGTGAGGCTAGAGCCCAGAGCCTCCAACTCCAAATCCTGTGCTTGCCCCTCCACAGGAATGTGTGTGTGTGTGTGTGTGTGTGTGTGTGCGCGCGCACGTGTGCCTGTGTGCATGCGTGTGTAGTGGGTTGTACGGTGTATGCGGTGGCATGTGTCTATGTTTGTGGGGTTGAGGCACGAGGTCTGCGGTGGTGATGAAGGTGGGGGAGACGGTCACCAGCACGGGCTCTTTCCTGATCTGGGTCTGCCTATAACCACAGCTCCAAAGCTGCACCCGTGTCCGGTTGTTTTTTTTAGACCAGGTCCCAGCCACGGTTTGTGTACGGATGTCACTAGGTGGCACTGAGGTCTGGTAGGAGGAGGGGGGTGACAAGATCGGGACACAGCTGCCTTTCAAGACTTCAGCTTTAAACAGCCAGGGACACCCCCGAGCCTCCTGGGCTCCTTTCAGTCACAAAGATATGGTTTTATGATATGAGATTTATGGCAGCCCCTCCTGTCCCAGCTCTCAGTGATTTCTAGCCTGCACCCTCTCTTGGGTTAACAAGCTCCATACACTTACAAGCTGCTATAAATTTCTTCTCAGTCACCTGCAAACTTCAAAAGAGACCTGCTCACCGTAGCGTGCTGACGTTTGGTCAAGGGAGTGTCTGTCCGTCCCACTCGCTGAGATTTTCTAGACTCTCCTCATCCTTCCCAGGAAGCCCCAGGGAATGCCTCCAGCGACAGCGAGAATCTTCGGACTCCCAGTGGCAGCCTCTGCACCGACTGCCCTGCGTCGTCGGCTCTGTGTGCGGACCCAGGGCTGAGAGGTCGCGTGCACGGCCTCCCTTTTAAACTCGCTGTGCCTTATTCTATACAAATAACGGATACCCAGGGTTAAATCAAAGCAGCAGTCCCTTCCCTCATCCTTTCCAGCGGCTGGCCCCCATCCCAAACAGAGCTACTCGAGATGTTTCTCTGATTAGTCTCCGGTGGTTACCTGCAAGTCTAAACAGTAATCACGAGGTAGGTGTCTCACCCTCTCCATTTTTCAGATGAAGAAACTGAGTCTCAAAGGGGACATGTGGTTTGTCTGGGGCCGCTGCAGCTGGGACTTGACAACACACGTTTACTTAGAAGCCAACCCGAGCTCTGTTGCTCGCAGCCCCGGGAGGCCCCTGCCGGCATCGTTCCCTGGCCCCCGGCGAGTCTGGCTAGTGATTGGCACAGCGCCTCCCAATGGCTCCCTACCTGCTGGGCAGAGGCTGCTCTGGCCCCTCGTATCCCAGTCCCATGCCATGCCTGGGTTTGAACAAACCACCTGTAACCTCAACTCTAGGAGCACAGGTTATTTCTTCTGGAAGCGGTGCTTCTGGTAAAGACGGGGCTGGACTGCCTGAGGGTGTCCCATGTCCAGTGAAGTGTGCTTCTCCTGTCCCACAGAACGGGCTTTCCTGTGCCTGTTGGGGAGAATGGGTCCTGTGGTAGGGCAGCAGGGAACACATTCTCCTTCTCCCTTTCTTTTTTCTTTCTTCCACAATTTTACGGAAGCATAATTGGTAAACGAAACATTGCACATATTTGATGTCTACGATTAGATGCATTTGGGCTTAGGGTGTATCTACCCCTGATAGCCTTACCACAGTCATGCTAATGAATGTGTCCGTCACCTCCAAAAGGTCCTTTGTGTCCCTTTTATCTTGTTGTTGTGCCTTTTTTTTCCCTGTTGTTTTGGTTTTGGTTTGTCTCTCTCTCTTTTTTAAATTAAATTTAATTTTTTAAATATTTTATAAACATATAATATATTTTTATCCCCAGGGGTACAGGTCTGTGAATCGCCGGGTTTACACACTTCACAGCACTCACCATAGCACATGCCCTCCCCAATGTCCATAACCCCACCCCCCTTCTCCCAACCCCCCTCCCCCCAGCAACCCTCAGTTTGTTTTGTGAGATTAAGAGTCACTTATGGTTTGTCTCCCTTATGGTAAGAATACGAACGTGAGATCTACCCCCTTAACACAGTGCTTCTGTAAGTCTGTCTCAGACACCTCAGATGATTGGAATCATGCAGTGTTTGTCCTTCTGTGACTGCCTTCTTTCACTTAACTGTAGTGTCTTCTGGGTCATTCATGTTGTCATAAGCGGCAGGATATCCTTCCTTTAAAAGAGGGCATTCTTCCATTCTTGTTGACCTCAGCTGTGTTATGACTGTGTCTGTCTTCCCAAAATCTATATGTTGAAGCCCTAACCCCCAACATAATGGTACTGGGAGTGAGGTGGTTTGGTTTAGATCAGGTCACGAGGGTGGAGCCCCCATGCTGGGAGAGGAAAGGACACCAGTGTCCCTGTAAGGAGAGGAAAAGACACTAGAGGTTCAGCCACGTGGGAACACAGCGAGAACGGGGCCATCCGAGGCCCAGGAGGGGGCCTCACCAAGAAGCAAATCCTTTGGTGCCTTGATCTCGGACTTTGTACCCTTTAGAACTGTAAGAACCAAATGTCTGTTTTTTGAGCGCCTGATCTATGGGATTTTGTTGTAGCCCAAGCTGACCAAGACAAATTGAGATCTGAAAAAGTAGACACAGCTGTAAAATTAAGTAGTATCATTAATGGGCATATATTTTTTATAATACACTTTATTTTTAGAACAGTTTTAGATTTACAGAAAAACCACAGAGATAATATAGAGAGTTCCCATATACTCCATATCCAGTCTCCCTGTAATTACCCTCTTACATTAGTATGGTACATTTGTTACAATTAGTGACCTGGTGTTGAGAGTTTTATTAACTAAAAGTCCGTGCTTTATTCAGATTTCCTTAGTCTCATGGTAACATCCTTCTTCTGTTCCAGGAGGCCATCCAGGATACCACACTACATTTCATCAGCATGTGTCCCTAGGCTCCTCTTGGCTGTGACAGTGTCCCAGACTTCCCTTGTTTCTGATAACCATGACAGTTCTGAGGAGCAGGTGGCCCCTGGTTTTGTGGTGAGCTTGGATGTTATCAGCCATTGGCAAAGACGAGGCCTCAATCAGGAGTGCCCAAACATTAATGTTAGGGAGATTGCACAGTGGGTGAGAATTTGGGGCTAAATACACCACTTTCTTGGGCAATATTTCGATGATGGGAATTCCATTCCACCCATTGTGTGCAAACCACAGATGCAAAGCTCTCTGTGGGGCCCGAGGGATACTGAGCCCACTGTCTGCTGAATACGGTTTACTTCCCAGATGTCTAGGGAGAAGGGGCCCTGAGCCCCAGCGCGGCTCAAGGAGGATGGCGGGCTGTGAACAGAGGCTCTGTAGCCCCACGGCCTGGGTTTGGACCCTGCCTTACCACCGATAGCCCAGGTAACCCTGGCCACGTGACCCTGTTTCCTCCAAGTGAAGCTAGCAGTGGTAGCCGTCTTAATTACCAAGTGCAAAGAGCTTAGAGGCTGCCTGGCGCAGAGTCAGCACTAATATTATTATATAAAGGCACCAGTTACAGCTCTGGAAATCACAGACACAGAGAAGACAGGTGAGTTCCTCTTACACAGCACCGCTCCTAGCTGATGCAGCTAATAAGGTTGTTGATATATATATATATAATTTATATATATAAATATATATATTTAGAGAGAGAGAGGGAGAGAGCACATGGTGCATGTGTGGTGAGGTGGGAAGGGGCAGGGTGGGTGGGGAATCTTAAGCGGGCTCCATGCCCAGCACGAACCCTGAGGCAGGGCTCAATTTCATGACCCATGAGATCATGACCTGAGCCGCAGTCAAGAGCTAGCTGGAGGCTTAACCAACGGAGCCACCCAGGCACCCCCGATTGTTACGGTTTTTTTTTTTTTTTTTTATTAAGATTTTTTATTTTTATTTATTTGAGAGAGAGAGACAGTGAGAGAGAGCATGAGCGAGGAGAAGGTCAGAGGGAGAAGCAGACTCCCCATGGAGCTGGGAGCCTGATGTGGGACTCGATCCTAGGACTCCAGGATCACGCCCTGAGCCGGAGGCAGTCGTTTAACCAACTGCGCCACCCAGGCGTCCCGATTGTTACGGTTTTAAGATCTCTTTAAGACACAGTGCCAGAGTGTGTGGCCCATAGTCAGTGCTTAACGAACATTCGGCTATTATCAGGATCGTATGTTGCACGGGGCTGTGGGCTCATTGCCCAGCCCCACCTGTGCAATTCAGGCCATAAAGCCCAGGGGTTAACCCGTGGGCCCTGCTGTCAGATGCACTAGGGTTCGAATCCCGGATGCTTTCATCACCAACTCTGTGATCTTGGGCCATGTACCAAAACCTTCCTGTGCATTACCTTTCCCATCTGTAAGATGGAGCTGTAAACAGTGCCTCCTTATAGCCTTATAATGAGGATTCAGCGAGGTGCTGGGGGTCAGCACATAGTAAGTGCTCAACAAACCAGAGTGATTGATATTATTAACATAGCCCCTGGGCGCTGCCCTTGAGGATTGCATTGTTTAGGGGTCAGGTCTGACCAATGGCAGAAGGGGGTGGATGTGTGAAAGAGGCAACGTCTGAGGCCCCCCTCTTGCCTCCCTGGTCCCCCTCCCCTAGACTGTAGAGAAAGCTCCAGACTCGGGTTACCCGAACTTTCCTTAGAGTGTCAGTCTTTAAGGCCAATATGCTTAGGCTTCCTCACACCATTTATCTGATTAACATAGTTAATGTCCACCAAATGCCACAGACCATGCCAAGCGCTTTCTTTTATTCACATTATTTCATTTGATTTCATAAACATGATCCTGTTTTATGGGTGAAGAAATGAAGGCTCAATAACCATACCCAGGTCATGAGACTAATAACCGTGGACTAGGAATCCCACGGGTCAGCATGTTTCCTCCCCACCTCTTGAACACAAGGATCATGGCCTCAAGTAACAAAAAGTACGCCATCTTTATTTATGAGTGGACTTGAGTCTCCATCAGGGCGAGGAGTGTTTCTTGTTCGCCCGCAGCCCGGAACCTAATTCAGGAAGTTATACCTGGCATGTGTTTAAGAAATGCTTGCTGAATGACTGTATGATCCCAGGGGCTCCACCGCACCCTTCCCTCATCTGAGCCTTTAAGCCACCCTGTGAGGAAGGAGTTGATGATATGATCTCCATTTGCGGGGTCAAGGAAATGTGAGGGAAATGAACATTTACGGAGGGCATCCTACAGGCCACCATTTTGCGTGGGGTTATCTCATGGAATCTGTGCTTGTTGCTTCAAGGAGGGGTCATACAGCTGCTGAAGGCAGAGTCAGGACAATGGCCTCCACAGGCTACTTGTGGCTCCTTCCCTCCTGCCCTTCTTTGTGGAGGCTGCTGCCTCTGGGGCCCCTTAACGTGGGTTGAGTGGTCTCCAGGCCCGGAGGACAGATCTTTGCTTGGGACGCCATGATCCTCAGGCTCCCAAGACCACTGCTCTCCTGGGGAAGGCAGGAGCCTGGCCCGCACTGTGGAGATGATGTCGGGGAAAGGGCCTGACACAGTGTGTGGCACGTGAGCTGTGCTCACAGCATGGCGACTCTTGTCATTAGGCATTCTTGTTCTTGAGTCACATGATATCTGCTACTGGAGACGGGAGACAGCAAGAAATTACTGGAGGGTGAAAATCTTGCTTCATTTATTTATGTTATGGAATGACTTCCTCTCCTCTCGGAAGGAGCAAGAACTGAGGATTTTTTTTTTCTTCTTTCTTTCTTTCCTTTTTTAAAATTTTGGTTGTTAACAAAGGAACTGAACCGTCAGCAGGTTTTTCTTGTTGAGAAGGGATTTGCAGCATGAAAGGAGGTCATTTTGATGAGTCCTATGAGTTGCACTGGGCACTGGGGAACTTTCTGGCAAATCAGAGTCTGCCAGAACTGCTGAAGTATTTTTTCTGAGGCCTCAGAGAGTCGTGTAATCTCTGACAGAGTTCCGAGGGGGAGCACTGGCCCCCCAGTCATACAGCTGTGCTGGGCACAGGCCCAGAGAGAGCCTTGGGTATCAACACGTTTGAGCTGAGCTGCTCTCCTTCTGGCTTCTTCTGACTCCCCCTGACCCTCATGAGACATGGGTCCTGTCCCCTCTCCCCGGTCGGGTCAGTGAGGAGACCAGCTGGCTCTCGAGCTGGCTGGGGTCCCAGTGGGGCCAGGCGACGCTGGAGGAGCTACAGACGTCTCAGGGACAGTGTGGCAGGGTGGCCTGACCTCCTCCCCCATCAATGTCTTGGCATGGACACCGCCCCCCACCCCAGCTAGTCTAGGCATCGGCAAACTTCTGTAAAAAGGTCAGACAGAAGATATTCTAGATTTTGCAGACCTATGGCTTCTTCCAACAGCTATTCTTTTTCCTTTAATTTTCTTTCAACCGTTTAAAAAGATAAAAACCAGTCTTTGCTCCTGAGCTGTGCAGAAGCAGCCAGGGGTTGGATCTGGCTCGCCGGCCAGCCGGACGACTCTTCTTGCCTTCTCAAGCCTCCCCAGGACAAGAGGAGAACAACGGGGAATGGCTGGGGAAGGGGGAATGGCTTTGTGACAGCGGGGCACCCATCCCTCCTGCCACTCCATGTGAAGAGCCTCACGGGTAGTGGACCTTGCGTCTCTGGCGCACCTCCTTCCTCCCGACCATGCCCCTGTGGTTGCTCTGCCCCAAGTCCGAGCTGCCCTCACCTCACACCGTCCCCCCCCCCGCCCCCGACACCGCGCCCTGTGGTGAGGTCCCCAGACCCGAGAGGTTCCTCTGTGGAGTGGGGGTGCTCACGGACGCTGGGTGTAATGGCAGGACGAGAGCAGTAGGCGGCAGCACTGAGCTGTACGTACTCCTCTTCGCCCCCGGCAGGATCCCGAGACCTAGCAGGACCGTGGTCTTTGCCTGCTCCCTACCGGACCGGACACCTTATCCGGGGCTCCGTTCCCTACATTGCTTCTGCTGTGACTGGGCCACCTTCTTGTACTTTGTGTGACATCCTCGCTGCCTTCGGGACATCGCCATGGTGACCACTAACATCCAGGGGGACCCTGACACCCCGTTTCTGCAGATAGATCCTGGCCTGGCCACAGCTACGCAGCTATGGCTGAAAGGATCCGGGAGAGGCTGGGATGGGCGGCAGCTCGGAGGGCCGCTGCTGCTGGGGCTTGAGCCCTGGGTTAAAGGATAGGGTTTCAGGGGTCCCGCCAGGCCAGGTGGCGTTCGCTAGAACGAAGCTACAGTGCTGCCCCCTGGTGGCGAAAGTCAGTTTATTGAGGGGATCCTGAAGGACCACGGAACCCAGGAACGGGGGAGTCCGCCTTCCTCCACTGTCCCCTTCACGGCCTAGTCCTGCTAATCTCTAGGGCTGCGGATGAATGGCCTCCTGAGTCCTTTTCAGATTTGTCTCCTGCTCCCTGGCCTCTGCAGGCGTTGGTGCCCCAACCCTGGACGTACCTGGAGAAGCCTTTCTGAGATGCACCCAGGACATGGTACTCCGACCCCTGAAACGCCCTCAGGGTGCTCAGGAGTGAGTGAAAAACCCTCAACTTGTCATGCCAGGCCCCCAGGCGTCCATTCCTATCTCTTGCCACTCCGATTTCACGCTCCAGCGTCCTCTCAGCATATTGCCTCTGTAACTTGGTCTGGGCTGAGACCTCTGCCCAGAGTGTCATCCCTTTCCGATCTCCAAGCCGTGCCCCTCCTCCTCCTTTGAGACCCAGCACACAGACGTAGCCTCCAGGAAACCCAGTCTGCCTGCCCACTGCAGCCCCTCTGTGCCCCCCTCACCCCCAGATTCAGCTCTGTTAGCATCTTGGCCTGTGCAGTGGTGGTGGCGGCGGCCCCAGGATGTGAGCTCCAGCACTGTTTGGTTCTGTATCCCTGTAACCACGGTACTAGCACCATGCCTGGAACACAGGTGCTCGAGAAATGTTTGGTAACTGTGTGACTAGCGAGCCATGGAGCGAGATGAGGACTTGAGGTGCCATCTGGGGCCCCGCTGAGCATTCTAACCCATGCCGTAGAAACCCAGGCACAGGGCTGTCACAGAGCAGATCCTCCCACCTTGGGCCAGGTTTCTTCTCCCAACCCCCTTCCTGCCGTCTGATTTAACCCGAAGCCCTGGCTCCAGTTAACCTCGCTTCGTCAGCCTCACAGATGGAGAGCAGCTGCTGAGCAGCTGCTGGAGCTTTTCATGTAAATTCCGGACAGATTGTCCCTTTGTCAATGGCAAAATAAAAAGCCCCAAAAAGGAAGCACCATCCGCTTTCGTATGTTGTGGGGGTCCATAGGGGGCACCTTCCCCAGACGCCTGCTGTAATCACAGTGCTTTGGAAAGTGTAAAGACCACTGTGACTCGGGCACTTGAGGGCTGAGTGGGTGAAGCGTGTGACTCTTGATTTCGGCTCAGGCCGTGATTTCAGGGTGGTGAGATCGAGCCCGGCATCAGGCTCCACGCTGCTTAAGATTCTCTCTCCCTGTGCCCCTCCCTGTTTTTTTAAAAAAACAAAAAATGAAAAAAACACCATGAATCACTCAGGGGAAGTGGATGGGGTAAGTTTTCACTGGGGAAGACCTAGAGGTGGACTGGTTACAGAGGACAGGGTTGTCAGAGTTAGCGTATAAAAATACATGCAGATATTGCATGGGACATGCTTATAGTAAAACATTCTTCGTCGTTTATCTGAAATTCAACTTTATTGGGCATCCTGTAATTTTCTCTGGCAACCCTGCTGGAAAAACCTCCCTCGAAGGGGGTGGGCATTCCCCCAGTGTCAATCAATCAAGAAGAAGTGGGCTCTCATTCAGGAGAAGGGACTGGGAAACTGCGCCTTTGTACCAAGGTTGCGTCTTGGTTTTGCTTTCTTGGGTCTACAGGTCTTTGGCCAGCCTGGTCATAGAAGTGGCCTCTGGTTCATTGACGGGGAGCAGGAGCTAGGCAGGTTGCCAATCAATGGGGCATTACTCTCTGGGCTTATTTCCCCTTTGTTGGCCCTGAGCGGTTAGTCAAGTCACGTGACATGCTCTGGCCTGGCTAGGATGGGCTGGGAGCACTGAAGCAAGGCCATGGTTGTTGTCTGGGCAGCAATGCCCCGTGAGGCCACTGGGAAGTGGCAGTGGATAGGTGGCTTCTGGGAAGCTGGAGTTGACTTTGGGGACACTTGTCTTTATCTGTCTCTGTCTCTCTTGCTTGGGGAGTCTTTCTCTCCATTCAGTCTTGGAGGATCTGAGCTTTGCAATCATTTTTAATATTTCTTTTTAAAATTTCATCATGGTCAAGTTCACTTTTCTTTTGGCTCAGTCCTGAGTTGTGACAAATGTGTAGATCGTGTATGGCCGCAATCTAGATCACAAAACAGTGTTAGCACCCGCCCACCCAATTTTCTTGTGCTGTGCCTTGGTAGTCAAGTTCGTCCTCATCCCCTCCCCAGCAACAATTCTGTTCTCTGCCCTCTAATTTTGCCTTTTCCATAATGTCATTTAATGAGATCGTGCAGTACGTAGCCTTGGCTTCTGACTTCTTCTGCTTAGCGTAATGCATTGGAAATCCACTCATGTTGTATCAGTGGTTCATTCCTGAGTGGGGGATCCACCGTACGGATGCGTCCGTGTTTATTTCCTTACCCAAGGATATCTGAGTCGCTTCCAATTTGGGGCAATTATAAATAAAGCTCCTGTAAACACTGGTGTACAGGTTTTTGTGTGAACGTAGATTTTCATTTATTTTGGGTGCCCACCCACCAGTGGGATTCCCAGGTCATGCACTAAGTTTCTGTGACATGTTATGAGAAACCCTCTAGGCTTAATTATTGTCAGGGGAACTGATGGGTACCCACAGCCTCCCATGTTTTCCAGATGAGAGCTGCTTGGTTTCCTTTAACAGATGGCAACGTGAAAGTGGAGATCCAGAGTGGATCGTCCAGAGTCCAGGACTCGTCCAGAGTTTCATGGAAAGTCAATGTCAGGGTCCAAGCCAGGTCTCCTAGCTCTTTTGTATCTTACAGTTTCCTTCACCATCATTTGGTGCAGCTTTATTTTCCTTGGAGGCCCTTTTGGGGCCACATTAGGCACCACCACTGAGCAGACGTCTACCTCCACTGGTAAAGAAGGTGACCAAAAGGATTAATCCATTTGATGAGGAACCAAGTGGCTCTGTACAGTCATTGGATGAGATGAACTGCTCTTCACAGGTCATGAGAGGACTTTAGACACAGCCCTTGCCTTGGTTTGGCACGGTGGAGTCCTTGACAGCCTTATTCTTGTATGATGCATCTACAAAATTATTCTTCGGAGACCTTCTCAACCAGAACCGACACACAACCGGTTTCCTGCGTTCCTCCTTGGGCACCACATACTGTTTGCTTTGTCTTGTTCAGTTCTAACCATATCATCCCCCAGGTACCTGCCATTTGGGATTTGAGTTCTATCCCTGAAGGTTCTGGTCTCAGATAGCCCTTCCTTTATCTGCTCCACGTTTCCAATCAAAACATCACCAGGTCCTGCTACTCCCTGGGAATCTTGGCTTGACCACAATTCCAGCTTTTAAACATTTCAATGGAGGATTAATTGTTCTTCATGCGGTCATTGTTATATAGGTCACTTTTTCTTTGGAGCAAGTTGATGGGATTTTATGATCTGTGGAAAGCAGCCATACCAGAGTGGAGAATATTTTTGATTGATGATTTAGCTTTAAAATAGTTTCTTATTTTAATAAGCCTCATCAGGAGCAGATGACCCCAGACCCGCGTAATTTCTTAAAGTGTATTTTGAAGAAAAGGAGAAGGGTCTTTTTCTTGGGTCTAGACGTCTAGACTGGGGGCATATATTGGGCGGTCCCAGCTTGACAGGCAAATGGCCTCAGATGAGTCAAGCAATGGCTGAGTGGATGTTTTCAGTTGGATTGGTTCAGGCCTCAAATTAGACTCAACAAATAATCATTTAGGGCTCACTGTGTGCCAGGCAAAATGCACTAGATACTTTCATTGATACTGTCTGGGAACTCTCTAGGCAAGGATAGGGAAACCTCACTTATAAAAACGAAATAACTTTCCACATCAGATTTTTCTTGTAAAAGACCAGTTATGGGATGAGAGTCTTTTATTATTTTTTTAAGACTTATTTATTTATTTCTAAAGATTTTATTTATTTATTTATTTGACAGACAGAGAGAGAGAGAGAGAGAAAGGAAAAAGCAGGGGGAGCCGCAGAGGGAAAGGGAGAAGCAGGTTCTCTGCTGAGCAGGGAGCCTGATGTGGGGCTCGATCCCAGCACCTGACCTGAACCGAAGGCAGACACTTAACCAACTGAGCCACCCAGGTGCCCCTGTTTTATTTCTTTTAGAGAGAGAGAAAGAGAGAGCGAGCATGCAGGGGGAAGGGCAGAGGCAGAGGGGAGAGAGAATCTCAAGCACACTTCAGGCTCAGCATGGAGCCCAATGCTGGGCTTGATCCCGTGACCCCCTGAGATCATGACCCTGAGATCTCGACCCTGAGATCATGACCGCAAGATCCTGACCTAAGCCAGAACCAAGGTCCGAGGTTTAACGGACTGTGCTACCCAGGTGCCCCAGGAGATGAGAGTCTTTTAAACAATGAGGTCCTCGGTGCACTTCAAATGGAGAATCTAAAAGAAAATTTGAATTTTGGAAGAGTATTTACTCTGTCCTAGGGAACTATAAATGCCATATCTTATAGAAAAGTTTAGGTGAGAAGAAAGTAGATCCTCATGATGAGGATTAGGACTCCAGAGTCAGACTGCCTAGGTTCCAGCCTAAGTCCGGCCACTGCAGCGAAGCCTTGAGCAAGAAGCTCTTAGCCTCTCTGGGCCTCAGTTTCTCCATCTGCCAAATGGGGGTAGTGATGGCTCCATCTGCAGAAGATCTGCTAAGATCACGAAGCCACAAGAAGAAACATTAGCTAATCACGATGATCACGAAGCCACAAGAAGAAACCTCAGATTGTTTTTTCTAGGAAATGCCACAGTTGAGGTTTCCCGTTGAAGCCTTGGGGAGGAAGCTTCTGAAAACTGACTCACAGATCTAGGAAGGTGCTTCCCCAAATGCTGCTTCTGTGACAACAGTGGTCCCCATCGAAGGCGGGGGTTGGGGAAGTGGCCTCAGCAAGACAGTGGCGGGCCGTGCAGTGAACAGGGGGCCCTCCCCAACGTGACACCTCACCAACTGTTCTAAAGTTGGGTCAAAATAGGATTCATTCTATTTTATTTTAAACAGTGAGGCGCCCCAGGTTTGAGGTCATCGGGACTCAGATGGCCCAGCGGTTGCCAGGGGGCATTCTGGGGAGGACAGGCAGCATGGGGTGGGTAGGGGAGCTCTGCTTTGGACCAGAGAAGGGAGGGAGTGTCCCCCCGGGTCTCGGCAGGTGGCCAACTGGAGGAGCTTCTGTGGGAACCTGTCCTTGCCCCGATGACTTCGCTGACTTCGGGGTTTCCCCAGGGATTAGCAGCCTGCCAGCACCCCCCCATTCCTTTTATCCTGTCCACTAACGCTCTCCTATGCATTGTCTTCTCAAACCTTCTGTGGAACATCTTCAGGGAAATGAAAAGGAACTCTGCTGGCAAAGGCTAAGGACTGTGACGCTTGCCGGAGGAACAATGCCTATTTTTGTTGCAAATGCCCTCTCCCGGGGCCTGTTGCTGCAGTGTGAGCTGGAATAATCCAATTAACGGTGGCACCCAAGGGCATGGCTGTGCCACTGTTTCAAGGACATAAGAGCCCTCTGTATCAGACTCACCTCAGAGGAAGAAACAAAACGTACTTGGGCACAGAGGAGGACAAGACTCACTCCATCTGGCGGTGGTGATGATAATGATGAGAATTGCAAGGAAAGAAGGCCTCATGGAGGAGGTGACACCCAAGGTGTCCCTGGACCACTGTCTAGGGGAGTCAGGCAGGAGATAGAAGCTAAGGGCCACACCGGAGGCAACGGCAACCCTCCTCCACTCACCCATCACACACCCTAGACCGGCACTTTCAGATTTGGAATATGGAGTTGGTGAAGGTGAAGAAGGTATTTCAGAGAATGTTGGGTCGGGACCTGGAAGGAGGCTGCAGTGCACGTGCAAATGGGGGAAAGCGGCCCAGAGAGGGAAAGTGATTTGTTAGAGTCGCACAGCTAAGCAAGTACAGGGTCAGCACTGGGGAGCAGAGGGAAGGATGGGGGGGGAGGTTGGAAGGAAGAGGGAACAGCACCCAGATTTGCTTTGCCCTCTTTCTCCTCCGGCACACAGTCTTTCCTCTGCGGGGACATGTCCTATGTGAGGCGATGGAGGACTGGTCACCCGGAATGGATCTTGAGGGTCTAGAATTAAAATGCCCCTAACAAGCCAGAGAGGAAGCATCCTTACTAGTTTCTGTGGCCCGGGGACTGAGCTGGACTCGTGCATGACCTCACTCTGGTATTAATAACACGAGGTTACTCTCTCTTGCTCTAGCAGGGTATATGCGTGTGTGTGTGTGTAGGTGTGTGAGTGTGTGTGTGTGTGTGTGTGAGGATTTATGTTTGGGAGCAGAGGGAATTATCTCCGTAGAATGGGTCAGAAAAATGCTACTTTCATGTTAGACCATAACTGTCATTAACTGGTAATCCTTTTTAATCTGAATGTTCTTCTAGAGCCCTTTTTAATTTTATTTATTTTTAAGTTATAAGGAGGGTGAGGAGAGATCGCCTCTTATTCCTTCTTTGCTTTGACGTCCAGTCATTCGGCTTCAGGGGGAAAGAGCGTCCACACAGCTCCAGCCTGGGTCCGGGAGTGTTCTAGCCTGTCATCTATGCTCTTGAGGGAACGATGCTACGTCGACACCAGCCAAGGGCAGGGCTGAGTTAGGAAAACACAAGATGTGAGCCTCATGCTTTTCTAGGATGAACTCGATAAAAGTGTTTTAACCGAGTTTGGTCTTCATTCCTGGCTTCTGGCCGTTTTATCTGAGAATTTCCACTTTTGCCCAGGAACACCAAAGGTTGTTGGGGGGCAGGGGGGGAGGGGGCTTTGTGGAATCCGCAAAACAGTAAGTGACCTGAAAATCAGCAAATACTGTGTCAGGTGTGGTTGCTGACCTTTAGGG
Organism: Neogale vison; assembly: GCF_020171115.1. Classification (NCBI taxonomy): domain Eukaryota; kingdom Metazoa; phylum Chordata; class Mammalia; order Carnivora; family Mustelidae; genus Neogale; species Neogale vison. The sequence goes on from NC_058101.1 coordinate 174,222,182, forward strand.
GTCTCCATTAATTGCAGGAACCTAATAAGACCAATCCTCCAAGTTATTAGAAAAGACAGAACGATATATCAAGCACAGAATTATGCAATCTGTATGACAAAGGCTGAACATATTGACAGGAATGAAATTAGTACAGACCGCGATGATTAGGCAAGGCTTTGCAGGACAGGGAATTGAGAAGAACAGCCTGCCTGGGATCCAGAGACAAGAATGAAAAGTGATGTGTTTATTGCTACAGCAAGGCTTGAGAAAAATGACGGGATACAAACTATTATACATGGTGTAAGTCCAATTTGGGAAAAACATGTTTTATTCATATGCGAAGAAAAAGGACTTTAAGCAAATGTACCAATATAAAGAATGTTTATCACAAGGAAGAGGATTTATGGGTAATTTTCGGTTTCTTTTCTTCACTTGGTCTCTTCTGTTTACACTGAAATGATTTATTAATATAACTGGACCCCGCCCCCCCCCCCAAAAGGCCATTGTTCCTCATTAAGAAAGGGATGTGCTCCGGTGCTGGTGGAACACTGAGATCGCAGCCACCCTGGGGAAGGTGTCCCTGCGGAGACATGCAGACCAGCGAGGGGCCGACTTGGAGGCCTGGAAAGACAGCTCCAGGCGGCAGGAGGAGTGGGCCAGTGAGCCCAGTGGGTTCTGCAGTTAAACCCCATCCAGTGGGATCTGGGGAGGGAGGGTCTGGCTCCGAGACGCTTACAAGAGTGAGTGATTCAGACCCAAGGGAATGGAACCCTGGGCACCAGCAGCGTCACAGACAGTGAGATGGGCCAGAGAAACCTGTCCTGGGCGACACACACGCAGGAAGGAAAAGGAGGACAAAGAATCTAACCTGGAACATCTTGGGGGCCCCAAGAGGTCCTGCAATGGTCTTTCTTATCTCTAGGATTGGATGCCCTCCTTTAGCATGTGGTAAGAGTTCCCAAGTTGTCAGGCCTCTTTGGAGGGGAACTTTGGGGGACCCGTGGGCAATCTTCTGTGTTCGGGAAAGGATCGGGAGGATCGGGAGTGAGGCTGAAGTGAGATCTGTGACCTTGTCCCCAATCTCCACCCGTAGAGGTGGGGCTGTTCTCCCCGGCTGAACCTGTTCTCTGAAGTCCACCTCAGCCAGTAGGACCCGGGTCTCAGAGGCAGTCGCTGCCCCCAGGGGGACCCTGAGCATGGGGGGCTGCGTCAAGAGGGGGTCCTCTTGAGCATTGCATGGCTATTTCTAGGTAGAAAAGAGGAACCTGGGCCATGTGTTGCTTAGGGCAGGATCAATGCTAACACCACTGCTCACATGGCTGGGACACATTCGCTCTGCCAAGATCGCACCCACCCAGAGACTGAAGGAACAAGGCATTTTCACTGGTAAAAACCGCTCTGACTTGTGTGCAGTGGGAGCTGAAGGGCGCTTCTCCCTCCCATAACGTGGCATGTGACTGAAGAGCGTCCTTGGCGTGAGTGTGATCAAAATGAAAGTGTGACCCCGAGACCAGTCTGGGGGTGGGGGGCGGGGAGCAGAGGCTGGATGAGTTTTTGCAACTTACCAACCCTCGCCATGAAAGATGAGTAGAGTATTGGTGAGTCAGATTCGTGGAAGTATTTCTGTTTACCTCATTCAAAGGACAAGAACACCACGACCTGGAAAATCTTTCCAGCCAGAAGCCTGTGTGACAGAAACCTGGAAGGGCTGAGCTGTCACATTCGGTTACTCTGCTGGTAATTCGTGAAATTGGCCTCACTTTCGTGCTGCACCCACTGCAACCAGGGGGGAGGCAGGAAGGGAGGCCCACAAAGCCCTCAGCCTTGAGGAGACACACAGCCTGTGAAGAGAACGCAGGCCCCAGAGCCAGATGGAACGTTCTGGAGCCAGCTTTCCACACCCCAGCAGCCGTGTGTGGATAGAACTGGGAAGGCTAGCAGTCTCTTTAGCATAAACTCCTCCACAGATGCCTCTAGAACTAAACTCCTTTGGATGGGATTCAAGAGCTCTATGCTGAACACCGTGGTCTAGAAAATAAGACCGGTGAAGGTGACGGTGCATTTCCCGCCTTCCCAAGACATTCCGCCCGCTTTCTCTGAGGGAGAACTCAGGCATTCCTGACATGTCTTTATGCCCACTTCTAGAATCACAGTATCCATCATCGCTCTCTCTGCCTGCTAACAGATTGGTGAGTTTTCTGTGGAAATAGTGAAATGAAAGCAGTAAGAATTTGCAAGCCTGATAATGACTTTGTGAAGGAATCATTTTTCATGTAGTTTGTGCTGGCATCTTTCTAGGACTGGGAAGAGAAGGGATTTTCTTTTCTATTATAATTAATCATGACACAAAAAGTATAGTAGACATGTCATAAACATTTGTTGCATGGATAAGTTAATGAACTAAAGTGATACTAATAATGTAATAACAAGACATGGTTTGGTTTTTCTTAAAGACTTTATTTATTTGAGAGAGAGAGAGAGAGAGAGAGCGCAAATGAGTGGGTGGGGGCAAAGGAGAGGGAGAAGCAGGCTCCCTGCTGAGCAGAGAGCCTGAAGTGGGGTTCCATCCCTGGACCCTGAGATCATGACCTAAGCCAAAGGCAGAGGCTTAACCCACTGAGCCACCCAGGCTTCCCAGGACGTAGTTTTTAAGTTTGAAAATACTCAGAATGGTACTCTGTTCTGCTTAGGGATACAGATATACATATGTATGTTATAAAGGTGTATAGAACTGTGTAGAGTGATATATACCAAATTAATATAATTGGGTTGGCAGAGAGGGGCATTGACAAACAAAATATTGTTTTCAATATTTTATTTCTTGAGCTGAGTGTTAGAAACACAGCTGTGTGTTGCATTTTCTTTGCCCCTTTCTGTGTGTCTTAAATATTGCATGATACATTTTAAATTTAAATAAAACTACATTTTAAAAATATCTCTTGTATAAAGATCACTTCACCGGAGAAAAAAGTGGAGGGCGGAAAAGTTGAGTTAATATGTCTGTTTCCTCCCCAAGTTGGGCGCTTTTTTCCTCACGCTGCTCACGAACACCCACTCCCTTTCTTATCTACACCAACCATTCTCTCTCCCTAGATTGTCCCTTCCAGCGTTTCTAAGTAATTATATCTTCAATTACCGGCTAGAAGAAAAATATTTCCATACATCGCTATGGAGGCCCTTGATGAGCTCCAAGTGATGTTATTTCTTGCAGGCACTATCTTCTAAATAAAAGAACATGGACCCTATAGGAGAGGAGACAGACGTTGGTTGGACACCAATTCTGTGGCCACCCTCCTTCCACTCATTCCACATAGACCTCACAATCCTTGTAACAGCTCAAAATGTAGGTAGTAGCTTTCCTCTATGATATGAGCAGTGGTGGCTCCGTGGTACTCAGCAGCTTGCCCAGGATTGGGTACCCATGGGAGGGGGATCCCCAATCTCAGCCTGCGGCAGAAAGGGAGTCACATCCCGACGGCCTTGTCCTGCCTGTGCTATTCCTCTGTGCTCCCAGTCAATGCGTGACCAGTGGCAAACATGTGGGGGTGCTCGGAGAGCTAAGGATACAGGCCCGTGGTGGCTCCAGAGGGTGGTGCCCTCTGGTCCTGGGGTCCAAGGTTCATTACCTTGGTCCTGTGGTCTCCAAAGTAGAGTCCATGCACCCCAGCGCTGTGCAAGAAGGTGCACAGAAAATATCTCATCTTTTTAAAATTTTCTATTTTATTGTGTGTTTTATAATGTAATGTTGTGGCAGTATTACTCGTATATGTAATTTATAGATAAATAAATATCCGTATGTGGAAGGTTTATGCTCAAAAATATTTTTATTGATGACAGCGAACAATCTGAAAAGTCTGGAGACTTTGCGGAGTCTGCTGAACTGAAGCGCCCCACCTTGTTTCAGACCAGCCGTTACATTAGCACACAGGTGTTGAATGGACTCAGGTCTCTCCTTGTCTGGAGCAGGTCCCTCCCGGTGCCCAGTATTCAGACATGTGGCCACAGAGACACTCTTGGGCATATTGGAAAAGTCTTGAAGAACTACAGAGGAGACTGGAAGCAGGTAGATGTCTCGCTTTTCAAGAAAGCCGATTTCACAAGGCCAAATTCTTAAGAAGAAAATTAGAATGGATTATTAAACAGATGGTATATGACCAGTTAGGGGAAAATCATGGTCTGTGGCAGCTAGTATGGGTTCACCAGGAACGAGCCCTGCCTAAATAAATTCATTTACTTTCTAATACTCAACAATAATTTATTGGGAGAAATCATTCATTCATTCATTTTTCTCATGCATGCACAGATTCATGGTCCACTTGACAGGTAATCACTGAGCATCGATTATGTTTAAAGCCCTGTGTTTGGATGACATCTAGTGATGGTTATACCGCAGTCTCTGTCCCCTAAAGAGCTCTCCTTTTAATAAAGGAGACAAACATGTACACACATAACAACAATAAAATAAAGTATTTCTTAAATGCCACATGGTGGTTATATCATAAACAAAGGGATTTCATTACCAACAAATGTGCCCAGCATTCTGCAAAAGGAGAATACTATAGGGACTGTGACTCCTGGCAGCAAGGCCAGCCTTTTCAGTAAGGAAAGAAAACACTAGAGCTCTCCATATATTTATTTTTTAATATAAAATTTTGATTTTTCTATGTTGGATATGGTTTATATTGGCAGAGTCTCTGCTAATGCCTTTGAAGACGTCCGGGGCGGATGAGAACAGTTACGTGACTTGGCCGACCTAACTAGTCGAACAACTCTACCCAAAGTAGGCTTCTTACTGGAGCAAGATCAGCCCAGGGAGGCAAACAGTCCCCAGCAGTGGACTAGTTAACCCTCCGGGTTCCCGTTTGCAGACCTAGCAAGCATATTCACTGAACTCTGGGGCAGGTGGAGCATGACAGGTATGCAGACGGACAGAGATCACGGCTGCTCTCTTGAGTGTTTCGTCAGGATGTCCAAATGAAAGACCCTGAGAGGCGTGGACAGACTAAAAGTCGGCTTGGAGAAAACCAAGTCGCAAAAATCTTGGTTGTGTTTATTGAGCGTCTACTATGCGCAGGCGCCGTGGGGAGCACTGGTCATACGCGATCTCGCTTGGTCCTTAGAGAAGCACCATGAGGTGGACACTGTGGTTATCCCCACCCTGGGCAGGACCTGGGCTTGGGGCCCGGGAGGGAGGCAGTCTGAGCCACGTGGGGACTAAACCTGGGAGGGAGGTGGGGATGGGCAGAACCGGGACCGAAGCTGGGGAGTCCCTGTGTGTGACCTTCTGAGCCTCTGGGACACGTTGTTCTGGAAGGTCAAGGGGAGGCGGCCCCACTCCGTCGGGGATGTCACAAGAAGGGATTGGACACTAGATGACCTGTAAGGTCTTTTTGCACTTTGAGTTCCAAGAGCCAGTGTGAAATGAAGGACCGCAGCCGGGGTCCGTCGACAGCGGGTGTGCGGGCCATTAGAGACTCTGATCTGGCTTCGGGCCGTCTCTGCGGAGGAGCCGCAGACGGCTTCCCTGTGAAAACCCAGCTCCTTTCCAGGCAGGCCGGATCCCTGACCGCAGGGAAGGGGGCGGCAAGTCTGACCTGGGCCCGAGATTTACCTTGCCAAGGAGAACCAATCCGAGCCTCCGCCTTTATACCTTCTACCCTGAAACGTTAGATTCCCTCATTATTCAGCTGAATTGTGAACATTCAGCATTTGGCAGGATGGCTGACTTCCTCCCCAAACACTGCCTACTTTAGGAAATGCCAGACTATAAATAATCCGACCATCCGTGCCACATCTGAAGGCATAAACTGAAGATTTTAGGAGTCTAAATGCCCTCCAGGTTGCAGAATGATCCTGAGACAGAATAGTCAGCTTTAAAAAAAAAAAAAAAATATATATATATATATATATATATATATTTGAAAGAGAGACAGAGAGAGGGCATGGGTGGGGGGAGGCAGACACTGCTCCCCTCCCCCAGCACAGTCTGGGCCTTGATTCCAGAACCTGAGTGGAAATCAGGAGTCTGGATGCTTAGCCAGCTGAGCCACCCAGGGACCCCAGAATATCATTATCATTTGATCAGAGGTTAAGCTAGAATTTTAGGAAACCCAAAATGAAATTCTCTCTCTCCCTCTCCCTCTCTCCGTCTCTCTCTTATCCTTCCTCCTCACCTCTAACCAACCCCCCACCACACACCACCCACCCCCATCCATCGGATACACTGTAGGAGAATACCAGTGATCCCTTAACCCTCAACAATGTGGTTGATTCATGTTCACAAAGCAGGAGACGTGGCGTGGCGTGAGCATCTAGGATTTAGCCAGAACAGATTCCTGCCTCAGCCACTAATTAGCTGTAGGACCGTGGGCAACTCAGTATGATTTTCTGAGTTGCAGTCTCTCCCTCTGTAAAACAGAAATGATAAGAACTTCTAATGATAATAAAAATCCTGGGATCATTTTGAGTATTACACATCATAGTGTAGGTCATTATGTTTGCAAACTGCAAATTGCTCTACAAATGTACATGATTACCACGATTATTGTAAGACGGAAACCTCCCGCTGGTTTGGAGGTTTTTTACGGAGGTGCGTATTTGGTGTAAATGCCGTGTTTGTTTTATGGATCCTCGAAGGGTTGGGATAATTAGCTAAATAAATCTCTGCTAAGGCAGCATATGGAACGGCCAAAACAGGTGGTCTTTAACCAGCCCTACGCACAAAGAAAATACAGTATAAACTGTGAGGACTGAGGTCACAGTGAGGATTAAGACGACTCCCCAGCTAAGGACAGTTCTTGAAAGCGTGTCACCAGGCAAGCGCTGGCCCTGGATGGAGGCCCACTAATGTGATCACGTGGGTCTGGCTGTCCATGTCAGGCTCCCAAGCAAGATGGAGACTGGCATGCAGCTGGGTCAGTGTTGTGGGGTGATGATCCTACTGTAAGAAGTCCATTTTTCAAACAGTTAAAACAAATAAACATGCATGTCTAGCTGGGGCAGAAAACATTTTGGGGGGGAGGAAAATTGACACAACCTATCAATGCCACAAAAATGTTCACAACCTTTGACTCTAGCCAGTCTAGAAAAATATCTGGGAAGGATCCTAAACAAATCATCACATGCAAGAGTGTAAAGATATTAATTGTAACACTGTTTAAATTGGCAAAAAAAAAAAAAAAAGTGGGGGGTGGGGAGAGAATCTTAAGTGTTTAGCAATAGGGGGCCGGTTAAATGAGGTCACAAACATCCGGAGGATGGAAGACGCCTTACCCTGCAGGCATTAAAAAGTAACACAGATGGGCACCTGGGTGGTTCAATTGGTTAAGTGACTGCCTTTGGCTCAGGTTATGATCCCAGGGTCCTGGGATCAAGCCCCACGTTGGGCTCCTTGCTCCGCAGGGAGCCTGCTTCTCCCTCTCCCTTTGACTCTCTCCCACTGCTCATGCTCTCTCTCTCATGCTCTCTTTCAAATAAATAAATAAAATCTTAAAAAAAAATTGGGGTGCCTGGGTGGCTCAGTGGGTTAAGCCGCTGCCTCCGGCTCAGGTCATGATCTCGGGGTCCTGGGATCGAGTCCCGCATCGGGCTCTCTGCTCAGCAGGGAGCCTGCTTCCCTCTCTCTCTCTGCCTGCCTCTCTGTCTACTTGTGATCTCTCTCTGTCAAATAAATAAATTTAAAATCTTTAAAAAAAACTTAAAAAAATAGATGACACAGAAAAGATGTGTATTTTTCTCATGTGAAAAAACATTTTCGATGTGTTGTTAACAAAAGCAGGTTATAAAAACTCATGACTCCTATTTTTGAAACCATATGTATGTTTGCGTATACTACGTGTGCATTTTTTAAAGTCGTTGGGATAGTCACTGGACTAATAACAGCAGCTAACATTTCCTGAGCACTGGCTGTGGGCAGGGCTCTACACCCCTGTTCCCCCAACTTCCTCCTCTCAGCAGCTCCCCTCCCCCACCGGAAGGAACATCTCTATTCTTATCTCAGGGCAGAGGTAACTCAGGGACTGAGAGCCCTCAGTAAGGTGCCCCCAAGGTCTTGCAGCTGCTAAGTGGTAGAACCCAAGTCTGTCTGACTCCTAAGCCTGGGTACATGACCCTGTTTCGATATAATCTTCTAGTCACAATAGTGGTTATATTCAGACAGTGAGATGATGAGCTCTTTTAACATTTTCCAAACTATCTGATTATTTAAAAAAAAAAAGTTTATCTTATGATAAATTCTCACTGCCTGTGTGTTTAAAGAAATAAGTGTGTTCCTCCCAGTTGGATAGGAAGTCAACTTGGAGAAATCTATGCGTGCCCCAGGAGGTGAGTGGGCACCAGAGGCTACTGGCATTTGGATACTGCTGAAAAAGTCTCCAGCTTGTTGAATTGTCAGGCACAGGGGAATGCATAAATTAGGTCATTTATCATTCTTGGACTATATTATCTAGAAACATGATTATTATTTCAGTTGATAATAACAAAGTGCTTTTAGATAGAACACTTATTGACATCCTTGTAAATATCCTGTGAAGCAAGCCCAGAAGGTATTTTTGTACCCATGTTACAGATGAGGAGAACTGAGGTCCAGAAAGAGTAAGTAGCAAATCCCAGGTTCTAGATCCTGAAGTAACAAAGTCTCAGTTCAAACTGAAACCATCTGACTCTTAGTCCAGGGCTTTTACCGTGATGAGGGGCTTTCGGGAAAAATTGTTCTAGAGTTGAAATGACCCCATGGGAGCTTGAGTGGGACTGGAGGTTGCAGGGTGGTTGGACCACAGAGATGTGTAAGTTGGACAGCAGATAACCACAAAGCGCTGGGCTCATTGAGCCTCTCCAGCAGAACTCCTTTGTGTGTCTGGCTTCCGAGCAGATAGCTGGTGACCTGGGGACAGGTCCAACAGACTCTTCCTCCAGAAAAGTAGTCTTTTCCATGCCCTCCTCCATTCCCCCTTCCCTCCTTCTTCTCCCCCACCCCACTTTCTCCAGTGCTCCCCTTTCTTCTCTTCCTCCTTATAGACACACATGGGGAAGGGAATTCAGTGACATAAATCTGACTTTCTTCAGCGAGGGCTCCTGGAAGACCAGTATTTTACCCTCAAAATAAGGGTAAATTTCAAAATAAGAGAAAGTCATGTCCTTAGATTTCCACCTCTTACCTCAGAATCTCTTAGAGATGATCAGAGCTGTAATTGGCACTTCCCCCACCTTGGTTGCTATTGTCCTCATGACCAACTCTCCCCCAACCCCCACCATGGAGTGACCCGTCCTGGTACGCAGCCAGCTCTTTTTTTTTTTTTTTGAAAGATTTTATTTATTTATTTGACAGACAGAGATCACAAGCAGGCAGAGAGGCAGGCAGAGAGAGAGGGGAGGAAGCAGGCTCCCTGCCGAGCAGAGAGCCCGATACGGGGCTCGATCCCAGGACCCTGGGATCATGACCTGAGCCGAAGGCAGAGGCTTTAACCCACTGAGCCACCCAGGCGCCCCACGCAGCCAGCTCTTAACTGCCATTCCAGTCAAGTTGATGAAGCCACGTCCCTGCTCTGGGATACAAGATTCCCAGTGTTGGCTTAGATGTTTAATGAAAGGAGATGAGAGAGTGAGAAGGGATAGGGCTATGATGACTGAGTTTTCCACCCTGGACTCCAGGGAAGCATAAATTCAGAGAAGCTACCAGCGACCCACTGCCATTCTGGAGACAATACACTATTGTGGTTATGGGGGAACAGCTCCGAGTGAGACCTGGATTCCTTCTCTAGCTCTGTGCGCTTGGTAAGTACCTTTCCCACCTCAGTGATGTCATCACTAAAATGGCGGTTATGACCGTGGCTACCCCAGCTATTGTTGGGTTACTAAGTGAATAATGGACATGAAGTGTTTAGACTGTGTCTGTTTTGTTTACTGTTGTATACATGGTAACGTGCTTGGCACATAATAGTGCTTGGTGAGTATTGGAAGAAAGAGAGCGAGGGAGAGAGAGACAGAGAGGAGGAGAGCGACTGAGAAGGGAGGGAGGGAAGATGGAGGAAGGAGAGAAATAATGGGTTAATGAATGAATGAGCACATGGTAAGTGCTTAATAAATGCTATTATTATTATGGTCAAGTATTGGATTCTTCTGTCCCTCCTCTTTAAAAAAATGAGAAGTCCAGGGGCGCCTGGGTGACTCAGTCAGTTAAGTGTCTAATTCTTGATTTCAGCTCAGGTCATGATCTCAAGAATCATGAGGTCAAGCCCCACATTGGGCTCCTCGCTCAGCAGGGAGTCTGCCTGAGATTCTCTCTTTCCCCCTCTCTCTTGTCTCCCCATGCTCATGCTCTCTCTCTCTCTCAAATAAATAAATAAATCTTTAAAAAAAGAAAAAAATGATAAGAAGTAGTTTTATTGATTTGAAATTGATGACCTTTTCCGCAAGTCTCTTGATGATGGGACTGTCCAACTAAGAGAATGGCCAAATGTGAGCATAAACAAGGGACTTCTGGGGCCAGGAAGGACCTAAAAGATCCTTCGATTGATTCATTAGCCCACCCAACTATCCAAAGTGGAGTGGGTCATGGTCCGCTACCTTAGAACGCCGTCGTAGAACACCGCCTGGCGACTCTTCCTCTTTCTTGATCTCCGTCCTCTTCTTTTCACCGAGCAGTGGCAAGAGCAGGGACTCGGGGGCCTCTGCTTTGCAAAATCCCTAGACTCAGTTTCCTCTTCACGGTGAGGACCCAGGAGTTCCTGTCCAGTTTCTCATTCTCTGGTGCCGGGAGTCTCAGCACCAGACACTATTCGACTACCTCGGTCTGCAGTTTCAAAGGACTCAGGGAGCCACCCAGCCTTTTCCCAAGCTCCCGAGGCCAAGTCTGTTCTCACCATGCTAAATGTCATTGGCCTTTCCCTCTCATTCTCTCACAGTGTAAAGAACAGGAAAAGTTCATTGATATTTGACGAGATTCACACAGCAACTAACCTTTAAGAGAGGACTGCTTGCAGAGTTTTGTTGTGCTAACAAGAATGCACTCCGTTAATGGAACACATGTGAAAACAGTCCGCCTTCCCCGGCTGAGGCCAGGTCTTCAGGCATCTATCACCACCCAAACAACATATGGCAAGCCCTTGAATGCAGAAAGAGCCATGACAATTCAGCTGTCTTTTCTTAAACCAGGATTATAAACAGATCTGCCAAGTGTAGAGCAACAATTCCCTGCTTGGTAAATTTTGTTTTATTTTGGAAAATATAATTATTTTTCATGAAAATTTTATCTGTGTTAATGTAAAATGGGCTTATCTTGCTATGTCTAAATGAAATAGTACACACTGGGTTTTTTTAAAAAGATTTTATTAATTTATTTGACAGAGAGAGAGATCACAAGTAGGCAGAGAAGTAGGTAGAGAAAGGGGGAAGCAGGTTCCCTGCAGAGCAGAGAGCCCAATGCGGGGCTCGATCCAGGACCCTGAGATCATGACCTGAACTGAAGGCAGAGGCTTAAACCAATGAGCCACCCAGGTGCGCCACACTTGTTTTTTTAAAACTCTCAGTTTTAAGTTCTAACACAGTAGATACTGATAAATACAATATTTACAAAAAACGTCTATAGGGGCCTCCATTATGTTGAGTGGGTAAAAGGGTCCTAAGAACAAAAAAGTTTGCAAACCACTATCTTAAATTTACCAGAATAAGTGGGAGTCTACCATTGGATTAGTTTTTATTAACTAAGTGCTTACGACTTAAACTTTTTAAGCTTTTAATTTCTCCAACTTTTCATGGTGAAATCCTTTTTTTTTTTAAAAAAATGAGGTCACTCCTCTATTTTACGTTTTGCCTGAATGTAAGTATTTTGCAGCACTTTAGGCCAATGCTGAGTGGATCAAGATGTTTAAGAGAGGTTTAAGAGAATGAGAGCAAAGTTTTCAATATCTTGAATATGTTTCCCAGATTTTGATATCTTAACAAACTTGTACCCTGAATACATGTATAGCATTAAATAGAGCAAATCAGTAGCCTCCCTCCCCTGTAGTCGCTGTCTCTTTGAATTAAAACATGAGGACTAGATTTTGCAGGCAACAATGAACACCCCTCAAAAATAAATCATTGTAGACACTAGAAGAGGAAGAAAAGCTAACCCCCAGTTCATCTATGAGTTTAGTATAGCACGGTAAGATATCAATAGATAAGAAAATAACTAGCCAATATCGTAGTTTTAAAATAGATTTACAGATTCTTTGACACCCTTCCTTTGACAATGCCCTCAACAAGTGTGGGCTGGATTTTAGTGGTTTGCTTCTAACACATAGGGGATGGTAGAAGTTACGATGTGTGATGTCCAGATTAGGTCATTAAAACGCTTGTGGCTTCTATTGTGTTCTCTTGGATGACTCCGGGGGAAGCCAGCTGCCACACCATGAGGACAAACAAGGATAGGTCCAGGAGATGAAGAATTGAAGCTTTTCACCAATAGGCATTTGAGGACTGTGGAAGTGGAATCTGCAGCCCCAGTGAAGCAGGTGGATGTCCGCAACCCTAGCTGACATCTTGACTGCAACTTCACAAAAGACTGCAATGTCATGAAAGCCAGAACACCCAGATAAGCTGGTCCTGAGCTGCTGATGTGTAGAAGCTGTGAAGTAAGAAAACTGCATGTATTTTAAATGCCTAAAAGTTTGGAGTTATGTGGCATGCAGCAGTACCAAATTAATACAACCAATATGATTTATGAATGCAAAAATCCTATATAAAACCTTGCAACTCTAATTCAGTGGTGCTATACTGAAAGTACTACAGGATGGCCAAGATTCAGGAATGCAAGGATAGTTCAGCCTTGGAAAAATCTATTAATGTGATGCAACTTCACAGAAAAGGAAAACAAAGACTTTAATTTCAACATTCATTCCTGATTAAAAACTTTTAATAAACTGAGACCAAAATCTACCCTCCTTAACTACTAAATAGTACCCACAAAAGCCTACACAGCTTCATACTTACTAATGGAGCTTTAAAAGCAGCCCCGCTTAAGTCAGTGACTAGATAAATATGCTGATATTACTGTTTCCATTCAACAGTGTTCTGGATGTCTTAGCCAACATAATAGGACAAGAAAAGAAACTGGGGGTACAAAAAGCACAAAAGAAATCAAAATGTCCTCAGTTGTGAGTAATGTCTGTAGAGAAAAATCAAAGAGAATTATGAACACAGACTATTAGGACTAACACAAGGGCTCAACACAACTGCTGGCTACAAATTCAAGACACAAAATTAATAATATTCCTATATACAACAATAACCAAACAAAAATATAATCAAATAAAAGATCTCACTTTTAACAGCATTAAGATAACCAGGTCCCAAGGAAAATAAACTTTAAAAAATGGGAAAAATATTTTATGGGGAAAATTATAAAATGTTAAAAATCTGAATGCATATACAGATATACAGTACCATGTATATACAATTGAAAGATTTAATATCATAAAGTCGATTCTCTGGACATTGATAAATGAATTCTATGAAATTGCAATCAAAATCTCTAGGTTTTTGTGTGTGTGTGTGTGGCATTTTCCTAAATGTACACAGAAGAGTAAAGGGCCAAGAGAAGATCTGATACTTTTTTTTTAACGTATTCAAAACATATGCTTTTTACTTAAGTGTGAAATTGATGGACTACAAAAGAAACACTCCCAAGTCTATAATATGAACTGCCAATTAGTTTATAACTACAGTAACCAGATATGATGATTCAGTACAAGGTCTAATATTACCTTAAGATCCTAAAAATGAATTTCCTAACTTAAGAATCAAAAACTAAAATCAATTATTTCAATGCAAGGCATAAATAGACCCCAACTCTCTTTTGTCCAGTTTTGTGTCTAAGCCAGTCTCCTGATTTTCTTTGTTGTTTTCTGTTTCCGATTTCATTGGTTTCTGATCTTTTAAATTTTTTCTTCTTCTTGGGTTTATTATACTCCTCTTTTTCTACTTGTTTAAGGGGAAAAGCTTTGATATTTTTAAAGAGGACTAAAGCAAGGAGGTATTAAGACTTATTACAAACAATATTAAGCTTATGATAAAGTAATAGCAATAAAGACAGTGTGATATTGGAGGCGAGTCAGGTGCACAGGCCAGTGGGTAGGTAATAGGAGAGAGCCCCAGGGACACCTGTACATGGAACCTGCATATATGATGGAGATGGTGCCGTACTTCAATGGAGAAAGGACAGGCTGTTCAGTAAATGGTGCTAAGATAATCAAGGATCTATATGGAAAAACCGGAAATGTTAATTCACACTGCACATAAAAATAAGTCCCGTGGATCTAAAGATCTAAATATAATGATCAAAACTATGAAGTATTTATAATACAGGAAAATGTACATATGAGCTCAGGCTAGGGAAGGAGTTCTTAAATATGACAGAAAAAGCACCAACCAGAGAGGAAATGATTGATATATTTAGCTACATTAAGATGGACAAGTTCTGTTCATCAAGATATAATATTTTATTTATTTAAAAAAATATTTTACTTATTAATTTATTTGAGACTGAGAGTGAGAGAGAGAGAGAAAGAGAAAGAGAGAGCACATGGGGGAAGGGAAAGGGACAAGCCGACTCTAGGCTGAGCTGAGCTCACTTCGGGGCTTGGATCCCCCACCACCCTGAGATCAGGACCTGAGCCTAAACTAAGAGTTGGACGCTTAACCCATTGAGCCACCCAGGTGCCCCCAAAAGATACTTTTTTTAAAAAGGAAAGAGATGAACCATGGGACCAGTACTTCCGCAGAAGATGAAAAACAAGTGGCCTGTGAACATGTGAAAAGATGCCCAACTAATTAGGGAAATGCAAATTAAAACTGTAATGCAGTACCATTTTACACCTACCGGTTTGACAAAAGTTTAAAAGTCTGATGAGCTCAAGGAGTCACTGCATACCCTGGTATCGGGAGTGCAAACTGAAGAGCCAGGTTCAAAAACAACTCGGCATTATCCAGGCAAGCTAAAGACTCATGTACAGTCCAGTTAAGTAATTCCGCTCCTGCTGGTGTTCACACTAGACAAGTCTAGCAATGATCACATAAGAAGCCTCATAGCGGTAATGTTTCAAAAGTAAAAAGCTGAAGACAGCTCAGATTCCATTAGCAGTAAAATGGATAAATAATTTGTGGTTTTTGCATACAATGGAATACCGTACAGCAGTGAAAATTAATAGATGACTCCTGGCTGAATCTCAGAAACATCATGTTGCATTAAAATGCAAATAAGCTGGTGCCTGGGTGGCTCAGTTGTTAAGCGTCTGCCTTGGGCTCAGGTCATGATCCCAGGGTCCTGGGATCGAGCCCGGCATCGGGCTCCCTGCTCGGCTGGGCATCTGCTTCTCCCTCTCCCATTCTCCCTGCTTGTGTTCCCTCTCTTGTTGTCTCTCTGTGTGTCAAATAAATGAATAAAATCTTTTTAAAAAATGCAAATAAGCTGAAGAGTCTGTCCAGTGTAACTCCACTTACTCAAAGTTAGGAAAACATGCAAAACTGAATAATACCTACACAAGGGGTAAAACTATAAAGAGAAGCAAAGGAATGACAGACGCAGTTTAGGAGGGTGTTTGCATCTGTCTGGGGAGGGTGGGGACAAGAGGTAGAAGGAATTGGATGAAAGACTATATGCACTGCCTTCCATTTTCAAATGTTTTTCAATGAGGAGGTCTTATTACTTTTATGAAAAACCTATTAAACACTTTTTCTATTGACTTATTTATCATCTTTGAAAAATAGAACCTGAAACAAGAGAACTTGAAATGTTCAACAGTTGTTGAATTCCGTGCTTATCACTCCTGGAATGAAAAAGTTCCTATTAAGGAAAATCAATTAATGGATAATTAATTAATACTAGCATATTAATATAAATTAATATTAGAGAAAATGGATTGGCTAACTGTGAACAAAATTAAAGCATCGATCCCCAAGCAAAGTGACCGAGTTGGCCTCCAGACCCTAGATCCAGACTGCCTGGGCTGGAAACTGGCTCTCTGCCTGTTAAGTCGGTTTTCGATCACTTCATTCCTCAGTTTCCTCATCTGTAAACTGGGCCTAATGAGAGGGAATCCCTCACAGGGAAATTATAAGGATTGTATGAGTGAATGTCAAGTGCTCAGAACAGCCTCTACCACACAGTGAGCACTGGGTATGAGCCTATTTGTAAACAAATAAATCAAACCAAGAGCAGAGGAGCTTGAGAAGGACCAGGGTGGAAGGGAGCGGAATTTCAAGGCACCCTCACAATCCCGAGATGGCCTGGGCCTGCACTTTGTGCACTGGGACGGCTTTGCGCCTCCCTTTTACAGGTTAAGAAAAGAGAAAGGTATTTTGTGGCAGATCTGCTGACAAGAGAGTGCTAAATACCACTTCAGCCCACGTGACCCATCTCGAGCCTGACTGTCCCAGGAGCCCTGCTCCAGCCAGGTAGGAATTCAGGGATCTCAAGCTCATCGTGAGTCCAGTTGTTCGAGACCCAGAGGCTTGCATGCGGTCCCGTTCCCTTTAGCCTGGTTGTTTGGTTGACTCCACATGTGCCTGGCCATTTCCTCCGCTCTGTGTATCCACGGGAGAGGAGCCTCGCATTGCCAAGGGGAGGGTACCCCCTTCTGGGGTAAAGTTCTGAGGCGCCCTGATTCCCAGAGCCGCTCAGCTGCCAGCCTAGGGCTCAGGGACCTGGGAGGCACTGTCTCGCTGCAGGAAGCACCACACAAGGACCTCACACAAAGAACCAAGCCTGCCTTCGCCAAAGATTTGAGATGAGTTTCTACTCCCAGGGCCTTCTCTAAATTGTGTTATGTGCCATGTTTACCTGCTGACATTTTCTCCTTCAGAGCCTGGAATCTAGTCTCTCCTCTTCCCTGGATGGTGAAATGGCTTCTTGTTCTTATCACACTGCTGGTGACAGCCATGGACCCATTCCAGAAACATTTACTGAGCACTTCTATGTACCAATTCCCCTACAGTTGACTCCAAAGCCGCTCTTGCACCCGAGGGGGGTACAGGCCAGCGGGACTCTGTCACCAGCTAGCCTAGCCCAGTGGTTGTTGCTAAGGAAGACCATTTGTCCTGTGGCAGAGTTGTTGGGGACCTGCTTTTACATCTTTTAGGCTTATGGGCCCCTTAAAAAAAAAAAAGCCATTGTTTGGAATCATATGCTTCAGTAGACATCTGTGTGGACTTGTGTGGTAATGGTTGTGTTATTACTAGTCTAGGTGTGGCCTAGAACCTGCTTTTGCCCTCGCCAGACCCCGTCAGGTGCTGGTCTGCTTGGAGGTGGCCTTGGCCTCCACTGGGGGGCTTTCCAGCTGCTGTGGAGAACAGAGGACCCCAGAGCGGCCCTCGGTGGCGTTTTCCACAATAGCTGTGCCTTCACAGCAGGACCCGTTTGGATCTGCCGAAAAGCTCCAAAGCCAGATGGCTGCCTGTCAGGGGACCTGGACCAGTCTCAGGCTAGCGGCAGGCTGAGAGGCATGTGAGCAAGGCGGGAGGGACCCTTCCCGGGCAGGACTCCGGCAGCGGGGTCTGTGCACATCTGGAAAGGAAAGCGAGGATACATGGCATGGAAGCAGCAGCTCCATCTAGGTGACGCCACTTCCACGAAGCCCCAGGGAGCCTGCCTGGTCCCAGGGAGCCCTTGGGTTCTTACAGTTCAGCTCCTTTGGGTCATTGGTCCCCTCTGCCAGGCACCAACTGGTACTCCAGGGGCGCAGTGTTCTCACTGGATAAAGCCACTCAGGGCAGATGGGCCCCATCCCCCTGTAGGAGGCACAGATGCCCAGAAAGAAGGCTTCCCAAGGCAGGCCTGCAACAGCTCTGCCAGGACCCTCCCAGCCAGGGCTCTGTGGGCAGCCCCCACCTCCGGCCGCGGTTGGGTGGGGAGCTGCCTGGGCCCCCCTTCCCCTCTGGCCGCTGTTTGTGGTGACTCACCTCTGGTTCCCAGGAACGCTGTTATTTTTGGCCCCGATGTTATTAAGGTTGTGCCCAGATTCCCTGCAAATCAGCAATTAAGGAACACTGCCCCCTCTTCCCCCCCTGCCCCTCCCCCTCACCGTGAAAGCATGTGAACACCAGGGCTGGGGAGCGCAGAAGGCCAGCGGCTCCCCCACAGTCCTCTGCCCAGGCAAGGCCGGCTGCCCCCACCCGGGGGTGGGGGCTTCGCCTCCTCCTGCAGCCTCCTCTGGGCAGCCCCGCCTCTGCAAGACCCCCGCACCCCAAACCCGCCGCGGGCCGGCAGAGGGGGAGAGGCGGCGGGCGGGCTCTCCCTCGGTTCCCTGCGGCGCAGCTGGGTGAGGGGCTGGTCCGCCGGGCTCACGGCCCCCGGGGGGCTCTCTGCAGGGGCCGCGCCGGCCGCGGCCTGGGGAGCGGGGCCGGGCGCCAGCGGGGGAGCGGGAGCCGGCCGGGGTGCTGCTGTAATCTGCCAGCCCCAGGCGGGCGCCTCCCCTCCGCCCGCGCGCTGAGCCCCCGGGCCGCCCGATAGCGCGCCTCTGCCGCCGATAAGGCCGTCGGAGGGCCGCGCGCGGCGACCGCCCGCCTCCAGACGGCCTCCCGCCCGGCACAGGCGCGGCGCGCCCCGCAGCCCCAGCTGCTCCCACAGCGGACCGCGACGGACCCCGGCGGGATCCTGGTTAGGGACCGGCATGCCCTTCCCGAGGGGCTTCCTCAAAGTGAGTGCTGGAGCAGGTGCTCGGGAGGGACGGGTGGAGCTCGGGAAGGGGGCCGGCGAGGGAGCGGAGCGGGCTGCGCGCTCGCCTGCGGGGGGCCCCCCCACCCGCGCCCTGCGCTCCAGGCTTTAGAGCAGCGTCAGCGCTCAGTCGCTTGGTCGCTGAAGGTGGCAGGTGGCCTCTGCTTGACTCAGTTAGTGCGGCTCGTGTGTTTTACAGCCCGAGATGTGCTCTCAGACTGAGTTCCACCTCCCTGGTTCTCTGAATGTTGTCTTGTCTGCATTAGGGGTTGGGAAGAAGGATCTCTGGATTCTAGTCCTTCTTTGGTCTTATTGAGATTCTAGAAGCTTCCCTTTGAGTCTACAGAGCAGTGTCTATTTCAGTTGTGTTTTCACAGGCCAGTGGCCCTGGAGGAGAATAAGGACACATGAGAATTTGGGCTGTTCTAACAGGGGGCCTGGGTCAGCCTCATTCGGAAGGGGGGCTTGCCTGTGTCCACAATGACCCACAAAATTCAGTTACCTCATCGTGGCGCCTTCCCTGTTCTTGAAGCACTGAACTTTGGATTTACGCTGCTAACTTACTAGACGGGGAAAAGTCTAAGAATGAGGGGCAAAAGCTCCAGAGTGGCTCTGGGAGCTGGGGTCTGGTGGAAATTCTTTAAGTGGCAATGGAGCATTACAGAGGGCCACCCTTTCCCACCCCCAATTCTCCTGTGATGATGGGACGTATCACCATCTAGCAGCAACGCCGCTCAATTGTTTTTACGCGTCCTGTGTCAGGGTGTGGTTGTTGGTCTGGGTGGGGGATTAAGAGGCCAGGGATGGACCCCAGACCACATGCTCATAGGGACCCTAGTGTAGTCACCTGGGAAAGCATCCAGCCGTCTAACCTGTGTAGACGTGTGTGGGTACAAGGGAAACCACATGAAGTGGGGATTTCTTTCTAGCGGTTTCACATCTTCACAATTTGTCTTCCTGGTGATTGATTTTCTTCCCCGGGAAGGGGAGGGACTGTGCAGGAACCTCAGGACTCTGGCTTTGAGCCTCGTGGGCAGCAAGCAGGAGCCAGCTTACGTACATTGAGGCTTTTCCTTTCACTGACCAGGCAACCTGAGGCCACAGTTGGAAAGGGAGTCTTGGAGGCTGTTCCTGACAGAACTTAGAGCTTGGGGAGGGAACGTGAATGGCACAGCAGGCACAAGACCCAAGACAAGACGTCTTACAGGAATAAGGAATGGGTATGACAAATGTTTAAAATGAGCGTGATGACTTTCATCACCCAAATAGCCTAGGGAAAGCCATATTTTTTTCTGGCTACTGGGTCTGTTGTGCAGCTGAAGATGAAAACAGTAGAAAAGGAAGCATAGCATGGAAGGTTGTTTTGTTTTTGTTTTTTAAGATTTTATTTATTTACTTGAGAGAGGGACACACAGTGAGAGAGAGAACACAAGCTGGGGGAGTGGGAGAGGGAGAAGCAGGTTTCCTGCTGAGCAGGGAGCCTGATATGGGGCTCAATCCCAGGACCCCAGGATCATGACCAGAGCTGAAGTCAGATGCTTAAGGACTGAGCCACCCAGATGCCCTGGAAGGTTGTTTTTTATAAGCAGGGTCGTATCAACTCAGCTGACCCTAGACTTCAGGGGCCAGTTACAATTAGTTTCTAAAACCCAGGTCGTCACCCCTTCCTCCCAAATAATTTGGCCAGTGTCTTTGAAAAATCAGCTGACTTATTTTGAATTTAAGCAAAGGGAAGCCTACTGAGAAAGGCTGTTTGTTGTTGTTGTTGCTGTTGCCAAAAAAATTAAAGAAAGTAAATAAGACAATTGGGTGCCTTCTAAAGGTAAAGAAACTTAAAATCTTTGTCCTCAAGGTCTGTTCAACATTTAATAAACATTCATCGTGTCTTCTGTTGTAGGCACTGGAAATACAGGCAGGGAAGGGAACAGAGCAGGAGCAAATCCCTGCCCTTTGGAGTTTACACTCCAGCAGGGCAAGGAGACAGAGCGGAAACAAATGAACACTCCTTTGCTGAAAGATGAGAAGTGCAGGGTCAGGGAACATGCAAGGGGGTTAGGAAGCCTGGGAAATTCGCAGTGTCAATAAGATGCTCCCAGAGAGTCTCCGTGAAGTTCACTTTGGCTGCTGTGTTTCAAACTTAGATTCCATGAGACCGTTCGTAAGGATTACAATTTGATGTCAAGAATCTTAAATGTTAGACTTTGTCGATGTCGAGAAGCTACAGATTTTTCAGTTATGTTCTCACTGTTGAGATGGATTACCTGTAGAATCCAAGAGAATTCATGATATTTGGGGAAGCAATTATCTGAATCAGGTTCTCAGGGTATTGAATTGGAGGCTTTTCTTTCTGGCTGGCCCACTTGGTTCGATGACATTTTAATCAGGACTCTACTATTTGTGTGTCTAGCATTTCTAATATCAAACTGCTGATGATTGGATTTATCCATTATGATTTTGGGGGGAAACTTGGGCACTGACGACTTTGGTTAGCAGTATTCTTAAAAAAAAAAAAAAGAATATTGGTTTTCGTACCTCCCTTAAGGAAAAAAAAAGCAATTGAGCAAAGACTTGAAGGAGGTGAGAGAGAGAGAGCCATGCACAACTTTGGAGGAAATAGCACATGCAGAGGTCCTGAGGCCCATGAGAGTAGTGGGAAGAACCAGGAGATGAGTGTGGCTGGGGCAGAGGGAAGAGGGCAGAGTCTGAAGGGGTGAGGTCAGAGAGGTGGTAGGAGGGAGAATGGGGAGGGGGCAAGGGTACAGAACATCTAGGGTCTTGTATACCATTGTAAGAATGTTATTTTTACCCTGGGAGACACAAGAAGCATTACACGGTCTTGGGATTAGACACACGGTATCATATGACTTCTTCCTCTGTCTCTGACTTCCTAATGCCTTTGAAACCAAACCCCAGGAGTGGGCAACCAAATAGAACCACCTTCCAGACTGTGGCAACGCAGTTATCACTGACCTCTCGTGCATTTGTTCTTAGCCTTTTTTTTTTTTTTTTCCTTTGAGATACACAGGGCTGGTTGTTGACATAGTTCTGCATGATCTATTTCATGGCCCTGCCCGGATATTGATAATCCCCTCCTCCCTTCCACTCTCCAATTTAATGAGAAAATAAATAGCGCCCCAGATGCTCTTTACTTAAAAAATTGTCATGGGTAAAATAAAATGAAAACAGAAGCCACTCTAAAATCCCAACTCGTATGCAGTAAAGAAGTGGGTAATCACAGCTGGTGATCCTTCGCGGCTTCCTCTGGACCTCCACACGGATAAAGCCGACTGTGCTTCTGGAACACGAGCTCTCAGCAGAGCCCATCGAGTGCAAGCCTGTGACAGTAGCGTTGCCACAAAGGGGGAGACTTGGATTTGCTCTAAGTTTTAAAAATGTACAAATGGACTTCCTCCAGGGCATCTCACTCTTCAGGGCCCCTCCTTTACACCCCACTGTGATGGTTTTGTAGAAAGGCAAATCTCAATGCGTCAGTCCTCTGCTTCGAAACGTCAGTGGCTTGGGGGCGCCTGGGTGGCTCAGTGGGTTGAGCAACTGACTTGATTTCAGTTCAGGGCATGATCTCAGGGTTGTGAGATCCAGGCCTTGGTGCAATTCAGACTCGGAGACTCTCCTTCTCCTTCTGCCCCAACCCCTGTTTGCAAGCTATCTCTGTCTCTAAAATAAATACATAAATCGAATCTTCATCGGCTTCACATTCCTTCGGATGGAATCCAGACTCCTTAACAAGACCCTCCATCTTCCCCGTCCTGTGTCCTACCCCTTGGCCCCATGAGAATTGCTTCGAGCACACCCAACAGGCCGCACTTGGAAATTTTTATACTGTATTTGTGAGTTTCACCTGGGAGGCGGTGTGCTTGCCTTGTTCACTGTTGTACCTTGGGCACGTCGCACAGTGCCCGGCAAGTAGCATGAGGTGCTCGTGAAAGTTGGTTGCATTCATGAATGAGCAGCACACTCCTTGTAGAAGCACCTCAGGACCGGTTCCTGCTCACTAGTTTGGTCACAAACCTGCAATCAAAAATTGCCCTACTGGTTTCCATGTTGACCTTTAAGATACTCTGCTGCTGGGAATTTAAAAAAAACTCACAAGATGGTTTCTCCTTCCTTGGCGCTCCCCTTGCGCTTTCTTGGAACCTTCCTTTAGAGCCTTCTCATTGTCTCTTTCTTTACACTTATTTACACGTCGCTCATCTCCCCCAAGCCGGGGGTGGCTGGAGCTGACTCACGATTGAGTCATTTCTCCTATTTTCCCTGGCATCAACCACGGTCTTGAACGTGGGGCGCATTGTCCGAACCAGGCGCATTGACTGAGTGTTAAGAATATGTTGGGTCATTGATTTGGAAAATAAATCAACAGGCCCTGCGGGGAGTCGGCTGTCACGGGCTAATGGCCCAGCTGGCCGAGCGATTGGCCCAGGGTGGACCGAGGGCTGTGTGACTCCGCTCAGGGCACATTCAAAGTTTGTCATCGTTGTCTCTGACAGGCAGCGACAACCAATTAGAGATCTGGTGAGAAAGAGAATTGTTCCCTTCCCTGCCTCCCGCTCACCCCTAACCACAGCGTCCCTCTGCGGCGGGCTCTCTGAGTAGAGGCTGATTTATCTCCTGAATTTGCTGTCACCGCACAGGAAGGAAGGCGCAGTCAGGGCGGAAGCCGTCCCGCCGCTCCTGCGCCTGGCCAGCCGGTGGCTGAAATCAGCGAGGAGTGGAAGGTGGCAGGATGGAGGCAGCCTGCAGTGCCGGGGGAGAACTTACCTAAGGGCAGGCTAAGACCAACAAAATCAGCAAAGCACCCCTGCGCTGCTACCCAGGGGCTGGAACCTGGGCTCCCTCCTGAGAGAGCTGTGGCCACCAGTTGTCACTAGGAGACAGAGGAGGAAGGCTGTCTGGCCTTGCCCGGGACGATATATCGGTCAGGAAACTGCTCTGCCCTTTCCAGGAGTGGATTCTGTAAGAGACAGTACCTGGTTTCAATTTCTTTTGGGAAGCTAGTGCCTAGAAAAGCTGAAAAGAAGCTGGCATCGGTCCAGTCCTGTTCTCTGACAGCAGGCCATTGATCAAGGGTAATGATGATTTGCAGACAACGGAAATGATTCCAGCTACTCAGAGAAGCCTTTCTGGGCCGCACTCCCTTGCCCACTCTGGCAAGCCCTCCTTCCAAGGGGGTGGGGTAGGGTGGGGTCATGGTGTATACCATGGCTTTCCTTTTCTCCAAGGGTAGGGAGGGGTGGGGGTGTGTCACCGGCAAGTCCCACCTTGGGGCTGGCTAATACTTCTGTCTAGCGGTGTGATTCCAGGGCTCCAGGAGAATCCCCATCCTCCACAACGATCCCCCTGGGTCCGAGGTGAAGCTTGAAGTTACACCATTCAAGATTATTCTTCAGGTTCTTAAAGGGGTTTTGATCTCTAAACATCTCCTATTAAGTGCATACATTTAAGCCTTTATAATAGGATCTTAAATTGTGTAGATGCAAGGAAATAATTCTTACTTGCATGGGATTAGTTGAGGATTTAGGCAAAAGCAAGGAGTGGGATATAGGGCAGGTTCATGGAATAGGGGCATGGGGTGGGGTGAGGAAGGAAGGAAAAGCACGCTCTCTTGCCTAGGACAGTGGGTGGACCTCGGATTCTTTCATAGCTATTTGTCTGTCCCAAGATCTGGACCCCAGGCCATCTCCCTGTCTCCGTGTGGACTGTGCACGTCGATGAGCGATGCTGGGTTGAAGTGGCAACAGGGACTGGAGTTGGAGTCGCTAGACTGAGACCACCTGGTGCACAGGCCATCCTGGCCATGGGGTCAGCCCCGGAGCTGGCCGGGCTTCTCGGCTCCACTGCCAGGGTTGATATGACTGTGCTCTTCCTTTGCAAACACTGTGTGGAACTGGCCAGGCCCTTGGGCCCTTGGGCTCTCCCAGTGATAGAAATTGACAAGAGGCCAAAGGGGAGTTCCAGGCAAGGCTTTATTGGGGTCTGTGCTTGAGCAGAAGGGAGGCAACACAGTGTCCTCAGGCTGCCTCCCTGAAGCAAGGTCGGGAAGAGTTTCTTAAAGACACTTAGGTGGGAGTTGCACCTGAGTGGCTCATTCAGTTGGGCATCTGACTCTTGGTTTCAGCTCAGGTCATGGTCTCATGCCTCGTGAGATCTAGCCTTACTTTGGGCCCACGCTCAGCAGGGAGTCTGCCTGAGGCTTCTCTCCCCCTTCCTCCCTCCTACTCACACTCTCTTGCACGCTGTCTCTAAAATGGATAAATAAATAAAGGATAGGGGCGCCTGGGTGGCTCAGTGGGTTAAAGCCTCTGCCTTCGGCTCAGGTCATGATCCCAGGGTCCTGGGATCGAGCCCCGCATCGGGCTCTCTGCTCAGCAGGGAGCCTGCTTCCTCCTCTCTCTTTGCCTGTCTCTCTGCCTGCTTGTGATCTCTGTCTGTCAAATAAATAAATAAAATCTTTAAATAGATAAATAAATAAATAAAGGATAAATAAATCTTTTTTTTTTTTTTTTTTAAGAAACTTAGCAGGGGAAAGGACGATGTTTAAGCAGGTAGAGGTGAGGTTTTTCTTGGCGCTTATGTACCTTAGAGATCATGCTTTTCCATACATTGCACATCTCATTAGCATGTGAAATCCCCACCCCTGCGCATGATTTTTAGCATTTAAGTGAGGGAAAGGTCACTGGAAGGTAGATCTGCGTCACTGTGCACGTCTGCTGCAGACTGCTTTGGTCTGGATCTCACTAGTTCTTTCAGGCAGCTGGCTCCCTCCTTTAAGTTGATGTCCTGTTTTCTGCGCTCCTGTAAGACATATTGCTCAAGAAACACAAACTCAGGAGGGTTTTTTTTTAGGGATTTTTTCCTTTATGGTACAGTCACATTTCATTAGGGCTTTGGAATAGGCCTCGAGTCCTGTCCCTATTCTGTCTCAGAATAATATAGTTTTTATTATTATTATAATAGAATAATTATATAATATTAATAAAACAGAGGCCGAGCAGTGAATTAACTGGTCCAAGTCCCACGGCTGGATTGCCGACTTCTGTCTGTCCCCTGACTCTCTACAGATGGGTGCTGGACGGTGTGTGTCTTCCTCACATCAAGGACCAGTCACATGGAAATTATTATTCTGTTTGCCTGTCTCCCCACTAGTCTCCCTTCTGTGTGGTGTGGGTAAACTCACCCAGGCAACACTGCAGGCCTGTTGGCTCTGCAGCCAGACCCCCCCTGGGTTTGAGTCCCTGCTCCGCTACTTCCTACCTGGTGCCCTTTGGCCAGCTGTAGACCCTCCCCGCACTCTGCTTCCCCACCTGTAAACTGGAGACAATAGCAGATGTCCTAGGGTTTGGGGAGGAGTGCAAGAGATAGAGCCTGGCATATCAGGGAATATTATATATATATACAGATATATATATATATATATATATATAATTATATATAATGTATGTATTATGTTATATATGCTATATGTATTTGTTATATATCAAATATATAATATATAGTAATACATATGTGTGTGTGTGTGTATATACACCACACACACACACACACACACACAGGAATCAAGTTCTTCTGTGGATCAATAGCTCTCAACATGCTAAGAACTTTGGAAATTTAAAAAATACCTTCCTACTTTCAACATAACTACAATTCAGGTCAACAGAGTTTACTGAATAGGAAACGAGGGTAATGACCCTCAGGAAAGGGTGAGTGCTCATTAGTGGGAGGCTGGAGTGGGGAAGAATTAATTCTGCTTGTCAGTTGAACAAGGGCGTTTGTCACGGAAACTTCATGGAGGAAGAGAAGAATTGGTCGCATTTCACCAAGCAGGGGTTGGGAGGTTGCCGGCCTGCAGAGACAGCATGAGCCAAACATGGAGGACGCAGAAGTGCCCTGTGTGTCTGGGAAAGGCGCGTGGTGTTCAGGGACAGGTGGGTGGTGGGAGAGGACTGTGAAGAGGTGGGCAGAGGCTAGGCTGTGAGGTTTCTAGCATCAGCCTAAGACGGTGGACTTCATCCTGCAGGTGTTGGAGAGCCACGATCAGAATGCTCACTGGGCAGGGTTGAGGAAGAGGGGTCACTGGAGTGGCAAGGAAGGGAAACCAGTTAGGGAAACCCTGCCGATCTCCTGGTGAGCCCTGATGACGTGCTAATGAAGGGGAGTGGCAGACGGTTGATGGTACGGAGTAGCTGCCGAAGCTGTCGCGTGTCAATCACCACACTGTAATTTTCACGGCTCAGCTCATGGGAGGCTCCCAGCAGACGCCCATGTTACAGATGAAGAAACTGAGTCTTGTTGCAGTCAGGAAAAGTGAAGAAATTAGGTTGTTGTCTGGGGGTGTCGGCGAGCTGCTCGTATGGGTGCCCTGTGGTCAGGGGCAGGGATGGGGGGCTGGTCCTCAGCTTGTAGGCCAGGTAACTCGATTTGGAGGCACGATTAGAGCAGCAGGTTAGGGAAGGGACTTACCGCCAGTTGGACCAGCCTGTCAGCTTCGCAGTGACAGGTGTGACTGCTCTGGCCATCAGGCGCTCCTGTGCCGTTACTCACTCGTGGTCCCTGATCGGTGGATTCCAGCCCATTAAGAAAATCTAACCGGCAAGTCAGTTGTAACTGTGTCCGGGTAAGCATGCAATCAGAGAAGCGGGGGCGGGGGTGGGCCGGGAAGTAATCTTGAAGAATATGTCATCAAGACTGCGCTAAGGCCTGATGAACCATTCATGCCCCACAGCCGAGAGCATCACGGTGGTTATAAATTGCTGATTAAACAACATTGGAATAGAAAATGAGTCTCGTTGCCTGTGTTGACGCTGATCTGATTGGAAGCAGCTGCCTGAAATGCTGTGTTCAGAAAGATTCTGAAGCCACTTTTAGGCTGATGGGCAGGACGTTGTGATAAATTAGCAGCCTCTGCCAGGACGCCAGGAGGGGGAGGGCTGGTGTATTGGTGGCAGTGTTATGGGGACATTTCTGAACCATGATTGTTTTTCTTCTTCTGTCTCCCCCCACCCCCCACGGAGCCGAATCAGAAAAACTGTGTTCTAACAGGTGTTTATTTGAGAGGCACCCTTCAAGGGGACTTCTGAAGCTAACTAGTGTTCTGCATTATGTGTTGATTTGGGGGCTCTCCCTCAGAAGGTATTATAACATCACAGATGAGAAAGCTCCCTGTCTCTGCGAGCGACCACTCTCAGGTTCTAGGGGGTCAGGTTCAAGTCAGAGAGCCAGGCAGGGGCACTGTCTACGTTCAGACGGACACCTGTAGGAGTGCAGAGCCCAGCTCCTCCTCTCACACCGAGGCAAAGGGGGTTGTTGGTCGTTTCTTTGCCTAATAAGTCTGAATTGTCAGTTGGTACCACCTGCTGGAATGGAGCTTTCTGACCCAACTTCTCCAGGCTTTTTTTTTTAAGATTTTTTTTTTTAAAGATCTTATTTGTTGGGCGCCTGGGTGGCAAGAGATCGAGTCCCACGCTGGGCTCTCTGCTCAGCAGGGAGCCTGCTTTCCCCCTTTCTCTCTGCCTGCCTCTCTGCCTACTTGTGATCTCTCTCTCTGTCAAATAAATAAAAATCTTTTAAAAAAATTTTATTTATTTATTTGACAGAGAGAGATGATAAGAAAGGGAACACAAGCAGGGGGAATAAGAGAAGGAGAAGCAGGCTTCCTGCTGCGTGGGTCAGGATCCCAGGACCCTGAGATCATGACCTGAGCCGAAGGCAGATGCTTAACCCACTGAGCTGCCCAGGCTGCCCCTCCAGGCTTTTGATAGAATCACCAACAAACCAGGACCTTGTTCTCCAGGCCCGGCCTGCCCCTCTGTCCCTATCTCTCTACAACAATCCAAACACCACCCATCCCTCGAGCTGGAGAAGGTCCTCTGTCCTCTGCAGATTTCAGAGCTCCCTCCATCCTTGGTGCCCCGTAAGGCCATGGTCCTCATCTAACAGATGGTCCATCTCTGCTTCACATAAAATAAATACTGTGGCATTCAAAAAAAAAAGAAGAATGACCATTGAACTCTGACTCCCGTGTGTGTGTTGAAACGTGAAAATGGCACAAGGCTGTCGCTTTGAATGATTGGTTAAGTGGAACCCGCTCCAGCCCTGCCTTCGTTCTTCTCCTTATGAAATCCTCATAGAAACGGCCTTTTGTTAGAATCACAGTCTTTCTCGGATTTGGTTAAAACACATTTGCAGGTAGAATGATGAGCTGAGTGGTGGGGAGCTTTGGATTTTCAGTCTCCATCTAAATTGTCTTCTTTGGGGGTTTTTGAAAAATCACTTGTGAATGTCCTTGTTTCTCCACCTGAAAAATGCACATGATAGCACTTGACATTGACAACCACAGGAGTTTGGTGTCAGGTGCTGAGTTGGTATGAGCAGGTTGTTCTGAATGTCTTGGGCACACAGTGATATTTAAACGGGTGCCCCAGGGGGCGCCTGGGAGTTAAGTCGATGACTTTGGCTGGGGTCATGATCTCAGGGCCCTGGGATCCAGCTCTGTTTCCCGCCTCTTCCTGCTCATCGAGGAGTCTGCTTGTCTCTCCCTCTGCCCTCCCCTCCCCTTGCTTGTATTCTCTCTCTCATGCAAACGAAATCTTTGTAAAAAAAAAAAAGGGGGGGGTGCTCCAGGATTAGGACACAATCCTAAACCCTCTTTCCCTACTCCATTCATTTGCAGAGTGACTGTCCTAACTTTGTTCCTAGCCTTTGAGTAGATGAGATATTTGGAGCAAGAAGTGCCTAGTGCAGCTTTAAATTATTGATTAAGGGTCTTTGCTTGTTTGCATCTAATTTTGTTTATGCAACAATAAAAGTGCGCCCCTCTTCTGGACACTGCTGATAACGGAGCTGGGCAGTGGGGGGAGGGGCTGGGGCGGCTCGGTCTTCAGGGTGTCCATGGTTTAGCATGCCCCCAGGCAGCTCTTTCCAGGCAGGGGGTTGGGGGGGTTGCAGCAGGAGGGCTGCCTGAAGATGGCCTTCTACACTCATGGAGGCCTTGCTCTGAAATATTCTTAAATCCCTTATCCCTATCATGACTTGCTCTCACTCCTGTTTTTTCCAGAGTCGTGCTCCAGAGCATTTTCTGAGCTGATGGGTAATGACTGAGCCCCCAAGAGGGGCAGGGTCCTGTGGGGGTGCTGA
This sequence comes from Neogale vison, assembly GCF_020171115.1. NCBI lineage: Eukaryota > Metazoa > Chordata > Mammalia > Carnivora > Mustelidae > Neogale > Neogale vison. The sequence goes on from NC_058101.1 coordinate 174,252,000, forward strand.
CGTGAAGTGCATTATGGTTGCTGCCCTTCAAGCCCCCTCAGCCTGGGGAGCAGGAGCGCTAACACAAACCATTCTGATCCCAAAGAAGAAAGGAATCTGTTGCAAGGGATACCATGCTTTGGACATTCAGAGACAGACTATTGCAGGCAGAGGAAATCAAGGGAGGGTCCATGAAGATAGTGCCTCTAGGTTGGCTGTAAGGGACAGCGTTGATGTAGAAAGTGGAGAATGGAGAAAGACCAGAACGTGGAAGGGCCTCCCAGGGGGAGAGGCCATCCTGGGAAAAGACCCTGAGTGGTCAGTGCGTGTTCATGTTACCTCCGGTAGGAGAAGAAGAAGGGTGTGAGATCAGATTGGAAAGTAGATGAAGAAGGACCTGGGAATAACCTGCCAGAGTGTTCAAAGGAATGGAAAGCGGTAGGGAGCTGCTGAGTCAGCCAGGTGAGAAGGACTAAAGTCTCAGGTGCTCGAGTTAACATGGAAAGCAGGGCATGGATGGGAGAGAACAAACAAAGCAAAGGAGAGCGAGGGGCACCTGGGTGGCTGTCAGTTGGGCATTTGCCTTTGGCTCAGGTCATGATCCCTGGGTCCTGGGATCCAGCCCTGCATCAGGCTCTCTGCTCAGCTGAGAGTCTGCTTTCCCTCTGCCCCTCCCCCCAGCTCATCTCTCTTTCTCTCTCTCTCTCTCTTTTTTTTTAAATCTTTTTAAAAATCTTTTTTTTTTCTTTTTTTTAAAAGGAAAATGAAAGAGCCTCACTAACACCTCATGAGCCCTGTGCCAGGCCCTGTTCTAAGAACCCTCCAAGTATTGCCTCATTTCATCCCTGGGGGCGGCGGGGGGTGCTCTACGAAGTCGTTGCATGTCACAGATCAGGAAACTCAGGCACAGGGAGATGGTAACTTGGCTCAGTTATGTAGCCAGGAGGTGTTAAAACTATGATGGGAAGCCAGGGAAGCCGGGCCCAGAACCCGACTCCTGAACCTGTACCATATTCTGCTTTCATCTGAGGGGTAGAAGCAGGAGACTTGGGAAGAGAAGCAGGGGCTCACCCCTTCCCTCCCTGACCAGGTGGTGGCGTTTCATATGGGCCTCCATGGAGTCCACTCCCCAGATGCTGGCTCTGTGGCGGGAGCCTGGCAGACCATTTGGATCCTTCATATCATCCCTCCTTGCCCATGCGTTCAGCAAAGCCTCCTTGGGCGCACCACCTACAGGCTCTCCCCCGTACTTTATTTTTTTATTTTATTTTTTTTTAAGATTTTATTTATTTGACAGACAGAGATCACAAGTAGGCAGAGAGGCAGGCAGAGAGAGAGGGGGAAGCAGGCTCCCCGTAGAGCAGAGAGCCCGATGCGGGGCTCGATCCCAGGACCCTGGGATCATGACCTGAGCCGAAGGCAGAGGCTTTAACCCACTGAGCCACCCAGGCGCCCCCTCCCCCGTACTTTAAACCGAGAAGCAGAACTGCCTCAGTAAGTGCGTAGACATCTGAACCCCCAAGACAGATGCATAACGGGATGTTTACTTAATTTGCAAAAACTTCACCATGGGGGTTTTTAAAGTAGCTAGCTCTTGAGCACATAGGAAAATTATTTTACATATTAAAACTTTCATTGAAAGCAAAAAAATGCTGTGCCTAAATTTGGCTACACTGGACATGGTAAAAGTATTTCAGAATGTTTCCACTTTCCTCCTTGCCTTTTGTATTTCTCAGTGAATTTAATGACGAATATCAATCACCTAAAAAAAATATCCGTGTGGTAGCTTGAATTGTATTATAAAACTTATCGAAGAGGTAAATCTGTAATGTACCAAGGCTCACATGTACAACACAGGAAAATTATGGGACTGGATAATATTTTCTCAAGATTTTATTTATTTGAGAGAGAACAAACAGTGGGGAGGGGCAGAGGGAGACGCAGGCTCCCCAGTGAGCAGGAAGCCCGACTCGGCACTTGATCCCAGGACCCAGAGATCATGACCTAAGCTGAAGGCAGATGCCTAACAGACTGAGCCACCCAGGATCCCCTGGAACCGGCTAATTATGCTAACCCAAAGAAGTGTTTTTCTTTAAGAAGGAATTCACTAAATACAGTTAGCTGTTGCGTTGAAGTTCTTCACGGAGTGAACAAGAGTAAGGAAGACAAGACATTCGGAGAGCTGAGCTAACTGGAGATCAGAGGGAAACCGACCAGCCTCTCCTGCCCTGTGTTGTGTGGGGAAATAAAGAGATTTAGAGTCAACCACTGGGAAAACAGTGGCTTACACACTGCTGGTCGGGTTTCTCCAGGACCGCTCAGAGCTCTCCCATGCTCGCTTGCTTTGAGAATCTCTGAGGATAGAGTTTATGTCTCCCGCCCCTCCTCACCCAGTGCACCCTTCATGATGGGGTGGGTGACAGTGCACAGGGCTGGTGGTCCTGGGAGCACACTTTGGGAAGCGTGGTATCAGGCTACATTGAGAGGGTAGTGTTCAGATTTTCATTTTAGGAGAGACCCTGATAATTGGAGCACAGATACAGGCAGGAAATCACCAAGGAGAGGGCTCTGGAATGGCGTCGGGGGAAACCCTGAAGGAACATGGAGCAGAAAAGAATGAAGAGTCTGGAAGAAAGTCCGTGACTGTCACCAGGGTGCCACTGGCAAGAGTGGAGAGTCACCCCGTGACCCCATGGTGCTTGCAAGGTCATTACCAGATGAAAATGGGGTAGAAGTCAGAGGAAGGCAGATTCCAATTGAATGTGAGGAAGGACTTACCATCAAGTAGAATCCGTCAGAGAGGACAGTGTCTGATCAGAGGCCTGTCCTTCTAAGGAAGGACAGTGGCGTGGACCAGGACTAGGACTTAGATGTCCTTGGAAAGGAGAGTCTTGAATGATGTGATTGTAAGATGAACCACACAGAGAAGAAATGGGGTTTGGTGCCGTATTCACTTGCTGAGGTTGACTACCTTATGTTATCTAATTTCTTTCTTTCTCCTCCTGGGTCTGTGGGGCCTCGATAATTTGCATGGTTGGTTTAATAGCTCTCTGTGGAAATGAGAAAATCATTCAATCAGGGGAAATGGACTTGGGATGAACAAAGGAGCTTTTTCCGGTGTGGATATTTTAGGAACGCCTACCCCATCTAGTTCATACAACAGTTCAAAATCTTGGGGCTTTCTGATCAGCTGGCGTCTAATGATCAAGGCAATGAAATACTTGAAATTTTATAAGCCGAGTAGGATAGAATTCTTTCAGTCTAATTTGGGACCCAGATTTGCATTTTGTTTACTTAGATTTACACAGGTGATTAGAGAGACCTAAACTTCATATGTGTTAGACGAAATAGAAATTAATCTATGCGGTGTACTATATTTTGATTCAAATAAAAGGCTTATTGTTTGACTCACCGGGAGTCCCAGACCACCTGAGATGGTTCTCGTAGGTGTTAGGAAATCCCTGGTGGTTGGGGGGGCGGGTGTGGGGAGCCTACAGGCTACAGAACTGACTCATTCCTTCTGATACCCCCACTAGAAACATGATCTCATTTGGTGGAGGTGGAGACTGGGGAACGGAAGGTTAGGCAACTGGCTTGCAGTCACTCACTGGCTCCTGGCAAACAGTTAAGGAGAGATGCAGGGAGGAAGCCTGAGGGGTAGCTAGCAGCTTTTCTCTCCCAGTTTGAAACCCACCCAAGAAACGCAGATGACTTCCCTACAACACAGCCAATCCCTCTGGCCCTACCCTCTTGGCTTTGAGACTTTGCATGTTTGATTTAACAGCTGACTATGGAAATAGTCCCCCTTCCATCGGGTGGTCTCATGGCACAGGTACACAGTCCCAGAATTTGGGCGCGCGGTGGGGCGGGGGGGGGGGTGCGACTTAGTATAGGGCATGAGAAAGAGGGTGTGACAGGCAGGTCTCCATCGTGAACGGCTCCTCCACCCTTAGCAGGCAGACACATGAATGGCCCAGTCTCTCTAAACCCAGCACTCTGCAAGTAGTGATGGGACCCCTGTTCTGTACCTAGCCATTTCAGATCCCGTGATTGAAATCCCGGGTTTACCAGCTGCGTTCCCAGCTTGGCTAGGAGTTGCTTTGACTGCTCTGCCCTTGGCCTTAATTTAGATGGGGTCAGCTACCATGCCCCAGGCAGCTGCTGCAAGCGAGGGAGTTGCAAACAGCCATGCAGCCCTCAGCTCCCCCAGCACATGGTCTCACCTCCCTAACACTGCGCTCTGACATAAGACCCGAAGCTGACCTCTGCCCCCAGCCCCTCTTGGCCTTGGAGACATTCTGCCCTCCCCTCCCCTTACCCTCACCACTCTCCTTGCCCCATGGGTTCTTGCAGTCTTGCTTCCTGTCCCAGTAAGGACAGGGAGAAGAGCCCCCTCACCTCCCCCACCAGAGCAGACTCAAGGGGTGAGGTTGTGGAACATGCTGGACTTCTGCTATGACCTGTGACCTTGAGCTAGTCATTTTGTCGTCCTTTAGGGCCTAGAGATGAGGGGTTGTTCTCAGGCCTGGACATCTCTGCCTCTCCAGCTGTAATCAGAGCACGCAGCCCTGAGTGCAGGTTTTTTGTTTTTTTTTTTTTAAGATTTTATTGATTTATTCGACAGAGAGAGATCACAAGTAGGCAGAGAGGCAGGCAGAGAGAGAGACGAGGAAGCAGACCCCCTGCTGAGCACAGAGCCCGATGCGGGACTCGATCCCAGGACCCTGAGATCATGACCTGAGCCGAAGGCAGCGGCCCAACCCACTGAGCCACCCAGGTGCCCCCTGAGTGCAGGTTTTGAATTCGCCTTTCCTGGGTTTGGGAATGACGGCGTGCTTCTTCTTTTGCAGAAGACAGCAGCGGTGTGTGAGGGGGACATCAAAAGAGGGCAGAGAGGTAGGAAGTGTGGTGAGCTCAGAACTTGAGCACCCAGGGCTTGGCGGCTCCTGGGAAGGTGGGTCCCTCGGTGTCCTCCAGGCCTATGACGCCTGGGATGCGGCCCCCAAGCAGAAGACGCCTGGCCCAGCCGCTGTCTGGGGATGGCTCCATGCGGTACCCGCCTGAAAGGTGTCTCTTGAATTGCACAACGTGGGGCCTCTTCAAACAGGGAAGAGCCACGAGGAGGGGAGCCAGCTGAGGGTCTGCACATGGTCCAACATGGGCTGACTGGCTGGGAAAACTGCAGAGGACAGGGAGGCTGGGGGAGGGTCGAGGAGATTTCGGGGTGAGGGGCAAGGCCACACAGGAACCCACTCCCCATCACTGAGAGAACCTCTGAGTTTCACCTCCTCCCTCAAGTCTTCCAAATAGAGGCCCCAGTTCCAGCAGAAAGCGGTGGATTTTTTCCCAAAAAGGGAGACTTCTACAGACAGAAGCAGAGGGCAGAGACATTTCTCCGTAGCATTTCTGGTTAGGGATTTCACCAGTTTCCTAGTGGGGCTCAACTCCAAGTTAAATGCTGGTCTTTTTTTTTTTTTTTTTTTTAATGTTGCATGTTATCTCCCCATCCCCCACCTCTGGCTTGAAGTCGTCTGTCCGGTGATCGGTACCACCCATGTTGACAGAAAAAGACAGCCCTCTGCCCTCCTCCCTGCCTCTCCCCTTCCCGGTCCCGCAGCCCCAGAGTCTAATGCCCTTGGACCCGCTGTTTGTCTCCATGTTTGAGGCTGTGCACACGCACAGACACACACACACACACACACACACACACATTCCCTCAAAGTGGCCTGGGCGCCACTTTTTTTTTAAAAAGCCACTCAGGCCTTGGGCTCCAGGAAAACCATCAACCTGTGGGCCCAACAAGCGTCGACCCACTTGGGTGGTAAGAATCTAGTGATGACAGAAGTCTGCTCCACTCCCTTCTCCCTGGGGGGCGGGGAATGTAGGAGGATGTCTAACCCTCCCCTACTCCCCAGGAGAGAAGAATCAGCTGAACACTATAATAATGAGTCACTCAGGTTAACTCAACACACTCCTACAGGCATTTGAAAAATGTTAATGCTATTTATGAATTCCGTCAGCATCCGAGAGGAAATAATTGGAAGTTACTGGTTGAAAATCGAGAGGAGGTGAACTTGGGCCTCCTCTCCGGTGTGATTAGCCAGCTGCATTCCGGGGCAGCCCCGGGGAGGCGCCCGGGGTCCGTTTCAGCTGTCTGTGACTTCCGCTTCCCTCATTGGCCTCGGGATAGGGTAGGCCCTTAGCAAATGCTAAATAATAATTAGAGTAAGTGGCCTGGACAAAGCTGTTGTACACACCCAGCTGCCATTAGAGAGCGGGGACCTTCCCTGGTGTACTCTCCTCCGTTTCCCAGACAGAACTGACGTCTGGTTTATTTATGACGTCCTCGGAGTTCCCGGGCTTTCTGTCCTTCCTGTCCTTCCACAGTCTCGGTGTCCGTGAGAGCTGAAAGCTCGTAAGAGCAGGATTGGGTCCAGATTGTAGAGTTCAAATCCTGACTCTACCACATACGTGCTGTGTGACCCCGGGCAAGTTTGTTAACCTCCCTGTGCCTCTGTTTTCCTCTCGTAAAATAAGGGCCATGAGAGCATGCACCTTCTGAAGTTGCTGTGAGGATTAAATGAGTAAGCACTACTCATGTATTTAGGGTATTTTTTTGCATTTCCATTCATAAGAGTAAATGGAATGTAACATTTCCTTTTTAACAATATCCCTATCAGGTTTTGTGTTTTTTTTTAAGATTTTATTTCTTTATTTGACAGACAGAGATCACAAGTAGGCAGAGAGGCAGACAGAGAGAGAGAGAGGAGGAAGCAGGCTCCCTGCTAAGCAGAGAGCCCGATGCGGGGCTCAATGCGGGGCTCAATGCGGGGCTCAATGTGGGGCTCGATCCCAGGACCTTGAGATCATGACCGGAGCTGAAGGCGGGGGCTTTAACCCACTGAGCCACCCAGGCTCCCCGCCACCCCTGCCGCAATCAGGTTTTGATGTCAAAATTATGCTGGCCTTATAGAACAAGCTAGGAAGTCTACACTCATTTTATATTTTCTGGAAGTTTGTGTAAGGTTGGAGTTATTTTTCCTTAGTGTATAAATCCCTCACTAATAAAGCTATCTGGGCTTATAGTTTTCTTACTGGAAAGGTTTAATTATGGGTTGATTTTTTATTAAAGTCTCAGTAAGGGAACCTGGGTGGTACAGTCAGTTGAGCATCTGCCTTCAGCTCAGGTCGTGATCCCCGGATCCTGGGAATGAGCCCCACAATTGGGCTCCCTGATTGGCAGAGAGCCTGCTTCTTTCTCTCCTCCCCAGTTGTGCTTCTCTTTGTTGTCATCTCTGTCTCTGTCAATTAAAAAAAAAAGTCTCAGTAAGTTGAAATTTTTTTCAAGGAATTCTTTAATTATTTTTGAATTTTCAAATTTATAGACATTAACTGTTCATAATGGTTTTGTTATCTTCATTTCAAAAGGATCTGTAGTGATGTCCCTTACTTCATTCCTGATGTAGGTCCTTGTGCCTTTTCTCTTTTCTCTTGATCCATCTTCCCAGGGACTTATCAGGTTTTTTTAGTTATTTTAAAGAAGGAGTACTGGGTGGCTCAGTCAGTTGAGTTTCCATTTCTTTCGATTTTGGCTCCGGTCACAATCTGAGTCATGACATCCAGCCCTGGGTCAGGCTTCATGCTCAGCAGGGAGTCTGCTTAAGATTCTCTCCCTCTCCTTCTCCCTTTATTTCTCCCCTTCCCCCTCTGACCATGTGTGTGCATGCTCTCTCTCTCTCTTTAAATAAATAATAAATATTTTTAAAAATAAAGAAAAACCTTTGACTTAAAAAAAAAACAATAAATGAGTTAGCACTTACAGGATGCTTAGAACAGCACCTGCCCCATAGTAAGCACCCCCGAATGTTACCTGTTATTGTATCTTTCTTTGGTTTCCTCACCGGAGAGTGCTTCTACCTTCTTGTCCCATGGGCATCCAAAGATGCAGAGAATCTGTGGGTGTAGAGCAGGGCACTCCAGATCCAGTGACAGGCGTGTCTCAGGGGTGGCAGAGGGGTGGGGTAGAGCACTAGAATGTTCTTTGACCATGTCAAGCATACTGCTCACAGCCTGTGCCTTTCTAGATACCACACACTCCGTCTCTGCCTGAGTTGGGGCCTCTGCTCCAGCACCACCTCCTCACAGAGGCCTCCTGTGCCTACCCCTGCATCCCACCTCACTCTCTTCCCTTTCCCGTGTGATTGTTTTTTCTCACTTCCCTATAGGATCAGTATCTTGTTGCCCCAGCCATCCACTTCCCCTCTCTCCCATTAGAATGCAAGCTCTTTGAGGGCAGGAGTCTGTTCAGTGCTGGGTCCTGAAGAGTGTCTGGCACCTACCAAGCATACAGATATATACTTTTTTTAAGTAAGCTCTGTGCCCAACGTGGGGCTTGAACTCATGACCCCGAGATCAAGAGTCACGTTCTCCACCACCAGAGCCAGTCAGGTGCCCAGGTACAGATATTTTTTGAACGGATGAATGAATCCAAAACCCATCATCTCGTTTTCCTGTTTGCATAAAACCTTCGTGAGGATTTTATGCAACCTCACAACAGGAGACATTTAAAACGTTAAAAGCTGTACTCTTATTTGGAATGAATTATTCTTTTACATAATATTCACACAGTTCCCTAGAGTAGACATATTTCTTTTGTTGCCATACATATATAGGTGTATTTACAAGTGTTTGTTTCTGGATCCGTGTGTTCCTTCTTCTGTAACCAGACACCTGGAGCATGGGGGCAGGGGGTGCAAATTGAAACTGATCTCCATGACTTCCTAAAAGCTGGCAGTCAGTCCTTGAGGTTTGGTTCAAATCTCACTGTTCGGTAAAAGATTTCCCTGAGAGCTGTCACCCCCTTGGACCTCAGCCTCTCCTTTGAACTACTGGCACATCTTATGGGAACCTCTCATTTGGTTTTATCCGGGCCACGGGGCATCTCTTACTGAAACTTTCACCCTTTTATTGTCCTATTTATTTTCCATACAACAGTATCTTTCTGTCTGCTGGTTTGCAATCTTCCCAAGGGTGATACCCTTGGAATCTGCTGATTTATGTCTTCCATCTGGTTCTTGGACTGCACATGGCAATTCAACAGTTCATATCTGAATGGAAGCATAAATGAATGAGAAGCAGACCTATGAGCACCACCAAGCCTTATGTCAACCATTTATCTTTGTTACCCTCACCTTAAAAGCATCTGAGGGACCAAAGGTCAATATGGATATTGGCAATGATTTTCCTTTGGAAATGTTGCTGGGTCTCTTTGTATCTTATTTCAGAAATCCTGGAAATGTTTCTCTCTCTCTCTCTCTCTCTGGAGGCAAGAACCAGCTCAGTCATTATAGAAATGATAATGGATTTTTTAGAGATACTTGGTTCACTGCCCATTTCTCTTGTTCTTTCTCCAATACTCAACATACCTTATTTAGGAGTTCAAGGTCAGGAGTGCTGAGAAAGGTCATTGTGAAAAACAAGCTTGTAGAAGTACTTGTCCAGGTTGATTTTAGAGTACAAGGAAGATATTCATAAAATCACAAAATTTTAGCTATGGAAAGCACACCAATACTTCTAGAACACTTTACTTCTTTAAAAAGATGTGAATCCAGGGTTTAAAAAAAGGGGCTGTCTATATATGCTTCATCATTGTACAGATTAGAAAGGTCCAAATGAGTAACACACTTTGGGATTCACCCATTGTAGGTGGGGATTTTTGCAGATGAGCGGGACAGAGAGAAATGTGGATGTGGCTGATGATTTAGGACTCATTTCCTCACTTTTTATTTAAATAATTATAAAAGTGGTGGTATAAATACTATATGAAATGATATCATAAAGAGAAGCCAGGCAGAATTCACAAGGGGATTAAATGGAAAGATAATGGTCTCTATTCAATGATTAAGAATAATATAATGAGCCCCATGTGATTAGTGTATGTAGCACCTGCTCTTGTGGCTTTATGGATAAAGAGAAAACCCGCCTGTGAAGTAGAAGGCAGATACCAAGGTGTTCTTCAGTGGTAACCGCCAAGACGCTGTCAAGAGGAGATTAAGAGGATCTTGAAGGAAAGAGCCTGTTCTCCTGTTGTCAGGTTGTGAGAAATGGCAAGATTCAGGAGATGGTAGGAAGGCCAGGTACCGGTTTAATTGGGTTTAATTGCTCTGAAATGGTTTGGCTCCGGGAAGAGAAAAGAAACCCCCTCAGTCAGCATTTGGCCAGCTGGGTCTGCTCTGATGGTCAGGGCCCCAGTGAAAGGGAAAGAAGACGGTTCCACAGCACAGAGTCCCTGAGGACCCCACTACCTCATTATCCCTCCCAGGGTTGAGGACCCAGGGCCAGCTGTGGAAGCTTAGCACCTGCTTCCTGGGGCTGCTTGCACCTGGCTCCGAAGGGGATATTACTGAAGTTACTGTGATAATTCTAGAGAACTCAGTTGGACTGGGGTTCAAATCCACCTTATTGTCTCAAGACTCTCCATTTCCCCAACCCTTTGGGAAGAGGTGATCATGGCTTGGTGCCCTCTCATTAAACCCTTGAGGGCCTAGGGTCATGTAAACATTTCTACATCGAACCTACCTCTGATTGGGGCTGGGGTCTCTCTGACGAGCAGGAATCCAAAATTAATAGAGACCCTGAGTTGTATTCAAATTTCCAAGACCAAGCCATTCTTCCTGGAGAACACTGAGCTTCTCTTTTCTCATCTACCCCCCCCCACAATACCTTAGCTCATATAATCAAGCAAAACCCAGAGCTGCTCTCTTCCCTCTGCTTTATGTGCTGCCCAGAGCACCATCGTGCTCTTTGGTGACTTTGGGCAAATGACTTCATGTTTTGGGGCCACAGCTGGTCTATGAGATGCGAACACTAATGGCAGCTACTTTCAAGGGTGATTGTGAGGATCAAATGTGTTGACATCTAAAACGCTTAGGACAACGCCTCGCTCTTAAATCTTACCTCCCATATTGTCAGCATCTTTCCCCTTCCTGCTCTTGGATCTGTACCTCATTGGCACCAGAGTGAACTATTATGGGCCAGAGGGGAGCAGAATGGGTCACAGGGTGTGATCTTCCCAGGCCTCCTAGTGGGTGTCTCAATACTACCTCCCCCAAGCTGGGAAAACCTTGCTCCAGAAGCTGGATGACCTTCAGGGGGCACGGACCCCTCTGGAATTCTCTTGGCAGGTCAGGCTGGCTGTGGGCCACCCATTCCGGCTCTCTTCAGGGAGAATTATTCAAATTATGGAGAGGGCCTGAGCAGATCTCCTGGTCAGTCACGTAGGGCCGTCTGAAGGAAGACGTGAACATCCTTTGGAAAGGGAGCCATGGGGTTCACTGCCAAGAGTCAAGCCCATATGGCAGTTAGGGGGAAAAAAAAGGTTGTGCATGTTATCAAGTGCAGGTGTGAAATGAGGTTGGTTTTGTAGCTTCTCCCTGTACAGCAGGCTGCAGAGGTTTCTGTAAGATGTGGAAGCACTGGGCAGAGTGGAGTGAACCGGGCCATTCTGGAAGTGTGTCTTGTATGCGTTTTCCAAAATGTGTGTAATTTCCACCCTGAGTCTTGACTTCCCTTACTCGGCAGCCAGGCAGTATGTTCTGAACCTAGCCAGGGCCTCACGTGGTGGCAAGAATGGATCATGGCGACGGGACGTGGGCCAGCACTCCTCATGAGGGGGGACGCCTTATCGCACCCCGTGACATGTCACCATCCTCCCCCCCTCAGCAGACAGATGCGACCATCAAGGAGCCGCCAGCCTCATTGCTTCAGGAGTGAGGAAGCAACTGGCTTTGTCGGGGCTGGGCTGGCAGTTTCACGCTAACGGAGACTGGTAAGGAGGAGAAGGCTGGAGGTGTGCCCTGGGGTGCGCACCTTTCCTACCTCACAGCCGGGGCTCGCCCCCAACCTGGGAAATGACAGGGGTTCCCAGGCTATTTCTACAGGGGCCATCACAGCGTGTGGGGAAATGAACCATTTGGCCAACCGGCATAGAACGGCTGATTTTTTCTTTTCCCCCATGGATGTGACTCATTTTAAAATCGGAATTGAATGAATTTCTTTGGATTCCAGTTCACTCCCATTTCCCGAGCCTCTGGCGTGCAGTCTGTATCATGCTAGCACTCACGTGTGTTGTTGTTTTGACCCGCCTGGCTGAGACATGTAGTTCATGCAGCTTCTGTGCGCCGCGTGGAGATGCGGGATGAACGAATATGACAAGTTCCCTCCTCTCCTACTTACTTCCCTGCCTGGCTAGACCTGGCTGGTTCCAGAACCGCCGGGCAGGCAAAAGCTTTTGCTTATTCTCAAGGCATTGAGTTCTTTAGGAATTCCAGTTCTATTTCTTATCCAAAACCAGAAATGGATACTGTAGTTGAAATTTGTTATTGTACATAAAACATTCTGCTCTCTACATCTGGTTATTGGATGTGAAACGGTGACGTTCGGATGCCTCTTTGCTTCTCACTGTTGGGAAAATAATCCTGTCCCCTGCAGACTTGCCACTGGGGTCCTCCTCCCTCCTTTCTCTCCAGCCCAGGGGCAGGATTTCTGGGGTGCTGGGCATGGAGACCACTGGGGAGGTCAGGCTTTGTTGACCCCTCCCATTGGCAAACTCTTGGCTGTGAGCTCAGCCATGCTCATGTTCCAGAGCACATGATTTGAAAATCAGAGAAGGGGATGACAAGAATATTCAAAAGCACATTGATTTTTCACACCAGGAGTGGGGATATGCCAAAAAAAAAAAAAAATCTCAATACTGAAAATAGATGCAGAGCATAAAACACTTTCCCAAATCAAGGGCTTGTGAGGGGTCAAATTCCACCGACGTCGAGTCAGAGTGGGCTTACAAGAAAAAGATCCCTTTGGAAGGAGAGTCATTATCTGGTCCCAGGAGTAAGGGGAAACCTTGGGGGTATGTGGAGAGAAAGTCCTGGATTCAGCCGTGCTGTCCCCGTCTCCTCCGCAGCAATCCCGGGTTTAGTGCTGGACTTCTCTGGATTCCGTGTAGCACCTTTCTCATGGGTTTAAAAATAGACTCTGGGCCTGCCAACCCTCTTAAAAGGAACATGATAGAGATCAGTGCCAGCACTGTGGGACCTGATACCAGGCTCCGATCACCTCCCTAAATAGAGCCCACACTCGAGATCCCTTGTCGGCCAGGCGGGCGCCCGGAGCTACCCAGCTGGCCACTCGCTGCTCGCCACGCAAAATCAAATAGCAAAACAACCAGCAAGACAAGACAAATAGCAAGACAAGACCGTCTTGTCTCCTTTCCCCTTTCTTCTCTCGCCATCGAAGAGCTTAAGGAATTACAAGGTCTGAAGGGAGTCAGAGTGGATTTCTTAGTCCATTCGGCATCATAGCTAAAGCATATGTTCTGCCAAATGGCTTCCTGATTCATTATTGGGCAGGGGAGTGGGAGCTAGCAAGGGAGGGCACAACCGTGTCTCTGCGAGGAATGACATCTTCACAGCACCCAGCAGCCGTGCTCTTGATGGTTTACAAACTCCCCAGGGTGGCTGATGGCTGGCCCCATGGGCGATAAAGGAGCCTGCCTTTCCCAGTAAAGGGTGGGGTTCCTGGTACCCTCCCTTATCTGTGCCCAGGGGCCCTGGGAGCCGGGGCGACTCCCTGTGTGCGCGAGGGCCCGGCCAGATAGAAGAATGCCAGAGGGCAAAGCTGTATTTGTCAGAAGGCCGTGGGGAGCAGAGGCAGGGATGCTGCCAAGGGAACTGTCAGACGCAGGGTTCGGGAGCGGGGCTTGAGCTGGACCCACGACTGGAAACTTCTCTTCATGGCAGAGGAACTGGACACGGAAATGGCGCACGATGAGTCCAAGGGGCTCTAGTCGCTGTAGCAGAGTGCTGGGGGGACTCTGGGGGTCCTGTTCTCAGCCACGGATGTTGGACCTTGGGGAAGCTGTCCCTAGGCCCTAATTTTCTGCAACGGACAGGACATCAGCAATCCCCTACACCTCTGGGGTGGGAAGGATTCATCTTTGACAAAAGCTTGAGTTGAGAAAAAGGAAGGGAGAGAAGGAGGGAGAAAGGGGGTCAACTGTCATTTTACTGAATACGTGCTTTATGCCCCATAGTGGCGCTGGGCATTTTTATGTGATTTTCATAATACCTGGAGAAGAGAGTCCCCTTATTTTCATTTTACTGAGGAAGAAGACAACACTGAGAAGAGTTATTTCCTTTATCGAAGGCGAGACAGCTCAGCCACAGCGGGTGGGCCTACTGACTTCGAGTGTGTTAAGGCCACCCAGGAAAGCAAACAGTGCTGTTGTCGTCAAATTAGTTCTGTGTCTGAGTTGATGGCAGAGGATTAAACCAGAGGCGCAGGAGGGGATGTGTGTCCCTCAGTGAATGGCAGGGGAGGAGCCTTGTTGCCCAGGGCCTGAGGTGCCAGGAGGCCCTTCTCTGGAATCCTGGGTTGGCCCCAAATTCATCAGCTCTCATGTTCCTTTAGAGAGGAGGCAGCTTGGGTTCAGGCTGGCTGCTTGCCTGAAGCTGCGTGTTCCTGTTCCCCCAACACATTCTGGGGAGGCACCATCATCTGGAAATCCCATGTACCTGAGAGTCTTGGCTCCAGGCCAAGACGTTTTCTCCCTGTTTCTGGAAGAACTAGATTCATGGAAGCATTCACAGCAGGGGGCCCCGAACACTGTTCTGGGCCCCCACTGCCTGCCCCCGGGAGGTTTCCGTGTCACACAGTGAATAGCCCCGGAGCTGGAAGTGGCCCAGGGACGGGCTCCCCAGCTGGAGCCTCTAGCCCCTCATTAGACAAGCCCCAGGCTTGTCTGCCCAGGGACCTGCAGAGACCGTGGATAAAATATTTAGCAAGATTAGAAAAGCCCTATAGACACCATGAACCCGCAGGCTGGAACAAGTGGTCCCGTGTCCGTCCTCAGAAACCCCAGTTTTTTTTCTCTAGCCCATCAATTCCTTTCTGTCGCTTACTTGGGTTTCAGCAACGCGACCTGGCAGACCTCGTGGGCACACTGAATTCCTGCAGTAAAAAGTGCAGCCCTCAGGTCTGGAAAGGAAAGGAAACGGGCAAGGAGCAGGATGGTTGTGCATTGTCTCGGGTGTGGTTGTCATGGGGGTGGAGGAGGGACAGTCAGTTCGCGGGGAAAATAATAATCCCTTATCCTTTGGAATGCCTAGAGCCCAGAGACACCTCGGTAAGTCTTGTAGTTTTTTCTGTGCTGCTATAGGCCTTATGGAATGGTGAGCTGTCTGTCTCTGCTCTCCTGAAGGATCCCAGGAAAGACTCAGCCCTTTCTGAATAATGAGTTCCATTAAGTCACATCCCCGACAGCTGGAAAGTTCTTTCTGTCTAAATGTCTAATGGAAATCTTCTCTACATCAGTTGAACCCCATGACTTCCCATTTGCTTATGACGGTGGGTCTCCACAGTCAGTCGGCAGCATATATGGGACACCGCTGCCCAGCACTGTGCTTCTCCCCTGGGGGAGCAGGTGGGGGAGGGAAGGGCAGGGTTCAGGAATACAGAACATTTGAACTAAACCGCTTCTGCCTGGGAGAAGTTTACAGCGGCATTATGGTGATCAGGCTACCATACCTGGAAAAGGCACCATATAATTAGGCCCTTCCTGGTGCTCTGGGCTCTTGGTGTGCTAGGGGACTTTGCATCCAAAGGGCCATATCCTTCAGCCTTCTCTTCTTTAGTGCCAATCACTTCAGCTCCTATAACCTCGGGTCTTACTAAGCAACACATATGAAGCTGTTTCCTTTCTTCTCCTCTTGGGCCTTGCCTCTTTGCATATTTAAGTTGGAAAGCCTCAATCCTAATGAGGTCATGGCTAATGTCAAGGATTCTTGGCAGTCCTGAATACTCAGGTCCTCTGATCATACCTCATCATCTTTCCCATCTGTGAGAGTACTGTCCTGGTTGTGGTCAGCTTCTGGTCCCCTGTAACTATGTCGTGACATCCTTTTTCTTTGTGACTGTGTATAACCCATAGCGTTGTACGGTACAAAGGACACTGGGCTTAAAGAGTTATAAGATCTGGGTACCAAAATTAGACTGGGAATGTTTTCATATTTAACTACGACTATTTCACTTTATTTGCAAGGTCTTAATTTATCACATCTTTAAAAACAGATATTCTGGGGACGCCTGGGTGGCCGAGTCATTAAGCAGCTGCCTTCCGCTCAGGTCATGATCCCAGGGTGCTGCGATGGAGCCCCGCATAGGGCTCTCTACTTGGCAGGAAGTCTGCTTCTCCCTCTCCCACTCCCTCTGCCTCTGTTCCCTCTCTCACTATGTCTCTCTATGTCAAATAAATAAAATATTTTTTTTAAAAACATATTCTGTATATAAAGAATGCTTAAAATTCAACAATAAGAAAACAAACAGCCCGATTCAAAAACAGGCAAAAGGTTTGAACAGATATATCATCAGAGAAGATATGTGGATGGTGAGTAATCCCCTGAAAAGATGTTTAACACCATTCGTTATTAGAGAAAGGCCAGTGAAAGCCAGAGTGAAATACTACGGCCCATCTGTTAGAATGTCTACACTAGGGCTGGCCGTCCAAGTATTGGCGGCCATGTGGACCAGCGGGCAGGAGGGAAGAGGAAGAAGGGTGGAGGAGGGAGTGGAGGATGCAAGAGGAAGCTTTTGGAGGTGATTCTGGAGGTTCGTTATCTGGATTGTACTGTTGGCTTTATGGGGGTGTACATAACATTTTAAATATGCTGTTCATGGTATATTAGTTAAACCTCAATAGATTGGTTAAAAAAAAAGAGTCGATCTTTTATTGCACGAGTCCCTTCTACCAGTGTTTTTGAAAGTGTCGTGCGTATTATTCATCTTCCATTTGAGTAGGGCGTTTTCTCTTGCTCTCTCTAAATATTAATGTTGGAACAGTGCTTTAGAATCCCTTGAGCTATTCCACTGGGCTATGATCAGGGCTGTTCCAGTAACCATAATTTATTAATTGAAGCACTCTCCGTAGAGGATTTTAGCAAATCTGAGTGGCAGTTTTAAGAGGTGCGGGGCAAAACCCCTATAGGGATGTGTGCTTTAACAACATTTGCATGGGGAGAGAGGGGCTAGGGTACTTCCCCCACCCAGACATCTTGCCCTTTGGTATAGCAGGACAGGTGCTCCCCAGTCCCCTTGCAGAGGTGGCCTGGCCTGAATTTCATCCTGTAATGATGTTGAAGTTCTCGGACCCAGAATGTTCCGATGCTGCAGTCTTCAAATACCAGTGTTTTCACCCCTGTGGGGGAGAGTCAGTTGTGTTATATACTTCAGATCACTCTTCTTTGACAATATACTGACCTCTTCTCTTGATTTTTATTTATCCCACTTATTTGGGACTTTGCCTTAATTGTTGAACGACTTTGAAGAGCACTTCGCTTTGGAAAACACCCAGAGTTGTTTCTAACCTTCAGGAGCATGCCCCACAATATCTATTCCTGGCCCCAAGTACACTTCTGTTAGGAATCTTGCTAGTGCTGTTAGTGGAAGGGCTCTGGGTCCCCTGGACCCTCCATTTACTAGTGGTGACCATGGTCCTGACCCTTTATCTCCCTGGGCTCCGTTTTTTGGTCCCTACAACCATAATAGCATCGTCTACCTTTTGGGGTGACTGTGAGGCTTAATTGAGCTAAGACAATGTGTCTGTCACCTAACGGGTGCTCAGTGCATTAATTCCTCACCAAGGCACACAGCTCTACCATACCCACGTGTCAGGGCAGGAGGGGTGGAAAAAGAGCATTTGGGATTGTATCTTCCGATGCTCTTTGAGCGAAGGGGAAGCCAGGCTTCCGATATAAAACATCCATGGTCTGAACAAGCAATTTCGCCAGGGGCCTAGTTACCTGGCATTGTTTTTGCTGATCACTTGTCATCACCTGTTCTTAACAATCTGGGGTCACCCCAAGGCTTGACCACCTCGCCCACGCACCCCCCCCCACAACATGTTTTTGACATCTGTCCCTGAAATGACCTCAGGTGAGGATGGTCCCGGAACAGAAAACTGGGAGCTTCCAGCCTCCCCCGGGTGATGTTTCATTAACCCCCTCAGACTGGAGGGATGAGGGAGATGGTAGTAACAGATCTGGGTCCTGCCTCTCAGCTTCATTTTGCATCGCGGCTCTCTGGCAGAATCTGGAATAGGCTGATTAGCTGGTATCTCAGGACACGGTGTAAGAGTTCAAAACATGCAAATTGGTTATAGGGCATAAATAGACTTTGCTGAGCTCACCCTGGCCGTCTTTGCAGGCTCCGGGGCCCGTTCACTAGGGCAGTCGGGGTGGCGGGAGGCAGGGCGGGAGCGCCCTGCAGCTTGGAGCTCCTCACCTCCATTGGACGTGTGTGCCTCCCTTCTGCAGCGGCAGGACGCTCGCTCCCCGCCCGGCCGGCGGCACCTGCAGCTGGGGCCGCACCCCCACCCGCACCCTCCACGCACCCCCTCCGCTGGGCTTGGCAGCAGGTGCCTTCTCTCCGGAGATCGCTTCGCATTAACTTTCCCATCTGACATAATAATGGAGAGAAAATGAAGAGATCCCATTAGCGGCTCGCTAGCTGGCTGGAGGGCGGGCGAGCGAGGGCAGGGTCCGGGCGCCGGAGCCCGCGCCCGCGCCGGAGCCCGAGCCCGAGCCGGGCGGAGGGAGCCTGTATTTTTAGCCAGATGCCGCGTAACTTGCTGGCGCTCCCCGCGCCGCCGAGCAGATAACGGGGGAGGGGGAGCAGGGAGCCGGGCTCGGATTTCAGCGCGGGCGCCGGACGATGGCAGCGAGACAGGGCAGGTCCGGTCCAGACCCTGCGGTGAGTGGACGGCCTGCTCGCGGCCGCTCGGGCGGGGAGCTCGGCGCGCGCTGGGCCGCCGCGGTGCGGGGTCCGGGCCGCGGCGCCCCTGGCCTCGGGCTGCGGGTCCCGCCGGGCTCGGCGGGCGCCAACTTTCCGGGCGGGTGCGGGGACGCGCGCCGGCGGCCCTTCTGCTGCCTCACGCCGGCCGGGCGCCGAGGCTTCTAGCAGGATCCAGAGGAAAATTCCTTTGGCCTGGAGACTGCTGCCGCCGCGAAGGGGCCGGTGGCGGGAGGCGGCCCGACCTGTGCCCGCCCGGGTGAGGCGGGAGCACGCGGGAGCGCAAGGGGAGGAGACCCGGGCGCGCGGGGCCCACGCCGAGGCCGCGTCCCCTCGCCCCAGAGGACAGTCCCGCGGAGCGGTTTTGCTGCTGGGGACCCACCCGCGCCAGCACCCGCGGGGATGCCGCTGCCCTGGCCTTGGCCTTGGCGGGAGAGGGGGCGCCTTGCCCACCTCACATCTGACCCCTCAACCTTAAAAAACCGTAGTGTTCCGAGGTCCTGGAGGTAGCGGGAAATGAATGGGGATGAGAAGAAGACAGACCTGCTGTGTGTTGGGGAGCAGGTGCCTTCCCGACACCCTGTCATCCTCCCGGCCCCCCAGCTAGCCGTGTGTCGTTTCCGTTTTGGCCACGGGGCAACTGAGGTTTGGGAACGTGTAGGAGGCACAGCATCAAGTGGCAGGGCGGGATCACCCCAGATCTTCCCAGCATCGGGGTCCACTCGGACTCCTCACCCATCCCTGCATCACCCAGCCTCCAAGGGCAGAGGCAGGAAGTGCACGGGCTTGGCAGTTGTTTTGGGAGGTGATAAGGGAACCCGAGACTCCTGCTTGCCCATTTGATGACACCTTAACGACACCTTTAATATGTTCCATTCTACCTTGGCCAAAGGTAGTCTGGCCGGGGCTCCTGGAGAGAGTTCAGAAGCTTTCCCCACACAACTGTCTGGAAACAAAAATGGAAAACTTAACAAAAACACACGCTGTGGCACAGGGGCCACTTGTGTTTCTCCATAGTCGGTGGGATAAAGGCATAGGCCACACAGAAGGGCACACCGGCTGGCGCTAGCTGTTCTTCTTGTGAGGCCTGACTGGGGCTCTAGGAATAGCCAGGTGCTGCATATAAAGGAGCGGTCAGACGTGGAGTTCAACCCGCAAACACAAGCAGACAGCTCCCAGTCTAGAACTGCCGTCTGCCTTTTTCAGCTGGATACGTGGTGGATGGGGTTGTCCTCCCACCCCCACCTCAAAGGATCTGGAAATCTCTTCCTGGGAGTCCTGACAATGGCCTTGTTAAAGAAACTGCATTTTGCTCAAACAAGACCCCTAGGGAAAGAGATAGTCTCTTGTTTCTATTATCTTATCGCTGTTTACTGATACTAGCTCAGTTTCCATTCACCTTTTTAGACCTGACTTTTGCACTAAAAGACCTTGAGAAAGTAATTCATGATTGGTCCTGAGCAAACTTGGACCGACTCAGGCCCCAGAGAAGGTACAAAGAGGCCCTGGGAGTCTCTTCCTCAGCCTGAAACTTAACTGTGCTTGGCCTCTTCGGTTTGTGGAGGCTTCCGTGCTCATGTGTTCAGACACGCTGACATTTCATAGTGTGCTTCCGGCCTCTCCCTCCCAGGACACTGGCCCCCCTGGGCTACTTATCTATTGCTATATTCGTATGACCCCACTCAGGAAGTGCAAGTTTAATAATAGTCTGGGTGTCTCAGGTAACCAAGGGTTCACCTCCGTTTTCCAAGCAGTCCTGATGGGAACTCGAGGCCCTTCCTTTCCCTTCCGTTACTTCCTCCTAAAGTGAGGGCCAAAGTGGGCATGACCTCTGAGCACAGGTGGAAGGCTTCCTCCAGCCAGAGCTGAACTGGAGAGGGGCATTATGAGCCCTAAAAGTGATTGGCCCATGGGGCAGCATAGCACAGGGCTGTAGAGAAAGACCCTGGAGTTAGGCTGCTTGGATTCAAATCCTGGCCAAGCCCTATGTTGGCTGTGTGACTTTGGATAAGTTACTTAACTTCTCTGTGACTCACACACCTCATCTATGCAGAATAGACAATAAGTGCACCCGTGTCCTGGGATTATTGGGAGGGGCAAATGAATTATTTATGTAAAGTGTCTCAAACATAGTAAGGGATTTAGAAAGACAGACTTGGGGCACCTGGGTGGCATCGGCCTTCAACTCAGGTCATGATCCCAGGGTCCTGGGATCAAGCCCTGCCTCAGGCTCCCTCTGGAGGGAGTCTGCTTCTCCCTCTCCCTCTGTCCCTACATTCCACTCGTGCTCTCTCTCAAATAAATAAATACAACATTAAAAAAAAAAAAGGCAAACCTATTTTGCTATGAAAGGAAGTTCGGGGACATCACGTGGATTAGCCAGCAGGGAAGTGGGCCAAGGACGCGACAAAACGTGTATACACCTTCCTGCCCTCGCCGCAGGCGTGAGCAATTTTCTTACAGGTAAAATTAGATTAACATGAAGCTCAAGATGAGGAAGGGGCAAAGACACGAGCGGGCAGCCTTGGTGGGGTGCTCAGAGGGGCGGGCAGCTCCTTGGTGTGATACAGGGTTCGGGGCCCTTGTGGACTGATTTTCTGGAACACAGTGAACAGCCTCCTTCAGGCCCTCTATCTAGTTTCCTCGAACAGAGAGGTCTCTCTGAGGCTGCCCCACATCCCAGGGACAGGTGGGACTTGGGGAGGGCCACGAATCCTGCTCCAGTTTATCAGAGCCCAGAGAGAGTCTGGTTAGCGTTTTGTCACTGTTGCCATTGTTATTTCTCTGGTTAGTGTCTACTCGGGTAAACATTCTAAATGGTATATGTTGGACTCATTTGACTCTCTTTCTGCCCTATTGGATTACACAGACCGTTCTTGGATGCACCAGGAAATTGCACCTGGGACAGGTCATTGACTTGGAGGTAATTGAATTAGATAGATGGGCAGCATGGTCTTGGAAGAACAAGGCGGTGAGAATGGGTCTCATATTCCAAGCAGGGTCATTTGCTGTATGGCTTAAATGTTCCCTAGCTCCAAGAGGTGCTCGCTGAAAGCTGGCAGAATGAATCAATGAGTGCGTGTGTGCATGAATGACCCCTTTATAACTCTGTCACTTTGTTTTTCAAATCATAAGGGCAGAGACCTATGTTCTGATTTTTTATTCTATTTCTTTTCGCCCTAGCAGAATCCTGGACTTGAAATAGGAGCTCAGCAAATATATTGTACAATTAAACTGAGTGATACACAGTGGGAGTGACACCATTATCTATAATTCACCTGTAAGATACCCTGAGGATCCTGGGACTACTCTATGCCAGAGAAGGCCAAACAGGAAATGAAAAGGCCTCAGCAATTGAACTTCACCTCTAACTATATAGGTGACTTTAGCCAGTCACTTTATTCTTACCACTGGTTTTACTATCCCCAGAAGGAAGGACTGGGAGGGGATGGTCCCATTCTCGAGGCCTGTCTCGGGCTTACCATAGCCCTCAGAGTTAGAGCTGGGACTTGCCGGGAACCCTTTCCCTGCCATGGATTGACTCTCGATTGGCAAAGACATGTGGCTCCTCCCAGCTCCCACAGTTTGTTGGGGCTGCCCCAGGTTTAAAATTGCTGTGGATGCATCTCGGGGTCAAGGGCAGTGAAGTGGCTTGCACCAGGGAACCTTGGGCTGAATCCCAGAGTGCTAACTGCAGAACCCGAGCAAGTTATTAACCTTTCCAGACCTCAGCTTTATCACCTCTAAAATGGGGATGATGACTGTATCTCCCTCCCCGGTTGTGATAAGGACAGACAGGTACCCTGTTGGAAAGACATGTGCCCGATGACTGATAATGACAATTGTAATTCCATTCTTATAGTGCACAAACCAATGCTTTTTCACTTTCCACAACCTACTCCCGACTAGGCTTTTCCTGCCCTCTGTTTAGTTGCTTGTCTGTCTTTCATAAATATTGTGCCTCACTTCCTGGAGTCGGGTCCCCCGGAAGGCCACACTGCCGCTGTGTCACATTGCGCTGTTTTTACCTGCCATGCTCAGCTTTCCATCCTGAATGCTCTTATGTGCTGCAGAAGGTAGCTTGGGTAGGTGGGATAGGTTTCTCAAACACTCTCATTCTTGGGGAAAATTTTAGTTATTTTTCCCAACAGTTCAATCCAGACAGACTTTCTGATTCAGCCGGTACAAACAGACATTTCTCTGAGCCACTACACCTTGAGTCTGATTTCTCTGGGAATCTAGCTCACGGGGAACCAACAGAGCGATCCTCGTTTCTGGGATAGCTCCCCACTGCAGAGGCCTAGCCGAGAACCTAAGGGGACATCAGGGGCCTTGTGTTTTCGGCCAAGGGGGATTGTAGCTTAGCAGACATTTCAGGTTCTGAGGGATTTCCAAAGAGGTGGAAGATTTGGTCCTTGCCCCAAGAAGTAAACAGTTTGTCTGCGGAGACAAAGATGTATTTAAAATACATTTTTTAAAATTTAAAAAAAAAATCAAGCTCCTGTTTCTAGATTTTAAAATGGTTCATATTGAGTATCCAAGGACAGCTTCAGGGTCCCAGGAATAATCTGGGTGTGGGGCAGGAGGCAGACATCCTGGGAGGAGGGAGGAAGGGGCTTTCCTGCCCCCTGTTTTGGAGGCAGTGAGATCCAAGTGTGTGTATGGTGTTTTTGGTTTTTGGTTTTAAAGATTTATTTATTTTAGAGAGGGGGAAGGGGCAGAAGGAGAGAGAGAGAGAGAGAGAGTCTTTTTTTGTTTTTATTTTTTGAGATTTTATTTATTTGATGGGGGGGGTTGGAGAGAGCACAAGCAGGGGGAGCAGCAGGCTGTGGGAGAGGGAGAAGCAGGATCTACTGAGCAAGGAGCGTGGTGCAAGACTGGAAACCTGGGATGAAGGCAGATGTTTAACCGACTGAGCCACCTAGGTGCCCTAAGGGAGAGAGAGCCTTAAGCAGACTCCACACTGAGTGCAGAGCCCCGCTGGGGCTCTATATCAAGACCCTGAGATCGCGACCTGAGCCAAAACCAAGAGTCGGACACAAAGCCGACTGTGCCATCCAGGCACCCCCTGCAGGTGCCCTCTCCCCAAGTATGTGTATGTTGTGAACAGGTGGATGCAGAGCTTGGGTTTGAACTTACAGAATGGGGTGGGGTATTGGGGGAGGGCATGTGGGGCCTGGAATATGAGAGGGTTGGCAGGAAATCAGGACTGTCGGGAGATCAGCGAGGTAGGGGTGGAGTGGGGTTGGCTGGGAGGCCAAGGAAGGAAGCAGATCTTCTAGCGGCGTCCTGGAGGCTGGAGGTGGCAAGAGGGAAGGGACAGGACAGCCCTCCAGGGTGAAGGTAGTGTCTGCGTGGCTGGAAAGTCTTTTCTGCTGTGGATTGACTGTTTGATTGGCAAAGACACCTAGCTCTGCTCCGGGGAGGGGATCAAGGTTTAATTGCGGACTTTTGTTTGACACCGTGTTCAGGATGCTGGCAGAAAACAGAAATTTATTCTCTGGAGGCCAGAGGTCCAAAATCCAGGTGACACAGGCCCGTGCTCCTTGTGGAGGCTTTCGGGGGGTGTGGGGTGGGAATCTGCTCTTTGCCTCTTCTAGCTTCTGCTGGTTGCTGGCTTCCTTGGCTTGCAGCTGTGCCACGCTGATGTCTGCCTCGGTCTTTCCATCAGGTTTTCTTGTGAGTGTGTGTCCCTTCTCTTGGATCTTTCATAAGGATACTTGTCAGTGGGTTTAGGGCCAGCCTAGGTAATCTACATGGGTCTTGTCTCAAGACCTATAACTTAGTTACATCTGTACAGGCTCTTTTTCCAAATGCCAGGTTCCAGGCATTCAGGCATGGACATATCTGTTGGGGCCACCATTCTGCCCACCATGGCATGGTCTCTGAGGAGGAAGCGTGAAGGAGGGAGACAGAGTACCTATTCGAGGAGAGGGAACCATGAGGGGTGGGTGGGTCTCCTGAGGGACTGGTGGCACACGCTTCATGCATGACACGTCAGGTGACAGCCCTTGCCCATCTGGACACACACCCCGTGCTGAGCACAGAGCTCAGCACTTGTGCTGATAGGACAGTTGCAGTAGCCTGTATTACTCGGTGGCAGGGTCTCGGTGGCCATGGTGTTGGTGGCCGAGCAGCAGCCGTGGAAAGGGTTTGTTTTAGTCTCCTTCACGAGCGCTTGCGAGGGTCATCTGCCAGCTGAAGCTCACGTTAAGTTGGCAGCAGAGCAAGGAGGTCAAGTTCATAGATTTCAGAGGTCAAGTTCATGAGTCCAGGGTAGGTTTCGTGCCTGCCGCGGGACTCTGCATGAGTGGCATCAGCTCTCTGCCCCTTGGCTTCTCATCTGTGAAAGGGGAGGGGCAGAACTCCTTCTCGGAGTTTTCAGACAATGAGTATTAAATGTGTATCTCAGGGATA
Organism: Neogale vison; assembly: GCF_020171115.1. Lineage (NCBI taxonomy): Eukaryota > Metazoa > Chordata > Mammalia > Carnivora > Mustelidae > Neogale > Neogale vison. The sequence goes on from NC_058101.1 coordinate 174,277,236, forward strand.
TGTGAACAGATAGTCAACGTGAGGGGCTGGTAATGGTTCTTAGTGCTCAGTAAGTGCTAGGTGCTGTGTACTTAAAAAAACCACCCCACAAAAGAGTGGCCAGTGATGCCCACATCTGCGACTCCCTGGGGTCAGGGGCTCTGTGCTCTAGGCTCCTCCATAAGAACAAGGAGCCCTTGGGGACATCGAAGCAGCAGGATGCCAGGCAGTACTGAATGTTCATGGTTGGACCAGGGTCCTTCTCAAAGGCTGGTCCATCATAGGCTTGAGCCAAGAGTGTTTACTTATAAAGATACCAAGAAGGGAGGATGGGCTCGAAGCAGCCTCCTATGACAGACCTGAAAGCCGTCTACTCAGGGACTCTAGGCCCATCCTACGCCTGGGCACCACAGTGGGTACCGGGTGTGGGGGGAGGCACTGGGGAGCCGTAATAGGAGGGTGTAGTGGCTGTCACCAAGACTTAGGCCCTTTTTCGCAGCCCTGGGCCTGAATGGGGTCTTGAAGTCCTCCCCCCAGAGCACGCTCACAGCCTCCCATTTCTCCTCACAGGCCGACGCTGCTACCAGCTTTCTGAGGGCGGCAAGATCAGGTAACTTGGACAAAGCTTTGGATCACCTGCGGAATGGCGTAGACATTAACACCTGTAACCAGGTACGTGGGGTGGGGACAGGCACATGGTCTCTGAAGAGAGGCTCTTGCCCGGTACCATTTCCTGACAGCTTTAATCTGCCTCTATTAACCTTTTCCCAGTGGCCTCAAAAATCCCCAAGGGTTCCTGCCTGCTGAAGGCCCTAACCTTGGTGTTCACATCCCAGACACGGTCCGGGGCCCCATGGAGAAGGACTGATGCCCGAACTGTGTGGGCCGGGCCTGGGCTCCATCTCCTGCTGCCTCTTCCCTCAGAAGTGGCCTTGGTTCCCGCTGTGGTCTTGGAACATGTGGCCTTTGAAGGAGGGCAGGAGAGAGGGCCTTTGAAGGATGTTGTATCGGTAGTGACATTAAATCTCCTTTGTCTACTAGCAGCCTTGTGGGTTCTCTCTGTGCTGAGAAGGAAGTCGTGATGGAGCCTCCCTTCCTCTGTCAGGTGTTGATGAAAGCGAGGCCGGCTCAGGCTGAGAGCCGCCGTGGCTTGAACAGCTTCTCTGGAAGTTCCCGGGGCTAAGCTGTGTGTTTGGTGACTGGTGGGGGCAGTAAGAAAATTCATGTGTTCAGAACGGAGCAGAGGGCAAAGAGTCAGGTTTGGGGCCAGAGGTCTAGGAATTGACTGAACAGAGAGGAAATTATCATCGAGAGAGAACAGGGGTATAGCTTGAGCTTGTGTGTTGGATGACCTTGGTTTGCTTGGTTTGGCCAGCCAATTCAATTAATGGGGCACCTGTCCTAAATCAGTTTCTAATGAGAATACTTTTTTTTTTTAACCATTTTAATCAGCAAATTATTTGTAATTGTGGTGAAATACATGTAACATGGAATTTACCATCTTAAGCCATTTTTGAGTGTCCAGTTCAATGGGATAAAGTACTTTCATGTTGTGGTATGACAAGGACCACCGTCCCTCTCCAGAACACTGTTCCTCTTGCAGAGCTGAAACTGCATCTGTTAGGTGGTAACTCCCCATCCCTGCCCCCCAAACCCCTGACCGCCACAACTTGCCGTTCTGTCTCTATGACTCCGACTGCTCTAGGTCCCTCCTCAAGGTGGAATCACACAGTATTTGTCCTTTTCATGTAGTGTAGTGTCTTCAAGGCTCGTTGTGTTGTAGTACACTAGATTGCTTTTAAAGCTAGCAGGGGCAAGTTCCCAGAAGGCCATGTGTCCCTGTCCCCCTGCCTTCTCACCACCTGCCCTCTCCCTCTCCCTCTCCCTGCCCCCCGCCCCCCTGCTTAAAATGCAACATTCCACTTGTTCTTTCTCTCAGGGCAAGACCCCATTTGGATTCAGTCGGTCCTCTGTGGTATAAATTCACAGCTCAAAGATGAGGGAGGTTGGAGCGGGTGGTGTGGTAGGAAATCCAAAGTAGGTGTGATAGGAAGCCCATGGCAGTGAACTTCAGAGGGGGACAGGCATGTGCCCTGGCTTTGAGTCTGTGGATGGGGTAGAGGCAGGAAGCCCTCCTCCCTTCCCCCACCCCTCCGGGACACCAAGTGTACCGACACATGGTGAGGGCATCTGTAGTGATGCTCACCAAACACACAGAGCCCAGGCGTGGCCTCTGGAAAACAGATCGAAACTGCAAACCCATTTCCTTCAAGGGAAGAGGATGGAGGAGAAAAATATGGAGCAAGGAGCAAGTCCTGGGGTCGGAGTGGCTCAAAAGAGGGGCCTCCTGCTTCAGCAACTGTGGTTGTGTCTTCCCAGCCTCCCACAGACAGGGGGATGGCTCTCTCTGCCCACCTGGAAAGTTCCGAGGCTTCCGCAGCAGAAAGGCAGAGGAGGGCTTCTCTGCAGTGTAGCTCTGTCCGAGGAGCGCCGAACCTTCAAGAGGCCTTCCAAGGGTTACGATGCTCTCAGAGGAATCCATTTAGCAGAAATGGGGACAACCGGACGCTCATAAGCCTTGGGCCAGGGCTTATTTTCGGTGTGAGATTGGAAGATTTTGATGACACTGGGAAAGTGGCTTTGTCCTGATTGGTCTCCTGTTGGTGAGGCCCTGGGTGTCACTGGCTCGTCCCCCTCCCGTCTCTCTTGGGGGCTCTCTGGGGTTCATCTTGGGCTCAGGGAGCAGCAGGCCCCGAAGCCTTTTTGCACTTCATGACACTATTTCCGACGGGCTCCAGGCGAGCCTCGCGAGCACCAAAGGGAAGCTCCAGTCCCAGATGGGTATCTGCTGTCCTGGCTCAGCCCTGGCCTCCTTTCCAAGAGGACATGGCTGCAAGCAAGGATGCGAATGTCAAGGGGGCGGAAAGGGAAGGATTTGGGGTCCTGCAAAACCCCTCGGGGCTGGCTTATCCCTAGGGCCCCCTGCCCTGACTCCCTGGACCTTGGGCTGTGTGGGTCTCCTGCTCGTGGCTGCCGCAGGTAAAGGAGGAGCAGACAGCAGTCCCGGGGAGGAGCCTGTGCTGCTCCCATCATGCCAGCCCGAGGGTGGTTGGCCTTGTGCTCTGGAGGGAAGAGTGGAGCAGGGACGGGGGAGGAAGGGGCAACAGCAGCCGAACTGACACCCCCGTTAAACACATCAGTGCAGCCCTGGGGACAGTGCTGGGGCTTTCCAGTGTTCGCAGGGCTGGCGACACGAGGGGACGAGAGCTTCCTTCTTCTCGGAACATGCATTCATTGTTAGGAGATGCTAAAACAGGCTCCTGTCCTGGGGCCCCGGCTTGAATCTTTTGAACTGGTGGACGGTGATAGCAGGAATGCAGCAAACGCTAATCCTTACATAAGTAACACACTTTCAGATAGTATGTTTTGTGGAAAGGATAAGTGCTGTTTGCCATAATAGGAAGTAATTACGCTAAGCAGTGTGAGAAGAGGAACTCTTGGCTTATGTAAGAGACATCTGAGTATTCAGGGCAGTCTCCTTAATGCATGGATTATGTCTACTAATTTTGATCGTCATCATTGTTCTATATATAGAAAAGAACAGATTCACACACAAGGACACACACATACACAGCATCATCGGTATCTTTGTATGAATGCCTGATGCTTTCCTTAAGCCAAGCCATCGACAGGCTTTAGACCCAAGTCGCCAGTGTCTTCCTGTGTATCTCCAGATGCGGATGGAGCGCTGGGCCTTAGGGACTTGATAGTTCGCAGAAAAGTCCCAGTCCTCATTTTCTCTGAACTGTAGTCTACTGGTCGTGAGAGCTAGCCATCAAGTAAGCACGTAAGTAGGAGGCACACTGAAGTGTGTTTGGAACTGTGAAGGAAAGGCATAGGATTTTTTGAGAATACATGAGACTTGCCCTAAAGTTGGAAGTTAGAGAAGGCTACCATGAGGAAGGGATAAGTAGAAGTTAGTGATGGGAAGAAGGGAAGAACATTTCCGTTGTGGGGGTCCCTGGGTGGCTCAGTCGGTTAGGCATCTGACTCTTGATTTGGGCTCAGGTCGTGATCTCAAGTCATGAGATTGAGCCCTGTGGGCTTGGCGCTCAGCTGGGAGTCTGCTTGAAGATTCTCTCCCTCTTCCCTCCCCTGTTCTTGTGTTCATGCTCTCTCTCTCTCTCTCTCTCTCTCAAATACATAAATAAATCTTGAAAAATAATCCAGTCATGGAGAACAGCCTGTGCAAAGTCCCTGAGGCAGGGGAAAAAAGCACGGAAAGTTTAAGGAAGGCCAGAGTGGCTGCAGTGCAGAGGCTCCAGATGAGGCTGCAGAGGTGAATTCAGGATTTTGCTGGGACTTAAGGGCAGGGGTGATGACCACCACAGTTGGCTAGCGGTGATAGTCGCCACAGTCGGGATAGTGTGTCCCAGGACCAGTGCTGTGTGTGTACATCTGTGTGTGCACACATTGGGTGTGTGTGTGTGCAGGGGGTGGTGTCCACCTGCTGTGCCACACTGTAGCTACTGAAGGAGGGGGAGAATCTGGGGAGGGGACAGAGTGGTCAGAGCAGCAGGGGTGGAGGGCACTTGAGAGCTCGAGGCAACCGGTCTTGGAGGTATTCCAGGAATCTCTGAGAAATGGAGGCAGTTCAGCTTTTCGTGACTTGTCCAACTGTTTCTGCAAGCCCTGTTTACGGAAGCCATATTAAGGCTTCCGATCTTTATCCCAAGCAGAGGGAAGCAGGCCACAGACTCAAGCTCAGGACTGACATGATCAGAGGTGTGCTTTGGGGGAGCGCACTGGCTGCCGCTTGGAAGACAGCTGGAAGGGCCCAGGGTTAGAAATGGGGAGGCCAGTTACAGACAGTCACACCAGTCCGGGAGAGAAATGGTGGTAGCTGGGATAGGAGTCGTGGCTGCAGAGATGGAGAAAGGTGGACAGGCCTGGGTGGTGAAATGGCATGGGGGAAGCAGGGAAGGAGGCTTCGAGAATGACCCTCAGGTGTCTGCCTTGTGTGGGGGGTGGAGGGGGACACAGCTCACTGAGACGAGGAGCACTAGGGTGGGCTGTGTGTGGAAGCAGGAGGACACGCCGTCAGGGCTTTGCAGAGATCCTGCTGAGGAGTCTTGAGGAGTCTTCCAGGAATCAGGGTGAAGATATATAGTAAGCAATTGGATATCTAAGCCTGTCACTCAGATAAGAGGTCCAGCACAAAGACAGCTATTTGGAAATCACTCGGCATTCGAGGAAGTCAGATGCTGGCATCGGCTGGTGAAAACAGGGACGAGAGACATGTTGGACATAATCCCACCAGTGTCTTTTGGGGGTTAGTCCACGTGTATTTATTAAACACCTACTTTGTGCCAGCTGCTATTCTAGGCACTGAACAAGATAGACAAAATAGACAAAGCCTGTGTTCTTGTGGCATTTATATGCTGGTAGAAAGCACAGGCCCTAACCATGAAAATGAGCAAATGAATAAGGTCAGCTAATGAGAGGTAGCATGGAGGAGAAAAGTGGAGGTGCCTGTTGCAGATGGGGTAGGTAAGGAAGGCCCCTTTAGGAGATGACTGTTGAGAGACTCAAAAGAAATAAGGGAGAACCACATGGTTTCTGGGGAAGAGCAATCCTGGAAGAGGGGGAAACAGGTGCAAAGGCCCTGAGGTCAAGAGTGAGGTTGGTGTTTGGGGAACAGCACGACAGGGTAGCTGCCATGGAATGATCAAAGGGAAAAGTGCTAGGCAAGGAGGTGGTTCAAATTGCCAAGGCCAAATGGTGAAAGGCTCGCAGGCCATGGTGAGCACTCAGGTTTTACTCCAAGGATGATGAGAAGCCATTGAAAGGTATTACATGAGGGATACTCCATCTGATTTGGGTTTTTAAGTGATCGCCAGCCCTGGCTGCTGGATGGAGAGTCGAGCTGAGGCACAGAGACCGAGGCAAGGAGGCTGGTTAGGAGACTGAGGTGGTGGACCAGGTAGATCCACACGTGGCTGGGAATAATGGGGAGACCGCTGAAGTGTTCAAGCCAGACAACTCACCTCCCTAGCCTTTTGGAATGTTGTTGCCTGGTTTGTGTCTCAGCACACACCACACAGGGGCGTGTCGGAGCTGGGGTCCACCTGCTCAGCCCTGGGCTGTGTCACATACCAATTCGTGTGTCCAACTTCCGGAATTATTACTTATATCAAATCAAAATATTTTATTATGGCAGCCATAGCAGTAAAAAATGCATTTTCTGGGATGATCCGGTTGACTTTACATATTTATCAGTTAGCCAAATAAAAGGAAAGAGGAAGACAAGTCAGAGTCTCCATTCTCCTGATTTCTTAGAATTGTCGGGTGAATGCAGATGCTCCACTGGGGACCACGAGCTGTAATTCCATAGGCAAAACCCATCAGCATTTTAGTTTTCTCTTCTCTTCTTTTTTTTGTTTAAATTTTTTAAACAAATCTGTAGATTTATTTTTTTTTAATTTTTTTACTTATTAGAGAGAGAGAGAGTGAGCACAAGTAGGGGGAGCCACAGGCAGAGGGAGAAGCAAGCTCCCTGCTGAGCAAGGAACCTGGTGTGGGACTCCATCCCATGACCCTGGGATATGACCTGAGCTGAAGGCAGATGCTCAACTGACTGAGCCACCCAGGCATCCCTCTTTTTTTTTTTTTAATTTTTAAAAATATCTTATTTATTTATTTGAGAGAGAAAGAGAGCTTGGGGGAGGAGCAGAGAGGGGCTGAGCACAGAGCCCTATGTGGGGCTTGATCCCATGACCCCAAGATCAGGACCTGAGCTGAAATCAAGAGTCAGACGCTTAACCCACTTGAGCCCCAAAGGCACCCCATTCTTCTATTCTTATAACTCTAACAAATACTGCTCCATTGGCCTTCCTGATAGGAAAGAACATTACATGTGACCCCAGGAGAAAATTTCACACCCAAAAGAGAAACTTTGATGTCTATAGTGCTGGCATAAGGCAGGGAGTTAGCAGAGAGCTTTCCTGGAGCACTGCAGGCATTGTCTGCCCCCTTGACTTGTATCTCCACAGTACTGAGGACCATGAGACTTACTATGCCTCTGTGTGTCTCTTCAGTTACCTGTCTCCTTCACTAAAATGCAGGCCCTCAAGGAGAGAGGACTTTATTCTATTCGGTGCTCCTCACCAGGATTCTGTATGGCATAGAGTATGTGCTCTATAAATTCAGTCGGTAGAGGCTAAGCCTGTTGTACCCACCAATGATTCAAGCTGTGTATTTGACACTTGGCCCATGTGAGTGCTGTCACTTTTTAAAAAAAATTTTTTTAAAAATTTTTAAGAGAGAGAACCTTAAGTAGGCTCCATGCCCAGCCCAGAGCCTGAGATTGTGACCTGAGCTGAAATCAAGAGTCAGATGCTTAACCAACTGAGCCACCCAAGCGCCCCTGAGTGTGCAGTCACTGCATCATGAGATAATCGTTCGTAGGGACAATGACTCTCGTGCCTACTGGTGGCTCCATGCCGGCACCAGCCCCATCAGTCAAGTGTGGAGTATCAGCAGCTCAACCCTCTGAAGGGTCGCAAAAACGTTAGTGCTTTCCAGTGCCGAAACACAACGGACAAAAGCATGTGAAAACACGCACGTTCCCTTACTGTTCTCTGAATTCCCACATGTGCCTTCCACATGCAGCCCATCACCGCTGGATACTGGTTTATCTTGAAGGTAAAGGACTTTGGGCATTTCGAATAAATGGAAATAGTCTCTGCTCTAGAGGAATCCTTTCCACGGCGGCCGCGTGCCAAGCCTTTTGGTCAGGATTTGTTGGGTTCTGGAGATTGTGATGGCCGCTACCTTTCTAAATTAAAGAGCCTTCGAGCCAGGAGGAGGTCATGACTTTCGACTCTCGCTTTATAACTCAGAAAGCTGAGGTCTAGAGGTTACTTGGAATATCTTCTGGGCTTTATGAGTTTGCATTCGCTGAGCTGGCGGTAAGAACCATCTTAGGTTTCTCTGCAACTTCATTTATTCTGCAAACATGTGTCGAGCACTTCCAGGGAATCATCTAGGCTCCTTGCTAGAGACTGACTTCATTCATCCCCTTCCCTTGAAGAACTCAGAGGCTGGGAAAGCAAGTCCAGCTTGTAAATAGGAGGTTACAAATTGAGCGTCACGAGTGCCAGCCAGAACGGGCACAGGAGGCTTCCCTCCAGTGATGGCATTCCCTGAACAAACGTTCGCTGAGAGCCTCCAGTCAGCTATGTGCTGGCTTTTCGGGGGGCAGTAAGTCTGAGTGCCTGCTCTCACATTGTTGCTGGTCTGGAAAAATGGCTAAAATGCCAAGGCGTCAAAGAGGCTTTGCAGGAAGAGTAGGAGTTTGCCAGGTGGAGAAATGGGAACGTGGAGTTGCCATGGGAAAGGAGAGCCAGGCGAAGGCAGGAGCGGTGGATGGCACTGGCAGCAGGGAGCTGGGTGATGCTGGGATAAATGAAGTGAAAGAAGGTGAGGCTGGGGGACGCTGGGGGACGCCCGGGTGGTCCAGCCGATTAAGAGCCTGCCGTTGGCTCAGGTCACGATCTCAGGGTCCTGGGAGCGAGTCCGGCATAAGGGTCTCTGCTGGGCAGGGAGTCTGCTTCTCCCTCTGACTGCGGCTCTTCCTGCTTGTGCTCCCTCTCTCCAACAAATAAATAAATAAAATCTTAAAAAAAAAAAACACGGCGAGGATGGTGGTCGATCAGGCCAAAGAGGTTGTGTCTAGGTCAGTGGGGATATGGAGTGTGTTACTTTTCTCTGTCATCATTTTCGTAGGAACTGTTGCCAGACAGAGATGGCACTCAGTGCCCTGACTGTGCCTGCAACCATCCCCAGCTCACACAGAAAGCCTCGCCATGGGAGAGGATGGGAATACCGAGCCTCTTAAAACTTGCTGCCATAGCGCGGGTCTGGAGTAGCACTGAAGGAAGGGAAGGAGTGTATGAGTACAGCCCCCGCCGGGGGAAGGGGTGGTCTGCCGAGGGCAGTCGAACAAGTCGAAGCAACCAGATTCCCCCGGGCCCAGTACTGTGGATTCCTCGGAAGTTCTGGTTCCTCCTAGAAAAGGCATTGAGTGAAAAAGATGGGGCTGAAAACCCCCATCCCCTGAATTAATATAAATAGGGAAACTGTTACTGCATCTCCACTGAAATAAGCTATGTGATGTTCATCTGGGTGACTGTCACGACTAATTTGTAGTTTGAAAGTGAGTTGATGACTTGTCATGAGTCAGAGTGACCCACGGTGTTTGATCATCACAGATCCCAGCTCTGCAGTGTCTCCGCTTTCCCCCACCATTCCCCAGCGTGACCTCACTTCACCCTTGTGAGAGGCAAAGAGGGCAAGCTGTCTTCCAGAACAAGGGCCAGGGGCTCCCAGCTCCCAGCCCAGGTCTCCGTGTCCTGTGCGTCCGCCACGGGGCCGAGCTGTGCAGCTGGCCAGTTACTCCCCTGGGAGGCCCTCCCTGAGCTGCTTTCATTTTCAGTATGCATTCCCTCCCAGTTAAGGCGTTGACTCACCAATTCAGTGACAGGAGCAGGGATGTCCCTGGGATCCTAGGGACTGGGAAGGGGGTGAATGACATCGTCAAGAATGATCTGGAACATGTTTTAAGGAGAGTACACCCCCCACGCTCCACATTAGGCTTTGATTGCTATGGATTTCCAATATGAAGAACAGATGGGATGTTCTTAATTGGGATAGACTGAGAAAACCAGGTAACCATGCATGGGTCAGGTTGCACGAAAGTGTGTCTGATTCTACAAAACCTTTTGGAGCATGTGCCATGGGCCAGGCCCTGTGCTAGAACCTACCATCCAAACATGAGGAACCACACAAAGTCTTATTTTGAGAGACACAGACAAGAGCAAATCAAAGCAATTTCACGGGATGAGGGCCTGAAAGATTATCCCCAGGGCCTTGCGGACACAGTTGAGAGAAAAATTCACTTTTGGGAGGCTGGAAACAGGGCACAGTGTGGCAAAGAGAAAGGGATAGGAAAAGTCCCAGAGAAAAATGACATTTGATGTGGGCCTTGAAGGAAGATTTGCCTCTCTGGTTATTATAGGAAATGCTAAATACAACACACAATTCCAGTTCTTTCTCACTGGAATAGACTATGCATGTGAATTTGCCTGCGATTATTCTCATTTGATCATGAATCTTTTGCTATAGAAGATTTTGTTGTTTTTGACAACTGTGTCCCTGATGTTCACTGTTTTGTGATTTTTAATTTAGCAATAAAATGACTTCATAGTAGTTGCTTAAAAATGTACATGAGGGGCACCTGGGTGGCTCAGCCGGTTATGCAACTACCTTCAGCTCAGGTCATGATCCCAGAGTTCTGGGATCGAGTCCCACATCAGGTTCCTTGCTCAATGGCAGTCTGGTTCTCCCTTCCCCTCTGCTCCTCCCCAGCAACTTCTCTCAATCTCTTTCTCTCTCTTTCTCGATTACTCGCGCAAATAAATAAATAAATAAATAAAATTTTTTTAAAAATAAATATTTATATTATATAGAAATCCATAACGTCTTCTATAAGTTTCCCCGTATGCCTCCCTCCCCAAAATCACTGTGAACAATTTGAGGTGTGAGTCTCGTCATACCTTCTATGCGTCTCTACACGCATGTCTTAACTGTTTTCTGAGAGCTGTTGCATTGTTTGACCATGGAATTGTGGAATTAAGGAGAAGCCAGAGAATGAGGGCAATTCTGTCATTTTGAAAATACCTAGAGGTTAGGGGACCCATCAGGGGGACAGCTCAGAGGCCTCACCTCCTTCTCCAGTGCTGTCCTCTGACACCCCCCACCCCCGGCCCTTCTTTTTATCCTTTTAAAGGAATGCCAAGGTCTTGGACATAGGAGCTCTTTCTAGTCCACAGGAGATATTCTTAGCTGCTGAGCTGAATTTCAGAGTCTGTGTCTCTCATTAACTTGAGCTCACACTTCCTGCTCCAGGCTCCCCGGGGGGCCTTCAGCCCCTGCATTGGCTCCAATCTGCCGCTGCCAGGGAGCCCGGGCACTACTCAGTGCAGGGGTTAGGGGGTGGGGGTGGGAGGGGGTTGTGCACCTTGTGTCCCCTGCGTAGAGAAGGTGATCTGGGTTGACACATCTCCTCTCAGGGCTCTGACTAGTGTGAATTTCTTTCTTTCTTTTTTTTTTCTTTCCTTCTCAATTTTTTTTAAGATAATGAAAACCATTCAAGTGTTTTCCCTCCTGGTGAATAGCTCGTATATTGGATCTTAGCTACCTGGGTAAGAGCTAAATCTGGGTTGGAATGAAGCAGAGAAGGGCCAAGGGCTCAGAGCTGGTCTTGTTCCTTTCCTTCTGCGCCCCCGGCCCCCCACATGAGTGTGGGCCATCTCTCGATTTCTGTTCCTCTTCCCTCCCCACTCCCCGGACAAGGACAGGCTGACAAAGGAGATTGGGGTGATTTTCCACCAGGATTATGGTAATTGCTTCAGCTCTTCCTGGTTTCTGGTTGATTGGATTCCAGATTCCTCTATTTTTAACAGACCTTTCCCACCAAGCAGTCTCCCGGGAGACCTTGGATCGCTAGGTGAGACCAAGGCAGGGGTTGGGGGGATGGTTCTGCGGGAGGTGCTGCCTGCCCTCCCGGACAGGCTTCCCCATCCACTGGTTCCCACTCCCGGTGGTCTTGTGCGGTTGCTCTCCGGCCCTTCCATCTTGGAATATTCTCAGACCTCCAGGAAAACTCAGACCTCACGGGTCTGTCAGAACAGGAGGCTCTGGGTGCTCAGCTCCTTTCTGGCTCTGAGTCAGGAGGCACGCCGGAACCCTAATGGGGCCCCCATCCTCTCCCACCACCACCAGAGTCCAGGGCTCCCCACCACGCTGGCCCCTCCCCCCACAGCCTCTTCTCATCTACCACTACTGCCTCCTACCTCCTGCTTTCTTTGCTAAACTTGTAAATGCTTTTGTACCTGTTGAAAAGTTGCAAGAACAATGCAAAGAATTCTCACAGCTCTGTCACCTAGACCCTCTAGTGCCATTTTATTGCATTTGCTTTTCCTGTTTGTCTGTTTATCTAAAATATAAACTACGTATGACATAATTCCCCCTCACCCCTAACGTTCCATTGTGTACCACTCCAAAGTAAAGACACTTTCCCACATAACTACCCTTCCAGCCTCCAGAGCAGGGAATCAGCATTGATGCCACACAACCATCTATAGACTCCATTAAAATTTTGCTAACTATCTAGATAATGAGAAATTATTCTCCCTCTCCCTTGTTCCCTCTCTTTTTCTCCCTTGTCCCGTCTCCCTCCCTTCCTGGCTTTCCCCAGTCTTCCTCCTCTCTCCTTCCCTTCCTGCCTGCTCCAAGCTTCCCAATTCTCTCTCTCTTTCTCTATTCTTAGGGTATCTCCAGACTGTATTTAGTTGTCATTTCTCTTCAGTCTCCTTCAGTCTGGAATGTTTCCTTAAGTCTTTGCCTGTCTTGCATGTTTCCAGCACTTTCCATTTTGTAGTCTGAACCTCAGCTGTTTGTCTGCTGATGTTTCCTTATGGCCAGACAAAGGCAGTGCAGTCTTGGTTGGAATACCCTAGAAGTTATGCCCCCTTTCCACCATTGGTGATATTAACCTTGGTCATCTGTTGGTGTCATTGATTTTTCCCTTTGTCATTGATCGGTATTTTGTGTGTGTTGCGGGGGCGGATATTCTGATATATTGCCAATATCCTGTTGTTCATCAAAGTTCCAAAACCAGCAACCTTGGCACACACTGATACCTTCTGCCTATATCAGCTGCCACTATGATGGTTCCAGAAAGTGATTCTCCATTTTGGTCATTTCTACTACGTTTATGAGCTGACATTCTACTGAAGGATGAACTTTTCCTCCTCCCTCATTGATTTATCTTTTCATTCTTTGTTTATACTTGTGCAGACTCATGGGCTCCTGTTTTATTAGATAGGTTATAAACAATACTCTCATGATTTATTTTGATGTTCAAGTCCAAATGAGACCAGTAGAGATGCTCTCAATAGGCAGGCTTCTTTGTTCTTCAACATGCCCTCATCACTCTTTGAGCATTTCCTTCCTTTCTGGCCCCTGTTGTCCCAGGGTGGTTTTGAAATTCCCCTGCCCCAGCCTTGGATCCGCCATTTTCCCAAGGTTCCTTTTAGTGGAGGATGGTATTTAGACACCAAAATCCACTCACTCGAAGTGCTCATTGCTACTGGTTGTCATGTGTGTGTCCATACATCCAGATCTAGTTCTGCATCTGTCTTCTTTTTAAATCCATGAGATCATGCCAGTACTTAGGTCTAGTCCAACACCTCAGAGTTCTTGCTAGGCCTTCCTCTTTCCACATTTATAAATCCCTTCAGACAGTGAGAAACCTGACTCCCATTGATACCATCATCCTCCGTATATTGACTTGTTTGCTCAGGGCAACAATCTCCCAACCTCTTAAAGAAGACACACTGATGCCCGTACTTCTGCAGGGCACCCTTTCTGGTTCCTGCTTCTTCAGACGCTGAAGTCTCTGAGCTGGGATGGGTGGGAAGGAAAAAGGAACAGAAGGGAAGGTGGGAAAACTCCCATTCATTTTTTGTCTCATTTCTGTTTTGGCTGAAAATTTAATGCAGGCAATTTAGGGAAAGACATCAAAATTTATAGTGTTCCAGTGATTTTTTGGCCAGCAGCTTCATTCACTTTCTCATGTAGTCAGACTGTAGTGATAGTCACCCCCTCTTTCCTTTTCTACCATCTCGTTTGGTCCTCATCGTTTCTGCCTCTCATTTCCATAGTCTGCTTTTCTTTCTTCCCTTCCTCTTTCTTTCTCATCAGTCTCAGGATTTGGAGTAGGAATGGCGATCCTTTTTTCTCCTCCACAAGACCTGTTCAGACTCTTATTTCCTGTCCTGTTTTAGGGCTGCAGACTTCCCAATATATAATGTCAGTGATCTTGCTCCACAAATAGGGATCAACAATAGAGCAGTTAGAAGTCACAAGTGTACAAGCTCCGTTTTATTTGGGGAATTAAACTTCTGTAACCTAGGGTTGAATCCTGATCTTCTTTGGACAGATAGAACAAACAGATTAGTTCAAAATAGAGAACCCAGATTGACTAGGAAAGTGGGACAGTGAGTGTAAAGACCTAGGTGTATGACCCCCTCTCTCTATACCCTTGTCCTTATTATGGGCAAGATCTTCTGCTGACCAATTGACCAGATGTTAACCATTAACCAGTAACCTTTACTGATCACATGAGTAAAGGGGAGTGCCTCATGAAGGCAATGTTACTTAGAAGCCCTTCTCCCCCACCCCTCTTTTTGTTCATTTTGGGGTCCTCAGACTTCTTGCCTTTGTCTACTGCTGCCCTTGGCTTATTATTCCCAAGATGCTGGTCCTTTTCTTCCCCATCAAAACTTCCCCTGGCCAGTGCTCCATTGCCCCTGGGCCTGGCTGGATGGCAGCTAACAAATTTGATGACCTGAACTAGTAGGTGTTCATGAATAAAGAAGGTCATGCTTTCTGGATACTACTTTAGCATGTTAGCTTAAGTCCTCTAGAAACACACTGCTTGGCTCAAAGAAAGAGGATGGGGGACTGAAATAATAAGTTTCAGAACATGTGGATGTGGGAGGAGGAGGTGGGCCTTACGGTCCTCGGGGCACAACCTGGGGCTGCCTGCTCGGTATAGTGGTGGTGCGGGGAGCCGTGTTTGTGGGTAAAATAAACAGCTGTGAGAAAAGGAAGTGGAAGGGTTGTGTGTCCACATGGGAAAGTACGCAGCAGCTTTTGAGATGTTCTTATACTTTTCAGAGAGATATAGCAGCCCAGAACATCATAGCTTTTCTATTTGAAACCATCCTCTGCAGGATGCCTGGGTAGCTCCGTCAGTTGGGCATCTGCCTTTGGCTTGGGTCATGATTCCAGAGACCTGGGATCAAGTCCTGCACCGTGTTCCCTGCTCAGCGGGGAGCCTGCTTCTCCCTCTGTCCATCTCACCCCTCCTACCCTGCTTATGTGCTCTCTCTCCCTCTCTCTGGCAAATAAATAGATTAAATCTTTAAAAAAAAATCCTCTGCATTGGACAGGAGAAGAGTTAAATTCCTTGTGACATGTCTACTGTATTTGTACATTTAGAAATCAATTAGTGTAATTGGGGCAATCAGAGATGCTAAACAGAGGAACAATTTACTGAGAACAAATGTCTGGAATTGTGTATTTTGCCAATGGAATTTCTCACAGTTGGTACAAGAAAATACTCCAAATTAAATCATTCAGGCTGAATGTGACTTTTTTTTTCCCTTCCTCTTAAAAATGTTAAAAGAAACACAGCCTAGCTGAGAACTCCTCCCCCTCCTGTTGGACAGATTGCTTCTCAGAAAAATCCTCTAAATTGACATTTTACCTGAAAAAGAGCAAAGGCAGATGAAAAACTCCAGGTGTGTATGCTTGGCGTGAACGCTTTTGCCAAACAAGATCATAAAAGTGTTGTCTTCTCTGTTAGGACCATAGGAAATGAGATCATATGGGGGTAAGTGTCCTTAAAGGCTCAGTATAGGGAGTATGTAGGATGTAAAGAGCTTTTAAGAACGTCGTTCCTGCCCTATCAGTGAGAAACGCCTGGAAAATCTACAAAATTATAATTCATCCTGAGCCCTTCAGAAGGCTTGAGATCAAATTGTGCAACCAAGTTAACTGAATTCTGCAGAGGGGTGAGCCCCTCCAAAAAGAGGGCTACCATTTCAGCTGTAGCAGAGTACGGGAAAAAGAAGCAGCTGTTATACAAGCCAAACTCTGAACAAATTCTTAAAGGTCATTGTGAGCTGTAGTGTGTCTGGAACCACAGGCCTCCGGTGGGTGTTCATGAGAAATACTGGGGTATGTCAGGAGACCAGCGAATCTCCCAGGATGGCAAAAGCATATAGGAGGCACTTGGTGGCTTTGGAGGCAGAGGTAGAGGCAGGAACAGAAAAAGCCTTGCCTGCTTCCCAGGATCCTTCCCTCATTTGAAGCAAAAACAAACACTCTGACCTTCAGACCATAAGTGAAAATCCATTCTTCAGGGGCAGGAATAGAAACAAATTACATTGGCCCCAGGACACAGCAAAGACCCAGTGGTGCTGTAGGAAAGGTAGACGCAAAATTCTTTTTCACCTAGGGGAGGGCAGGAGATGATTCTGGTCCCCAAATGGTCGTGTACTAGTAAGGAAAAGAGTTCTGCTACTGCTAGAGGAAGAGCAAGAAACTCCCACCCAAGACCAAGTACAAAGACGAGGTAGGTCTTCCTGCCACAGAGATGGGAGAGAATGCTTAAAACAAGAATCCTCCCCCTTTGAGGTCCAGGTTCAAGACCTTTTGTGATATTGTTTGTAACACTCGGTCTAGGTCAAAACAAAGGAGAGGCTGTTATACAAGCCAATCTTGCTTCCCTCCCTACCCCAGAACAAGAAAGAGCATATTACTGCTGGGAGGGGTGCAGAAGCATGGAGAAGGACCCCAGCTGAGGTATGGGCATGCTGGCTGGTTGATGGCTAAAGGGAGATCAGGAACACAGGAATCCCTCTAGCACCCTTGCTCCTACTCTAAGCTTATGATACCAGCTGTCTACATCTAGAGGAATTTGAAGGCTGTAGTGCACTGAAGATAGCAAAACTCAAACCCAAGTCAACTAACCTAAGTCAGTACACACGCACGCACACACAAATAAGAAGAAAACAAAACCTTTGTCAGGAGGCAAAGCAATCTACAGAAGCAGACTCAGAGATGAGATATTGGAACAATCAGATGGTCTTTACAATAACGGTGATTAATGTGTTAAAGGATCTAGTAGGAAAGGTGAACAACATTCATGAACAGATGAAGAATTTCAGCAGAGTGATGGACAGTGTCAGAAAGAATCCAATGAAATGCTAGAAATTTAAAAAGCCAGTTTCTTGGTGATAAGGAGTTTCTTTGATAGGGTCTTCAGTAGATTGGACACATATGAGGAAGACATCAGAGAACTTGAAGATAAGTCCATGAAAATGATAAAAATTGACACAACAGAATAAAAAGAGTAGGCAAAGATGGGGCACCTGGGTGGCTCAGTGGGTTAAAGCCTCTGCCTTCGACTCAGGTCATGATCCCAGGGTCCTGGGATGGAGCCCTGCATCTGGATCTCTGCTCCACAGGGAGCCTGCTTCCTCCTCTCTCTCTCTCTCTCTCTCTCTCTCTCTCTCTGCCTACCTGCGATCTTTCTCTGTCAAATAAATAAATAAAATAAAATAAAAAAAAAGAGTAGGCAAAGATGGGGCACCTGGGTGGCTCAGTGGGTTAAAGCCTCTGCCTTCGACTCAGGTCATGATCCCGGGGTCCTGGGATGGAGCCCTGCATCTGGATCTCTGCTCCGCAGGGAGCCTGCTTCCTCCTCTCTCTCTCTCTCTCTCTCTCTCTCTGCCTACCTGCGATCTTTCTCTGTCAAATAAATAAATAAAATCTTAAAAAAAAAAAAAAGAGTAGGCAAAGAGAAAACAGAACTGAGCAGCCAAGGGCTATGGGACAATGTCAGTTAACCAAATGTACATGCAATTGGAGACCTGGAAGGAGGAGTTTTTAGGAAGAGGGATCTGGCAAGCTAGTGTTTTCCCAAGGAAGGCATGTGGTTAAAAAGTGGCCACAAGTAGTTACCACTTTGCTCTCCAGCTTCTAATTTACATGAAGCATTTACTGCCACACTCTTACCTTTTTCTTGCTTATCTTCAACACCCAGTTATTTGGGATATGAAATACATGACTTTCCCCATCATCCCCCTTAGCAGTCTGTCTGCCATTCGGCATCAAGAGGAGGGGCTGGGAAGGTAGCTGGAGTGGTGAAAGATGCAAGGCAAGGCTCAGCGGCTCACCGTTTCCTTTTGGCAAACAACTTAAACTTGAATTAACTGAAATAAAACATGGATCGTGGTTTTGAAGAGGTGGTAGATGATCATTCATCTCTGTGGTTCATTCAAAATACTGGAAATGATCTCCTGTGTTGGCTAGTAATGCATTTTTAAAAAGACTTTATTTATATTTATTGGAGAGAGAGAAAGAGAGAGAGAGCGCTTGCAGGGGGAGAAGCAGAGGGAGAGGGAGAGGGAAAGAATGTCAAGCAGACTCCATGTGAAGCCCGACACGGGGCTCGATCTCACAACCCTGAGACCCTGACGTGAGACAAAACTAAGAGTCTAACACTTAACCTGCTGAGCCACCCAGGTGCCCCTAATAATGCATTCAATAAAACAGTTACACAAGTTCCTTACTGTGTATGTGCTGTAAATGAGTTTTCAGGCATTCAGCGACCTTAGCGGCTAGATGGTGACCAGCTGTCCAGCTGCTTGCCGAGGTCAGCTGCTGGAGAAAACCTGCTGGAGGTCGGGTACTTGTGTGTCTCCTGAATGAAGATGCTTTCTGGATGGGAGGAGGACGCTTGATGAGAAGGGCTGGGAGCATGTTCTCTGCAATTTTAGCTCCTGGGTTTAGAATTTACTCAGAAACAGCTTCTCATGTCTCCATTGTTAATGAACTTGTATCCCTTCCTGCGTACAGGCTTCCTTGAACAGGCCTCCAGGGAGATTTCCTAACCCTCTTGGCAGAGCAGCTCCTTTTTCCTCTGTGCTACTTCTCTTCTCATGCCATTTTGGGCATTTTCACATTATCTCACACTTATTTTTTATGCATCTGTTGCTTCTACTAAATTGAGATCTTCAAGGATAAGGGTCTGCATCGTATTCCTTTCTAGTGTGGTGTCAGGCATGGAATAGTTTCTCAGTAACTTTTGTCTGAACTGGATTAAGGAAATGCTGGCGTTAGGTAACTGCCGGGACTCTGAGAGCTGCGGAGACAAGCGTTTGGTCCAGCCGTGTTCCGTGGCTCTTATTCTGTGATAAGTTCTGGGCCTTTGTGAGTATCTCCCATGCATGTCACAGGCACCTTGCGTGTGACAGCTATGCCAAATGGGGCTTGGATTCATATCACCACGTGATAGACTGAGAGGTGACTTAGGGTGACCATGTTGAAAGCAAACAATCAAAAATAGGGTCAGAAAAATACAAAGTCATAAGGAAGAAAGAGAACATCGATCCAGGGTCTGGGATGGAAGCTGAGTAACACAATTTAAGATACCAATCTGTTGTGATGGTCCCTTTTCTGTGACTGCCTCCTGCCAAGAGTGTAGCTTTTAGGGGGAGGCCTGGGATGCAGGGAGGGAAGCAGAGGGACTTTCTGTGGAGCAGGGCAAGGAATAAAATCTTGGATATCAAACTAGAGTGGCCGTGGCCAGACCCGGATGAGTTATTGTGACTGAGGGTTCGTTCTGAGCTGCCAGGTGAGCAAAACAAGGAGAAATGGGCTTTTGTCCTCTGCTGGAAACATACTAGTTCCTAGGGGCGAAAACAACAACTAAAACCACCACCACCAAAAAACCCCAAGCCCTTTTTTTCCCCTTGGGAAATACAGATTTGTTTTCTACATGGCTGTGCTCTAGAAAAGATGTGTGACCTTGGCTACTCATTTGACTACCCCCGACCTTGATTTCCTCAGCATTCAGGGATCCTGACAGCCTGTTCCCCTCCATTCTCTGGGCGGACAGGACGTCTAGAATCCTTCTGGCTGGAGATCCTGACATGGGCTCGGAAGAGCAGGGACAGACAGCCCGGATCATCGGCTGTCCACTTAGGTGTTTTCCTTGTTGACTTGCCAACTCCCCAGCTTTGAGGCATTCAGGAGCCGCGACTGCTCATGGGAAGGGACCAGGCAGCACTGTGCCGCTCTCCCTGCCGCCACAGCCCAGTCCCCTGCGGGAAGCACACTGCAGCAGCTGCTAACACCAGTGCGAGTCCTAAGCAATCCCAGGGAACCTTCCAGAACACTGCCAGGTTTCAAGAGGGGCTGGCAGAGCGCACTGCTCTGGGAGGGAGGCGGGGCTCCCGCGCAGACTTGCCCTGGGGTAAAGCCGAGAGCTGGAAGCTGCAGAGAAGGGCTCCAGGCTCCCAGAGCCCCCGTCCCTGGACAGATTGCTTTTCAGAGCATTTGTATTTTGCAAATTGATTTGAGAAGAACTGGTTTGCTGCCACCCAGTGTTCTTCTCCCTCCCCCCCTCCCCCAGCTTCCTGTTCTCACAGATCACTGTCTCCCTTTCTGTTATCAAACCTGACGGGGACCCTGCCTTTATCCGATAAGCCTGTTCACACCAGGGTGTGAATAATTCACACCGCTTTGGACACTACCTTTAATGGTGTGCACAGTCTGCAAGAGCAAATCATCTCACGGTAATTTCTAGGCGTTTGCATATGTTGCATGAGAGGACCCTCCCATCGCCCCCCCTCCCCCCACACACACACCCCCTACCATGTTGGCTGTGCTGATGTGCAAGGATTTGGCCCACTGCACTCTGCATGTTGGGGGTGCAGGGGACCGACTGAATGGAAATGAGGGGAAGTTCCCTTCAGAGCCCACCTCTTTTCTCTGCCACCCCAGGAACGTCTTCAAGGCCCCAGTGTAAAGACAGTTTTGGGGGTGGGGTCCAGGGCAAGGAATAAAATCTCTCAGCGTGAGCATTCGTGGGTCATGAGTGCCGAGACCCAAAGGGAGGGAGGGATTTCAGGGGCCCGTGGTGGGTGAGGCTGCAGGAGCCACACCTTCAGGAGCCAAGCCCCTCTGGCTGTGGTGGCGAGGGTCTTTTCCATTGGCCAGAGCCTGCAGTGGCTGTGGGGCATCCCCTGCAAGGCAATGGGCTAGAACAGCGTTGACTGAAGCAGGAGACTGGAAGGAATGGGAGAAGAAGGGGGGATGGCTGGTGGGCAAGAAGGAGGAAGAAAACACAACAGTGGGGCACGGGAAGTGCTAATTGACTAACATCGTCTTCCATATGGAACCAAGATCTGCTGGTCACTAGAAGCGAAATGAGTTCTGTCATATTGTCAGAATTATGTGCGGCTCTAAGTTGCACTCTCTGAAGTCAGCTTTTGCGAGGAAGTTTCCAGGCATCTTAAGTGCAAGGATCAGAAGACAGGACATACGAGCGTGCCAAGTAAACCCTTCTCTCAAACCTCGCCATGTACAGCTGGAACTTTCTGTGGTCAGGGAGAGTTCTGCTCCTGTGGACTGCCCACTGGGCGTGGACAGTGTTGGTTCTCCCCGCCCCGTACCCCACAACTGAACTGTCAGACAAGCTTTGACCACATTTAAAAGGTCAAGGTGGCCAAAGGGCTATTTTAAAACTTGATTCATCTGTGGAAGAAATCATATAGCTGGTGGTTGGTGGTATTTAATTCTTCAAAGAGCTTATTTCAGATTTTTTTTTGTCATTGTTGTTACTAAATATGCACTTATCTCTGCAAGTGTTTAAGAAACACTGGTGTTGCCCCTTTGCTTTTACTGGTTGGTGCCATGAAAATTAACCAGGGGATTGAAGCTACAGCACTTCCATGAAGTGGTTGCCAAAAGCGTGGCCAAGATCTGAATTTCAGGTCACCCACTGCCTTAGTGAGAGCTTCCCCACACTTAAGATGGAGATGAATCCAGGGAGAGGTGGTCTTGCTATCACCCTGCGTTCCTGTTATCTGGGGCTTCTGCAGAGAAGAGCTTGGAGAGGTTGCATCAGCACCACTCAGGGTCCCTCCCGTTCTTCCCTTCTGGCCCGTCACACATCTCTTCACAGGGAAGTGGCCTCATCTCAGCCACTGGAACAGCAGAATGCATAGTCCCCTAACCACTCTTCCTGCCTCTCTGCTCTTTACAGAATGGGCTGAACGGCTTGCACCTGGCCTCTAAAGAAGGCCACGTGAAGATGGTGGTTGAACTTCTGCACAAAGAAATCATTCTAGAAACGACAACCAAGGTACGTCTCTTAGGGAACGGGGAGCTTTTAATTGATATTCAAGTGTGGGGGCATCCCTCCTGTCTTGTCCCAAACTTGAGAGAAATCCAAGAGTGCTTCTGAATTTCTGTTGTCCTTCCCATTGCTTTCTAGTTCTAGGCATCCCTGAAATTACCTGAAAAGCACAGGACCCTATTTCCACAAGGAGTCAGTGGGCTTTTGCTTTCTCCTCCTTGCCAGAGTATGCACCTAGAAATAGAATTCTTTTGGTGACTTTCTGTTTTCTTGGGGTCTCTGACTCCTATAGGGGCTAAGAACCCTGGAAGCCCACAGTCAGGTGCCTGGGGTCCAGATCCCAGAAGAACTATTTCATGCTCTGTGACTTTGGGTAGGTTACCTAGTGAGATGTCTCAATTCCCTCATCTGTAAAATGGGGGTAATAATACTTGGTTTCAGGATTCAGATGACAAACAGGCATCAGCAAATACTGGTGGCTGTGTTGCTACTGAGGCTGGAAGAAGAGGGCCAGACCCTCGCAGTTATCCTTCTCCAGCATTCTACTTGGTCGGCTCCACACTTATTTCCTCCCCTGACGGATGACCCTGAACAGCATTCTCTTTTCCTATCAGGGGCCACTGAGCAAGGGGGGACGTCACAGCCCCCACACCGACATACTCCTCCCCCTAGCTCCAGTGATGCAAGCCCAGAAACGACAGTCACGAAATCATGCAGCTACAGGTTGCAAAATGGGTTTTATTTCTTACATCCGTCCATCCCATCTGCTTAGCAAGCAAGACACCGCCGCCAATACTTCAAAACAAAACGACACACAAAAACCACCTCTCTCTGCTGACTCGAGTACTGCTTCCTTTTCTCGTCCTTCCCGGTTACTTCCCGCGGTTTTCCTCTTGGCTTTGTCCTGCTGGCCTCTTTCTTTCCATCTGCTGTTCCGGTACCCATGGCGGTCTCACGCCTAGCCTCCATCTCCGCTCCGGGCGGCAAGCGTATGGGCCGCCTCTCGAGCGGAGAGCCGGAAGAATGATAGGTGGACCACAGATAGAGTGGTTATGAAGCGCATTACCAAAATATTAGGAAGGTGCAGTCATCCCTGGCGGTAAAATTCGGTGATTTTCACATCATGTCATGTCATGTAATTTTCATGCGATCTCGCCGGTGAAATAGACAAGAGTTGTTCTTTCTCTATGTCTGTGCGGCACTTCTTCCCCCCCCACCCCACCCCCGACAGGTACCAGTTGTTTCCTCCCTTCTTCTGCGGATGAAGGGGATGCAGTTAGTTTTCCTTCTGGCGCTCCCACGGACCTGGCCGCCAGCAGTGCGCCATCTGCAGGCTCCTCTTCCCTGGCGCGGCCCCAAGAGCCACGTGAACAGGGCACTTCCTCGCTTTTCCCTCTTGCCGAATTTCCCCCTCTGATTGTTATTTTGCAAGCGAACGCTTGGTGTGTCTTTGTTATTTATAGACATTTTGTAAGCCAGCATGGTTTCTGAATGCCACACAGAGGGAGGAAAAAAGGTGAGGCAGAAACCGTGGGCTGAGCAAGAGTCATAGCAGATTGGGGAATTCTAATGGGTCTCGCAAGCATGAGAAAGATTAAAAAAAGACAAGAGTAAAAAAGCCAAAACCAATATAGTTTCCTAAACTGTGCTTAGAAATTTTAAAAGCGCAAAACAAAAGCATCCTGGTACCATCCTCCCGTCTCTGCCTCGAAGGGGCCTGTGCTCAGCCTCTCGGCGGGTGGAGAGGGAGAACCCCCCCATCTCCCTGCTTGAGTGTGCCCGGCACCTGCCCCAGCCCCATCCCTTCCAGGAGCTCCAGGACACCCAGCCAGGGGACAGAGTGGGTCTTTGTGGATCACATGTAGCTAAGAAAAAAATTTTTTTTCTTCTTCGAGGGTGTGTTCCTGCATGCAGGGGGAGGGGTGGAGAAAACAGAGGCCCCACCTCCTTGCCCTTGGACCCTCACCCCAGGCCAGGGGCCCTCTTGCACCGCACACTGTGTGCATCTGTGTGTAGGTGGGGGGTCTGTTTCCCACGGTCTCCTCTTTGCTCTTATCCACCACCCGTGCTGCCCTCAGCCCAGATCCAGAAGGTGGCATGAGCCAGGTTTCCATGTGGGCCCAGCTGCCCCCCCCCACCACCCGTGACATGGATTTCTGTGAGGAGAGCTCTGATGTCGTGTGATTTCAGGCAGAGAGAGGCAGATGGAAAGCAACATCTTGACATTGTTGCTTCTTGAGGGCAAACAGCCCGAGTGTCTGTCATCTCGATACTCCCCCGCCTGGACCAGCGCCTGACACACGCGTTCAGTGTGTAGCGGAGGCATGAATGGGCACAGCACACGTTCTTCTAAATGGGGAGACTTGGAGATCGGAGTCCTGATTTCTAGAGAAGGTTCTGGTGCCAACAGCCGTGTCCCACTTGGTACAGTGAGAGAGTTGGCTTCTAGACGTAAGCTCTTCGGACTTCTATGAAAAGTGATTAATCAGCGTCCATACCTTCATTTCTGGCACTTATTCTTTGACAGATGTTTGAGGAAGAACCCTTTGGTTTATCCAATGGAATTTAAGGAGAAATCAAAAAGACCAACCCTGGGAGGCGACGAGCAGGGTTGCCTGATTCAGGCCACAATTTAGAAATAAAGACCTGAGCTCCCTCAGCCCCCTGGTGCCCTCAGTGGGGCTACCTCTCCCACCTGCAGGTGCGGAGGGCAGCAGTGGCCCTGTGGGATGGGGGTGGCAGGACAAACTTGGCCCAGCTCCAGGAAAAGGGCGCCGAGCCTGCGGCCTCTGCCGGCCTCCTTCCCCAGAGCTCCGGACCCGGTGGGGGCTCCGCGCAGTCCTGCCGAGTTACAGCTTGTGAGGAGCTGGAAGTTCACGGAGGGCCGGCTCGTCTGGCAAACCTTTCAATGTGTGTCCTGAGGAACGTCGACGTCCGTCAGCTGATGACAGAACGCTGCGTCTGCGGGCGGTGGATTAGGTGTTGGGAAGTGGTTTCTTTGTTCTTCAGCGTGACATTTTCTGTGTGGAGAATAGGAAGGCTTTTCCTCCCTGGGCTTTCAGTACTATTTCAAGGTGTATGACAGGTCAGGCACACTCATGGGTGTCATCTACCCGTTTTGTCTCATCAAGAAAACCCACTGTCCTCCACCCCAACGCACAGCCTTATTAGTGTACCTTTAATGGTGACTTTACCTTTGACTGTCACAGCACCATTGACAGCCTGGTGGGAAACCTGCTCTGCTTCCTCTCCTCCATGTGTTTCAGAAAGGGAACACAGCTCTGCACATCGCCGCCCTCGCTGGTCAGGATGAGGTGGTCCGGGAGCTGGTCAACTATGGCGCCAATGTCAACGCCCAGTCACAGGTAATGGTCCTCTGGGATCCCGGGCCAGAGGGCGCTGGACTTCTTCTCCACCTGCATTTCTGTTACACTGTGAGCACATGGTCTAGATTAATCGGCAGCGCGTGTTTGCATGCTTCTACTATAAGTGTGTTCTAAGAATGAGGTGGTTGATCGTTGTGGACCCCCATCTTTGTTCAGTTAAACCAAATGATATATCTAGCTCTGGCACACTTGGGGAGAGAAAGCGTGTTTAGAGGTGGGTGGGATACGGGGACTTCAGAGGAAAGGAGTGAAAATAGACGCTGTGTGTCTGGTGGCAAGAGACTGATTTCCATGGATTGTCGCCCCCACCTGGTGGCCTTTTGTAATAATCCCAGTAAACCATTTCAAAGCATCAATGAGTTTTTCCACCCGGAGATGTTGGCGGGAACATGGCCCCGTGGGCTAGGTGAAAATAGGGTGAAGAGAGAGCTGTCCTCAGGTTGAGAGGATTCTGCTTTGGGTTTAGCATCTCTCATTTTGTGGGTGAATGTTAATGACTTTCACTCTTGGTCTGCAGAAAGGCTTTACACCCCTATACATGGCAGCACAAGAGAATCACTTGGAAGTGGTTAAGTTTTTACTGGAAAATGGAGCTAATCAGAATGTAGCCACAGAAGTAAGTACCTTGGGCAAACGGCCTTCCTGCTGGACGCCCCCCGCCCGGGGTGCAGGACACCATTGGGGGTGTGCATCCCTGGGACATGGCTTGAAAGACTTCCTGTGTCACGATTGGTGTGGAGTGTCATTGTGTGCTCTCTCCCTCTGCTCACTGCACTAATCCTGGGCGCTGCTGGGCTCTCCGAGGGAGAGGGAGGAAGAGACAGAGTCATGGGTCTTGAGGAATGCCCAGACACATACCAGAGAAATGACATCAGACTCAGGCTTGTCCTTCCCACACTAAGCACCACTGAAGGCTGGACGTTGGTGAGAAAGGATCCAGCCACAGACCATGAGTCACTTCAGCTCTGGTCCTGAGTTTTGTCATTGACGAAGGGATGAAATTGAGCTAGATAGAGCCCAAGCCTCTCTTGACGACTGACATTGTCACACTCAACAGTCACATGACTTTCTGCTCTTTCTTCTTCACCAGCCACGGGGTCCTGGGCTCCTCGGCATGCAACCAAGGAGATTGATCAGGGTAGCTCATGATCCAGTCAGTCCTCAGTGCCTGGCGTAGTTTCTAGCATTTGCTAGGTGTTACTAACCCTCGTACGATGAAGAAAGGAATGAGCCTCCGCCATGTTGAAGGGTGACAGAGAGGGTAGGCAGGGAAACAGAGGGCAGTAAAAAGCCCTCAGAGCACTCAGACTGGGAACAAGTTATAAAGGAAAATGAATGGCTCTGGGCTCTGGGAGATTGCGGAGGAAGAAAGTGGGTCCAAGAAAGGCTTTTGGGAGGAGGTAGCATTGAAACGGAGCTTGACAGATGAAGAGGGCTCTGAATGGTGAGAGAGGCATTTCAGGCTGAGGTCCGTCCCAAGCAAGAGCCCTGAGGCAGGAAAGCGTGTGTTCTGCCTGGGGGACAGTGAGTGGGCGGGTGCAGTCAGAGCACATGGAGCTTTCCTCCTTTCCTGTGGCCAGGACGGCTTCACGCCTCTCGCGGTGGCTCTGCAGCAGGGCCATGAGAACGTGGTGGCCCACCTCATCAACTACGGCACGAAGGGGAAAGTGCGCCTACCCGCCCTACACATCGCGGCGCGCAACGATGACACACGGACAGCTGCGGTCCTGCTGCAGAATGACCCCAACCCAGACGTGCTTTCCAAGGTGAGGGCAGCTCAGCCCTGGGCTGCGGAGCCGCAAGTGTCGCCCCTGGCCGTGCCCCGAGAATGCCCCGCGACTGGGGATGGACCTAGCCCAGCACATGGAGCACCACCAACCCCCACCCTCGGCACCTTTGGGTTCCCGCTAGTGACCTGGAGGGGCCCCCATGGGCAGACCCGCTTCAAACTCCCAGCGAACACCCAGGAAGAGGTGCTCGGTGTGGAGCAGGAAAGGTTCGCGTCGCTCCCGGTCACCCAGAAAAGTATGCGGGGCAGGCTGGCGTGAAACTGGCCAGAGTGGAACTTTAAGGGCTGGCAGGTGGTGTTCTAGAATTTAACCCCCCCCTTTTCCTGGTGGATCCCTGGTGGAGGAGGGGAGGTGTCCCTACATGAAGAGATGAGAATGGGGAGGGCTACCTAGGGGCCTAGACCTGCGCTCTCTGATGTTTTGAGGCACGGCTGAACTGTTGTCTGTAAGTTTGGGTTCTAGTGGGAGTGGATCACCTGAGCTAGTCACATGGTCCCTTCAGCCCCCGGTCGCTGGGTTTTGTCTAGAAGGCTGCTGACTGGATCAGGCATGCTCTCAGGTTTATGGGACAGAATGATGACAATGACACGCCAACGGGTCAAAAGGGCCACACCTTTGGCTGGCCAGCTGAGTCACCACTCCCTTTTAGGGGACTGAAGCCATCTGTAGAGTGAAGATCATGGCCCCCGTAACACTTTTCATTCGTTCATTAACATTTCTTCATAAGTAGCCATTCACGTGAGTGGGCCCTGCTGAGTTTGAGGTAATGCTAGTCCGTGGTTTGTCCGCGGGAACTGTAAAACAAAGAACGGGGGGCCCTCCGAGGTGGCACCCAGCCTTGAATATGACTTGTCACAAGGCAAACCTTTCCACCTTGGGCGCTCGGGCCCTGCCGACATTTCCAGAAGCCCTGTCCTTATTCTGAGGTGGAAATGGCAGAGCATGACTTGTGACAAGTTGTCCCCCTCTGTTGTGCCCCAGACGGGATTCACCCCCCTTCACATCGCAGCTCACTACGAGAACCTCAACGTGGCCCAGTTGCTCCTCAACAGGGGTGCCAGCGTCAACTTCACGCCCCAGGTAAGTCTCCCCAGCAGGCCCTGCGCTTGGTCCAGAGCTCTGGGCTTGTCAGCCCCTCACTGTGACACCCCGGGCTTCTTCCTCATGGCGCGAGTGCCCCCAGGTGAGACAGCCCTGGTGTCTCTTAAGCTCCTCCTTGGTTTGTGTCTGATCATCAGCTCGTCAGTTTCCATTGGTCCGTTCTCGAGGAAGGCTGGAGGGCAGGGCTTTCTTCCAGTCTGTTGTGATGACAGGGCTTGGCCCAATTGCGGGGATCAATAAGGATGCCATCATGTCCTTATAGGTTTTGAGATCATTCCTAGGCGAGAAGCATCCTACCAGTAGGCTGAAAGTGCCTTCTTGCATTGCTGCCACCATAAGGCTGGGGGGACACAGGCATGGGGTGCAGAGCCACTGCTCTGGAGAGGAGGACGTCACAGCCTGACTGGTTCCTGTTCCTCCCCCTTCCAGAACGGCATCACGCCACTGCATATCGCCTCCCGCAGGGGGAACGTGATCATGGTGCGGCTCCTGCTGGACCGGGGAGCCCAGATAGAAACAAGGACCAAGGTGGGTGCCAGTGAGCTCCGTGGAAGGCCGGGGGGAGGGAGTTCTGCCTTCCAGAGTCTCCCCGGTTCTGTGATGGCCCGCTGGTGGCCTCTCTGTGGCCCCCGAGTGGTGGCCTCTTGAAACAGCCATGGCAGGAGCCAAGAGGCAGCAGGAAACACAACGGGCTGTATTGGAGCCGAGCTGGTCCTGAAGGAAGCATCCGAGCTTCTTGTGGCTGCAGCTGTACTGGAGGCAGTCTTCTGTGCAGTGGCTCTGATAGGTGCCTTCAGGGCTTTCTCTTTTGGACTCTATCTTTTAAAGGATGAATTGACACCTCTCCACTGTGCAGCTCGGAATGGGCACGTGCGAATCTCAGAGATCCTGCTGGACCACGGGGCACCCATCCAAGCCAAAACCAAGGTTCGTGCTTCACTTCCGTGAGGAGTGTCCTTTTGGCAGGGCTCCAGGTCAGGCCCACCCAGGATCAAATCCCATCTCTAGAAAACAGAGATGCTAATACTACTAACTGAGCCAGTGTGTTGTATAACCCAATGCCTGTCCCACGGGAGACACTCGGTATAGCTCTAATCATTAGTCAGATCGGGCATGGCCCTCTTTTTCTCTAAAGGGCCGTACAGTCAATATTTTTAGATTCTGCAAGCCATGATCTCCGTTGCAACAATTTACCTCTGCCATTGTAGTAGGAGGGCAGCCATGGATAATATGCAAACTAGAAGTCGTCTTCCAATAAAACTTTATTTACAAATACAGGCAGCGGGCCAGCTTTCACTGAGCGTTGGGAAGTATGGCATGACCTTTGTGTCAGTCTCTGAGTGGCAGCTAATGCTTAGCTTGCTTGGGCTGGGGTAGCAAAGTGCCTCATGCTGGGTGGCTTGAACCACAGCAGCCCATCATCCCACCGTTCTAGAAGCTGAGAATCTGAGAGCAGGGTCAGCAGGCCTGGTACCTTCAGAGGTTGTGAGGGGGAATCTGTTCTAAGCCTCTCTCCTGGCGTCCAGTGGTTGCTGGCCATCTTTGGCACTGCTTTGGCATCACCCTGACCTCTGCCTCCCTGTCCACATCGCGTGGTTTCTGTGTCTGAGTGTGTGTGTCCAGACTTCCCCTTTCTATGAGGACAGCACTCATTATCGTATTCGGGCCCCCACGAAAGACCTCATTGTAACTAACGACATCTGCAGTGACCTGATTTCCAAATAACGTCACGTCCTGAGTACCTGGGGTTAGGACTTGAACATGTGAATTTTGAGATGACACAATTCAACCCGTAACACAGATACTAGCTGCCATGCAGCCTGGTTGTGTGTCTCCCTTGCTGAAAATCTTTTCTTGCTCCCTTTCTGAAAGCTAACATCCGAGTGCCTAAGCTCACAGATTGTCTTGATGCTGCTCCTGCCTCCCCGGAGTCCAGCTCCGTGCCCCCATCAGGCGTGGTCCTCCTGCACCTCTAACTGCATAGGTAGAGCTCCCCAAGTTCCCGAAGGATCGCTGCCTCTGTGATCCAGTCCACACTGCTCCCTTTGCTAAGAGATTCTTCCTTTTCTGTCTTCCTAGAGAAGTCCTAGCTCTGGGCCACCTCCTCCTGAAAGCCTTTCCTCCCCTTCCTCCCTCCTGGAAACCCTAGCCTCCAGTGGACCTCTGTGCTTTGATCTTGCCTTCCCTGCTGTTACAGTACCCAGTGACAACAATGTATCTGTTTCCACCTCTTTAGCCTGTGGGTGTACAAGCTTCCTTCTGCCAGGGATTGTGTCTGTTTTCTTTTGTTTCTCCAGAGCTTAACCCATACCTGGTGCTCATTAATCACTTAGTAAATATTTGTTGGATTAATGTGTGAAGGATTGAGTGAAGAGTCTCCTTTGTTTTTTGTTTTTTGTTTTATTTTAATGTTTTTTATTTTTTAATTTTTTTTTAATTTTTTTCTCCAATTTATTTATTTTCAGAAAAACAGTATTCATTATTTTTTCACCACACCCAGTGCTCCATGCAAGCTGTGCCCTCTATAATACCCACCACCTGGTACCCCAACCTCCCACACCCCCGCCACTTCAAACCCCTCAGATTGTTTTTCAGAGTCCATAGTCTCTCATGGTTCACCTCCCCTTCCAATTTACCCAAAAGCACATACCCTCCCCAATGTCCATAACCCTACCCCGCTTCTCCCAACCCCCCTCCCCCCAGCAACAGTTTGTTTCGTGAGATTAAGAGTCACTTATGTTTTGTCTCCCTCCCTATCCCATCTTGTTTCATGGATTCTTCTCCTACCCACTTAAGCCCCCATGTTGCATCACCACTTCCTCATATCAGGGAGATCATATGATAGTTGTCTTTCTCCGCTTGACTTATTTCGCTAAGTCTCCTTTGTTTTTAATGTTGGGTTTTTTGTTGTTGTTGTTGTTGTTGTTGTTTTAAGAGATTGCTACCTAAGGAAGACTGAAAGTTCTTAATGAAGTTGTTCAAGTGATGTGTGTGTGTGTGTTAGGAGCGCAGAACAGAGGGCTCTAGATCCAAGTTCTATGTTGCGGTCATTCGTTCATTCAAAAGCATATAAATGGAGCGCTTTGTGTGTCTCATGCTCGTATGGGGATTGTGTGGCCTATGAGAGATGGAAGGCACAGTTACTGATCTGAAGAGGCCGCTAAGTATGGAGACACGCACCTGACAAGTTCATTACAGACACAATTCAGCAAATCCATGAGGAGTGTCCGCGTGAGTGGGACAGATAAAGAAAAACCCACAGAAGTCTCGGGTGGTCAGGGAAGGGTTCCTGGAAGAGGTCGGCCTGGCTGGAGCTGGCTTGGAGGATTTGATGAGGTGGAGAGTGTAATCAGAACCCGGCAGGAGCACCGGGGTCATGTGGAAACATTGCATAGGGAAGAAGGACGTGAGGTTGGAATCATTGCCTTGAACTTCTGTGTTCATTTCCTTTGCTGCTTGCTTGTTTCTCCCTCTTCTCCCAGAACGGCTTATCCCCCATTCACATGGCGGCTCAGGGAGACCACCTTGACTGTGTCCGACTTCTATTGCAATACAACGCAGAGATAGACGACATCACCCTGGACCATCTGACCCCCCTCCACGTGGCAGCCCACTGCGGCCATCACAGAGTAGCCAAAGTCCTTTTGGATAAAGGAGCCAAACCAAATTCCAGAGCCCTGGTGAGTGGGAGCCTACTAGAGAAGGTGTCAGAGAGGCAAAGGCCAAGGGAAGCAGGACCAGAGCTGCATGGCTGAGCCTGGTGGGAAGGGCACATGTCGGTGGTACCCCCGAGACTAGGGCCTGGAAGGTGGTGGCACCGGCTAGGGCCTGGGGGACATGGCAGCACAGAGGCAGGATGGTAAACTTTCCACTCCCCATTCGGCACCCTGATGACAGACTGAGGTGGGGGGGGAGGGGGGGAGGGGGATCAGGCCCAGGAGACCTCACTAAGAAGCAGTGTCCGTGGTATGTGTGTGGATTGGGGCGCCACTCCCTCTAGGCCAGCCTGGGGTTGCAGTACAGTGATTCCTTCTAGGCTGCCTTTTTTATCTACTTTGGTGGCTGAATGACCTGGGCCGAGCTAAGCACCCTTACCCTGCTCACAGGTGTAGAGTTTTCCTAGTGCTGGTATAGAAAGGAGTTCTCACCTAAAGCGAGTTCCCTCCTAGGACTGACTGGGAGTCCTCTCCCTCTTGCCCCAGGCCAGGCGTTCCGAGAGCAGGGTCAGGGATCTGGTGGGGCCAGAGCTCTGCACAGAGCATGGCCTTGACCGCCATCTCCTCTCTGCCCACTCCCACAGGGCAGACTTCAGAAGACAGGGGAGATTCCAGGTCTTGCAAGGGTGGCTCCTTCATTCAGAAAGCTTTCACTGAGCTCTTGCCACACGCCAGGGACGATTTTGGGATAGTGGGGGCATTTCTCAGCCTCAGCGCTATTGTGATTTTGGGTCTGATATGCCTGGTAGGACGTTTAGCAGCATCCTTGCTCCTCCTCCCCCAGGGCTGATCTCCTTCTCCGCTGGTGATGACAATCAGCAGTGTCCCCAGACATTGCCAAATGCCGTGGGGGGTGGGGGAGGGGTGCGACAAAATCCCCTCCCCCACTTGGGGAACCCCGGCCTGTGGGAGTAAAGCCCTCGGAAAAAACAAACAGACAGAAACAAACAAAACTCCCAGCAGAGCTGCTATCCCGAAATCCACTTTACTAAAAATGATCCATGGTTTCAGGGGAAAGGAAACAGGATTTGCTTCACAAAAAGTGTTCTTGATTGCCAGTTTCCCCCGAAGGAAACTGAAAACAGCAGGCTCTTTTTGCGCCTCCAAAAATATGATTAATCAAAAAAGAAAAAAGGGTTTATGAACAACTTCTTCAGGAACATGCTTGGTGCAGAAATTGGGAGCCGCGGCCCTCTCGGGTGACGGGCAGTAGCCGACCATCCAGGCAGGGGCAGCAGGCAGAGGCGGTTTGGGGGCCCCTCGGGCTTGTCTTGTAAGCTCCTGCTTGTCTGTCTCCCTATGTGTGGGCCGCAGAATGGCTTCACCCCCTTACATATCGCCTGCAAGAAGAACCACATCCGTGTCATGGATCTGCTGCTGAAGACGGGGGCCTCCATTGACGCTGTTACTGAGGTAGGAGAACCCCACAGACGGGCAGAGGCTTCCTGCCCATGGTCTTCCTCCAACAGCTTTCTGGAGAGTTGTTCTTTTTAGCTACGCGGGACTGCAGGATTGTGTGTGTGTGTGTGTGTGTGTGTGTGTGTGTGTGTGCGAGTTCAGACTGCTTGAAGGAACACATTGGGTGACCGAGACAAGGGAACGTGTGTCAAGTTTCAGGGAGCTTTCCAAGATCAGATGCATGTTTTTGAGTTGCAAAGCGGACAGAATCACCCTGCAGTGATTTTTTTTTTTTTCCTCCAGCCATTACCCTGAAAGCAAACCTATCTCATTGAACTCCCTTTGCTTGGAAAACCATTCCGGAGCCCCTAGAACAAGAAAGTAGATTCATCTGGCTTTCTCTTCTTTGTAGGAGCAGGAAAGGCTCCTCTGTTCTCATTCCTCTCTTGTGTGTTCCAGTCTGGCTTGACACCTCTCCATGTGGCCTCCTTCATGGGGCACCTGCCCATTGTGAAGAACCTTCTACAGAGGGAAGCATCACCCAATGTCTCCAACGTGGTAAGCCTGTGGGGAGAGCAAGGGCTCGGTCCTCTGGACTGAGAGCTCGGAGGGGAGATGAGCTACTGATCCTGAGATCACCTCTCTGAGGAGAGAGCTAGAATTCTCACAGTAGGAGAGCCTTCAGGTTTGGGGAGAATATGTGTAGGTCTTGAGCCGTTCCCAGTTAAATTTGTCACACCTCTGTCAGTCCTAGGAGGTTTTTTTTTAGACAATAATTTGGGAACTTCTGTAAGTGTTTCTGGGAATGCATTTACAGTATTTAACATTCATCAGCTCTGAGGTTTGCTTTTAAAGTATACCTAGAACACACACGCACACACACACACACACACACACAAACACACACACACACACACACACACACACACCACATACCAGGTGTCAGCAAGCTGAAGGCTAAAGTAGCTGCTTGTTGGAACAACTCCACCTCTTGGACGAAAACCAACAAGTCACCCCACATTGGCACTTTGGAACTCCGTGTGTGTCTTTTTGGAAACTCGGCATGGGTTAACATTTCTTTAATTCTGTGGTTTTACAGAAAGTGGAGACCCCGCTGCACATGGCAGCCAGAGCAGGACATACAGAAGTTGCCAAATACTTGCTCCAGAACAAAGCCAAAGTCAATGCCAAGGCCAAGGTGAGTTCTCGAGGTGGGAAGGATCCTGGGATATAAGCAATTCGAGGGCAGTGAGAAGAAATCCTTCCATATTAGAGGCCTGTGGCGCAAAGGTTCCTCGCCATGGCCACGAGGGTTATCCTGAACGCTCAGGTTCTGCTTTGCAGGGGTTCTGAGAAGGCCGGGGGTATGTCTGCATCAGAGCTGTCCTGTTCGTTAGGATAATGAAGGCCCAAAGAGCATGGGCGGCCTGCAGCACTTAGGGACCGAAAGCATTTCATGGCTGTCACAGTCATGGTATAAAAAGAGAAGCAACTTTTTGGAGAAAATGTTACCACTGAAAACCAGTCAAGAATTACTTGCTCTAAAAAATGGAAGGTGCCCCCTTGTTGGAAAAATATTCTCAAGGGATTGGGCGAGTGAGCAGTGAGAATTGCTACTGAATTTGCAAGGCGATTGGCTTTGACCGAGATTGGGTTTTCTTCTGTTCCTGTGACAGAGGCTCTGTTTAGAGTTAGAACCATAGTTTGTGTCTGGGCCGCGCACAGGGCCCCCAGCACAGAGACCTTAGCCTCGAACCCCTTCAGCATCAGGGGAGGAGGAGGAGCAAGGGTGGGAAGAAAACGTCACCTCTCCCCTTTAGCGGTTCAGGCTCCCATGGCCCTGTTCAAGCAGAAAGGCCAGTATCCTCTCCCATGTGACTTGGGACACAGGACAAGTGCCTGTTACACTGTATGAAGCATTTAAATACACTGCCTGCTTGATCCTAACCAGAGCCCCGTGAGGTAGATTACTGTTCCCATTTTACAGATGGAAAGGCTGAGCTTTTAGGCGGTTCAGTAGAAATAACCGCCCACTTGTAAGGGTACAAGTTAGCAGGGTAGTTGGGAGGATTAAATGAGAGAGCGTATTTGTTTCTGTAACTCAAATGCCTGATTTGAACCCCAGCTCTTCATCTTCCTAGCTGTGTGACCTTGAGAAAGTTACGTACCCTTTCCAGGCCTCACGTGCGTGTCCCCTGTTCTTTGTTTTTCCCTTTGGGTTCCAGGATGACCAGACCCCGCTTTACTGCGCGGCTCGCATCGGTCATGTAAACATGGTGAAGCTTCTGCTAGAAAATAACGCCAATCCCAACCTGGCCACCACTGCCGGGCACACTCCCCTGCACGTCGCAGCCCGGGAGGGCCATGTGGAGACGGCCCTGGCCCTTCTGGAAAAGGAAGCATCCCAGGCATGCATGACCAAGGTACAGCCTCCTTCCTCCGGTTCCCGAGAGGCAACTGACTAGTCACCGCTGGGCCTGGGATGTGGGACAGGCATTCCGGCCTGGTTCTCCTGATGCTGAAAGCAGCTGGGAGGGCCAGCACCCCTAGACTGGCCACCATCTGTGAGCCAGTGGGCTGTCCTTCCCTAGAAAGTTGGTAAAACTGTCATTTCTCATCCACCCACCAAGCCTTCATCCCTTTATCATGGGCCAGCTTTTAGCTCTAGACAAATCAGGTTCCAGAATATGAGGACTAAGACTCGGCCCTTGCCCTCCACTAGCTAGCAGTGGAGGTGGTTTTATAGGTCATCACTAGCCATGCAGGTGGTAGGTGGGAGAGGAAATCTGCTGATTTCTGGGACCTTGGCCTCTGGGAGAGATTGTGATGGCCTTTACGTGCTCTGTGTCTCCATGCCGGTGAGGGTATGGGCTCTTGCTCTCTGCAGGGACAGCTTTCTCGCCCCCCCCACCCCGTTCTGACGGCCTGTGTTTCTCCTCAGAAAGGATTTACCCCTCTCCATGTGGCGGCTAAGTATGGGAAGGTTAGAGTGGCCGAACTGCTGCTGGAACGGGACGCACATCCCAATGCTGCCGGAAAAGTGAGTTTGAACTTCTCTCCCTCTCTCAGCTCCGAGGCCAGGGCAAAGCGTATACTCCGCTGCTTGTGCCTCTTGTGTCCGTCTTCTGAATGGGCGGCCCTCTGGGGGGGACGGGGCTGTGGCAGGCAGAACAAGGCGGGGGCCCCCAGGTCTGGCAGGGTATGCTCTTGAGTGACTTCAGATCGAGACTGGGTTTGGAAACACTTCTAACCAGATCGTATGATGTATAAAAGAATATATACAGAGCCCGAAACGGTGCTGCCGATAACCGAAGGGAACGTGGAAAGCCAGCTGAGCGAACGCTGTTGTCTCTGTGGTCTTGTCCCTGCAGAATGGCTTGACTCCCCTGCACGTGGCCGTCCATCACAACCACCTGGACATCGTCCGGCTGCTGCTTCCCCGAGGCGGCTCCCCGCACAGCCCGGCTTGGGTAAGGCCGGTCCCGGTTCACACGCCAGGGGCCCCTGCAGGGCAGGTCCCCGCAGCCACCCCCATTGGGAATGGCTGTTCCAGGAGCGGCTGGAGGGCTTTCATGTTTTGCTTTTATTTCTACCTCTGAGATCTCGCCTCCTTCCCACAAACCAGTAACTGCTGCTATTTGGAGACGGGGAGCGAGGTGGGATGTGGGTAACACTTCTCAGCAACAGGTTACCTCACAGAGGTGGGATTCGTGTGACACAACAGATGGGTTCCCCAAACCACAGCATGTGAGCCGAGCTCTGTCAGCCGAGTCCTGGCAGCTGGCTGTCCAAGGTCAGCGTGTCCAGGCATCTCCGGGGCTGGCAGGCCCTGCTGTCAGGTTCAGACTCCATTTGGTGCTGGCAGCACAATGGCCCCAGTCTGAGAAGTAGCCAGGGGGATCCTGCCAGAACCTTGAAGCAGGGGGGCCTGTTTCAAGTGGGAATAGTCACCCCCAAATGCATTTCCTGTATGAGTTCAGACTTGGAAATCGAGGTGATTTTGTAACAAGGCACACCCACGTATATATGACCTGGTGGATATGAGGCTGGTGTGCTCGCCCCTGAAGGACGCTGCCCTGGGGAGCAGGTTCATTGCCTCTCAGGGGAACCAAGTAAAGGGAGTTGACTGGGCTTGCTTGTGTAAGATCAGACTTGTGGGCGGGGGGTGCCTAGTACAAGGTGAAGGGATAAAGCTGGACGTGGGGATCATTTTGGGGGACAGGCTGCCCTGTGTGGGACCAGAGAGTGGGCTGAGTTAGTCTGTGAGGGGAGGGGGCTGATGGCCAGCAGGGGAGAGGGGTAGGGGAGAAGGCAGAACTCAGACACAATGATCCCTGCCCTTGCTTGGGAGCTCCCTACAGGGCAGCCAAGACTCCGAAAACCAGCATAATTTCAGGGAGAGCACACCCCAGCGCTCAGCCTTGTGGCAGGGGGAGCCTGGGGTGGGGGAGGGGGGAAGAGGGGGTTGGTGTGTGATGACAGCTGACACGTGCTGACTTCAGTGGGAACACAGCCCAAGTCAGGGGGAAAATCAGCTCGGGCCTTCAGTTTGTCTTCCCTCCTCAGAATGGATGCTCATCTGAATTTTCCAGCATCACTCTGCCGGAGACACAGCGTCTCCCAGACACCTCTGTCTCCTTGGGCTCCTGTCCCCGCGGTTGTAGCAAGCCCACGTCACTGTGTAGACAGAGCACGCGGCCCTGCTAAGATGTGGCTTACTCCTGCCTCTAAAAATAAAGAGCCGGACTCCCCGCCTCCTCACTCCCCTCCTTATATAAAAGAAACTGGAGCCAGGTTCATGGTATTTAAAGAGAACCTTCTCCGAGTACAAACCTTGTACAGATGGGGTTTGTTTCCATGGCAAAAAATAGTTTCCCAAGGAGTCTGGCAATTTTGTAGAATTTCACATGCAAATCTCTGTGCACCCAAACCAAACCCTCCCCCTTCTAATTTTGATGCTAATGTTTTAACATTTAGGCAGATTTCTTTCCAGCATGTATGCTTCAGGATGAGCTCATTTCCTTGGGGAAGTAGACCTTTTCAGGGCACACAGCTCTCCCTAACCTCTCTGCCCAGTCGCCCCTTGTCCTTGTCACCTACAGAAGGTCATTCATTCCCTTTAATCCTGCTTTTTGGGAAGTGCAGAGGGGGTATTCTCTGCTCTGAGACCGCCAGCTGCTTCTGTATGTCAGTTTTAACCCAGGGTCACCTTGCCAGGACTGGGTGCTGCTTTTGCCAGTGCGGACGCCCACAGCTGCCCCAGGGACCTGGACGGCTGATTATGCTGCCGTGAGGTTCCTGCCACTTGCTCCAGGTCCTCCCTTTGTCAAAACAGGTCTGAATAACCGTTGCTTTCGTGCTGTGGATGCTTGCTACAGACTGGGCACCGGATAGAGCTTCAGCTACCCCCGCCCCCAGTTCCTCCTGGGGACAGCCCTGAGAAGCAGGTGTTTGCTGATGCTTCCCTTACAGAGAGAGTGACCTCTTTTTGGGGAGGGCTCCAAATCTCAGGTTCCAGCCAGTCAGCCACACCTCTTTCTTTGCTCTCTGTTGATACAACCCAAACATTATTTTATGGAGTGAACATTAGAAACAAAATGTTGATCTCGTTATGGGAACACAGCTGACAAAGAATGTATTCTCATTTTTTTTTTTAAAGATCACTCAAATGAGGTTACATAATTATTCAAAGGAAATTATTTTTTTTAATTCAATTTAATTCTTTGGGTAAATTAACAACTTTCCATTTCCCCACGAAATCCACTTTTTGAGTGGCTCTTCCCCTGTCCTCTGATGCTATAAAGCTGAAATATTCCTATACCGTCAGACCCCTTTTTTCCTCTTTCCTATTCCCGATCAGTGATCCTGGAAGAATCAGAAACGTTGGTTTGCATGGTCTGACAGAGGTTGGCGGGGAGGCTCGGTTCTCTGGGGTAACCGGGAGAATGCCGGCCAAGGTGGGGGGACCAGATGTCTTGTGTCATGCGCTCTGGGATTGGCCGGCATGTGCTTTTGAAAGTCGTGGGTCCTGCTCGGAGGTCCTCAGGCCTGGCCTCTCTTCTAGGCCTGAATGTTAGCAGTGGCCAAAATGTGGTCCCTGGTTCAGCAGCCTCAGCCTCCCCTGGAAACTTGTGAGAAATGCAGAATTTGGAGCCTCCCTAGAACTTCTGAGTCAGAATCTATGTTTGAGCAAGATCTCAAGTGTGTTGTGTCCACATTGTGGTTTGAGAAGCACTCTTCCCGCCGAAAGAACCTCAGCTCTGGGATCTGAAGGCCTGCGTGGGTTTTCTGTTGTTCATTTACTAGGTGACATTAAGTAAGGTACTTAACCTCCCCGAGAGTTGACCTCTTTAGCCACAAAATGAGATAATTAACAAAAATGCCTGCTTTACCTGCTGTATGAGGAACCACGTAGGCAAAAGGGCTTTTCAACAGTGATGACCAAAGCAGCTTCATCTGTCTGCAGCAGGACGAGGAGCTTTCCCTGGAATGTAAACCCATGTACTGCTTCCTTCACTGGAAAAGTCTTCCTACCAGGGCGGGGGGCGGCTGAATAAACAGTATGTGGTGTCATAGTCATTTACTCTGGGCCAGCCTCCTTCATCTTGTCATGGCTTCGGAGGTCTTGTAAACCAGTTCACGGCAAAACCATACGCAGGTTTATTACTTTTATATTTTTATTTTGGAAGGCACCTTCACATAGACTATCCTATTTTATCCATCCAACAGCTGCAAGAAAAGAACAAATCGAATGTCATTATCCACTTTCAATGCCTTTTAAAAAGACAGAAGGATGTCTGGAGGTCACTGGCTCTCTAGTCACCCAGCTAGTTAGCACGGAAGGAGGGCTGATGCCAGAGTCTCGGGTTCCTTGCTGGGGACACCTGTCCTTAAAGCAGCAGCCCCGGGCCCGCAAGCCCAGGGGGAGCCTGGGGCCCGTTGCACAGGGAGAGAAGAGGGCTCTGATCCTTTTTCTTCCTGAAATGTCTGGGGCAGGGTGCCTGGGTGCGGGGAGGGTAGGGAATGGTTTTTGCAGACAAGAGCCTTTCATCGACTTGCCCAGACTTCAAGTTCTTCTTTGAGCTGCCTGCTCGAGTCCTAGCTTTTCTGGTAGCAGAGCACAACCTTCAGAGCAGTCTGTCGGAGCTTGAACACAGAAAACGGGGTGAGGGGAGGCCCAAGACATTTGCCGGCTGGGGGGGGCATGGTGTGGATTCCCTGAAAAGGGTCTCTGAATCAAAGGGATTTGGTTGGTTGGTTGGTTGGTTGACTTTAACTGCTCTTCTTGGTGACTCCAGCTCTACTCCGCGGGTATCCAGCCGGCCAAGAAGCTGGCCTCGCCCTCCCTCCGAGGAGGGGACATTTCAGGCGCGTGCTCATTCTTGTCCGCCCAGCATGCTTGTAACCTGCCTCCCGGTGCTGCTTCTGTTGCAGAATGGCTACACCCCTTTGCACATTGCGGCCAAGCAGAACCAGATGGAGGTGGCCCGCAGTCTGCTGCAGTACGGGGGGTCAGCGAACGCTGAGTCGGTGCAAGGCGTGACCCCCCTCCACCTGGCCGCCCAGGAGGGTCACGCGGAGATGGTGGCTCTCCTACTTTCGAAACAAGCCAATGGCAATCTGGGGAACAAGGTAAACACGGCTTGCCAGATTGACCCTGTCGTCTCGGTAACATCCTAGTAGTGGCTAACCAGATGTTCTCTCTGAATATTGAGCACCTACTGTGTGCTCAGGTTCTGAGTTATGTGGTGTGTGTGTGTGTGTGTGTGTGTGCGCATAATCCTTTACAACAGGCCTGTGTAGGCTTTATCTCAGTTTTATAAATGAATAAACGGGGTCAGGAAGGTTGCTCACTCCCCAGGTTGCATGACCCCCAGCCTACCTGATACCAGAGCCTTTTCTAGATAGACTGACTCAAGGGTCTGCAAAAAGATTATTGTTAAAATCCATAGTACACTTTGCCAGATAGAGGCCAGTGTCTACCTTCAGGAATATAGTAAGTAATCTGGAACTAAATATTTCATTTCTTTCTTTCTTTTTTTTTTTTGGTACTAAATATTCTCTTTTTGTGGGGGAATATGTTTAAGTGCCCACCCGTACGCTAAACTAGCAGTTCCCACCCCAGGGACTGTTGGTGGGGGAGTACGGGTCCTTCCAGGACTGCGCACATCATTTTGGGAGAACGGGGCGCACGAGCATTTTCCTAGATGAACTCGTCCTCATTTTTCTCAGCTTCTCAAAGGAATGTGAGACCCCAGAAAGACCAAAAATCACTTGTTTTTTTAAAAGAATGGTTTTATTGAAATACAATTTACACACAATAAAATTCATCCTTTTGACCTGTCCTGTTCGGTGGTTTTTAACGTATTTCAGAATCAGGCCGTCATCACCACTATCTAGTTCCAGAACACTTTCATCGCCCCACAAAGAAGCCTCATTACCCGCTGGCAGCCACTCCCCATTTCCCCCAAACCCTTCAGTCCCCACCAACCACTAATCTGCCACCTCTTTGAATTGGCCCATTCTGGACACTGCATATCATGAACCAATACGAGGAGACATTTCTTTAGATGATAAGGGAACGTTTTCAGAAGGCAGGCATTTTAAGGGTAAGCAGATCTGTTAAAACCCTGGAGATCCATTAGCTCTTTCTGCACAGGTTTGGACAGGCGACCCCCCGGAGGGAACTGTCAGGGCGGACCGTGACATTGGATTTGGTGCTTTGTTTCTTGCTTGCGCTATGCCGTTTCACGCAGGCTCTGTGAGGAGCCGTGAGGATGATGGCGATTCCCCACACTGGAGACGCCCTCACTCATCCTCACGCCACCTCACACAGGGTGAATTATCGTGTTATCCTAAGAGTCAGGCAGGGCCCAGAGACTTGTGACTGAAGTAGGACTCTTCCCCGCCACCCACCCAGCTGCTCAGGCCTCAGCTGGGGACGGCTCCTGCTCACAGGCCTCCGGGCGGCTGACAGGAACGTGCAGAAGGCCAAGGAGGGTGAGGAGGGCGAGGGGAGTCTCTGGAGAGGGGCGGGTCCTGCCCCCTGCCTCTGACTGAAGAATATTATAGCTCTGTTTGTCTCATCGTGAGGGGAGTGTATTGAGCAGGGTGCAGGGGAGAGACATTCTGGTGTGAGTGTGCACGTACCGGGCCTTGTCTCTGGTGCATCTTGATCCTCCTGAGAAAGGTGTGTGAGAACTCCCAAGAATCTGGTGCT
This sequence comes from Neogale vison, assembly GCF_020171115.1. Classification (NCBI taxonomy): domain Eukaryota; kingdom Metazoa; phylum Chordata; class Mammalia; order Carnivora; family Mustelidae; genus Neogale; species Neogale vison. Next base: position 174,319,667 of record NC_058101.1, read on the forward strand.
GTCAGGGTCGGCAGGATCACCCATTCTGTGACAGAGCGATGCAGGCTGTGAGGGGCTAGTCACATTTAAATGGCACATGGTGCTTTCCAGTGTGTTTTATCTGTGTTTTCTCACAGGGACCTTACAGGTCAGGGATAGCCTCTATTTTCGAGATAAGGAAAGCTGGGTCTGGAGCTCATCTCAAATCAGGGAAGCAGAGAATGTTATAAATGGAAAGTTCCGTAAAGTTTATCTAGTTCAGAGGTCAGCAGATGAGGGCCCATGGACCAAAACCGGCCCACCACTTGTTGGTGTAAATAAAGTTTTATCAGAACATAGCCGTGCCTGCTTTCCTGTTGGCCATTGCTGCTTTCTCACTATTACTGGTAGAGTTGGGTAGTTGTGAGAGAGACCTAAGCCTAGAATACTGACCATCTGGCCCTCAGCAGAAAACGTTGCTGAGCTCTAATTTAGCTAAACTGCCTCATTTTTAAAGATAAGGATATGTGGCCCAGAGCCGGAAGAGCTCCATCCCAGGTCACACAGCTGTTTGGGGGCCATGCAGCCATGTTGGGGTCCTGGCCTCAGTGCTCTTCCATGGTGGCCCGGGATCCTTTACTGAACACAAGGTGATGACTTCTTTTTCTTTCCAGAGTGGACTCACCCCCCTCCATCTGGTAGCACAAGAAGGCCACGTTCCAGTGGCAGATGTGCTCATCAAACACGGTGTCACAGTGGACGCCACCACCCGGGTAAGGCAGCCAGCTCGTGCCTATGTCCCTGTGGGCTTGCCCTCTCTGACCCCTGCCCCCATGCATGCCCCTCATCCTGCCTGGCGCCAGCCTCCCTCCCGCATCAGGGGTGTCCCGTTCACAGAGCTTTGAGACCCCAAGGGCTCAGCAGCCCATTCTTCTCTGCCACTTCCCAGGGTGGTGGTGGGGGCTGGAGACACCGATCCCAGTGATCTTATTTTCCGGTGGGGAACTCCGAAGTTTGCTTAGACCTTTGAACCTCTATAGTAAGAAACTAAAAGGAACATTTAATCATGATTCTTTGACCTATCCTACATGAACAGCAGGTCAAAATGTCAGGCTTGCGTGGATTCGCTTGGAAATTCAGCACCTTTTATTCCAGCAGTTAGTTAAATTAGGAGCTCGACTCTGTGTGAACGACTTCTTTGTGTGAGGAGCTCTGTGGGGCAGCTGAGGATAACGGAAAGCACAACACACAGTGGGGGGTGGGGACCCTGCCTGGAGGACCCTCAGTCCAGTATGGAGGGGACAGTAGGAGTCTGGGAGGGACCGCGGGTCAACCATGTGATGCTGAAGTCTCTTTGAGAAAGATCTAACAGCTCCTTGATTCCCAACTGTCTGCAGCTTCCCCAGGAATCTGTTTAAAACCCCACAACGTGCTGGATCTTAGAGGCTTTTGTGATCTTTTGGGGTCCCGCATGAGAGATCCAATACTGTTAGTTAGAACTGGGGATCCCAGGGTCTGTTTCAAGATGGTTTCTGGGATCTGGCACCAGCAACCTGGGGACACTTAGGACATAAGGGCTCAGGGAACATTGGCTTGTCTGCTCTTAGGGAAGCACCCAACCATTCAGCAAAACAGATTCCTTGAAAATGAGTTCCTTCGCAGCCTGGGCTCCAGTCAGTCAGTAAATATCCCAAAGCTGCTTGTTTCAGACAATGACCAGTTCCTATAAATTCCATTCCATTACAACTCAGTAACCTGGACAGTCTTTGTGGGGTTTTCGGATAGCGGGATCTCACCTTTCTAGTGGAAATAAGTATGCTCTTGTCCGAGTCGGCAACAACCTCTGTGCGACCGTGTGTCCCCCCCCGGCCCCCCTCCCCAGCGGATGGCCCGATGGCAGCTCTCTCCCTCTGGACTGATGTCCCCTGGCTCCTGTCACCTGTTGCTCCCCGGCTTTGCCTGCTGCCTCCTCACACCTCTTCTCTGTCTCTCCCTCTATATGCTGCCTTGGATTGTGGGCCCCACTTTTTCTCTCTATGCTCATTCTTGTCCAGGATTTCCACCTCACACGGACGTCTTCTTACCTAGACTTGCTCATGGGGCTCAGGGTCCGTTTTCCAGTCGCCTACTTGGCATCTACACTTGGCGCTCACAGGCATCTCAGACTTCATTTGTCTGAAACCAAGCCCTGTTCTTTCCCAGGCAGTGGTGTCCGGCAGCACGGCTCGCACCTTGTGGCAGCTGCCAGCCTTCCAGTGGGCTTCCCTGGCCATCCTCCCTTTTAAGGAGCCGTTCTAAGAACGGCAGTGATGCCCAGCCACAGTGGCTCTGGGGACGCCCGGCAGCCCCCCTGCTCACTCATCCTCACTGCTTGCTTTTCAGATGGGTTATACTCCACTCCATGTGGCCAGTCATTATGGAAATATCAAGCTGGTGAAGTTTCTGCTGCAGCACCAGGCAGACGTCAATGCCAAAACTAAGGTATGGGAACACTGGAAAGCCAACCTCTATACTTCTTAAGTGCCAAATTAGGTGCAGTCAGAGTTATTCTGGGTGTGCCTGGGGCTCTGCCACAACATTAAGCTTTGACCCATGAGGCAGAAATAGGGAAAATCCATGTTTTAGTGGGTTGCACCTGGAAGACAGCTCTGTAGTATGGGGGAAGTTCTTTCTCTCATAGTTAGTTTATCCTGCCAAAATGTCACCTCGCTTTGCAGCAAGGATACAGTCCTTTGCACCAGGCGGCCCAGCAAGGACATACAGACATTGTGACACTGCTTCTCAAAAATGGTGCTTCCCCAAACGAGGTCAGCTCGGTAAGTACACACCAATTTCCTCAGTTTGGAAAACCACTTTCACGGGCGGCTCTGGGAGACCCCTGTTAACCACAGAGGTTCAGCCTCGCCTTACTGCCCATCTGGGGCCTGGATGAGCTGAAGCAAACTGTACGTTCTAGTGAACTGTGGGTTTTCTTTTCTTTTTTTTTTTTTTTAATTTTATTTATTTGCGAGAGAGCATGAGTGGGGGGAGGGGCAGAGAGAAGGAGAAGCAGACCTGAACTGAGAACCCCGAGATCATAACTTGAGCAGAAGGCAGACACTTAAGCAACTGAACCACCCAGGCGCCCCTGTAGGGTATCCTTTGAAGTACCATTTACCTTTTAACTTAATTTCAACATTACCTTTGAAACTCTTCCCGTACTATGTGAAGCTGCTGTCAGTATAGTACGTGTGAGCACAACCAAACGTCTCGGGTGGGTTCCTGCTGTTTGGGGGCTTCAGGGTGGTCTTTGGTGTCGCGATCATAGTTGAGTAGGGCTTCCTCAACCAACACCACGAAGGCTTTTCCAGATCTTCCCCATGGCCACTTCTAGCTCTGAAAGCATATGGACCTTTGATTGGAAATGTGGCTGGGACTCAAGAACTCAAAAGGAAAATAAAGCTTCAACATCAATTTACTTCCACGCAGCTCTGTCTCTTCAAATCAGAGTGAAAATATTCCCCTCCCCTGTTTCTGGTGATTGTGATTTCTGATTGGCCTGAAAAGTTCACTGAAGTGTGTATGGGTTATTTTAACTATTTTAACGCTCAGTCACTGGCACCCAAAGAACCAGTGCTGGGAGCAGTGAGAAGCATTGCTCTTCATGTTCGTATTCCAGAATCTTCCAGAACTGCATTTGGTGCCTTCTGGACCCATTCCTTCCGGATGGTTTGGTCCCCCCTTGGCAGTTCTGGGCAGGTCCTGGCAAGACATCCCCTGTTCTCATTTCAAAACTCCCGCACTCAGTGCTGATTTAAAGGATCACTTTTCTCTGTTCTGCACGGGTCTTTGCAAGCCTGGTTGCTAACACCTATCTGGGCTCACACACGCGCAGGGGCCTTGCTCTCGGCTCTGGGGCACACAGCGCGTCCACCTAGACCCTTCCAACCAAGGAGAACGGGAGTGTGGTCTGTGCATAAAGGGCAGTGCTTGTCCCCCGGAGTCCCTTCCTTGTCTGATCCCTCCATCTCTCTGTTGTCTTCCCCAGAATGGAACCACACCTCTGGCAATAGCCAAGCGCTTGGGCTACATATCTGTCACCGACGTGCTCAAGGTTGTCACGGATGAGCCCAGTTTTGTGGTATGTCAGCATCTCCACTGCACCCGCACTTCTCCCCCAGACACACGCGGCCTGACAGGGCGCCCGTGTGGGTTATTCCTGGAAGAGGGAAGAGGAGCGCATTCTGGGGACAGGGCAGGAAGCCCCAGGCCTGCGTGGGGCGGGGACCCCGGGTGAGAGTGTTCTCCATCACGCGGGGTTGTGCTGCCACCTAGTGGCGAGAAGAGTTAGGGCTGTGAGCGGACGGAGGGGGCAAAAGGCAAGGTGGTTCTGGAGCAGAGAGGGGGACGGGGGAAGCTGGCAGTGCCTGTTTGTGCCCTCGCCAGACATCAGCTGTCAAGCAGAGGGCCAAGACGAACCTCCCTTCCCACCTCCTTCCTGCCTCCACAGTCATAACCCAGCAATTCAGTATTCGGTAATTCAGCTGGGTCACTGACGGGCCCACTGTTCTGCCTGGGTTCTAGTCTCTGCTTTTTCTCAATTTAGTTAACCAGTGACAAGCATCGGCTGAGTTTCCCTGAGACGGTAGATGAGATCCTGGATGTCTCTGAAGATGAAGGTAAAGTCTGGGATTAACAAAAAGGGTCAGGGGACAAGTCAGACTGAAGGGAACACGGTGAGCAGGTGAGCCCTCCTCGCTGGGGGCTTCAGGCTACCTGTCCCACCGCACACCCTCGGTCTGCCGGTTGGTATCAAAGCCAGAGAGAACCGCTTTTTAACGATGGTGACTGTTACCCAAAATCCTCCTTTAGTGTAACTTGAGGAGAAGCAACAACTGACATCTTGGAGATTAAGATACGAAATTCCGTGAAGTTTCATAAAAAATATATGTGTTTATGTATGTAATACATGGGGTACAATTCCATTCAGATCAACTCTCAAACTGTAAAGAACTGCGATAAAATTTTGCTTGAGATTTTCCTTGTGCTTTGAACCAATGACAAGCTATTCGTTTAAATTCTGTAAGAATGTTTTCTTAGGACGCTACTCTTCTGACCCCTCATGGGTCAGTAAGCTTTGGAGTGTATCTGTTTTATGGAATGAGTAGCGTTTCAGCTTCTGTGGCCCACAGAGTGCTTGTGGTATTTTTTTCCTGCCCCACATAAGCCCATCTCCTCACGGAAGTCTGAGGGGACCCCTGATGATGTAAAATCGTGGGGTCGGTCTGGATTCGCCCTCCAGCCCCTGGTGATATAACCCTGTCATGGAGGTGATTAAGGCCCCCGTTGCATCCCCTTTAATGATATGCCTCTTGATTTAACTGACTTCAATCCTGTCCTTTCTTAAACTTGGCTCTTCTTTGCTTTCCAGGAACTGCTCATATAACTATAATGGGTATGAAACACTTTCTGTTCCCTGTGGCCCTTTCTCACGACTGCATTCCACCCTAAACAATCCCAGCTCTCACTAATCCATTCCTGCTTTCCACCCTCCTCTGATGGCTAACAGTCTGGAGCCAGGAGCTTGACTCTAACAAGAGATATACACCCGTAAGATCCATGCCCAGGCGGGTGGCTCCCGCCTGTCCATTTCCGTGTCTGTGCCCATGCCACCGTGTCCGTGATCATGACTGCATGAGCTGTTCTTCCATTCTGTCAGCTCCAGATCCCAGAGCCGGGCCACTCACCAAGTGACAGGAAGTGACACTGCAAGGTCGAGGGCTCCCACTCCTGTCCCAGCAAGGAGAGAGAAACAAAGAGGCAGTGTGCCCTGCAGACGTAGCTTGAATCTCTTTGGAAGGGACTTAGGAAATAATGAGGTTTTGGCTGCCGTGATTGCCAAGAACCCGAGAGCCCTTCAGAATGGACAGGTTCAGTCCCACCGTAGCTGATCCTTTCCTAGCCTGCTGTGTGGCAAAGGACAGAATCGAATCTTTCCTTGGTATCTGTATACCCTGCGAGGGCTGCTGTGAGGGGCAGCTTGTCAAGCCAAGAAAGTCCTTTCTGGGCTGTGTTTTTTGTCTTCCACAAAGCCTGGCATAGACTAAGTGGTTAGGCGCCCTGGCTGCCCTGCCCTGTGCCCCGGGGCTGGAGGAACAGGCCTGGCCAAAGACACGGTCAGTGGTCCCCTTGGAGCAGCAGGGACCAGCACTGAGAGGAGGAGCGGGAGAGAGCTTTTTGAAAAAAAAAAAAAAAAGTGGAGCCCTCCCTCCGGTCCCTCACGACAGCTTGTGTGGTTTCAGGGGAGGAACTCATTTCCAAGGCTGAGAGGCAGGATTCCAGGGACATAGACGAAGAGAAGGAGCTGCTGGACTTCGTGCCGAAGCTGGACCAAGCGTAAGGAGCGCGCGTCGCGTGGACGCGCAGGTCGAGCCCTGGGACCCAGGAGTGGGACTCCCGACCGCGTGCCCTGGACAGGGACAGGGACAGGATGCTGGGGCAGTCAGACTGGGAAGCCAGATGCTTAGGATCAGCAAGCTCTGTGCCTCGATGGCCAGTCAGGGACACGGAAACCCGTCCAGCAGTATGTCCCTTCCTCTTCCGTGCCCCTGCTCCCAACTTTCTTCCTCCCCCTCTTGGACCCCTACTCACAGCCCCTTTTTCTCCTGCACCTCCAGTTTCACACCAGAAATGTCCCCTGAGGAAAGTTCACATTCACAGCGGTGGCCAGGCTAATCTCACACGCTGACCACGTCCCTCTGTCACCATGGTGCCCTAGGGAGGCCCACGGAGGGTTTGTGTCTTCCTGGAACACACCCCCTGCCCCCACTGGGGGTGCTGGGAGTTATTCCCATGTGGGTCCTTCGGCACACCGGGAGGCCTGGCGAATTAATCTAAAAGCAACAGCTCTGTAGAAACACGGAGTCTTTCCTGGGTATTTTCTGAAAAAACAGGTATTTGCTGGCCTAGTCCATGGCTTCTACTCAATAGGGCAGGGGGCCAGCGGGAAGTGAAACCCCCAGAATAGTTAGTCCATTAGTATTTATTGCAAAAATAGGAATCTCAGAACTCAACACCATGAGTATTGACCACACGCCAGCTAGGACGAAACACGAGACTTGGTCCAACATAAACAATCAACCCATTTATTTGGTGGGATCACCGCACGCACACCTGGAGAACCAGCTGTCCCAGCCAGTCAGAGTGGGGGACCTCCCTGCAAGGGCTCTGAGGCTGGGAACAGGAGATAAGTGTGAGGGAGGGCTTCAGGCAGGAGGCAGCCATGTCACTTGGCCTCCAAAGGACAGCTGGGCCCCGGGGAGAGGCTCTGAGGCGAGGGGAAGAGGCCGGTCCGTGCGAGCGGATGAGTAGTATTGCCTGTGTGGTGGGCTCTTTGGGGTGCGGCATGGGGGGCGGCGGTGGGAGAGGTTATTGGGGGGTACAGAGCGGTTTTGTGAGGTCTCCCACTAAGTGGGGGCCACGTAGAAGGGTCATCCCTCTGACTTCCCAATGTTCTGGGCGTATAGGGTAGAATCACCAGCCATCCCTAAGATCCCTTGTGTCACACCTGAGACTGTGGTGATCAGAGCGGAAGAGCCAGAACAGGTAAGAAGCACCTTTTCTCTTCCTTCCCGTCTGCAGAGAGCGGGTACCCGGGACAGTGATGGTTTTGAGACGACCTGCAGTATGACGGGAACTATGCATTCAGAGGCCTGTGGCCCTTACCGGGCTCTCAGATCCCTCAGATCCTTGCTTCCACGGGCTGCTTGCTGACCGCCGTCCTGCCCGAGTTCTTATCCCAGACATGAATGATAGGAGCCTCTGAGAGCCCAAGAGTGTGTGAAACACGCCCGTTTAGTCACGAGTGAGGCTGAGAATTGACACCAAAAATTCTGGCTCTGAAGCCCGTGCTCTCCGGGGGCCACAGCCCCCACCCCCCGCCCCCCTGATGCACAGGCTCGGCGTCCCTGGGGCAGCAGGTCACAGTGCTAGAGAGCCTGCATAGTCACAGGCCCCCTCTCCTTCACATCCGTTAGAAAGGGGGACAGTCTCTGCCTCCCCTTCCTCAAGGGATTATTGGGAGCTGATACAGACAGGAAGGGACGTCAGAGAGTGCCCCCCGGCGACTGTTCGTCGTCATAATCCCCGACTTGGTGGCTTCCCTCGATGCCACCTGAATTTGTCCCAGGAAACAGCGGGGTGGTTTCAAACAATTTAATTCCCCTTGATTTAATCATAGGTTGTTTGGCACCTTTTTTGTTTTTTCTCTGCCACGGCAAGGGGGTTTTCTAGAATAAAAAGCAGAGTGGCGTTTGGAGGTTGGAGTTGATTGCCCTAAGACCGGGTAACTGAGCCGGGCATGGCCCGTCTTCCAGCCACGGCCAGTCTTGGCCTCTGCCACCCCAAGGCTCTGTGTCTCCTGGCAGTAGCCACAGCCCCAGACAAAGTTGGCGTGCGGGGACAAGGAAGCTATGAAGCTGTCCAATCAGCCATTCCATGCTCGGGTGTGTCACAGAGCTGTGATGCTGACGTCACTCATGGGGAGGGATTTGGGAGGTGGGATCAGCTATGGCCCTGGCCCAGCTCTGGCCTATTCCCTGGATGCTGCCAAAGACAACGACGAGAAAGTCCCCGAGTTGACCTGTGTCCTGCTGTTCTGTGACCAACCCACTCTCCTCAGCTCCTTGCTAAATCATGAGCTCAGGCCAGTGGGTATACCTGGATTCCTACTCTGTGCCCTGTTCCGGGCTTGATGTGAGAACCGTGCGACCACGCCCGCCCCCTAGGAGCAGATGGGCCAGTGGGAAGTGTGGGCTCGGACACGCGGCGTGCAGGAAGAATCCCTGTCCCGGTGCTCGATCGTGCTGCGTGAAGCCTTCTGGGTTAGAGTCATGGGAAAGCTTTGTATAGGAGGCAAGTCGTGAGGGTGGGTGGACAGGGCCAGCGAAGGAGAGGGACAGGGGCATCAGGCCCCCCTGGGAGCAAGAGCAGGGTTGGGAATGAACCCGGAAGGGACCAGGGCCAGACTCAGACCCTGCTGGCTTTCGTGAGTGCTTGTGATATGCAAGTCCCCAGACGTGGCAGCCCCAAGTCCCTGCCACCGCGGTCTCATGAGGGGCAGGGACTTTCCGATTTGCAGATGAGGCCACAGGAAGTCCCCAAGGGAAGGGTCTGCTCTGGTCACCTCCTGTACCTCAGATGTCTTCGTGGCAAGTAGCTTGCTCAAGCTCAGTAGCTAGTAGGTGATGGTGCCTGGCTCCAGTGGTGTGTGAAAACCAAGCTCCCTAGATTGGGTTTCACACTGGGGTGTGGCTGGAGGGAAGAGTGGAATGGTCTGCAGTGTATGACCTAAAAGGAGCCAAGGAGAAGCCATGATGGTAGGATGAAGTCTGGGCTTCCTTTTCAACTCCAGGAAAGCCTTGTCCCAAAAGGGTCAGTGGTGAGTGTGTGGGACTACTTCCTCCATCCAGTCACTTGCTTCCTGGCAAGGAGAGCTCCTGAGCCCGGAGCACCACCCCTGGGCTAGCCAGCCCCCATGGCCCAGGAAGTGATGGGACATCTGGCCTTCCTCTCCTCCTCAGGCGTCTAAGGAGTATGACGAAGACTCACTCATCCCCAGCAGTCCGGCCACAGAGACCTCAGACAACATCAGCCCCGTGGCCAGCCCCGTCCACACAGGGTGAGTGAGCCCTGTGACCGGGCCTCGCGGGTTCTGGGTCCTCCCTCTCCGCGCTGCAGAGCGCGCGCAGAAGCCCGACACGGATCTGCCTGGGCCGTAGGTTCCTGGTGAGCTTCATGGTGGACGCCCGAGGAGGCTCCATGCGGGGGAGTCGGCACAACGGCCTGCGGGTGGTGATCCCCCCCCGGACGTGCGCTGCCCCTACGCGCATCACCTGCCGCCTGGTCAAGCCCCAGAAGCTGAGCACTCCGCCCCCGCTGGCCGAGGAGGAGGGCCTGGCCAGCAGGATCATTGCGCTGGGACCCACGGGGGCCCAGTTCTTAAGGTGAGAGGTCACTTGCGCTGGACGTTCGTGGACGCCGCACGAGTCCCCAGCCCGTCCCCGCCCTGCTGGTCGGTCACGGCCGCTTCCGCGGCAGCCACCCACAACCAGCCTGGCCGCCGAGCAGAGGGAGAGGCGAGCCCCACACCAGGCCTTGGCCTCCCCTCCCCTTCTCTCAGACACACCAAGGAGTATATAGACAGATGGGGCTTACTGCTCTCAAATCATACAGGACTGAGGAGACGGGGCTCCTTTGGGTCCCCCAAGGGTTTAATTCTTTAAGCTCTAAAGTGGCATTTCTAGAAGACAGCGCTACAGCGTTGCCCCCAGGCAATGGGCTTCAGGGCCCTATTCCTTTCCTTTTCTGAAGTGAAGTGCGGAGCTCTGCTTGAGCTGGTTACCTGTCAGGCTCCATGGACAGTAACGATTATCTGTCTTGCTCTGGGAGCCTACCTGCCCACTGTTGTCCAGTGCCATCCCCACCGCTGAGCTCCCGCCGCAGCCGGCAGAATGCTTTGGTGTTGACTTTCCCTTTTCCGTGGGATCATCGAAGCCTCCCTCTGAGGGAAACGTCATCAGCACTGGTGAACAGAGGAGGCAGCCGAGGCTAGGAGAGCTTTGGTCTCCCATCTAGGGACATACAGGGATGTCCAGTGGGTCCTTGGCATCAGGTCCAAGGTCTGGGTAAATAGGTTAATAGGTGAGCCTCCGCTGTGGCTGTGGCAGGAGGGCCCCCTGTGAAATGGGATGGAATCCCATGCTCGCCATTCCTCGGGGGCCCGGCAGCAAGTGGGGGGCCCTTGGAGCATCTCAGGAACCCAAGGCAGGTCTCTTTCCCTGCCGGGACCTGCCCCCGGGGTGGGCCTCACTCTGGCTGCAGGATCTCTTCTCCCTCCAAGTGGGGAAACACTTCTCCTTCTCCTGTCCTTTCCCCCTTGTGCCTAGCCGCCTGCCTGCCGGCATGCACACCCCCCTCCATGTCCCTTGCCCCCACTCTTCTCTGTTCCCTCAGCCCCGTGATCGTGGAGATCCCGCACTTCGCCTCCCACGGCCGTGGGGACCGTGAGCTCGTGGTGCTGCGCAGTGAAAACGGCTCTGTGTGGAAGGAGCACAGGAGCCGCTACGGAGAGAGCTACCTGGATATGGACCAGATCCTTAACGGGATGGACGAAGGTAGCGGCCCCAGGGCAGCCTCCTTCAGAAGGGGTATTTGTGCTTGCAAAGTTGGGGGGGGGCTGCCTGGGGTCAGGGGAGCGGGAGAAACTGGAGTTGGCCCCAGCAGGTCCAGTTCCGGGTCCCTGGGGCATCTAAGCGGGCGCCCAGATCCCCCATGCCCGCAGAGGGGCTGTGTCTTAGGAGCCAGGGACGAGGACATCCTGGGGACAGAGGGGCTGAGCCTGCAGCCGGTGACACAGGGGCGGGCGGCGCTGTGCCGTGTGATTCCAGAGCTGGGTAGTCTGGAGGAGCTGGAGAAGAAGAGGGTCTGTCGCATCATCACCACCGACTTCCCTTTGTACTTCGTGATCATGTCGCGGCTGTGCCAGGACTATGACACCATCGGCCCTGAAGGGGGCTTCCTGAAGAGCAAGCTAGTCCCAATGGTGCAGGCCACGTTCCCAGAAAATGCTGTCACCAAGAGAGTGAAGCTGGCTCTGCAGGTGACACGGCTCTCTTTCCTGCGCCCCCCCCCCCCCCCCGCTGCCCTGCCGGCTCTTCCCTCCGCTGCCCCGCCGGCTCAGACAGAGTTCCTGGAGGATGGGAGGAATTCAAGGCCCCCAGGAGGACAACCCTCTTCCCCAGGACGTCCCCCCACTCTTGTCTAATGCCTTAACGTTCCAGTTAGAGGTGTGACCTTCAACCTCCAAAGAAAGTTGGGTGGAGAGGAAAAGGCAGGTGCTGCCTGTTAAGTTGCAGAACACCCCCCACCCCCCACCATAGGGCATTCAGCCACAAGGGGATTCCACAAGTCTTCCTGGAGAGCTACCTAATTCGGAACAAAGACCAAATCATCCCTCGAATGAGAGGCAGGAGGGAAAGGGGGAGAAAGGGCTCTAGAAAGACAGCCGAGCAGTGACCTCAGCCCAGAGACAGCTTGTGCTCAGCAAAACAGATCTGCAGGGTCTGACAGTGGAGGGCCCCCCACCAGCCCCTCAGGAAACTTGGCCCTGTATGTAAACAGCCTGCTGTCCTTTTGGGGTGTGCTGGCCCTCACGAACAAGGCCCTCTGCTCCTCGAGGCTGAGGGTCCACCTTTGATGCCTCGCAGGCCCAGCCTGTGCCGGATGAGCTGGTCACCAAACTCCTGGGCAACCAGGCCACGTTCAGCCCCATTGTCACTGTGGAGCCTCGACGCCGGAAGTTCTACCGTCCCATTGGGCTTCGGATCCCACTCCCTCCTTCCTGGACGGACAACCCGAGGGACAGCGGGGAGGGGGATACCACCAGCCTGCGCCTGCTCTGCAGTGTCACTGGTGAGAGGCGCCCCTTTTGCCTCTGTTCCACCTTCCGGGTAGCCACAGCTCCCTGTGGCCACACTCAAGGGAGACGGGAGAGGGTGAAGCTGGCCGTCAGCTTTGCTATGGCTTCCCTAGAGGATGTGCTCTTGGAAGGGAAGGAGGGAAGGGGGATCCATGTGAGAAGAGCCCCCTCCGTGGACTGGCCCTCTGACCCCTAGAGGAGAAGTCGCTCGGAGGAGCGGGAGAGTGTGTGAGCGAAGCTGTGCTCAGGCCCCCACCGAGGGGCCCGGCTCTGCCCTTCCATGCTCTGCCCTTAGCATCTTGCCAAGCTCTGTGTCTGCCATCTGAATGCCGTCCCCCAGCCCGTCTTTGCTCCCGTTACAGGAGGAACAGACCAAGCCCAGTGGGAAGACATAACGGGGACCACCAAGCTTGTGTATGCCAACGAGTGTGCTGCCTTCACCACCAACGTCTCTGCCAGGTAGGGTATGGCCCCCCTAGCCCAGAGAGGCCCCAGACCCTCTACCAAGGGGGTCAGCGCTGACCCTACTCATGCCCCATCCTCATGCTTCAACCCTCCCGTCCCGGGCTTGAAACCGAGATGGGGCCCTCAGCTGCCCCTTTGCACACAGAGGCCACACAGTGACCAGCGGGCGTGTCAGAGCGGCCATCACTAGGGTGCAAAGGTGCCTTCGGCCGGCACAGAGCTGACACTCTCCATCGGACACACTTCCGATCAGCCCCCTCTGTCTAGGTTCTGGCTGTCCGACTGTCCTCGGACTGCCGAAGCTGTGAACTTCGCCACTCTGCTGTACAAGGAGCTCACCGCGGTGCCCTACATGGCCAAGTTCGTCATTTTCGCCAAGATGAATGACCCCCGTGAGGGGCGTCTGCGCTGCTACTGCATGACAGACGATAAAGTGGACAAGACCCTGGAGCAGCACGAGAACTTCGTGGAGGTCGCTCGGAGCAGGGACATAGAGGTACCGTGCCTGGCTGTGCCCGTTCTCACCGCCGGGCGCTCTCTTACGCTACCCCTGCCCGCAGACTGGGGCACCCGGGCCGGAGAGGTGAAGTCACCCTCCAAGGTCACACACTAAGGAAAAGGCAGAGGAAGGATTTGTCGCAGCAGTCTGAGCTCAGAGTGCACGAGCTCAACCGCTATGTCAGGGTTCTGGTAGTGCCCCGATGAGGCGGGGAGGACGGCTGGACGAGTGACATGAGAAGAAAGGAATGGGGACTGGATTGGAACCTATTCCTGGCTCCTGGATTCGTCGTGTCAAGATGTGCAAGGACCCAGAACCGTTCCAAACGTCTGGCCTCAGAGTTTGTTCTGAACCTTCCGCAGGGGCTAAGGGCACGGGGCTGGCCCTCTGGAGCCATACCTCTAGTTCTGATTCAGGAACTAACTGGACAAAGCATTTTTTCTCTTTGGGCCTCAGTTTCCTCAACTGTCAAGTGGGTGCAATGATAACATCTCAGTTGAAAGCATCATATGCACAGTAGGGATTTCTGTAATGTGGTCCTTTTAGCACTTTGCATAAACCAAATTTTTCTGGACAGGTGTCAAAAGATCCAGCTCCTCTGGGGAAGCCCTGTGATAATCCTTTAGTGGAGTTCTAGTGTTCTCAGATGGCGATCTTGACCCACCACCCAGGGATATACAGAGATGCTTGCCTATTATAAAATCCTTTGAAGCGAGAAAGCATGCCTCGCCCATTATAACCTCGGACACAAAGCCTTTTTTGAAACAAATGGTGGGGTTTCTTGGAGCATAGCCCCCATGTCTAGTGCAGTAGACGGGGCATGAGCTGCCGAAGGAAAAGACCAGAGCTGGAGGCAGGAGAGGACTAGTAGGCGTGTCTCCCTGACCAGCTGTATCTGCTTTTCTCCTCCTGCAGGTTCTGGAAGGAATGCCTCTTTTCGCAGAGCTCTTTGGGAACCTGGTACCCGTCAGAAAGGCTGCCCAGCAGCGGAGTTTCCAGTTCCAGTCGTTTCGGGAGAACCGCTTGGCCATACCGGTGAAGGTGCCGATGAATCCTCCGGGTCTAGATCTGGGAGGCAGAAATCTCGAAGCCTTTGGAATAGCACGCCTGAGTCTTGCCTTTGTGTGCTTGAATTTAGGTGAGGGACAGCAGCCGAGAGCCAGCAGGGTCCTTGTCGTTTCTGCGCAAGGCCATGAAGTATGAGGACGCCCAGCACATTCTCTGCCACTTGAACATCACCATGCCCCCCTGCACGAAGGTGAGCTGCCCTCGGGGAGGGCCCTTGCTGGAGGGAGGGGGTCCCCGCACAGACTCAAGGTCAGGTGCTTCCAAAGAACTTCTTCCTGTTGAAAAGTTGCCTTCGGGGGCGCCTGGGTGGCTCAGTGGGTTGGGTCACTGCCTTCGGCTCAGGTCATGATCTCAGGGTCCTGGGATCGAGTCCCGCATCGGGCTCTCTGCTCTGCAGGGAGCCTGCTTCCTCCTCTCTCTCTCTCTGCCTACTTGTAATCTCTCTCTGTCAAATAAATAAATAAAATCTTTAAAAAAAAAAAAAAGAAAGAAAGAAAAGAAAAGTTGCCTTCGAATTCCCTGAGGTCCAGGAAGGCCTTTGGCTGTCCCCTGGACCCTTGACTGTGGCTTGGCAGAGTGCCACCCTCCCCCCAAAGCCCTTCCCGCAAGCTAGGAATGATGCCAGTGTCAGCCCTCGGGATGAGTGTTCTCACTGTGGGCCTTGGGCCCTCAAGGATGTTCTTTCTCGAAGGTTAGGAGCGCCACAGGCATCCACCGTGGCATGCCTTGTCCAAGGCCTCTGAGACGTAGAACCAGGTGTCAAATGGCTCAAGGTTACTGGCCGTTTGCAGGTTTTTTTCGAAGCCCCTTTTTCATGTACTTGCTTATCCTCCCCAGGGTGTCAGGCCCTCAGAGAGGGGAGCCCTTGTGTCTGAGCCGCTGCAAACACCCAGATTTTTGAGCTCAGCAAAGGCGTCCTGACCATTTATGTTGACTTATCCATTCCTGTAAAAGCCTCAGAGTCACCAACCACTAACCTGGGGACTTTGGAAGGCTCGAGCATCTCCATGTTCTTGTTCTTCTGCTGCCACTGGCAACTGTTGGCCTTCCACGCCCGACTCTGGAAAAAGCGGGGCTTTGTCTGTGTGTTCTGGCTCAGTTTCTCTTTACTGTCCAGGGAGAGTGTGAACCAACCTCTCTTTCAAAGGAGGGTTTCCTGCAGCATTGAGCAAGCCTCTGGGTGCTTCTCCTCAGGGCTGGGCTGCTAGGCCTCGGGCCAAGTACTGAACACGGGTCTTTTGAGTATAAAGGAACCCGGAAAGACAGACTTGGTTTTTCAGTTCAAACCCCAGCTCTGCCGCTTATGAGCGACCTTGGGCAAGTTACTTCACCCGTCTGTGCCTCAGTACCCTCATCCGTGCGATGGGAGTCGCACTAGTACCTACCCAGAGGCTGTCACAAGTGTCACACAGGGCCTGACCACCTGGTAAGGGCCACACGAGCTCGCCCTCATTGTTCTTGTTCCTGTTAATAAAGGATGCGAATGTCTCACTCCCTCTCGCCCCCACCTCTGTGCACACGCCTGTTCTCTGCTCCAGAGAAACAGAGTCACTTACTATTTGCCACGACGGCTTGAAGGCGCTCCAAGATGGGGAAGCCCCAGACCCACAGTATCCTTTCCTCTGCAGGTGAGCAGTGCCGATGAGAGGAGAAGGACTCTGACGCCGCTGGCCCTGAGATACAGCATCCTCAGCGAACCCTCCCTGGGTATAAACCTCTTTACAGGGCATGCTCCCTGCCTTTCCAGAAGGTTGTAGGTGACATCCCTTCCCCTCGCTCCTATAAGAGCTCCGCGTTGATGCACTTTGCTTGGCCTATTTTGAGCAGAGCATGGGGAGCCTTTGGCCCCGGGTGGCACCTACCCCTCACAGGCTTAGCCGTGAGGGCGCTAAGGTCTGCCTGTGAACTGAGCCTCCATCTGAGGACACTTACTCACACCTGCTGATGCTGTGTCCTGTCAAGACTGCTGATAGCAACCCAACGTTTCTTCTCCCCAGGTTCCCTCAGTGGGACAGACCGAGCAAATATGAAGATGGCTATTATATCAGAACACCTCGGCCTCAGCTGGGCGGGTGAGTCGGGGAACTGGGGGCAGAAGGGCACTTTGCCAGTCTACACACGGTCCTGCAGCTCCTGTCCCCTCATGAACAACCTCTTCTCAGCATTCTTGGTGCATCTGATGTGTGATTGTCTCAGATAAGTCTGTTGACCCAGCAATGCCTTTGCGTGTCAGCGCAAAGTGAGCTCCCTCGCTCCTCCATTTCTGCCGGGTTTTTCTTTATAAGAAAGAATTAAGTTGTTTGGTTGTTTTTTTTTGTTTTTTTTAGATTTTATTTATTTGAGAGAAAGAGAGAATGAGCAAGAGACAGAGAGGGAGACTCTGAAGCAGACTCCACACTGAGCACTGAGCCCAGCTCGGGGCTTGATCCTATGACCCTGGCATCATGACCTGAGCCAAAACCAAGAGTTAGATACTCCGCCAACCGCACCATCTGGGCACCCCAGAAGGAATTAACTTTTGAAGTTACAAGAGACCTTAGACTCTGGTTCACCTCATTTTACAGATGGGAAAACTGAGACCCCGCTAAATAAAATGGCTCTAGTTTTATAGCTAGTTAGTGAGAGAACTCTGGAAAAACATCCAACAAATAAAAAACACAGATAAAAAAACTACATCTCCTGACCACCTGTCCACTGCTCCCCACACTCACGTTGCCCTTCCTCAAAGCCTGGCTTTGTGAAGGGAAAGAAAGAAAGAAAAGGAGAAGTCTCAAGGTTACCTAATAATTTCTGGCTGTCACTGAGGTCGACCAGAAGTCCCATCCACAGTAAGGACAGATCTCACTTTGGAGTGAGGCTGTGTGTGGAAAAATTCCGTGAAAGCTCAAAATGTGTTTTACTCAAGTCACCAGCCCTATGACTTAGTCCACTCCCCATTTTTTGTTAGCTTTCATATGAATGGACTTCCTTCATCAGGCTCCCTGTAGAGAAGGCTTCAGAAAAACCCAGAAACCTTAGCAATAACCTGCTGAAAGACTCTGTGGGAAAAATTTACAACAGAGGTTCAGGGACTATTCAGTTCTTTTCTTTTTATTTTTTTTTAAAAGAATTTATTTATTTATTTGACAGAGAGAAACCACAAGTAGGCAGAGAGGCAGGCAGAGAGAGGAGGGAAGCGGGCTTCCCGCTGAGCAGAGAGCCTGATGTGGGGCTCGATCCCTGAGATCATGACCTGAGCTGAAGGCAGAGGCTTTAACCCACTGAGCCACCCAGGCGCCCCTGGGACTATTCAGTTCTTAAGCCAAAAAAGAATGTCCGTTGCTGCTGCTTGTGCGTGTGTATGTGCGCACGCGTGTGTGGTACGTGTACATTCTGATTCTTACTATCCCTGTCCCTCTGGTCTTCCTCATCCTTGAAATTGGACCCTGAGGCTATTCTCCCTTCCAAAGCACCTGTGAGAAATAACAATAAAAACACTGGGAGGGAAAAACTAACATTCTGTGTTACTGCCTTGCATTCAGACAGGAACTTGTATTTTCATTTTAAATGTAAACAATGCCTTTCCCTGAAGAAACCTAAGTGCAGAGATGCATTTCCATTCTAATTGCTTTCTGGTGGAAAGTAAGTGGCATCCTGGTGTCTTATGGACGGCCCTGGCGCGGGTATCCGGAGGCTCAGCCCGCGCCTGGCTCTGGCATTGGCTTGCTCCGTGACCTGGCGTGAGCGCTAGACTTGCTGAGAGGCTCAGGATTGTCATCTCATGTGTGAAGTGACGAAAGAGCGAGGGGACATTCATTCATTTGTCGTTCACTCCTTATTTTTTGAGCACTCCTGTTCCTGCCCCACTTTCTGGAGATACAAAGATGCAGGTGTCTGTTTCACTAGGCACCACTGCGTGGGAAAGACTACCAAATGCAGGGCGAGGCTGTCCTTTAGCTCCCGGCACTCCGTACCGGATGCCTCCACTCCACTGGGGAGCCGGAGCTGGGCTCTGGCGCAGCTCACCCTTGGCTTTGGGTCTTTGCTTGCAGAGTTGGCTCGGGAGCTGCAGTTCAGTGTGGAAGACATCAACAGGATCCGCGTGGAAAACCCCAACTCCTTGTTGGAGCAGAGTGTAGCCTTGTTGAACCTCTGGGTCATCCGTGAAGGCAAAAACGCGAACAGTCAGTACCATTAAGCTAAGGACGCCTTCTCTTTCCAAAGCTCATGCCTCTACACCCCAGCGGTTCTTCCTCCAAACTCCAGTTGGGATCATGGCCTTTGAAACCAATCCCTTTTGCACTCGGTCTCTGTCTCCCTGTCTCTCTCACACACATGTCTCAGGGTCATGGGGTCCTCTAGGCAATCCTGTCACAAGAAGATAGGAGAGTCTCGGCCTTAGCCTGTTTCCCGTCTGAGTAAGAGGACAGTCATGCAGGGACCGAGATGACCACTAGGTGCAGGGGGTGGGACTTCCTGTGGACATGAGGACTGTCCTCTGAGGACAGAGCATGGGGGAGCAAATCCCGCCTGATGTGAGACTATCTTTTCCTCCCACCTGGAGGGAAGATTTGTCTCAACTCTTTCCATCAGCTCTTCCTCAAGTATATTCCCAATTCTCAGGAACCCTGGGAGGAAATTGTCTGCATTTGCATCTCAAATTAACTGGCAAGGACCAAGGATTTCAAAAGGACAGTATCCAATTCTCCTCCCTCTCATTCCCTGTGGACTTTCTTTTGGAGGACAAAAAAACAGTCTCTCCTTACTTTAAAATTGGCTACCATTAGGGGTTTAGGAAAGATCTGTGGAAGGGTAACAAACTATTCCCCAAAGAGGCAGGTAGTTTTGATGCTGAAAAAAGAGAGATGCCTCCACATTCTGAGACAATAAATCACCCCCACCCCCCACTTCCCACCTGCCTAGTTCTAGAATCCGCCCCCCCACATTCCCGCCCCACCCACGATGATGTGAATCCCCTCAGCAAGCGCCCCTTTTCTTCTCCCCACCCCACAGTGGAGAATCTGTACACAGCCCTGCGGAACATTGACCGCAGCGAGATCATGAACATGCTGGAAGGCTCGGGCAGGCAGGGCCGCAATCTGAAACCTGAGCGGCGGCACGGGGACCGGGACTACTCGTCGTCACCCTCCCAGATGAATGGTGAGTGTCTCCTGGAAGGAGGCGGGCTGAGCTGGGTGCCCCTCTCCAGGCACCCGTGACACCTGATGAAACCATCTTTCCCTTTGGTGGGAGGTCAACCTCCACACATTCCGTCCCTAGTGGTGGCGAGCACAGAGGCAAGCAAGACAGATGGGGCAGAGAGGCTCCCCGATGTTCTCCACAGTCAACAGGCTGGTGGTGTGGTCCCAGGGAAGAGTTGCAGTTGGAACAGGGGCTGGGATCCCCACGCCTCCCTGTAGTTCTGTGCCAGGAATGGACCCTCTCTGGGCTTGTGTTCTCATCTGTAAAACAGTCAGTGATAGAGACGCAGAGGGCATGGAGATTTGGGCCCAAGATCTGATGTGGATAAGCTGGCTGGTATTTTCAGAGTCCTGGTGTGGCCCTTCTGTGAGGCTAAGTGGGCTCCTTTTATTTTTCAGTCTGGTCTCTCCTCTCTTTCTCTCTTTTTTCTCACCCCTTCTCTTTCCTCTCCCTCTTTTAAATGTGCTTTGAGCATGGTGCAGACCCCCAGTGTGACCAGTCCCAAGGGGAGGAAGCCCAGAGGCCCCTAACCTTTGCCCCTAGGACTCCCACTAGGTGTGTGTGTTGGGGGGTGCCTCCCATTCACCTCCCTCCTCACAGCAACAGTGAAAGTAGCCAGCTGCATGAAGGAGAGGGGCTGAGGGGGCCTCCCCCCACTCCTTTCCCCTCACTTGCCCTCTCTCCAGTCCCTGCACACAGAAAGAGCAGAGGCCCTGCTCTTCCGCGGGAGCCAGGAAGCTAGGGTTCCAGTTCCTTCCTTTCTCCTGACTCCTCGAGCTGCTGCGCCAGCTCCTCTTCTCTAAAGCCCGCAAGTGAGAGTCGATTCCCAAGGGTCCTTTACAGACCTTGGAGAAACCATTTTAATTCTATGGTGCCTATTATGCCCCCACGGGCCAGCTGCACCACGCTGGTTTCCCCAAGCTCCTAGTTCACAGGCAGCCCTGGCCATGCACTCACGTGCTGGCTGCGTGGGCACTGTGGCCCCAGGGTGGGGTGGGGGGCGTGCCCCCTGCGGGTAAGTTCTAAGTGGGTCTGGGCACCGGGCCTCCTTCGGCCGGGTGGGGCCTGTGCACACAGAGCCACTCACACGTTTCTCTCCCCCATGTCCTGTGCCTCCCGAAACATGCCATTTAGCATGCCTGGGCGCAGGGCTCCTCTGTTGATCACGTCCCGTCCTCTTCCTCTTCTGCCTCTGACCTCACCCGGACCTCTAGTCCGCTCATTCTGTTGCACTGTCTGTCTCCACTGTCTCGACCTCGGCCGGGTGGGCAGGAGCCGTCCACCTCCACTGATGCATGTCGTGAAAGACTTCTAGCCCTCGCCCCCCACGTGGCTCACGGCTGCGTGGACGGCGTGTGTGCACGCGTGTGCACGGAGGTGGGAGGAGTCGGGAGTGTCTCTGGCTCCAGGGGAGGCTGGGTACTGCGCACTGCTCACTCTTCATACCTGGCGTAAAAGGGCTCCGAGGCAGTGGTCCACCCCCACGTCCCTCAGGGGACCAAGCCAGAGCACTGCGGGGACTGCGAAGAGCCCAGCTCCCTTCCATGGAGAGAGAGGGGTAGGGCAGCTGAGGAACCCTGAAAACTTCAGGAAATCCACATGACAGAGTGCACCTCCTTTTCTCTGTGATATCTGGTCACTTGGCTGGGTTTCTTGACATTCCTGGGGCTGCTTCAGTCCAGTCAAATCAGCAAGTTTGTGTTTCTTTGTGCCCCAGTTATATACCTAGAGGACAGCAGGCATGTAGAATTATGCGAGCATTAACAAGGCAGGAGGACAATTAAAATTACTTTAAGAGGATGGATCCCATGTTAAGTGTTCTTACCACAAAAAAAAAAAAAAAAAAAGTCCCAGACTCAGCCATCTGTGAGGCTGCCATCGGCCTGCAGAGCCCAGTGCCTAGACAGAGTTCGAAACCCCTCTGTGGGACCCGGGCCCTCCGTGACTGGTGAAAAAGGCTCTGTTTTAGTGGGTCTGCTCATTTGGCAAATACTTCCTGAACACCTGCCACGTGCCAGGCATGGGTCTAGGCAGGAGAGATAAATCAGGTCTCGGACAGACACGCACAAAAGTCCCCCAAAACTCTGCCTCCAGGGAGCTTACCTTCTGTTGGGAGAGTCAGGCAACAACGAGATAAGAAAGTGGGTGACCTAATGTGTTAGCAGAGGGAGGGAAGAGGGGCAGGAGCAGAACTCAGAGGGCAACAGGAGGTCAGCTCTTACAGACTGCCCTGAGGACACTGGGTCACTGGCAGTGAGCTAGGGAGCCACAGGAGGCTTTGTCAAGAAAGAGTATCCTGATGTAACTTAAGTTTTCACAGGATTCCTCTCCCTGCTTTGTTGATCTTAGACAATTACAAACCGAATGCTTCTGTGCATCCTGGCTTCTCTGTCTCTCCCCATCCCCCCCTCCCACCGCCCCCTCCAGCAGGCCTCCTGATGGACAGAGGCTGGGTGCCCTTCATGCGTGCTCCCCAGCACGACCCAAGCAGTCGTTAGCAGACACCCAGCTTGCTCTTTCTGCTCTGCTTTTCTGGCACTAGAACTGGCTTCTCTCTGTTTATCCTGGCCTCTTTCCTGTCCCAGGAAGAGCATCTCATATCAGGGTACCATTCTGGCCTGGAAAGAAGGGACAGGAGGACTGAGAGGTAGTAGGCTGGGGAGAGAGCAGCCGCCACGGTTCCCCTGGCTCTCTCCTGGACAGGGACCCATGTTGTCTTGCTGCCCACGTAGCCCTCTGCACAGATGTCACAGTTGGACATTTCCTCCTTTGCTCTTTACCTTGCTTCTTTGCTCATCTGAACCTCCTTATGAAGCGATGGGGATGAAGGGCAGGGCTTGTGTGCTCTGTGGCAGTCAGGAAACAGAATCTTGAGGTCTGTTTTCCCTCCTTCGTGACCCCTATTGCCATGTGCACCTGGCCTGGTCAGAGCAGAAAGGGGATTAAGTTCAAAGGCCAGTTTTCTTCCCCTCCATAGGAGGGGACTGCCCTGGGCTCTTGGGTAATAAACATGAAGGAAAAAATTGCCTATAAAACAAAAGAAAGGAAAAGAAAAGAAAAGAAAAGCATGTTTCTAAAAACAAATCAGATTTCTCATGTAAGAGGAAAAAAATAGACATCTCACATCCACACTTGTCAGGTCCGTTTGTTGGACAAGTTGGACATGTGGTAATGTCTACTTAGAAATAAAATGTGTTTTACTTCCGTCAACTCCTGAATCAACTGGTGAATGCAGCTCTTGTCTGAGGTCCAGTTGGCTGTCTGCTCCTTGTCTAGCTTGCTACTAACATTAAACTCTGAGAGTGATCGTTACATCTTGGTTAGCAGAGACCCACCAGGATAACCAGAGATGAGGAGAGACTTGGGTCAGGACTGCTGGTCTGTGCTGTCCCCCAAAAGCGGGATCTGTAGTTGCCTCTTACCTGATCTCCCCAAAAAGCAACTCCAGAGTGGGGAGCTCTAGACTGAGGGATGGGCTGATGACTCAGGTGTGGCAGAGCCATGGGAGATTATTAGCAAGATGGGCACTTCTGAAACTCAACCTAAGGGACTCAGCAGACCTCATTATGGTGCAGTCCACCCCAGATTTTGTGAGGTAATCCTCATGAGGTTGTCTGAGGCCTTAAGAACATTGCTCTGACTTAGTAGTGATTCCCACTGGCATTGTGTACAGCCACCCACAGCCTCGATCAAAGCTTCTGGGGATGTGGATAGATCAGTGGGGGTCCTCTGGGGCCTGAGAGGGAGCAGCGAGGCATACACCCTAAACACTAGTACTACAAGAAGGGCTCTAGAATAAGAAAAGACAGGAAGTTCTGGGAGAGGATATGCATGAATTCTCTTCATGGACACATTTCATTTGGATGAAATCCTATTAAAGTGAACACCATGTGAGTTTTAAGGAAGAAAGGTCCCAAAGGGTACCAAATGAGCCTTGGGCATTCTGTGGCCAGTAGAGCTACCCTCTTCCTGTCTTTATCAGGTCTTACTGAGACTCCCAAAAGTGACAGAATATTCACTTGGCTATAACCGACAGGTTGTTTACGATACATTCCACTTCTGGCCAAAATGAGGTAAATAAATAAGGACTGAATATACCCTCCTGCTTAAAACGGCCCCTGATACTCCAAAATGGGCCAAATATAGGAAACAACAGTTTTTACAACTTTGGACATGAGTCAACAAAAGACAGTGATCCATGGGACGTGGGAAACAATTGAGGAAAACTCTGTAATTGCTAGTTTCTAGGTCATGACATAGAGAAGAAAAAGCCAAGGAAGTTTCCCTAGGTTGGAGAGTTGTTGAGAATCCAAAGAGAATGGAGCAACTAGAGTTGCGAAGATACAGACTACCAGGGAAGACACAGTTGCTTAGAGAATTCTGAGATCTTCAGATTCACTGAGTGGGATTAGACATTACAGAAGAAAAGGTTAGTGAATTTGACAACATAGTGATAGAAACTCTTCAAAAACCCAAAGGAAAAGAAAAATTTTAAAAAGCATCAGTGATCTTATATTTGTGAAAATAGAGTTCCCAACAGAGAATGGGTGAAAAAGCATCTGAAGAAAAAAGGGCTGGAAAATGTCCAAATTTGATGAAAACTATAAATACACAGATCCAAGAAGTTCAGTGAATCACATGCATGAAAAACACGAGAGCAACTATGGCAAGGCATATTTTAAACAAACTGGTCAAAACCAATGATAGAGGAAAGTCTTGAAAGTAGCCAAAGAAAAGGGGACATGTACAAAAGAACAAAGACAAGAATGATTTCAAACTTCTTGTTGGAAACAATGCAAGTCAGAAGACAGTGAAGCAACATCTTTAAAGTAGATCACATCTTGAAAGAATACCTCTAAAGTAACCTAGAATTCTAACTATACCTAGCAAAAATAGCTTTCAAAAATGAAGAGAAATAAAGACTTTTCAAAATATACAAAAACTGAAGGAATTCATCACCAGGGGACCCATGCTTCAGGCAATGTTAAGAAATAAATGAAAGTCTTTCAGGCCAAATTAAAATGATACCAGACAGAAATATGGATCTATAAGAAGGAATTAACTGCCAAAAATGTTAACTGCGAGGATATAGTTCGTTACATTATTTCTTCATTATTTAAATCTCTTTAAAAGATAATCAATGATGTAAACAAAAGTAACAACAACGCAATGTTGGGTTTATAACATATGTAAAAGTAAAATGTATGATAACTATAGTAGAAAAGTAAAATAAGTCGGGGGAAAAATGGAGGTATACTATTATAAAGTGCTTATACTATACACCAAGTGTTATAATTTCACTTCAAAGTACACTGTGATAGGGCACCTGGATGTTTCAATCGCTTAAGCATCTGACTCTTGTTTCTGCTCAAGTCATGGTCTCAGGATCATGGGATCAGCCCAGCCTCGGGCTCCACGTAAAGTGGGGAATCTACTTCTCCTCACCCTCTTCCTTTCCTCCTGCTCACACACTCTCAGTCTCTCTGTCTCTCTCTCTCTGAAATAAGTAAAAATCTTTTTTAAAAAGTAGGTTGTGATAGGTCAAGGATGTATATTATGAGCCTTAAAGCAACTACTGAAATAATAAAAGAGAATTATACCTAATAATCCATCAAAATAGATCAAAGGGAATTATAATAAATTATAATTAATCCCAAAGAAGACATACAAAGAAGAAAAAGAGAAGAACAGATGGGACAAATAGAAAAGTAGAAATTAGCAAGTGATATATTTATTTAATAAATAATCTTATTTAGTAAGTTTATTATTTAATAAATTTATTATTAATAATAGTATATTATTAAATATACTATTATAATTATATATAATTATATAATATAGATTATATTTCTATTATTTTCTATTTTATTTTTAATTGTTAAGTTTATTTTTAATATTTATATTTTAAATATAAATGTATTTATATTATATGTAATTATATAATATAAATTATTATATTAAATTTTTTATTATCTTTGATAAATAAAATTATTAAATATAAATGGTCTGCATACTCTAGTTAAAAGGCAGAGATTGTCATACTGCATACAAAGGTAAATCTCAGCTCTGCCCTTCAAATATCAAAACACAGGGGCGCCTGGGTGGCTCAGCGGGTTAGGGCCTCTGCCTTCGGCTCAGGGCATGATCCCGTGATCCTGGGATCGAGCCCCACATCGGGCTCTCTGCTCGGCGGGGGGCCTGCTTTCTCCTCTCTCTCTCCCTGTCTCTCTGCCTACTTGCGATCTCTGTCTATCAAATAAATAAATAAAATCTTTAAAAAAAAAAAAAAACACACAAATTCCTTAAAAGTAAAAGGATGAGAAAAGATAAACTGTGATAACATTAATCAAAAGACAACTGACATGGCTATATTAACATCAAACAAGTAGGTTTCAGAATGAAGAATATTACCAGTGAGGAAAAAAATAATTTCATAAGCAGTTCATCCAGAGGGCTTAATAACCCTAATGTTTATGCACCTAGTAATATAGCTTTAAAATGCATGAAGCAAAGACTGAGAAAACTGCCATGAGAAATAGACAAAACCACAGTTACAGTGGGAGATTTCAATACCCCTGTATTGATAATTAATAGAACAAGTAGAAAAATCAGTAAGCATATAGAAGGTTAGAGCAACGCTATCCTCCAGCTTGACCTAATTGATACTTATAAACATTTTACCGTATGACAGCAGCAGGCACGTTCCTTCAGTTGCATCTGGAACTCACACCAACATGGGCCATATTCTAGACCATAAAGCAAGTCTCAGATTTAGAAGATTTTGGAATATACAAAGCATGTTCTCTGACTACAGTGAAACTCAATTAGAAAACAGTAACAGAAAATCTGGGAAATCTCAAATATTTGGAGCCAAATAATTCACTCCTAAATAACCCATGGATCAAACAAGAGAGTGAAAGGGAAATTAGAATATAGTCTCAGTTGAATGTAAATAAGAACACAAGACATCAAAATTGATAGGATGCCAGTTGTTGTGTGTTGGACTCAGCCTATCAACAGCTAGTATTGTGACTGGATCAGCCATCTTGGATCTTATTATGATTTTAAGATGCCCATTAGCAATAACCACCAGGCTTGCCATGGTGGGGGAGTTTATTACTTACAGAACTTGAAAATTACATAGCATATTTAGGACCACATAGCAAAGTTGTGAGGAGAGAGACAGAGAATAAGCTTGAGGCTGGGGTTCTGCTTTTTGGGGGTGGTTAAGAGTTGGGGCCTAGGGTCTTATGGGCTCCCCCTTTTTTTTAAGATTTTTTTAAATTATTATTTTTATTTATTTATCTTATTTATTTTATTTATTTGAGAGAGAAAGAACACAAGCAGGAGGGACATGCAAAGGGAGAGAGAGAGGGAGAAGCAGACTGCTTGCCGAGCAGGGAGCCCACGTGGGTCTCAATCCCAGGACCCTGAGATCATGACCTGAGGCCAAGGTGGATACTTAACCAACTGAGCCACCCAGGTGCCTCTCATGGGCTCACTCTTCATTGGTAAATTTAAAACATAAGAGTGGGAATTTAAAGCATGAGAAAATAAAAATCAAGTGGCCCAAATGATCAGTTGCTGAAATCAACCAAGATTTACATAACAGAGGGGCTTCAGTCAGGGGAGGTGGTCTGGCCTTTATCTAGTCATGGGCCTGGCAATGTGTTTATTTGAGGTAGCCACCTTGGAAGTGGCTACCTGGATAATCAAAGCTTAGGTCAAACACTTGTGTTACAGAAGCTAAAAAAAAGAAAAAGTAAAGAAAACACACAGTCAGAGCTTATACAACACTAGTAAGGCAGTACTCAGAGGGGACAATGTCCACATGGGAAAAGAGAAACTTTCTCAAATTTTAAAAGTTAGCCACATGACAGAAAGGAAATACCCAACTCCAGCCTTTGCTAGCTATCTTTTCCCACCTCAGGTAGAAGGAAAAAAACCTTAATACTTGTGAAGTTCATAGTCCAAAGGCAGAGAGGCTCACGAAAAGACTGAGACCAAAACATAGGACTAGAGAATGCTTTTCTTCCCTCCACACCTCACCACTGTATTACTAAAGGCCTATTCACAGCACTTCCTTTCATTCAGTACATCACATCTGGATATCGAGAAAAATTTGTAAGACACCCCAAAAGGCAAAAAACACATTTTGAAGAGACTGAGCAAGCATTAGAACCAGTCATGGCAAGGGATGTTGGAATTATCAGACTGGGAATTTAAAACAACTATGATCAATATGCTAAGGGTTCTAATGGATAAAGTAGGCATCAGGTAGGAGTAGATGGGTGTTATAAGCAGAGAGGTGGAAATCCTAAGAAAGTACCAGAAAGAAACACTAGAGATGACACCATAAATGAAGAATGCCTTTGATGGGCTTACTAACCCAACCATGGCTGAGCAAAGACTCTTTGAGCTTGAGGCTCAGTCAACAGGAATCTCCCAAACCGAAAAGTAAAGAGAACAAAGACCGAAAGAAACAGAGTAGAATATCCAAGGAGTGTGGAGTGACTACAAAACGTATCATATACACATGATGGCAATACTAGATGGAGAAGAAAGAAGGGAATAGAAGAAATACTTGAAAAAATAATGACTGAGAATTTACCCAAATTAGTGTCAGACACCAACCCACAGATTCAGAAAGCTCAGAGAACACAACAGGATAAATGTCAAAAAACTATGCCTAAGCATATCATTTTCAAATCACAGAAAGTCAAAGATAAAGAAAAAAATGCCCCCAAAAGGGGGGTGGGCAGGAAGGAAAAAACATTACCTATAATGGAACAAAGATAACATCACATCTGATTTCTCTTAGAAGCCCTACAGACAAGAAGGAAGTGAAGTGAAATATTTAAACTGTTGAGAGGGAAAAACACCAACCTGGAATTCTGGATCCTCTTAAATTTTATATTTCAAAAGTAAAAGATGAAAAAAGACTTCTCAGACAACCAAAAATTGAGGAAATTTGTTGTCAGCAGACCTGCCTTTCAGAAAGTATTAAAAGAAGTTCCTTCAAGAGAAGGAAGAGAGTATGGGTGGGGAACCTATGGATGGACATTAAGGAAGGAAGAGCATCAAAAAAAGATTAAGTGAAAATAAAATAAAAACAAATTTTCTTATTCTTAGTTGTTCTATAGTTTGTTCAAAATGATAATAGCAACAACATTCAATTGCGCATGCATCTTATGCACATACACACACACACACACACGCTTATGTGTAAGTGGAGTGAACGATGAGAGGCGGAATTAAGATTATTTTGTTATTATAAGGTACTCACACTACCTGTGCTGTAGTGTTATTTGAAAGTGGACTGTGTAAGTGTATATTGCAAACACCAGGGCAACCACTAAAAATAATTTTAAAGAAGCATAACTAATATGCTAAGAACGGAGAAAAGATGGAATCATATAAAATGCTCAGTTAAAACCACAAAAGGCAGAAAAAGAATAGAAGATAAAAATAGAAACACTGGGTGGCTCAGTTGGTTGGACGACTGCCTTCGGCTCAGGGCGTGATCCTGGAGTCCCAGGATCGAGTCCCACATCAGGCTCCCAGCTCCATGGGGAGTCCGCTTCGCTCTCTGACCTTCTCCTCGCTCATGCTCTCTCTCACTGTCTCTCTCTCTCAAATAAATAAATAAAATCTTTAAAAAAAAAAATAGAAACAAAGAACGAGGGCAACAAATAGAAAAGAGTAGCAAATGCGGCATATATCAATCCAGCTATATCAAGAATCATTGTGAGAGTCAGTGGTCTAAATGCACCAATTAAAAGACTCAGAATGCATCAAAAAACACATACTGTCTGCATGAAAACCATTTTAAATATGAAGACATGTAGATTTAAAGTAAATGGGTGTACAAAAATATACCATGCTAACATTAATGAAAAGAATTCATGAGAAGCTAAATTAATTTCAGGCAGAGCAGACTTCAAAGCAAAGTTATCAGGGTTAAAGAGGGGCATTATATTAGAAAGAGGTCGGTTCTCCAAGAAGGCATAATAATCCTTAATGTGTATGTGCCTAACGACAGAGCACCAAACTATGGGAGACAAAAACTGAGAGAACAGCAAGGAGAAACAGATGAATCCACTACCAGAGTTGGAAACCAGCATCCCTCTATCAGAAATGGACAGACCTCGTAGGCAGAAAATGGATGAGGACACAATTGAACTCAGTACCATCAGCTGGATGTCACGGACGTCTACAGCCTACTTCAACCAACAGCAGCAGAATACACATTTTTCTCAAGTTCACATGGAACATGCACCAAGTTAGACCATATGCAGGGCCATAAGATACACCTTAATAAATTTAAAGAATAGAAATAAATAAATCAATATAATTAATCAGATTAGCAAACTAAAACAGGAAAACCATATGGTTATCGTAACAGATGCAAAAAACATATTTGACAAATCCAACATCCATTCCTTATTAAAACAACAACAACAAAAGACGGATAAATTCGTGGAACAGAATGGAGTCCAGAAATAGAACCACATATGTAAGAACAACCGACTTTCAACAGAAATACGAAGGCAATTCATGGAGAAAGGATAATGGGGCTGGAACAATTGGATATTCACAAGCAAAGATGAACTTGGATTTATATGTTACATCAGCATATACAAAAATTAACTCAAAGTGGGTGGTAGCTTAAATGTGAAACCTAACATAAAAACTTACAGATATTAACAAAAAACTATACAACTTCTAGAAGGAAACATAAAAGAAAACCTTAGAAAAATCTTGGGAAAGGCAAAGATTTCTTAGCTACGACAGTGGAAGTGCGATCTGTACAAAAGATAAATCGGGCTTCATCAAATTTTAAAACTTCTGCTATTCAAAATACATTGTTAAGAAAGTGAAAAGCCACAGATTGAGAGAATATATTGGAAATATTCATCTGACATAGGACTGGTATCTGGGATATATAAAGAATTCTCAAAACTCAATAAGAAGAAAACAAACAGGGGCGCCTGGGTGGCTCAGTGGGTTAAGCCGCTGCCTTCGGCTCAGGTCATGATCTCAGGGTCCTGGGATCGAGTCCCGCATCGGGCTCCCTGCTCAGGAGGGAGCCTGCTTCCTCCTCTCTCTTTCTGCCTGCCTCTCTGCCTATTTGTGATCTCTCTCTCTGTCAAATAAATAAATAAATAAATAGAAGAAGAAAACAAACACTCCAATTTTTAGATCAGAAAATTTGAACAGACTGTTAACCCAGAAGAGACACAGAGGGCAAATAAACACATAACAAGAAGTTCAGCATTATTAGTCATTTAAAAAATACAAAATAAAACTACAAGGAGATCCCGTGCCCCCCCCTGTAAGAATGGCTAAAATGGAGACCAGTCATATGAGGTGTCAATGAGGATATTGGAGGAACTGACCCTCTCATCCATTGCTGGTGCGACTATAAAAGGGGACAACCAATTTGGAAAAGACTTTACTTCCTGAGAAGATAAAATGCACCTAGGATCCAGACACCTGGTTCCTAGGTGTGTGCCCCAAAGAAAAAGCATACGTTCGTTCACACGGACAAGCAGCTTGATTTGTAACAGCCCCAAACCGGAAGCAAGTCACATGGGCACTCACAGGTAAATGGGTGAACCACCTGTGAACCACCGTCCACCTAATGGAACACGGTGCAGCGGTAACAATGGATAAATCATCGCTGTGCTCAACAGCACAGTGAAACCCAAATCACTGCACCCCGTGAAAGAAACCAGACTGAAGAGTATACACTGTATAAGTCCATTTCTAGAAAGTTCTGTGAAATGCAACCTCATATATAGGGACAGAAGCAGATCGGTGTTTCCCTGGGAACGGGAATGCAAGAAGGAAGGATTGCAAAGAAACGTGAGGACACCTTTCAAGGGCAATAAATGTCCCTCTTTTTGTTGTGATGGTGGTTCCTTGGAACTTATCCAATGGTCTACTTTAAAATATGTGTACTTACTGTCTGTCAGCTATACCTCAATAAAACAATTTTAAAAGACACTAATGGTGAAATCGAGTGACAAGACCACTCTTACTGTGTGCCCTGAGCCGGTTGCTGAACCTCTAGTTTGCTAATCTTTAGAGTAGGGATAATATTGCTTTCCTTGTAAGATTGTTGTGATGACTAAAAATGACATATTTAGTATGGGTGTTTTTTTTTTAACAAAATAGGTACTTAATTAATTAGTAGTGGAAATAACATAATAATGCTCTCAAGAATAAGAAGAGGGGCACCTGGGTGGCCCAACTGGTGAAGCATCTGCCTTCCTCCCAGGTCACGATCCTAGGGTCCTGGGATTGAGTCCCGCGTTCATCCGGCTCCCTGCTCAGCTGGGAGTCTGACTCTCCCTCTCCCTCTGCCCTTCCCCCAGCTAATGTGCTCCTCTTGCTCTATTTCTCTTAAGTAAATGAATAAAATCTTAAAACAAAGGGTTGGGGGATAAGAAAAATAATCACTTGACTCTTAAATGTTCTGCTGGTATATTTTCCAGAGAGATTTCCTTAGAGGGTTTGAAGGCTGTTGGTCCTGGTTTCCCAGTTCCTTAGGTCATGGTTCCACATAGAGTGACTTGGATTTAACATGGGAAGATTTGGCCCACCGGTTTCTCCTGCTCTCCCACCTCCTCTTTGTGCCTCCTTGTTTGGCCAGAGCTGTTAGTCTATAAGCACCCTGTTACCCTCCCCGCCCCCCAGACCCTGATGGTCTTTTCCTCCTTCTCAACTTGAGCCTTGGAACCACAGAGACTTCTAGAGATAGATCAGTCAGGGGGAAAACTCTCCCAAGATGATGAAGAGAGGATGTATGTCAATCATACAGCCTGGTTCCTGGCACCTGGGACACATACATGAATCAGCTTTGGTGGCTTTACTAAATGTGGCTGGGGGTATCCGTCCTGGCTCCTGTGTCCTCCTCACACACCTGGAGAGTTTTGCAGTAGTCACCAGGCCCTATGGAGTCCCAATCCTGTTCTAGGGAAGTGGGAGGGAGAGGGAGACACCATTCCTGCCCTCCAAGAGTGTACTGTCCCACGAAGCAGCTTAACAAGGACCACAGGATGGGTTCAAAGATGAGGGGAGACGAGGTGAGCCAAAGTCGCTGGGAGAATGTCAAGAAAACAGAGCGACGAGAACCTGTCTTATTTGTGTGTGTTTGTGTGTTTGTAATTCTCAGCCCAGGCACTGTGCCTGGCCTGCAAGTGGCCCTCGGTTAGTATCTTTGGGTTGAACAAGTGAGTGAAGGGGATGAGGGTCCATTTGGGTGGGAGAAAGGCCAAACCCGGGGAAGGGCTGGACGCAGTGTGTTGAGGGGTGAAGGGCGGGACGAAGAGTCTGGATGCTTGGTTAGGGGCCTCTCTGGGCACAGGAAAGTCCCTAGAGATGGCAGGGGCAGCTCGCCCATACCCAGGGGTCCTGTTTTGGTGCTATGGGGTCTTTAGGCTCCGGTTTCCCAACTAAGCTGAGCTGGATGGAGAAGCTTGCCTTCTGGTCCCTTCACCAACCCACAGACTGGCACAAGGTCTAAAGTGGAGTCAGAGGGCCTCTTTGCCCTATCCATGGACCCCCACTCGTGTCTAGAGGAGAGCGGAGGAGCCAACTGACAGAACACTGTCAGATTCCTCATACGCTTACATGTGCCCCTCACTCGGGCTCTGAGTCACTTCTGAACATGAGGGAGCCCATGTCAGAGCCAAGCAAAAGACTAGCAGGGATGTGCATGAGAGCCGGTCACAAGGAGCAGACGTATGAAAAGGCTACAGCGACCACCGGGCCAGGCCTGTTCTAGCTGGCCGCAGTCCCACCAGCTCACCGCTGACCTGGGCCCAGTGGGAACAGTGCAGGGCCTGCAGGCCAGGAGCTTCTGGGCAGAGCCGGAAGTACCAGCTGACGGGCCTCCTGTTGCCCTCTGACCCGGTCTCCCCCATTCTGAACCCTAAGAACTCTCACTCACGCCACTTAGATCCCTCAGAATTTCCAGAACCCATCTGTAACTTGAGGAAGAGTGACTTCATCTGAAACCAAGTGGTTTCCCACTTGACCACTGCCCGGAGGGTGGGTGTTCGGTGTACCCCAGCAGGCCCCTGCAAGCTTGGTTACTGCCCCCAGATCTGGGGAGGCTGGTCCCTCCCTTGAAGGTACCTCCCTGGCTGGTTTCCCCAAGGCCTGTGCTAAAAGGATGTTTTGAGCAAAGAAAGAGCAACATTTCTTTCTGCCCAGACGTCAAGCGGTGGGCTTTCATCCGGTTGGAGACAGATGGAAGCACAAATCCTTCAGATCAGGACTTCTTGATCTATCGCTCTGAACCGGAGAAGAAAGAACTCCAGTCTCTGCTCTTTGCCATTCAGCAAAGGAGCCCTTGTCTCCGCCACACTTCCCGCCTGTCCCCTACCCATCCCAGAGCCTTGTTCCTCCTGCCCCCATGCCCTGGGCAGCAGCCACAGGCCTGAGCGTTGGACACTGAGCTTGGAAAGCCTCCCTACCCGCAATGCGCATGCGTGTCTATGGCCGTGCCTGTGCGTGCGTGTGCGTGTGCGTGAGCGTGAGCGTGGGTTTGCACGTAAGCCTGTGTGACAAAAATCGCTTCTGGAGCATGTTGCCCTCTGTCTGCCCATCCAGGTTACTCCTCGCTGCAGGACGAGCTGCTGTCCCCCGCCTCCCTGCACTACGCGCTTCCCTCTCCGCTGCGCGCAGACCAGTACTGGAACGAGGTGGCCGTCATAGACGCCATCCCCTTGGCGGCCACGGAGCATGACGCCATGCTGGAGATGTCTGACATGCAGGTGTGGTCTGCGGGCCTCACACCCTCCCTGGTCACTGCTGAGGACTCCTCTCTGGAGTGCAGCAAGGCCGAGGACTCTGACGCCACCGGCCACGAGTGGAAGCCGGAGGGGGTGCTCTCCGAGGGACCCCAGGGCCCCACGCTGGGCTCTCTGGACCTTGTGGAGGACGACACAGTGGATTCAGATGCCATAAATGGCCTTATCGATTTGCTTGACCAGGAGGAAGGTCAGAGGTCAGAAGAGAAGCTGCCAGGTCACGAGAGGCAGGAGGACGCCCCAGGTGCGGGGCAGGACTCAGAGAATCAAGTGTCTCTTGTTGCAGGCCAGCAGAGGGTGCAAGCCCACATCACAGAATCCCCCAGCGTGAGTCGGGTGATGGAGATGAGCCAGGACAGGTAAGGGGCTGGGCGGCTGGGGAAGGGTACCTTCCGTCTTCCTGGGCTTTGGGGGTGAGCAGGTGAGGGGGGTTAGGCGAAGCAGCTCGGTAGGGCGCTGGCTGGCCTCTTGAGTCCCCCGCCGTCGCTCGGGCCTCGGTCCTGTGGGCATGGAGCCTGATCTGCAAAGGCCTGTCCTTGCCCAAGATGCCCCTGGGCGTGGCCCGCTGGAGGGAGGCTGGGGGGCGGGCGTGAGGAGAGAGACGATGAGGCTCAGGCCAGCCACCTCTCTGGTGAGGTGAGGGTAGGCACTCTGGGCCCTGGTGCTATTGGGCGCTTGCTGGGGAAGACCATATTTAGAAACCTGGAGGCACTAGGGAGGGCCAGGAGAGTGACTCAGGCAGTCACACAGCCTGCGTGTGACAGAGCTGATAAGGTGCCCTTCTGCTCTACCCGCTGAAAGTGTGAGGTTGGGGGGCTTCATAGGGGCGGGGCAGAACTTGTGGCTGTGGAGACACTGGGGCTTTCCTGGGCCTGCAGCAGGCGGCCGTGTGGGCAGGTCAGGCAGGGAGCCTTGGGCAGACGCCGAGGGTCTCAGGCCTCAGGTCCGATTCACATCTGTGGCTGGGGGGCCCGCCACACCCGCGGGGCTGGGCAGACTGCAGAGGACACTTTGGCTTTCCTGGACTCGCACAGGAACTGAGCGACAGTGACCCTTTCCCCTGAAATTGCGTCCTAAAGTTTCCCTAAAGCAAGGAGATGGTCTGTGGGCTCCCTGAAGGCTGGGCACACCTACCACACCCCATAGCTCAGGGCTGCCTAGGCTGCGGGGAAGCTGTTCTCGTGGCCTCTTCCCACCCCAGCTGGCTCTCTGGGCCTGTTCAGAAGCCCAGTCTGAGTGGGCCCTTCCCCAGGATCCACCCGGTATGGCCCGAATACTGTAGGCAGAGGAAAAAGAAAGCCAAAAAGGGTTTATGTCATTGTATTTTCGTTTCCCAAATGAATCCTTTGATGACCCGGGAGAGTTTGGGTGGGTGGGTGGCCTGTGAGAATTACGAGTGATTCGGTGGGAACCCTGTGGCTGAGGCCACTCCCAACAACCCATGTCAGCCAGTCACTGAGCAGCACTGACTGGGCTGGCCTGGCCACCCGAGGGGGAACCAGAAGGCCTGGTGCTAGGCCTTGGAGTGGTACGGTTTGGTTCTCTGACCGCAGTCAGCCTTCTAGTGGGGACAGGTGAATTTCGTTCACTCCCCCCACCAGGATGTGTGGAGCCCCTGCTGGGTGCCGGGCACCTGTAAACTGTGCCGGGAGTGTGGCATGGAACAGGACACACAGAAGTCTCCATCTGCTGAAAGTTTTATGTTCTATTGGGGAGATGGACAATAAATGAAGTAAAGCTATTGAAATGCAAAGTAACTAAAAAGGAAAAGTTAGGGGACCCTGTGTGGCTCAGTTGGTTAAGCATCCGACTCTTGATTTCGGCTCAGGTCACCATCTCAGGGTTGTGAGATCAAGCCCCATGTTGGGCTCCGTGCTGGGTGTGGAGCCTGCTTGAGATTCTCTCTCCTTCCCCCTTTGCCCTCTCCCCCACAAAAGAAGGGAAACATTATGTCATGGTCCTAAAAAGGAAAATAAGGGTGGGGGGGTAGGTCGTATGTGCCCATGTGGAGAGCAGATGGCTAAAATGTGGGGTAGGTAGCCCGGAAGCCTGAGACTGTGATGCTGGAGTAAAGAGCAGAAAGAATTAAGAGGTGAGCCATGTGAATACCAAGGGCATGTATCCACCAGAAGGCCCGCCAGCACAAAGGCCTTGCAGGGAAGACCGGGTGGGACAGGTCGGGGAGAAAGTGTGGCCTTGACCATGAGTGACTCATGATTGTGGCCTTGACCATGCCGTCCCTGAGATGCCTATGAGACCGCCAAAGCAGAGATGTGCTGGAGGCATTTGAGTCTACACATCCGCAGATCAAGGAGGAGGGCACGAGGAGCACACAGATGGGGTGTGAGGCCACGGACTGTACGGGCTCACTTCCGAAGTGGGCGTAGGTAGAGATGAACTCTGAGAACTGAGCCCTGGGGCACTTCCATGTTCAGGAGTCAGAGAAATTAGGAGAAATTAACAAAGGACACTAAGAAGTGGTAGCTGGGCAATGGGGGGGACCAGGCAAATGTGGTGTCCTAGAAGCCATAGTAGAGCGTGTTTCCAAGGGAGAGTGTGGCAGCTTTATTGGATGAGCACTGGGATAAGGACCGTGGTGGGCAGGTGGCCGGAGGGCTGGAGAGGAGGCAGGTGAGATGATGGGCATGGAGGCCTGGGTGACG
Organism: Neogale vison; assembly: GCF_020171115.1. Taxonomy (NCBI): domain Eukaryota; kingdom Metazoa; phylum Chordata; class Mammalia; order Carnivora; family Mustelidae; genus Neogale; species Neogale vison. The sequence continues at coordinate 174,356,780 of NC_058101.1, forward strand.
CCCATCAGGGTGTGCCAAGTGCCTCAGGAAGCCAGCGTGGAGAGCCTTCCACTTAAAGTGACAGGGCCAGCGGTACTGGTCTCCACGGCCCTTTCCTCCTGGACAGCAGCGCTGGCCCCTCTGGGCCTCTCTGGGCAGGACAGGCAGCCGTGTGCTAGCTGTGGGGTTTGCTCCTAGTGTCCCATCCCTCCAGCTCTGAAGGGGGAGGGTGTCTGAGCAGCCAGAGACCGAAGGATAACCCTGTGTCCTTTCTCTCTCCCTGGACCCCAGACTGCAACACTGGGATGAGGAAGGCTCCATTGTCTCATACCTACAAGACACTGCCCGAAGTTCCTGGCCAGAGGAGGTCACCCAAGGCCCACACTCCTTCCAGAGTACCGTCACCACCACCCAAGAGCTGGAGCCCAGTGGGTTGCGCGAGTATGAGAAGGTCCTGGTGTCAGCAGCTGAGCACGTATGGGAAGGGCGGCCAGAGGCTGAGAGCAGGGCACGGAGACGACAGAGTCACCAAGAGTGGGTGCAGGAGGCTCGGAGCACCTTCTCCCTGATGGCAGAGGTGAGCGCGCACCCAGCCGCCCGCCGATGCCCAGAGGGGCGCGGGAGGGGCCTGAGGCCCAGGGGGGCCTCTCCTCCAGGCGAGCCCCAGGCCCAGCCAGCTTCCTTTCTTTAACAATTGTGGTGTGACTTTGCTGTCTCTACAAGTAAGGATACAGAGTCACGGTCTCTGCTCAGGGAGGGGAGGAGCTGATGTTCCCTGAGCTTCTTGCCCCGAGGTCGCATGATTTGAGGGGGGCTTTGGAGTTAGGTCTGGCTGATTCCGAAGCCACGGTTTTTGTTGGTTTTCTTGTTCCATTGTGTGTCTTAGGAAGGGTGTAGAGCGGAAAGACTTGGGTGTTAGGCTAACTCAGTCCTACCGTGGTCTGTGTGGCCACGGACAGGCCACTCAGTTCTCAGCACTTCGGCTGTGGTCACCATCTCAGGTGACCTGAGGGGTGCCTGGGTTATTGCCTGGGCTTGGGAATGCTGGGGTCCTCTCGGTGGGGCTCAACGGGTGGTGGGGGTGCCCCGCCTCCCTCAGACCTCCCTCCCCACTTGGGGTGTGCCCGGCGGTACTCATTTCATCTATTCCCTGTGACTTCACTCCCCATTCCCATTCCCATTCCCATGCACATCCATTTTAATGTATTCAGGGGATTTTTTTTTTATTATGAAAAATCACAGATAAATACAAAACCAGAATAGCACATTAATTTCCATGCTCTTACCGTTCAGGCACTAGTTACCCAATTGTGGCCAATCCTGTTTCATGGATACCTACCTCACTCTTCTCCCCCCTCCCCAACATATTTTTTTGAGACAAATCCCAGACATCTCATTAAGGTGTGCCTTTTGAATATATGCATTTTAAAAAAATTTTTGTCGCTGTTCCACGCCTGTGTATTTTTAGTGTGCGCCGAAACAATGTGTTCCGCATCTCATTTGGTGTCTTATGGTTCATTCTCATCCGGAAGCTTTGCGTCCCTCCCTCCTTCCTTCCCTTCTGCCACTCTTGTCCCTCTGCCTACCTGAACCTGAGCCCTAGTGGGCACGTTGGGGCCCCCACAGCTAGGTTAGCTCCACAACAGCCCTGGGCAGCCGGCTGCAGAGAGCTGCTAGGACTCCAATAAGGTTTTATTTAGACTACTTCCCTGCAAGTGTGTGCCTTGGACAGGACAGGCGGCTGCGTCCGTTTTTCACCCCAGACCAGCCCGCGCATTCTTGGCCAGCCAGCTGTCCTTCCGCACTTGTACTACTCCTAACAGCAAGTACTTGGCCGAGAGCTCAGGCGCTCTTAACTGGGTCAAATTCTGGATTCCTGGGGAAAGAGAAGGGTGTTAGGAGCTGCCTTCTGTGTGGTCCCCCTGCAGTTAGCCTTTGGTGAGGGGTGGGCTGGGGAGAAAGCAGGAGCACTCCTGTGGGTCGCAGGAGAAAACTTCTAGGTCATAGGGTCTAACTGCCTTGTTTATAAATGAGGGGGGCTGAGGCCCCAGAGAGTTACCCAGTTGTTACCCAGAGAGGCTGAGGATTTCCCCAGGGTCACACAGCCATCTACTGTGAGGGGCAGGGGAGTCCGGATCTCATGCTTCCCAGGGAGAGTAAGGGAGTGTGCGGGGCTGCCAGGCCTGACGCCTTCCAGGTCCAGGGCTGGATTAGATGGTGTAGGCGAGCTGTCATTCTAATCACCTGACAGGACCCCGGGGCTGGTCGTGAGACCCGCATAAGCTAAGGGTTTGCAAAGCCCCCACTGACTGGTATTTCCGGTGAATCTCTGAAAACACTGATGGGGAGAGAGAGAGAGATGCCCTATAATTTGGGGCTAGGCAGGAAAGCCTGAAATCACTGTAAGACTTTCTTCTCTGAGGCCCCAGATGGAACCATGAGAAGTTGGATCCTTCCTGGCTAGGCCCAAACTGAATGCTCTCCAGCGCCCAGCCCCTTTGCATGTGAGATGGGCTTCTATTTCTTTAGGAGCTTCCTCGTGGAAATGAGGCAGTATTGAAATTGGACCCTTTCACTTACTTACTCTCTGACTCTGTGCCTCCATTTCCTCTGTGTAAAATGGAGAAGTCATAGGGCCTGCCGGATACGGCTGTTGGAGGGCCTTACCAAGTCAGTAGGGGGAGTACACAGGGCGTAGTGGCCTCAGAGCAGTGCTCCCCGTGTGAGGGCCTGCTCAGGCTCCTTGTCATGACCGTGCTCCCACACCCGTACTCCTCGCGGGTGGGGTGCAGACAGCACTGGAGTCCGGGCCTGCTTCCCAGAGCTCCCCAGCACCCGCGGTGAACGAGCGGCAGGTCACTTGGCTGGGCCCCAGATCTTTGTTCCTTCTGCTGTGGGTACCGTTCTTCAGACCGGCACAGCCTGATCCAGAAAGTGAAATTCCCGTGGGCCACAGCTGCCACGGCTGCATTTCTGAATCAGGTCTGTAAAGGCGAGCCTCAGGCGCGTGGTTGCCACTCGTGGGCGCTGAGAGCCCAGCCTGGGAAGAGCCTCTGAGGACAGGCCTTAAATAGACACACCAGTTACACGCTTACGCATAGGGTTGCTGGGCCGGGGCGGCTGGGGGGGGTGCGGGGGACGGCGATGCACGGGCTTCCAGGTGGCCCCACCACCTGTGCTGAACCCCACTGAGCTAATTTGGCCAGGCCTGAGCGAATCACTCCTGCCAGGGCTATTTTTGAAATAAATCCTTAACTCTCTCTCCAGGGTATTAACCGGTGCCATCCCTGAGGGTGGGGGTGAGCTCCGTTCTGACCACGGCAGTAACCGCCCAGAGAAACACACAAAGGGCCCCATTCTCTGGACACCTTATTTCCTGGAGCCCCAGAAAGAGAACAATTCCGTGGGCAGAGCTGCTTCTAGTGCACATAGGGCTGGGCAGGCCCCGTTGTGTATGGGGGGGGGGGAGGCGTCACCCACAGAGTGACTTTGACGTGCGTTTTGAGCGCCCAGGACACGCGCACCTGCCTGCTCCCTTCTAGCCCAGTTGGACAGCCCTAGCAGCTGGTTCGGGAAGCTAAAATTATCGAAGCCTGATGTCACCCAGGCGTGAGGGCAGAGCCCGGGGCTGCTTGGCAGGAGGGCACTCGGCAGGCAGTTCTAGCGAGGGGCCATCCAGTCTCCTGCGGAGAGAGCCTGCAGGGGGGCCCAGGGGCACCCGGGAGTCTGAGGGGAGAATGAGAGGTTGGACCCCCACAGTGGCCGGAGCCCTGGCTAGTCCCCGGAGGGCCCAGCTGCTGAGGAGGTGAGGATGTGGACTTTCGTCACCCAGCTCCTGGTCACCCTAGTGCTCCTGGGCTTCTTTCTGGTCAGCTGTCAGAATGTGATGCACATTGTCAAGGGCTCCCTGTGCTTTGTGCTGAAACATATCCACCAGGAGCTGGACAAGGAGCTGGGGGAGAGTGAGGGCGTGAGTGACGACGAGGAGACCATCTCCACCAGGGTGGTCCGGCGTCGGGTGTTCCTCAAGGTAACCGCCAGACAGGAGGCAGGGCTGAGGGCATGGCACCGCGGTGTGCGTGGGCAGCAGCCGGGGGAAGGGACGGGACCCCGAGTCAGCAGCCGGGCACTGCCCTTGGGGACCAGAGCCGGCTGTGGTGCCCGCTGGGACTGCCACACTGTGGTGGCGTGGGCAGCTCACCTCTGGGACTTGGGAGAGCCCGTTCCTGGCCCGCTCTTGTCCCCAGCTGTCACACTTAGGGCGCCGGTGTCTGTGGAGGGGTTTCCATGCTACGAAGGGCTGTCCAAAATTCATTTCGGTGCCTCACTTCCTGTCTCAGGGCCTCCTCTGTAGCACTTGCGTGACCGAGACCCGGTGCTGGGGAGGGATCAGGCACACAAGGCTCTTCCAAGTGTGGGGCTCCATCCGGTCTTCAGGCTCCGTGGCTCCCAGGGGTGCTTCTTGCACTTGGAAGCCTCAGTCTGGCCTCTGCTCCTTGCTGAGCTGGAGTTTCCTGCGTGGTGCGGATTTGTCCAACTGTGGCCGTAGCCTGTGCTCTTTAATTCCCTCATCCTCCGCCTGATGCCCAGGCCACCCACTTACTAACCTTGAGTTTTCTCCTTTTCTGCAATTCTAGGGGAGTGAGTTCCAAGATATTCCAGGGGAGCAGGTGACAGAGGAACAATTCACAGATGAGCAGGGCAACATTGTCACCAAGAAGGTGGGTGCACGGCATCCCCCCACCCCCAAGCCTGGGAGAGGCAGCAGGGCTAGAATCTAAAAGGGGCTGGACTCACTCCCTGAGTCTCACTGCTGCCCGAACAGAGTTAGCATGGCTCTGACTGCTGGTGCAGGTGCTGGGAGCGCTGGTCTTCTGAGTCTGGCCTGACATTCCTCAGAGCCACTTTACCTGACTCCATCTGAATTCAGCTCCTGCTACTGTTCCACAAGGGCCAGGCTCCGCGGAACATCCCAAACCCAGCCCAGTGATGTCTAGCCCTGGACACAGCTATAAGACAGCAGGGTGGTGGTCCCCGGACTACCATGGACCTCCGACAGCAAAAGGGCTGTGGAAACGCATAGATTTGTTGCTGATTTTAATTCACTAGACCTGATTTTGCTTGTCAAGTACTAGGCACCATGCAAGGTCTGGGCAGAGGGAGAAGAAGGAGCAAGCAGAGAGGGGACCTTGGATGTGCTCCCTCTGGGTTGCTGTTCCCGCTAAACTGAGGCAGGACCCCTCAGGTGTCCCTCTTGCCTCTTGCCAAGTGTGCCTCATGCAGGCAGGTGTCTTGTATTGTCACCCCCCAGTCCGAGTACGTGTAGGCTCAGAGTAGACAGTGTTAGAATGTTTGGGTAAGTGAATAAGAGAGCACACTTGCCAGGCGTCCCTGCCCATGAAAAGTGTGGGGAGGACAGCAGGACCTGCCAACGATACCAAGAGAAAACCCTGATCACCAATGACCCGTTTGCAAATTCTCGCCCCTCTGAAGCTGCCCAAAGCTGGTTTTCCACAGGATGGGGAGGGAGGGGCAGGAGACCTGTCCCTGTTCTTGGCCCCTCAAGGAGGGGCACCTTAGTACAAAGGCTGCCTCTCCCCCAGACCTCCTCGTTGGGGACCTGCTCTTCCCACCCTCTGTCTGTCTCCTTGACTTCACGGGCCTTTGGTCCCCTCCTTCTGTTTTCCAGATCATCCGCAAAGTTGTTCGGCAGATAGACTCGTCCGGTGTGGAGGCCAGCCAGGAACACGAGGAGGTGATTGCTGAGGGGCCCCTGGAGGACCCCAGGGAGATGGAAGCTGATGTTGATTCTTTTATGAGACACGTGCAGGTACTGCGGTGGCTGCAGCCTCCCTCCTGAGGCTCCCACACCGCTCAAGCCGCTCACCTGGGCGCGCGCCCACTCTGGGCTCCCGCCCCTCCTCCCTCCATCTCCCCCTTGCTCCTCCACGCCCCCTGGCAGGCAGTGTCTTCATGGCTGCCACGGGATCTCATGCTCTAGTTTTGTCTCTCTGTGTGATCTGTCCTGCCTTCTGTCTCTGCTGCCATCCCCAGGTGGAGCTGCGAGGGAGTAGCCTGCAGCCGGACCTGATAGAGAGCAGGAAGGGGGCTCAGATAGTGAAGCGGGCCAGCCTAAAACGGGGGAAGCAGTGATCTCTAGCCCTTCCCCTCGAATGGCCTCTTGGGAGGTAACGCTGTCTTTTTTTGCATCCTTTCTGCATGGCCTGGTCCTTGCAGAGTGGCTGGTGCTAGGAATGGCTACTCCCTTCCTCACATCTCCCTGTCCTCCGCTGGAGCTCCCTGCTCTGCCACCCCTGGCATGATGGGGGAGGAACAGGGGTGGCGTGGCCTCGAGGCATAGACTGTCATTTCCCAGCCTGCTGACTGTGTGAGTCTTGATTTCCTCCTAAGAAAACAGCCAACAGTAGCTTCCGATTGACCTCTCCGGGAGCGCAAAAACACAGATTTGAGAAAATGCTTTGATGCGGGAAAACACTCAGTAAACCTCAGTGATGACAGTATCCTGAAAGCCAAGCGATGGGGACTGAGGAGGTGGGGGACAGGCCTCAGGGAGCACCAGAGATTCTGTCTAGGCTGGGCCATTTCAACACAAATCCCCCCGCAGAGCTCCAACTGCAATAGACTCAGAACAGCACTTATCTCTTGAACCTGGAACCCTTTGAAAGTCCTGATCAACCCAAGATGACCATTGTCCTTGGTGTTTCTGGAGACCGGTTGCTCTGTTGCTTTCTAGGAAAGGGTGAAATGCACAGCCCCGAGGGGCGGATGGCGCGGTCCCAAGCTAGGAGGGTTATGGCAGCCTGATGCATGGCGTGCAGAAGCATGGGGGCCCTAAGGCTGGGAGGCCGGGCTGGATGGGGATTTGTGATGAGGGAGGTCCCTGAAGAGGCTCTCCAGCAGGCCCGGTGCAGTGCTGGGGGCTCTGGTGGCCAGCTCTGACCTCCGTCCTCCCTGAGGGATCCTGTACTGAGCTGCCCCGAGGCCGTTCACTGTGCCCATCTCGGGGCAGCTCAGTACAGGATGCATCGGGGTGGGAGTCGGCAGGAAGCGAGGCAGCGTGGTGGCCCCAGCACAGCCCTCACCGGGTTCTTGGCAGTTTCAGCACCTACCCTCACTCCCCACAACGTGGGGCCTGGCTCTGGGCCAAGGAGAAAGCAGGCTCCTGGCTTTCTGCATTCAGCAAAAAGCAGGGTTGCTTCTCCTATGCCACCAAAAGTGCTGGCTCTGGGCTTCCCAACATACCTCGACACTTGGGGGGAAAAAAAAGGGACTGCGGATCCAGTTATAGGATAAAATTAGACCTGACTCCTCAGCAGCTTAAGGAGGTCACAGTGTTAACCCCGGCATTGCCAAGGGTCTCGCTGGGCTGCTCCTTTAGCAGATTAGCTGGGGTGAGTCCTGGAAATAATCCAAATGTACAAATAATTTGAAGGAACAGGGAGTAGAAGGCAAAGTGCACTCTTCTGCCTGATTTTTTTCTTATGGTGACAGGGGCAAGCAGGGGCTATACCTTTCTGCTTCTCTTTGGCTCGGGTTCATGCTGCTCATGTTCCTGAATAGGAGAGAGGCAGCCCAGAAGCCAGGCTGGGAGGAAGGGAGGAACTTAAGAAAAACCATTGTTTTTTTAATTTTCTGTGGATGCTCTGCAAAAAAGAAATTTTTTAAAAAAGTTTTCTGTGGGGGTTCTGCAAGGTGTCTGAAACCTCCAAAGGAGATATAGCATTCCAGACCACTGAGCGTGTGGTGGGGGAGGTGGGGAACACCAGGCAGCCCGGCTTCTGCTCCATGCCGGGACCTCTGCCGAGAAAAGGCCAGAGAAGCACATGGTGGGGACGATGGTGAGAGAGCCATGGTCGAAGCAGACTCTAGTCTAGTTCTGAAGGGCCTGGTGGGGCAGCCTGCCGCGCTCCGTCCTCCCAGCAGGACAGAGACCACAGAGCACAGTGAGGGAATGATGGCTCTCTGATCTTCTCAGTGCTGCCTGCCCCCCACGCGCAGGCCCGTACCGCTGTCCCTCAGTATTCGCGAGTTCCACACTTGCCAGTTCACTTACTGGCTAAAATTATGTTTACCCCCAAACACACTCCCCCCCATACACACACACACACAGGGCTTTTGTGGTCATTCAAAGACACACACCAGGGTGAAAAATTTGTGTTCAGTGCCACGTTGTTTGCATTTTTCATGCTTTTTGTTGATTTTGTTGTTTAAAATGGCTCCCAAGCCTAGCGCCCAAGTGTTATCTCGTGTTCCTAGGAGCAGGGAGGCTGGGCTGTGCCCTGCGGGGACAGATATGCCTGTTAGATAAAATTCACTGGCCGGGAGTCAGGGCGCTGTCAGTGGGGGGTTAAGGGATCAACAGCGGATTAAATAAGGTGTCCTTATACAGAAACACACGTGAAACAAAGTGTTCCTGGTCTGACAAAGATGTGAACAGAGGCTCACAAGAATCTAACTGGGCATTTTCCTTAAGAGTGATGGTGCAGTGTTGGTTAATTCAGTGTTCTGGCAACTTTCTCAAACACAACCACCTGCGAATGGCGAGAATTGACTGTGTCTGTTTCAGAAGGCGTCCAGGCTGGGGCTTGGGAGCCTAGATGCAAGGCCTGGTTCCTCCTATTTCCAGGCCTCGCACTCATCATTTGCTCTGAGCTTCTGTCCTTTTGAGGGAGTTTGCAGACAGTCCCTTCCACATCAGTGGCGAGGTTTAGAAATAGTCGTGGTCCCTGGGCAGGCTGTGGCAAGGAGGGCCCAACAGCTGTGCTCAGTCAGGAAGGGGGCCGTCCTAGCATGACCTAGGGAGGTCAGCCGACCTGCCACACCTTGGGTTTCTTCACCGTGACGTCGCCGCGGCCTCATGCTCTTTGCTTGTAGCGTGGTTTCGATGATGGATGGGGCGTGTTTGAAAGGCAGTGTACCCTGTTAAATTCCCACCCACCATTTCTCAAAGAGTCACCTGAGAGTCGGGTTAAAATGCAGATTCCTGGTCCCTGCCCCTGACCTACTGAATTAAAATTCTGGAACTTAGGATTCTGTATCAAGCTCCTCGAGTGCCTTTTAGTGTACTGAAGAGTGCGTTCTTCTGACCAATTTCGGTTTTCCTTCCAAACCTCCTAGAGGTGACGTGGACTTGATACCAAGTTATTCACTTGGTGTTTAAAAAGTGGGCCACCAGGAATGAAGGACAGAAGTTTGTTCAAAGATGGTAGGATGCACCCATCCTGGATGAGGGGTGACTAGACCCCCTCACCCATCGGTCCCTCCCAGTCACCCCCACCTTGGGAAGGACTCTGTATCTAAGGCCTGGCAAGTGGGGGGAAGGGTGCTTTCCCATGGGGTTTAAGAAGCTACCAGATTGCTGTTTAGGCAAGGCCTGCCTGACGCAGGTGACAGGAGGAGCTTTGCTCTGTGCTCCACGAGGTAGGCCCAATAGCTGGGGTGTGAGCTGTGCGAGATCGCCGGCGTGGAGCAGGCAGCTAGAGTGCTGTGGCAGGGCAGCTCTGACGTCTGCTGGGCTACCCACCTCCTAGGTGGGTAGAGAGGGAGAGAGGGCCACAGATGCCAGGCAGGGTGGGAACAGGAGGTACTGCGCAGAGGGATGGGATGGGACCGGTGCGGAGCAGAACCGCCCTTCTCCTCGCTCTTTACAGGCTGAGACCTTCTCTTGGGGCAAGAGGTACAGGGCAGCGGAAGGGTCCAGGATGTGGCCATGAGAGCTGCCCTCCCGTCTACCACTGCCACTGCTGGGTGCCCCCAGTAGACCCATCACTGCTCCTCCCGGAGTCTCTGCTCAAAGCGGTCACCATAGAATGCTGTCTAAGCCTTGGCCTCTCTCTGCCGCTCTGTGTCCGGGCAGAGAGCGGGAGATGGTCAGCTGTCTTCCCCAGGCTCAGGGTTTTACGAGGTCTCTTGTTTGAGGCATGCTTAGCCTGGAGGGGGGCACAGACCCCTGGTAAGGGTAAGGCCGGGCCCTGGGCCTCGGAGTGTTTCTGCTGGCTGGGGAGATGCAGCAGGTGTGAGACAGGAAGGAGAGCCCATCAGAGCACACATCCACATACACTGTCCTGAGCCCTCTGGAGCTCTTCGAAACATCACCGCCATCTAGTGAGCTACAGCTTATCATTGCCCTCGTTTTACAGCGGAGGAAACTGAGTCACAGAGAGTGTAAGCAACAGGACTAGGGAAATCGGCAAAGACAGAATATGACCTCGGGCAACCTGGCTGGCTTCAGAGTTCCTGTTCTTACCCACTATGCCCTGTGATCACTCTAAATAAAAGGTAGCGGAGTGAGTGGGAAGTTTCCAGAGCTGAGATGAGAGAAATGACAAGGAGCCAGGGTTATCACGGAGGCTTCCTGAAGGAGAGGTATTGAGGCTGGTGAGCAGAGCTTCAGCAGAAAGCAGACTGACGCCATCCGTGAGGGGAGGGCCTCCAACAAGGCAGGAAGCTGATGGGCACCGTATGTTCGGAAGGCTTGGGGGAGACCAGCCTTCCCATAGAGAAGCCCAGGCAGGGACGAAAGAGTCTTGCCCTCTGGGGTGACAGCTGTTTCGGGCCACAGCAGCAGCAGAAGTTCTGGTGTTGCGCTGTGTGGCAAGGAGCCTAGCCCGGCCTTCCCATCCCTGGAGAACCACTCAGAGTTGAGTTCACCTCGACCCCCTCCAGCTTCCTCCATAACCGAGTCACCTGCAGGGCCAGGGACAGCTCCCTGTCTGGGGACTGCTCTGTCAAGGCATGAATTTCTGCCTTTCTCTGTCATTTCCTACCCCACCCAGGAGACTGTCATCTCCTCTTCATTTCAGTGTGAAATTTTCCCCCATCTGTCCCAAGGTCCTGCAGGCAGAATCCTGAGTGGCTAGTCATGGAAACACGGAGTGCTCACCCCAGGGTGGAGGAGAAGGAGGAGGCACCATCGTGGGGGCTGGAGCCGTGTCTCTGTGAATTCCAGGCTGCAGAAAGTGGACTTCACTCTGCAGGCAAAGCTGCTGTTCTCCAGCCTAAGATACATAATATCCTAGGGAGAATGTACCTGTTTTGTTTTGTTTTGTTGTTTTTTCCCAAGATCTCTTTTAAAAAAAAGAAAATCATCTCTTTGCCGCTGCAGAGGTTGTCCATCCCTAGGGCATGGGGAGAGGAGCCAAAGGCACTTGACCGTAAGAGCTTGTAGACCAGAGCCAAAGAGGGACTCTTGTCCCTTGAGGCTCCAAGCTCCTGAGGCTGGCTGTGATCACGTCTGCTCCATCTCTGGGTCCCCAGGGCTGGCACTGACAGACATCATCAATGCATGTTGGCTGAACTGAAATGAAAAAGTGAAGGGCACCGTTCCCTTTTTTAGCACATGCCCTGGCTTATGAATTTGACCCCTTACCCAGGGCCCAGGATCTATTCAAGGGGATTTCTCCCCAAGCAACCGCAGGTGTGGGAGCCTCCTGCCTCCTCTCTGAGGCCCAGAGCGCACGCACGCACAGGAGGGTTTTCTGGGGGGCTCATCCCCCTGGGTGGGGGATCCAGGCAGGCTTGGGCAGCCACCCCTGAGAGGGAGCCTCTGGGCTGGGGAGTGGGAGAAGGGTGGCTGGGGGTTCAGGAAGGTCAGGGGCTCTGCGCTCAATCTTTCACTTCCTTACCTTGCTTGGGGAGGCTGCTTTGCCTGAATCCCACCCTGCCTCAGCCCCCAGGGCAGAACTCAGGAGCTAGGGGTTTTGCTGGGAGTTGGACCTTTAAATCCTAGGTAACCCCTTCTCTCTCTGTGTCCCTCAGGATCACACCTCGACACCCAACCCTTGAACTCCACACACTCTGCCATGCACACGGAGGAGAGCTGGAGCGGAGGGCTCGGAAGTGGCGCATCTGTTCCTCTAGGCTAACGGCATGATCTCTGTAAGGGACTTCCTTTAGTCTCCTATTCGCATGAACGACTGACTGTAGACGCATGACCTACAGTCCTCAATCCTGCCTCTAGCGACGATGGATCTCTGTTGGGAATCAGGACAAACGCCTCAAGAAGGGGGGTGGGGAGAGAGAGGGATAGAAAACCAGCACGGGAGAGCGCGTGAACGCGAAAGTGAACAAGGGCTCTTTTTGTGCTTGGGGATGATCTATTTTTTAAAATCAATTTAATTTTGACTTGTTACAGGGTACTTTGTTTTCAACCTCATCTGTAGGAAATCCATGTGGGTTTCCTGGAAAGAAAAAAAAAAAGAAAAGAAAAGAAAACTAGGCACAAAATCAGTTTGGCACCTTAATCCCATGTCCTCATCTGCCAGTCTTCCCCACCGACACACACCTCCATTCCATTTGTGACATCCCATCCCACTCCCCAGGGGGCCACTCCTCCCAGATCGTTCTACACGACATTGGGGACATGCGCATAGGCACACACACGCACACACAAGCACCTCTCCCCTCTCCTCAGTATAGACACAGATTTTACTGTGATGTCTGAAGCTGGATAGACTTTCCTGTGGACAAACTGGAATTTTTTTATGTTGTCTCTCTCTCTCTGCCAGTTTCAGTATTAATCATCTTCCAATGGAAAATCATTACCTTGAGAGTGCATTCGGGGTTCCTTGTGTTAGGGACTTAAGAATCTGAGGCGAGGACCCCCCCCCCAAGGCTCAGCTGTAGGGCTCCAAGGGAGCCATGCCCCCTCTGAAAGGGTGTTCTCTCAGCTGGGGGCGGGCCAGTGGCTGCTGTCCCAGGATCGCACCAGCATGTTCAATAGAGAAGAGGTTTCCTATATCTTCAAGCACTTCTATCATAGTCTGTGTTCAAAGTGTAAACTGTACAGTTATCAGCCTTGTGTAAATGAAAAAACAATAAATACTATGCAAACCAATAGAAACACTTTAGCAGTATGTACAAAGCACTAACAGCTCAGCTCCTGAGGACTTCTCCAGGCTGCGGGAGAAGGAGCTACAGCCTGTCTTTCAGTGAAAGAGGAAGGAAGTGAGTAGGGCTATTGAATGTATCTGCCAGTTCTTAGAAGTCAGCCGCCCCCCCCCCAAAAAAAAGGTCTCCCAGAGCCAACTTGGTGCTCTAAGTCCAGGCAGCCCACAGGATGGGGGGCCAAGGCCCGACAGCCTCAGTGCCCCCACTCTGACCAAGCCCCTCTGCCCTACTCAGAGAGGCGGGCGAGGGCCCCACTCCCGACCACAGCGCAGGGAGGGGCGAGCCGGGGAGGAGAGAGCAGCTGGCCACACCTGGAGGCCCGGGCGAGGAAGGAGCTCCTCCTAGGCCAGGCCTTCGGTCAGGGCAGGAAGGAGGCCGGCGGCTGGCTGTTCCTCTGTTCCTCGCCTCGGTGCCGCCAGGGGACAGCCTTAAAGTGACAGTGGCGCCTCCGGCAGAGCGAGGCCCGAATCAGCACAATCCGCCCCGCCCCGCCCGGCGGGCGCCCTCTAGGGCCAGGAGAGAGACCGGCGGGCTCGGGTCGCTCGTGAGAGCCTTTGTTCGTGGACGTCCGGCCGCCTTCCTCCCCGGGGGCCGCAGACACATGAGACCTTCCGAGTAGCACAGAAGCCCCCCACGACCGCGCGCCGCACCCTGGTGCCCGTCACCAGCGCACTGCTCTCCCGGCGGAGGCCGCGGGACCCGCGCGCCCGGGGGCGGCCTGGGCTGCCGGGCGGCTGGCGCTCCGCCTTCCGAGGGGCAGGCCGGGGCGCGGAGGCCAAGCGGGCGCCCAGGGCTGCGGCCCCGGCCCCCGTCCGAGCGCCGCGCTCCTCCGCGTCGGGCCGGGTCGGAGGGGCGCGCCTGCCGCAGCCGGCGCGCTCGGACCGGGGTTGGGGGGCGGGGATGGGGTGCCGGGGGCGGGGGCGCGGCGCTCGGGAGCCCCGCCGCGGGAAGACAGGCGCAGGGCCCGCCTCCTCCCCTCCACCCCGCGCCGTCCCCCCAGGCCGCCGCCGCAGCCCGCCCCACTAGCCCTCGTAGAGCCCCCGCGGGGCTCCCGCGGCTCCAGGCTATGCTTTGGCACCTTCCGCTGCGTCTGGCATGGCTGCTTGGCCCGCCGGCCCCAGGCCCTGGGCGGCATGGCTGCGCGCTCCAGTTGCTAGTAGGAGCTGTTAGAGGAGGAGTTTGGGGTCTCCACACGATGCCTAGAGAATGCTGCAGTCTGCACCTTAGACGCTTTTTAGAAGTTTTGGAATTACCTTGATTTTTTTAATTGTTATGAAAAATGACTCTTTTCTTGACTCTCCCCAATGCTCTGTAATTGGGAGGGAATCCCCCCACCTCACTCGGATGTATAGACCATTCTCCCTACACCAGCTGAACAAATGTCAAAATTAATAAAGAAATGGACTCACAGCACAGGACTCCATCTGTCTCCTTCCTGGCTTTGCCCTGGGGGAATGGGGGGGGTGGGGGCTGGGGCAGGAGTGAAGCTGGGTTTGAGGCCTGAAGGGGTCTGGAAGTGGGATCAGTCAGCAGGGAGGCCTGCATCGCCCGGGGGGGGGGGGGCGCGCTTCTGGAAACCTGGGCAGTCCCTTCATCAGACCACCCACCCTGGGAGAAGCTACCAAACCCCTGGGCTTGGTGGGAGACAGATTTCTGTCTCCTAAGGATTACCGTGATGTGGGGGCAAGTCCAAGGTGGGTGGAGGAGGGCAACACACCCCAGGGTGCAGGACTGACCCACAGTAGACACTAAGGGGGACCCCCCCTCCCAGTCTCCGACCCTCATGAAGGTGTCCGGCCCCTGCACTCAATGTCATTCAAAGTTCAAGAACTTCTGAGAAGATTGCCCTGTTCCTTCATAGCTCCTAACACCTCATGAGGCTGGTCACCCAGCTGGCCTAAGTTTTCTCATCTGTCAAATAGGGAAATGGATTAAACAATTGCTAAAGTCTCTTCCGTATTTCATCCTGGGAATCCCAAATGTGAATGCCTTTGTCAAGCTTGGCATTAAATAAGAATCAAATCATTTGCTGCAGCTTTTCTTCCTCATAAGTTCCCATCCTTAGGGGCTGACTGAGTCACAGTCGCAGGATCCTCAACTGCATGGCCCAGGGGGGTTTCAAAAGCTCAGTTTCAGGATCACAGTTGCCTGGGGTCAGGTCCGGCGGCCAAATCAGAATTAAGTCTCCCAAACAGTTGTGATGGGCAGCCTAGCAGCCCAGTCAACTCAGAGGTGTAAGATCCCTTTTTCCGGTTTTTAGTCTAAACTTATAGAAAAATAATCTCCACAGCCTGTGTAAGGTCTTTCGTGCATTAGCCTACCTCCTGTACACTACAGAGAACATGGCTCAGAGCAGCCTGTTCCCCAGGAACATAACAGCCGCATGGGGAGAGGCAAGCTCTGTGTGAGAGGGGGGCCCTCCCCAAGTTCTGGGTCCAGCTCTCCAACTAGAAGCTGAGGAGAAGGTCAGCGAAGGGCCCCTCTTTTCTCCCACCTGCCACAGTGGGACCACAGCGTGCTGAGACTGCCAAGGAGCCCACAGCCTGCTCAGGAAAGGCTTTGGAACTGCCCGGCAGAGGAGGGACAGAAGTCCGTCTGCCTGACAGTCCCTAATGTCCTGTCATTTTACATGTTCAGACCAGGGGCATGCTGGTTTCCACTTTAAAAAACAAAAACAAGAACTGCCCATACAAAAACAACAGAGTATTCCCCACAGCTTCCCTGTTTGTAAAGTGGAAGATGGCCCCCAGTAGAGCCTTGCATGTTGTAAAAATTCATTAGAAAGAAAGGCATATGGGTGTCCCAGCATCAAATAATGACTGTGCACCAACCAAATGCCTGCCAAGGGGACCCACCACTGAATCAACAGCCATCTCAGTCATCAGAGCTTTCCAATCCAGCTGCCGAGCCAGACAGAACATGGCCCTGGCTCCAGCAGAGGCACACATGATTCCTGGGAGGAGTTAGATGGAAGAACAGAGGGAATCAGGAAAGGCTGCTCAGAGGCAGAGGTGGGAAGAGCACAGGCACAGCAGGGGCAGGCTCCACTCCCCCACCACACCCCACCTCCCCCCACCCAGTCTCCTGGCAGGCTCCCACTCCCAGGCTCTCAGGCCAGGGGCAGAGATTCACATCCCCACCCCCCACCACCCTGGGCCAAAGCCCAGCCTCCCCACTTACCCATCCCAGCTCAGAGGAAGGAAGAGAAGCATCCACACTCAGACTCCATACTCCTCCGCTGGCTTGGGTGCTGCACATAAAGGGGTCTGGGCACCCCAGGACAGTGCCTCCTGAGCCTGGCCTCCTCACCCTCAGGGGAGCAGCGCAGGAGCTGTAACTTCCAGCTGCCTCTGGAGCCTCCGGGGGCCCCAGATACCCTCCTTTCCCTAGATGCTGTGCTTGGGGGACCAGGAGCAAGTAGACCCTCTGAGAAGGAACAGAGCTTCCAGCGCTCATCCTCTCTCTCTCTTCTCTCTCTCTCTCCTCCCTCCCTCTTCCCCCCCCCCTCACACACACACACACACACACACCCTGGCTGATTTTACAGTCAATCTTTCAAAGTGCAATTTGTCTTGGAAAAGCCAATGCGAGGCCTGTGTGGGTTTCGACCAATGGCGCCGCGCCTCTCACAGCTCAGCCAGTCTCGGGTCTGTATTCTAATGGGCCATATCTTTATCAGGGAAATGTTGCTTCCCTGAACTTAAAACTTCTCATGGAGGGTCCCCAGACTTACAGGCAGAGGAGGGGTCTGAGCTGAGGCTTGGGGAGCCACCCTTCTCCAGTAGGGACAGGGACAGAGCCAAGGGGTGCCGGCGGCGAGGCCTCTCACCTGCTCCAGGAGCACCTGACTTCCGAGTTGCTGACGTAGGTGCTGGTCCCCCGGGCCAGGGCCGGGCCGGATGCCTTAGGTAGGAGGGCAGTCTGGGGATCGGGCCGCTTTTGACCCTCCAAACCTGCCATGGGCTTCTGGGTCAGAGCTCGGGGTCTCTGGCTTTAGGGGGCCTGGATTTGGGCTTCTGACCTTCCCTCACCCTGACCCGAGGATCATGGAGTCCAACCTGCAGGGGACGTTCCTGCTGAACAACACGCCACTGGCTCAGTTCTCGGAGATGAAGGCCCCCGTGTGCCAGTACTCCGTGCAGAACTCCTTCTACAAGCTCAGCCCTCCGGGTCTGGGCCCCCAGCTGGCCGCTGGCACCCCCCACGGGATCACGGACATCCTGAGCAGGCCCGTGGCCACACCGAACAGCAGCCTCCTCTCCAGCTACCCCCACGTGGCAGGCTTTGGTGGACTCAGCTCCCAGGGGGTCTACTATGGACCCCAGGTGGGGAATTTTCCCAAGGCTGGCAATGAGTACCCCACCCGGACCCGGAACTGCTGGGCGGACACGGGCCAGGACTGGCGAGGCGGGAGGCAGTGCAGCAACAGTGAGTACAGGGCAAGGCTCCGTACCCCCCACCCTGGCCCCCAGGTCCTCCCCACCCCCACCCCCCACAGGATCTGGGGAGGAGGCGTGGGAAGCGAAGGGAAGGCTCCCAGGGCAGTCCTTACCTGCCATCCACCTCTCCTCAGCCACCTGGATCCATGGCTCACGGGGGCACATGACTGAATTCTCCCCTCCCGGGCCCACCCCAGCTCTTCCTGGACAGGTGTCTTGCCCCTCACTCCCCACCCTTACCAGCGGCCACCTCAGCTGCTTTCCCTGAAAACCCGGGGGTCTCCTGGGCTGGAGAAGACCACATAACCCACATTTGCCCTATGTAGGGTCCACCTGGCCGCCCAGGTTCCTTCTCCTGTCACATCTTCATCCAAAGTGGGCCAATGCTGTTCCCTGTGAGAAGCGGCCCCAGCGTCACCTTCCCAGAGAGCCCATTCCTGCCCTGACACCATTCAGGGCCACGGCATGCACGGCGACTCCATCTTGGTCCTGCCCGCCATCAAGGGGGCAGCTTCCCACCATCCTCCTCGGGGCTTATGGCAGCAGGAGCAGTGATGACCGCCCAGCCTCCACGAGCAGCTACCGAGTCCAGTCAGACTTGGTCCTAGCTGTTGGAGAGGGGGGGTGTCACCCTACCCTACCTTGCCCAAATCTGTTTTCAGAGATTGGGTGTGGGCACCCCAGGGCTCCAGGCAGGGCCCAGAGATGGTGGCAGGTCATGCACAGGCAGGTGAGGCTCACCTGGGAGGCAGGGAAGTGACAGGAATTGCAGGAGTCATCCCCGTGCCAGGGAGGCCCAGCCAGGAGCAGGCCGGGGCAGAGGCGGAGGGAACTTCTGCTTCTTTCTGACCTCAGGGCTGCCCCACTGCAATAGGGGCAGTCCCTATTTGGGGTTTCCCACCAAGGAAACCCCAAATCACGCCTGCCTCCCCATCTGCTGTGCTGCTCAGGGTGGTCACACTGCCTGACAGCACACCCCTCACTCAGCCTGAAGCATGGCGGGTTCCACGCAGGTGAAGACCTCCTCTCTGAGAACTGCTTTTGGGCTGCTCTGGGCCTTGGTCTCTCTCACCTCCATCTCCCCCTCCCCCCACCACAAACACTCTCCCCACACTCCTACTCTTCAATCCCAAGTGCACGGCCACACACAGGAAAATATCTAAGTCAGTGGTTGAATTGACACAAAGGGACAGAGGACTGCAGAGGACAGTCTTTTGGGAAGGTTCTGCCCCAACCAGTGCCTCAGTTTCCTTCTCTGTAACATGAGGAGACAGAACATGAGCTGCTGGGCTGCACAGAACAAGGCCCAACAGGTGGGCCTTCGGCCTCCCGGGAGCCCTGCTGCCCTCCAGCCCTGCTCCTGCCTGAGCAGCTGTCCTAGCCAAGCAAGAGGCCGGGTCCTAGTTCTTTGTGGTTAGGGTCACATGACCTCTAGGCCTGGTGACAAGGGAGTACAGTAATTTGGGGCCTAAAGCTCTGATTTTGCCAGGAACCTGGAAAATGGGACCCCAAGAACAAGGGATTAGGCAGGGAAGGAATTCCCAGATCCCCTGGGGCCCTGACTGTTGGTGGAAGGTCCCTAGTCTGTGTCTTGGTGAGAAAACTGAGAAGATCGAGAAGAGCCTCCTGGTGTTGCCCCTGGAGAGAAGGCAGCATCACTGAGTAGGAAAAACATTACAGAGTGAAGGAGCCCAGGGCAGGCTTCAAGCACCGTCTCCCCCTAAATAGCTCTTATCTGGGCCAGGTGCCCTCTCGGGGGTCCCTGTCCATCCAGACAGGGCAGAGATCACGGTCACTATTGTCCGAACGCCAGGAATGCTGCTTGTTAGCGGTGTCACAATGCCCCCACAATCTCAGTGGCTTCTCTGTAGGAGGGAGCTGGCCCCGTGGGAAATGCAGGATAGGCTGGTACTCTATTCATCCTGCTAACCACACGCTTTCCTCCTCCTGCCAGCCCCAGATCCCCTGAGCGACAGCATCCACAAGAAAAAGCACACCCGGCCCACCTTCACGGGCCACCAGATCTTTGCCCTGGAGAAGACCTTTGAGCAGACCAAGTACTTGGCTGGCCCTGAGAGGGCACGGCTGGCATACTCACTGGGGATGACTGAGTCACAGGTCAAGGTGAGTTTCTGCAGGAGAAGGTGTCTGCCCTACAGGGAGCAGCCAGCCAGTGGAGGAAAGGCAGCTTTGCTCTCTGGTGGTGGTGGTAGGGGTAAGAGGGGTGACTCTGGCTCTCAGTGGGAAGCTGTCCTGCTGTCTGGGCACGGCCTGCCCACCTCGCCCCAGAGATGGCAATAATGTCCATAATCCAAAAGATGGCTGTCAGTACTGCTATCTATCTGTTGGGAGAACTTTGAGTTCAGGAGCTCATTTAAAGCCTCCCAGCAACCTGGAGGTGGGGAGTCTTACCGCTCAGGGTCACCTGGCTGGTAAGTGCAGAGCTGGGGCTCAAAGCCAGATCTGTGCAACATCCACCTAATGCTTTCCCCACCTCTGCACGGTGTTGGCCAGAAATTTTGAGGGCTGGTGGCAGCTTCTGCCCCGTATCAGGAGTCAGTCTCGGGGCCATGTTGGAACTGAATTTATAGGCTTGTTGCACCAGCAGGCGGGAGGGGCCAGCCTTGGTTTGCCAATAAGGTGAAGATAACACCTCTGTCCAGGTCCATCCAAATGAAGCTCGGATGGGGTGTGGGGGGGTAGGCAGCCTCCATGCCACAGGCAAGGGCGACGGCCACGGAGCCTGAAATCAGTGACGGGGCTTCTCCCTCCAGGCTCCCAGACGCCATCGTGATGCTAGATCTCTCCTGAGACACTTTGGGTGGGCGGCCTCCCAAAAGAACGCTATGACCGAACTGCCCAGCTCTGTGACATGGTGACAGGTTCAAGTGTAGAAGATGGAAACACAAGGGCGGGTTGGGACCACCTCTGGGCAGGGCCAGCATCACCAGCCACCTGCCCCCGCAGACTTCGGATCTGCTGAATGTGAGTGGAAGGAAGGCAGGGCCCCCTTCCATACTTTTCTGTTTCTTTAGGTACTTTTCTGCATTCTTCAACTATCTTAAGCAATGAAAATACGTTACTTTTATAATTAGGGGAAATTACTCATGAAGTTCAGGGAAGGTCCATGGAGCTGAAGAAGGGACGACCCTTGAGCACCTACTGAAGGCCCCCACCTGGGCATTCCGGCATCTGCCATCCCAGTGCCCCGGGTGGCAAAAGAGAAGAGGGTCTGGCTAAGCAGAAAGGGCTGCGGCACTGACCCGCGTTCGTTGCCACCTTCCGCCGCACAAACGGCGTGAATATTACCACCTGGTCTATCACTGAGCCATTTATTTTACTATAAAAGTAAGGATCGACGGTCCTTGCCGCCCGGTGGGGTCACCCTCCTAAAAAGGGTCCCCGCGTGCGCTGTGGGCGCACCATCCTCAGCCTCCTTCTCCACCCAGGTGTGGTTCCAGAACCGAAGGACCAAGTGGCGGAAGAAGAGCGCCCTGGAGCCGTCGTCCTCCACGCCCCGGGCCCCGGGCGGCGCGGGAGCGGGCGGGGAGCGCGCCGCCTCGGAGAACGAGGACGACGAGTACAACAAGCCGCTGGACCCCGACTCAGACGACGAGAAGATCCGGCTGCTGCTCCGCAAGCACCGTGCCGCCTTCTCGGTGCTCAGCTTGGGCGCCCACAGCGTCTGACGCCCGCCCCCATCCCCCCCTCCCCCGTCCCGGTCCCCGTCCCGGTCCCTGTGCCCCGGCTGCAGCCCCTCCGCTGCCCCGCACGGGGCTCCGCGCGCCCCCCGCCCCCCACGGAGGAGAAGGAGGAGGTGGAAGCGGAGGCTGGGGGAGGGCGAGAGGGAGGAGGCCAAGGGGCGCAGGCCGGGGCGGCGGCGGTGGGGCCAGCCCCGCTGAGGGAGGAGGGACCGGGGAGGGAGGTCCAAGCCGCGTAAGACGCGCCACTGGGCCGACGATCCCGCTCCTCTGGGGCCCAGGCCGTGGCCTGCCCGCTCCGCAAACGCGTTGAGTGCACAGGTAGATGCAAATGACCAGGTTCTGCCACCAGGAAAGTGGCTGGGGGGTTCCGGACGTGCCATTGGGATCCAGTTGCTGCAGGGGGCCCACCCCTCGGAGGCAGATGGCCAGGGCAGAGGTCTCCCTTCTGGTCTGGGAACTGAGAACCAGGGTGCTGGGTCCGAGTGGGCTCTTGGCTGACCGCAGAAGAAAAGAGGGCATGTCCAGGTACCCTCCTCCGACCTTGGCCTAGGAGGGATCCCCCTGGAGGGGCCAGAACGAATGACAGAACCCGGGCTGGAGGAAATCCACCTCAGGGAAGGGAAGTGGGTCCCAGCGAAGGAGAAACGCTCCTGACAGCCTAACTCCAGGGTCACAACCACCCCAAGGGCCAAGTCCTCCCGGACCCCTTTCTTCCTCCATTCTGCCCTCAGCAGGGATTCCCCAGAAAGAGACAAGACAGCCCCCCGGCCACGCCACGCTCCGTTGGGCTGAGAAAGAGGGAGGTTGGAGGTAGAGAAAAGATGAGAGAATCTGAGGGGCGGATGCTGCCTCCCCCAGAGCTGCCCACCTAGGGTTCCCTCCGTGCTGATACAATGGACAAGATCACCTGGAGAGAGGGGAGCTTGGCACAGCTGGAAGGGACCTCAGAACCCCCTGCTTTGCCAACTGGGGCCCACATAGGAAAGGGGAGGACCCTGCAGGGATGGGCTGCACCCAGGGCCTGCATGGACTCCTGCTCCAGGCCTTTCCTTTCCTTAGACTGCCCGCGGCCTGGCAGTGGGGGTGGTGCAGTGCTGGACACTGGCTGGGTGACATTTTTTAGCCCAGGTGACTCGTAGTGGCCGGCAGGTGGGAGGGGTGAGGGAGGCGGGTGGGGACTGGCTACCAAAAAGGGACGCAGCGTTTGCCCATCTTTACTGGCTTTGACAATATAAAGAATAAAAATAAAAGTCCCAGAAACGTCCCCATGGCTGCTGTGCTTCTGTGAAACTGGCTGAGGAATCCCAGCCATGGGGGCTATGAAGGGCCCTGGCCGGGGGGTGGGGGGTGGCTGCGGTGGGCCCTGACTCCCAGGATGGGTGGGTCTGAGCTTGAGCTCAGGGAGTCTGGAAACCTGGCTTCACACTGGTCAAGTTGAAATCTCATGGCTCAATGCCAGGCACTGTCATAGGTGCTGAGAAACCCAAGAATGGAACAGGGTTCCTGACCTCCAGGAATTCATAGCCTACTGGGGGAAAAGGTCCATTTGGGGAAGTAGGTACCATAAAGAACAGCTGGGGGGAGGGGCAGAATAAAAGCACTAATGTTAATTGAACAACCCCTACTAAATTCTCCCACGTGGAAGGCCTAAATGACCTTACTTGACCTCACAAGGAACTTTAAGAGGTAGGTATTACACTTGTCGCCCAGATGAGGGAACTAGGGCTCTGAAGGTACCTAAGCCAAGTCCCAGAAGTGGGAAGGTGACCAAACTGAGAGCGGATTCCAAGGCTCTCATGTCTTCTTGCTCCAGAAGCAGCTCCTCAAAGCCTTTTCTGTAAAATGAGAGGCAAAACAAGCTGTGATTTCAGAACCTTCCAA
This sequence comes from Neogale vison, assembly GCF_020171115.1. Taxonomy (NCBI): domain Eukaryota; kingdom Metazoa; phylum Chordata; class Mammalia; order Carnivora; family Mustelidae; genus Neogale; species Neogale vison. Next base: position 174,379,692 of record NC_058101.1, read on the forward strand.
CTTGAATGATCCTGGCAAACACCAGCATGGCCTGAGTTCCCTTTGCTGTCCCAGGTCCTCCAGTCCGTCCCTTAGGCCCCCAGGGTGGGAGAACTTGGCCCCGGGGTATCAGCCTGGAGTGGGAACAGGGCAGGAGGAAGACTCCAGCTTGTGCCTCTTGGAGACCGAGGCACCAAACTGTCCCCAGAGGACAGGAGTGACAGACAAGAAAACATGGAATGCCTTTAAGCTCTAACCCTCAACCAAACCGATGCCCACACTCAGTGTCCCTGGAGGTGAGGTGGGAGACAAGAAAGAGACGAGAAGACAGCTGGGAAGAACGGAGCGTCATCTCTGGAAACTCCTGGTCACAGGCGGTATTGAGGAGCCCTCCACTGACACGTGGGGCCTGCGGGGAGGTGGGGCGGGGGGATGGAGGGGGCCTCAGCCAGGCTGGGGCAGGTGGGACAGCAGCCTGGGAGCTCCTGGGGAGTCACAACACAGTCCCCCAAGATGAAAAACCTCCATGGGCCCTGGGAGCCGAGTGCGGCCTGGTGTCTCCCCAAGCACTTGGAGGAGAGCATGGAACCTGCGGGCTGGGAGGAGGCTGCTAACATAATCAGGTATAGTCAGGAAGCAGGTATAGAGGAGGAGGCCAGTGACCGCCCCCAAACGGAGCTTGTCTCTGTCTTTTGTAAGTGTATTATAATCCCAACTGCTCTCTTAGAGCTGTGATTCCTGCATGTCTGATTCTAGTCATTTGGGGTCAGTATTAAATTAAGCCTGGGGGAAGTTTTTCCCTGGGGAGACATTTGCTGAGCTAAACAAAATCTTCTCCATTCTCAAAGTTCTGGGACACCTGCCACTGGGACCTCTGGCTCCAAGACTCCACCCTTCCCCCCACCCCCCACCACCTGAGCACAGGCAGAGTTGGTTCCTCCCACCGCACCCACTGCAGGAGAAGAGCCTGAGGTGAATGGCCCAGATTCCTGAGGGTAATTGGAACAAGTCTGGTTCTCTGCAAATGGGCACCTGTGTGCATGTGTGTATGCGTGTGTGCACCTGTGTGCTTGTGTGCTTGTGTGCATGTGCGTGTGCTTGTGTGTTGCTGGGGAGAGCTCAAGGCTATGCCCTTCATCTCTCATACAGAAATCACAAGCCCTAGACATTTTATGCCTGGTTATCAAAGGGATTTCCTATACATCCTGAGTGCAGCAAAAATCCAAGTTATTTTGGCATTCTGTGCTTCTTGTGACTCCTCTCCTGCCGAATGGCAAACTTTTCAGGGATGAGACAAGAGGGAAGAAATCAAAGCCTGTGCTCCCAATAGCTGCAGAGTCCTGCTCTGATGGGCAGCCCAGTAGGCTTAGACAGGCGCAGATTCTGCCACAGGCCCCATTATCGTGGCTGCCAGTGTTAGAAGTACACGAGACACGTCCGAGCTGAGCTGGGTGTGAGTTTGGGCGTGGCAGTGTCTTACCAGATTAAGGATGGCCACATCCTGATGGTGACATTAAAGAGGAGACAGGGTATTGCAAATCCACTTCCAGCAGCCCTTCCCCATTACGCAGGTCCCTCTAGGGGTTGAAGCTGGACACCAGTTGACCCGAGCCCTTTTCCTGCCACACAACATAGAGGACAGTGTTTGGTTCCATCCTGGCTCCACTGCCCTGTGGCCTGGGCTGGTCGCTCTGCCGCAGAGCCTCAGTATACCCATCTCAGAGACAGGAGTAATTACACAGACCTCGAGGGGGCTCGGTCAGATTAGAACTAATGAGACACTACTGGGGTTATGGACTTTGGGGAGGGCATGTGCTATGGTGAGTGCTGTGAAGTGGGTAAACCTGGTGATTCACAGACCTGTACCCCTGGGGCTAAAAATACATTATATGTTTATAAAAAAATTTAAAAATTAAAAAAAAAGAACTAATGAGACACTCGACCGGCTGCATCATTGAAGGACGGCTTTGAGGCTGTGAGTGAGTCCTCCTGTCACCAACTAGTAGCTGGGTCATGTGACCAAGCTAGTTAACCTCTTGAAATTCAGTCTCCTCATCTGTAAAATGGGGCTGACACCGCACTCCGCAAGACAGAGAAGGTGAAAGGAAATCTCTTAGAGTGGGACGCCTGGGTGGCTCAGTTGGTTGGACGACTGCCTTCGGCTCAGGTCATGATCCCGGAGCCCCGGGATCGAGTCCCACATCAGGCTCCCAGCTCCATGGGGAGTCTGCTTCGCTCTCTGACCTTCTCCTTGCTCATGCTCTCTCTCACTGTCTATCTCTCAAATAAATAAATAAATAAAAAATTAAAAAAAAAAAAAGAAATCTCTTAGAGTGAGCTGACCTGCGTGGGCACTGAAATATGAGAATGCTTCTGTTCTCTCCCTCCTCCTCAAGTTCTTGCCCTCAGGGAGTGTCAGAGCCAGATGGTTCTTCCCTGACATGGACCAGCTCCCGCTCCATCAGTGGTTTGGCCCCAGCAGTGTACTGGCTCTCCACGCAGTTGTGGAGGACTGGCATGTCTGACCCGGTTCCTTAACCTGCAAACTGCCTGAGGCTCAGGATCCCCCCAGTAGCTCTGGGTGCTACCAGACGTGGAAGGCTGCCTGTGGCCCGCAGATGTGTTTCTTCAAGGGCAGACTGTGCTTCCGTAGAAATGTCAGCTGGGGCAGTGAGGGGTTCCCACAACTTCCCGGGGCACTTCCGCCTACCTGGGTTCCATGAGGCTGCCTGGTCCACCTTCCCCTGAGGCGTCTGTATCTGTCTCTTCTGCATGGAAGCCTTGCTACTCTGGCACCTGATTTGGGCCCCAGCAGTGGCCTCACCTGGGAACTTACTAGAAACACAGACCCGCAGGCCCCAGCCCAGATCTGCATTTTAACCAGGTCCCCATCCAGCTCCCAGGCTTACCATTTACCATGCGACAGGGGCCAGCGGGGGTCTGGCTGTGTGAATGTATGTGGGTAACCCTTCTCCTCTCAGAGCAGAATCTGGCCTCAATAAAACATTGTTCACCTGATACCACTGAGCATAAGGACAGTCATAGTGTTTGTGACCACAGAAACATTTTTAAGTCTCGAGGACAAGAAAGCACCTACCTGTACTGCTCTCCCAGGTGGCCAGAAGCCCTGGGGTACAAGACCAGAGGAAGAGGCCCAGAGCCTAGATGCAGGGTAGCTCAAGTGTGTGCAACAGCCCGCAAGGACAAAGAGGAAGCCCAGTGCATAGCCCTCTCCGGGCGTTTGGTAACCGGACTGAAAACCTGACATAGGTCAGAGATTGAAGACAGTACTGTGATTAGTGTTCACAATGATGTCCCAGAGATTGTCTCAGAAAGATTAAACCCTGTCCTTTGTCCTCTGTGTAAGGTGCCGGAAGAGCGTACTTTAGAAAGCTTTTCACCGGGAAATTATTTTGCTTAGAACAATTAACTCTCTGATGATGCTTGGATAAACGAAATGGTATCAAATAAAAGAAATGTGCTATTCTATCAGATCATGTCTTTTCAACCTGGTTCAGAGGAATGATTGGGAATTTATGGAGGAATTTAGTACAAACCTGTGGTGGGAAGGACTTCCGTCATTCTGGAGGCATAGGTCATGGGAATGAGGCTAAGGGAACCCCTCTGATCACCTTGACTCCAGGCCAAGAGCTCTGGCATCAGGCCAGAATGCCAAAGAGGCATTCATCTGTTCCTTATATGGCACAAGAAGAATCCAGCACCTTTATGAAAGTGACTTCTGGGGCGCCTGGGTGGCTCAGTGGGTTAAGCCGCTGCCTTCGGCTCAGGTCATGATCTCAGGGTCCTGGGATCGAGTCCCACATCGGGCTCTCTGCTCGGCGGGGAGCCTGCTTCCTCCTCTCTCTCTCTCTGCCTGCCTCTCTGCCTACTTGTGATCTCTCTCTCTGTCAAATAAATAAATAAAATTAAAAAAAAAAAAAAAAAGAAAGTGACTTCTTCCAAATGCTTTACTCACACCCACTCATTTGTCTTCCAAAAGCCATATAGGATTTAGTGTCCCCATTTTCCAGATGAAGAAACTGAGGTAGAGAAATGAACTGAAATGAGTCTGACTCCAAGTCCATGGATATACAGTACTGATTCTGCTCGACTTCAAAGTCACGCTGTCCACTCACTGCACCGATCGCATCTACCACGTCTCCTTGCTTTTCACACACATTCATTAAATACTCACGGGGCCCTGCCTGGTTCCATAGGCTTCTCTTATTTCATTTTCAGAAACATCCCACATAAAATAAGCACCAATATGATACCCATTTTATAGCCAAAGACACTGGGACACAGGTTAAGTAACCTGCCCTATGTCACACAGCTCAACCAATCTGACTTTGGAGCTTCTGCTTCTAACTATCATAAAAGGGGAAAGAGAGAGGAACCATTTGAATGAGGGCTGGACTATGAACTGTTTAAAAAGAAAATCAGGATTATATGTGTCAATAAATTAAAATCCATGCTGTCAACATCTGGGGTCTGCTTTCTGCCTGGCACTGTGCTTGTTCCTGGGCATCTGATCAGAGGACAAGCTGCGTACCCTCCTGATGATCACAGTCTAGAAGGAGACCAGCTGCCAAGAAAGAACAGGAACACAATACTATTGGTGCTGTAAGGAATGTCTTCACAAGGAACAGAGGAATCCCCGGGAGGAAGTGGTTAAGGATTAGAGAGGCCTTAATGAATGGCAATGTCCATTAACAAAAACGCAGTTCCCTGTGGTTCCATGCGATACCACATCTCAACAAAAGCATTATATCCTGGGGCGCCTGGGTGGCTCAGTGGGTTAAGCCACTGCCTTCGGCTCGGGTCATGATCTCAGGGTCCTGGGATCGAGTCCCGCGTCGGGCTCTCTGCTCAGCAGGGAGCCTGCTTCCCTTCCTCTCTCTCTCTCTGCCTGCCTCTCTGCCTACTTGTGATCTCTCTCTCTCTCTCTGTCAAATAAATAAATAAATAAAAATCTAAAAAAAAAAAAAAGCATTATATCCTGTGTCGTATAAGAAGGAGCACTATAGAATAAAGGCAACTTTCATTAATAAGAATCCGTGTCTATGTGACTTCACCATTAGACTTTATAGGATTTGCTGGTTGCCTGGGTGGCTCAGTTGTTAAGCCTCTGCCTTCAGCTCAGGTCATGATCCCAGGGTCCTGGGATGGAGCCCCCTATCGGGCTCCTTGCTCGGTGGGAAGCCTGCTTTCTCCCTCTCCCTCTGCTGCTCCCCCTGCTTGTGTTCCCTCTCTCACTGCGTCTCTGTCAAATCAATAAATAATCTAAAAAAAAAAAAAAAGGATTTACAGAATTTGTATGAAAAGCGATGCCTGAAAGCTCCTATGAAACGGCCATACCATCCTCACTACGGCCTTCCGTACCCTTCCACAACATGCTTTCATTCGATTCTCCAATAGACTGGCCATCGGATGTTGGCCCCAGTTTGCGTATGAGGAAACTGATTATCTATGCAAGTTCAAAACTTCCTGTCTTTGAAGTCCGGGCTACGTCTCCTCCGCAGACATGTAGAGACCTGAAAGGTACAGAGGACAGGAGAGGACCGGATCAAGTTCTCTAATCAAAGACACACGGATCAAACGCGGTGCAGCGCACCCGACTCCACTTTTCTCGACCTGGTCTCTGCTGCTTTGCCATTGACCGCAGGTGGCTCTGGAAGGAGCAGAGACGCCACAGCCGGAGGGGATGTTCAGAGGCCGTTGCCCCGGTTCGCCCGACCCGTGATTTCTCCGGCATACGGATTCCCAGGGCCCCTCGGATCGGCGGGCTCCGTTGGGCAAGCGGGACAGGGCCCCAGGGCACCGGAGAGGACAAATTTGGCTAATAGTGACTTCAGAAGCCCGACTCGATGTAAACCCACAGTTCTGGCTCTCCCGGCCGGGCTCGGAGTTGTTCACAAGGGCCTGGATCGGGTTCCGTAGGGTTTCCTTCTTCCGCGCCTGACCAAGATTCTAACAGGGAAGGCAGCCGCGACGGAAGCAAAGCAGCAAGGGCTGTGGGTCTCCCTCCCAGTGAGGGAGGGCGAGACGGCGGGACGCTCGGGGCCTCCCGCTGCCCAGTCAGCCCTGTGGCTGTGATGCTTGCGAGAAGGTCCTTCAAGGGCTCCGGGGAGAGACCCTGCTGCAGACGCGCTAAAGCCCTGCCGCTGTGTCTTGGAAAAGAAAGTGACGCCGGCTTTGCCGGTCCCACACGGCTTCCGCTGGGGCCACCACGCGCCCGGGGGAAGGAGCCAGCACCAGCGGGGTCGTCGGCAACGTGCGGGGTCACTGTGAAGTACTGTGCCTTGCTCAGGAAATGGCAGCGTCTACACTCGCTGAGAGTTGTCAAAGCACGCAGCGCACGTCTGCAGCTTGGGCTGGCCTGGCCCCGACCCTTGCCTTCGCTACCGCCACCCTCATTTTCCTCGCGGTGGAAAAACAACCCTCCCGCCTCTTTCGATTGACTGAGTTTGGGCGGGCTGACCCCACCCCCAGGATGCATGAGTGACACCGTCCTGAGCCAAACAACGGAGACCACCTCTCCGGTCACGTGCTAGGTTGGCTCTGGGATTGGTTTGGGGCTCAGCTGTAGCCAATGAGCAAAGACCGAGGTTGTGCTCAGGGCTCCCCGTCCTACCTCTCCACGGGGCGCGCTTCCGGGTGCCGCGCCGCCTGGCCGCCTGGAGGCTGCGCCCGCCCGAGCAGGGAGCCAAGCCCGGAGAAGCCCGCCTGGAGACGGAGGGAGAGCAGGGTTGCACGAGGGCCGCCGTTTCAGGCCAAACTCCTCCGGGCCCAGTGCGGCCCCAGCCCTTTCAGGACATAATACCCTTTTGTCTTGAGGCTGGTCGAATTGGGTTTCTGTCATTTATAACAGAAAGTACACGAACCACCCTGTTGTTTTCTTGCAGGCTGGTCCTTCCCGGGGCCTGCACCTGGGGTACACGGACAGAGGGGGCCGCCCTGCGAGAATTCCCCAGCGTCCCTTCCTTCCCACCCACACCGACCGCTGGCGGCTCCCCTCTTCCTCTCTTGACTCCCGGCTGCGCCCTCAGCTCAGATGGCCAGGCTGGAGGGACTGGACCCTCCTTAGTGACAGGACGGGGCTGCATTAAGCGATTCCTCCCCTCCTCGGTGTTGGTCAGTTCTGAGCCCTGCTCAGATTCCTGACGAGAGCAGCCCGAGCTCTCATGGGGATGACACTTGAGCTCCTCAAGACTCTGCGGCCGCGCTGCCTTGGCAGAGCTGGCTGGTCTACCCGAGCGGCCGGCACTGTGAGGAAATCCCTCTGCAGACCGTTCCTCCCCATAGTGCATGGATTTGCAGCAGCCGGGACCGGAGGGCCTCGGTGCCTCCACAGCCTGCCACCACCGTCTCCACCCCATCCACCTGGCTGTCCTGCCCAAGAAGGGTCAAGACGTCGGGCTCCTTCTTGCCCTATTTAGGCTGTGCTGAGGCTGCAGAGTCGCAAACAGAAGTGGCTCAGATCGGGTCTAGTGACCGTGCCAGTTACAGGAGTCCGCTTTCCTGGACATCCTCCCTTGTCCTTACCCTCATCCACCAGTGGTGACTCTTTAGAAGCTGACCTGGCCAATCGCATCTGTTGTTCTTCAGGCCCTGACCTTTGACACCCTCCCGCCCCCCAGTGATGGCCCTCCCTCATCCCAGCGCAGATGGGACAAGGACCCCGGGGAGAGCTTCAGGTGATAGGTGGGGGACGGCCAACCACAGCCCAGTGTTGGGGTGTTGAGAAGATCTCCTTGTCAGTAATAACCCCATGGGGGCAGGACCCAAAGAGCTCACATTCTTTGAGCTCACATTCTTTAACCAATAATGCTTTCATCCTTGTTTCTTCCAGGAAAGGCCCCAGAGCCTGAACAGGGACGACAAGGACTTTGGAAGTGGGGGGAGAGGCTGGCTCTCCTCGGTGTAGAGCCGTTTGCCAGCCTCTTCCTCCCAGAAGTCATGCCATTCAGAAACCCCTCATTAGGGCCTCTCTGAGCAGGCAAACAAACATCATTAATCTTGGCCAAGTGAGTGAAAGCACACTCACCTGTCCAAGCAAGAGAATTAATGTTGTGTCAATAGGAAATGAGTATTTACCTCTGGCCTTTACGTCTTCCCTTTGCTACAAAAAGCCCGGGGTGTACCTGCCCAAATGCAGGACCAAAGTCAGAGGAAAGAAAAAGAAAACCCCACAGCCCAGGGGCTGGCCTGGGACCAGGCTTGATGGGAGGCCAGGTGACAGAAGAAGCCTGGCTGGGAGTTCTCTGGTGCCGGGAAACTGTGGGAGATGTTGCCAGCCTCAGACAAGGTGAGTGGTGACCACAGTACCTTGGGGCCAGAGATTCTCACTGGAGTGTGAGCCTTAAGGAGACCGGCACCCCTCACCCTGCACGGACAGACATGGCCTCGGGTGACTGTTTTGTTTCCAGTACACATGGCTATGATCTCTCATGCCAGGCAGTCAGCGTTGTAGCTGCACAGGCTGAATGGGACCTACATTACTGGTCCAGGAGCTGCTGTTTACTGAATACCTACTAAGTGCCAGATACTGTGTGTGGTGACTGACAGTGATTCTTTAAGAATCCTGCAAAAAGGTACCCTGCCTTTGTCTCAGAGATGATACTGCAGGCCAGAAAATCCAATAGGTTTGCCTCAAGGCCACATAGAGGCAAGAGGTGGATTTGAGCCCAGGTCTGACCCTGAAGGCAGTGTTTCCCCTCAAGTAATGGTCACACACACTTTCACACCAGGAAGGATCCGCCCTCTGTGGGTGAGGTCAAGTGTAAAGACAGGAAGTCTCTGAGGAAGCCTTTGGGGTCATTCTGTGTTCCTCCTATCCCCAGGAATGCCTCACTGTTGAGGGGTGGTGGGCCAGGGAGAGGCTGGGCTGGGCCGGCCAAGTTGAGAGTGCAAGGGTGTGTGCGTGCCTGTGTGCCCCAGGAAAAGAAACCAAACAAGCCGATAAGATCTCTCGTTTCCAGAGCAAAGCGCCAATTAAACACAGGGCAGATGTGAGCAAATAAAGCTGTGGCGTCCAGAGAGAAAATCAATACTAGATTATATGCCTGGCCCAATCATATACCAATTAATACAGAGTGGGTGGGGCTGGGTGCTGGGGGAGATAAGTCTGGCCGGCATGCAGGGGCTGACCGTGCCTGCCCCCAGAGTCCCGGCAACTTGGGGCTCCTGCCCTATTCCTCCTCAGGTGGGGGCTGCCAGCTGAGGTTCTGAGGGGCCTCGCCCAAAGGTTCTGGGGGGGGGTGCAGTGAGGGGGTGGGGTGGGAACAGCGGCCTTTAGTCCTGGGAGCAGAAGGAAGGAAGAAGGGCCTGGAGATGCTTTGGGAGGGCGGCACCCACTGGGAAGGCCCAGACAGCTCAGAGCGTGTGCTTGGGCTGCTGGATGTTTCGTTTGCCACATAAAAAGTAAGGCGCTTGCGGGGCACCTGGGTGGCTCAGTGGGTTAAGCCCCTGCCTTCGGCTCAGGTCATGATCCCAGGGTCCTGGGATCGAGTCCCACATCGGGCTCTCTGCTCAGCAGGGGGCCTGCATCCCTCTCTCTCTCTGTCTGCCTCTCTGCCTACTTGTGATCTCTCTCTCTGTCAAATAAATAAATAAATAAAATTAAAAAAAAAAAAAGTAAGGCGCTTGCATCTGGAGAGTGATAGAAAGTCAGGCAAAAATGGCAACACCAGAAACCAAATTTCTACCCCCCAAGAAATGATACTGGAGCCCCTGGTTATTCCGTCCATGTTTTTATTTAATTCAGAAAGTACAGTCAAGCAGTTAATACTTTTCAAGAGAGGCGATAAAAGATAAATGGCCAAGGGTTTGCAACACAGGGCCAGGTGACCGTGGGGATGGAGCTGTCCCGAACATTCTGTGGAAAGGCTTCAGGTTCATTGCCAGAATGCAAGGGACAAGACAGTGTGACACACAGCCACCTGCCAACAGAGTTCTCCAAGTTTAGCAGGCCCCCTGCCCCAGGGCGGTGGCTTTGGCAACATCAGAAGGACACATCAAAGGTGCCGATGTCCCAGGGAGAGGAAATCTGGCTGTAGGCTGGGTGCCCCGCTGCAGGGACAGTTACAGACCATGAATTCCTGCCCTTGTGGGGGTCAGGACACTTGGTCGCAGAGCCAGTGCATCCTTCCACCAAAATTGCCCAGCACTTTTGGGAAAGGAGACCCAGCTGTGTGCGAAACAGAAAAAAAATGTGGAAGGAAAGGTGGCAAATCAGTGCGAAAAAGGGCACCTGCTTCCATTTCGCCCATGGAAGCCTCTCTGGCCGGTTCCCTCTTGTTACCCTGAATACTCCCAGACGCAGGCCCGCAAGGCAGAAAGTCCTCTGCAGGTGGGAGCCCTGGGGGCCAAGGACTGTTGCATGCCCAAGAAAAACGAAATTTGCTAGCCGAATATTTTTTAGACATTTTGCAAGATGCACGGCCTCCCTGACAATTTTTAATGTACTAACTGCCTGGTCCAGTGAGCTGATTAATTGGTGCTGGAGAGATCAATAAAAAACAGAAAATTAAAACAATTTTAAAGTGATTAAGTAGTTTAACACCTGTCTCCCGTCACGTCAGCGCAGGAAGAAAAATAAAGCAGGTGTCGAAGGGGCCTCCTGAAGCAAGAGAAAACAGCGCCTGCCTCGCAGGAATGACAAATCACGGCTGGTGGATCAATCTGAGTGCAGGCGGTCCTTCTCCAAGCCCGGTGCAGCAGCGGTGGGAACTAGAGACCCCGGGAGGCTGGGCACCTCCCCCGGCCGCTCGCTCCTTCAGAACCACTCCTTAGCGAGGAAAACAGGGCAGAAGGGAGCATGGGGAGCCGAGGACCATCTAGGCCTGGAACTCTGGATGGGATGAGATGGGAAGGCACCTGCTAACCTTCTCCTGACCTCACTTCCAGCCAGTCAGAGCTGAGTCTGTGCTATATGGAGGGGTTCAAAGGCAATGCATATGCATTTGGGGAGCTGTGGGGTCGAGGGAGGGAAACCCGTGGTCATAGCTCTCTAGGATTACCAAATCCTCCAATCTGGAAGCTTCAGGTCTCCCCCACTTCCTCTCTCCCAGCCTCCACTCCCCCCAGGCCTCTACTGCGCCTGGCTCTATCCACAAGTGTGCAGCCATGTTATGATGGCTCAGAAGCCCCTTGTGGCTCCTCTGTGCCAGCCTCACACCCGCGCCCCCCAGCCAGCAGCTGCGGTGGAAGCTGCCCAGCAGCGAGTCACCCTGGGTTGGAGTTTAATGTACTGGATTCTGCATCACTGGAAGTAAACTCATGGACCTCAAGAAGCCCTAAGATGATTCTTCCCCAACTTCCCCACCAGAGTCCTTAAAACAGAGTCCAAAGAACATGGACACGAAAAGTGAAGTGAGGGGCAATTAACAAAGGCTAACCCCTAAGTGATACATTTCACAGGTCTCCTGTTTTACCTTGAAAGTGGACTTGAGTCTTGCACACATAAAGTACAGAATATACTTAATGTTACTCGTGTTCTAGAAAGCTAGGTGCATGCTGCTCTGTGGCTTTCCTGCCCGGCACACCACTACACCTCCCCGGGGGTTGGGGTGAGGCTCAAGCCTTAGGCCCAGGCTCTGAGCTCCTTGGAAGGGGGAACTGGGCTCCTTGGCCAGCCTCCTGAGTGTGGAGGCAGAATGGGCCATGGCCCTGAAAACCTGCATTCATACTCACCTGCCTGGTGGGACGGTTACACATTTATTTTCTGCTCTCCAGCTTCCTGTTCACCTTTGAGGTTCCCTTGAAGCTTTTCCTGCCAAGACCAGGACTGAATAGGAACTCCAAGCAACCTTGCAGTGGGTTTAAGACAGTACATTTTAAAAGCATTTAAAAACGTGATTTAGACATTAAATAACCGAAAATGTTTAAAAACATTAAAGCCCTCACCTGGACTTCTTACTAGTAGTCCCTCCTTTGTACATCTTCCGGTTAACACCTGTCACACTGAACAGGGAGGGAAAAGGAGTCACAGAAGTATCCTGGATAGGGCCAGGGTCAGAGAGTTCCAACCGCGAGCTTTAATAAAAGCATTTCACAAGCCACATTTCCCCCCTTTCTCCTACTTCTGTCTGGGCTGGGGGTTCTGCTTCTGTATTCAGTGTTTGGGCCTCTGTGTACGTGACAATCTGCGTGGGGCCCTATTGGTCTCAACAAGAAGTTGTCGACCCTTTACAGCAAATTGTATGCCAATGCCAATCTCGCAAGAGAAGACCTCCAGTCTTTGGCGATTGGCCCACTTTAAAAAATCATCCATACAGCCAGATCTCTACGTAAAATATAAACGGTCTCTTGGTGTTTCCTGCCACAAGATGGGACCTGGGAGACCTGGGATGGAAGCTAAAGGGTCCTGTCGCCCAACTTTTCTCATGGGTCCCCAGTGCCGGCTTGTTGGGGGTGTCTGCTCAGGGGTGCAGCTCTCCACCAGCAGGGCTGGAGGGTGGGGTGGCCTGCGGGAACGTGCAGGCTCTGTGCCGTCCCTGGGTGCGCGCGCGTGGCCCGGCCAAGGTACCTCACTGCTCTCAGAAGCAAAGTTCTTGACGCGGTGCCCTCTGGCCTGCGGCTGCTCCCTCTAGGGTAAGGATCAGACTGACGAAGATAAAGTTTCCCCGGGCCCAAGTTCCAAAGTCGGCTGTTTTGTTTCTGTTAAAATGCAATTGTTTTTCTCTGGAGTGTGCGGTGACTGCTCGGCGTCAGGAAGATGTATGAAAGCCTCCACTTCAATTCAGCATCCCTTTTCTCCCAGACAAACACGGTCGGATTTTAATAAATCAAAGAGCCACACTGTTTAATAAAAATTTATTGACTTACAAGTGATTATTTATCAAAAGACCATTAATAGCAGGTACTGAAATGATGTGTTACTGGGTGGTGCTGGGGAGACTAATAGGAAATCAATGCAGCTGGCCGGCCGGAATGCATATGAGAAGCCCACCCCCCCGACGGCTGGCGCAACTGCACCGGCAAAATACACCAGACGCCACCCCTGCTGCAATGAAAAGTCCCCCCTTTTTATTTATCGTTTACAAATGAAATGATCAATACTTTTAATCTAGAGCAAAATTTATTAACTTTCCCATCGGAGAGAGACATATTGACTGGGGGGAGAGGGGGTGTTAGCGCCACGGAAGATGGATGGCCGCTTGGTCGTCTCTTAGCCTGTCCAAGAGCCAGTGTGCGTGCAGCTGCCCTTCCGGCCGGCGGGTCCCAGGCCACACGGCGTGCGTGCAATGGGAGAAATCAAGTCTGGCTGCCTGAGAGGTACAGCGGGCCCAGGGGACACGCACCACGGCGGACTCACTCTCGCTGGTGTGTCACAGACATGAAAGCAGCAATCCGAGAGGCCACGGTGTTTTCGGGCGATTCCCAGAAGGAACGGCAGGATCTCCAGACCCAGAACAGTTCTGCAGGACAGCAGGGCTCGCGGCTGCTGCCCTCGAGGGCTGGGCACGCAGGGCTCTGTGGGGCACTCAGTGCCCCCTCACAGCTAGCCTCTTCTCACCTGGGCAGGGCAGCAGCAGGGAGCCAGGGCTGACGCGGTCCAGGATCAGGTTCGAAAGCTAGTTCTACTGTTGGAAGGTCATCATCTCCAACTGCTCCATCAAGCCAAGCCTGCGGAGCTCTGGCCTGGCCGACAGCCGTCTACCGAGCTTCCTCTGACAGGGGAATCTCACTAGCCTTTCAAGAAAATTCCTTCTCTAACTAGCTGGACCAAAGATACCTCATGGTTGAGTGGAAACAGCTTTCCGAGATCCACATTCAAATCCATCCGGCCCCCCTTCACCTGAACCTGGAAGCCCCCCCTTTACACAGGGACACCCTCTGGCGGAGTGTTCACTAGCTCTATGTTCTGGAGGAACAAAATGCATCCGAATCAGATCTGAACCAGATGACTTGGGAAATGAGAGCTGAAGTTAGAACCATGGTTTTTAAACTTACAGACATGGAAAGAGGTTTGGAGGCCATCTAGCCCAAGTCCTTAATTGTGGGTCAGGGAATGGAGAGATAAAGTCAAAACAGCAAGTGAGTAGCCGGTTTAGAAGTGGGATTAGAGGTTGGCCAGGGCTCACCCCACCAACTGATGCCATTGGTTTTATTCCAGAATCATCCTCACTGCTGCTAGATCCTGAGTCTTCTGTACCTGGCTTTGCTTTACATGATTTTGTGGCTGGTCCTACGTGTTGTAAGGCTTTACCACCCAAAACCTATCCAGCTATCCCAAACCAAGCATCTGACTTAGGGGTAATGGGGGGCCCGCAGGTCCCCAATTTAAAAAGGTAGTGTAGTTTGATGAGTCTCCATACTTTAAACATGAACCAAATAAAAATTTTAGAAATTGCTTTTCTGGTGGGGGGGCGTAATTCACATCTCTTCTCTTTGTAAAACAGTACAATAACCCTTGCTTAGTTTCCGCAACTATTTCTTTACACAGTAGTTGATTCTAACGCAGGCTCTTGCAATACTCTGCTAGGTAACTGACAGGCATATTTTTAATATTGTTTTTAGTTTTTTCACATTCTTTTCAGCATATCTGTGAAAATCATGATGTAAACGTACTAAACAACAGAGAGCTTTTTAAAAAAGAACTTTTAAAAAAAGGGAACTTGACCCTCAAAAACTGATTTTAAAGATCATTCCGGATGGTTTTTAAACACTATATTGTCTCCTCTAAAAGCTGAAAACCACTGTTCACTCTTTGTAAAACAGTTCATAAGAGGCTGCTCCTTAACAGTCAAAACAGGGTTTTTATTGGAAAGAAAAATCGTTTCTCACTGGTTAGCAACAGGCCAGGTGAGAGCAAACGGGAGGCCAGTAAGGGAGGTAAAGGAACAGGAAGTAGTCAGAGCGGGGAAGACAAAGTGCTATCAAGTCAGGTCTCAGGAGCAGGGCTGCCCTCCTGCCTCAGCCCCTGGCACAGGCCCAGGGCAGCCTGGGAGAGGCGACGCTTACGGCAGCTGGTGCAAATCCTGACAGGTGTCACAGCTATGCCTTGCTGGATAAAGCGGCAGGAGTGGGAAGGGATGGACGGATGGGTAGAGGGAGAGTGAGGTGGGGGCGTGAAACTGGTACACCCTGAGAGCCAGAACTGGTGAGGGTTGCTTGGCTTGGGATCCGCCTTCACAGTGACTGCAGCTGGGCACAGGAGACCCAGGAAGCTCCCAGCTTTCCTCCGGCTGTGTGGAAGCCCATGGTGCACCACCTGCCCATCCTGTCCCCTCACTAACCCTTCCAGAGCCTCTGTTCCTACCTTGCTGCTTCCCACAGTCCTTACATCTAGACTGCCCTATCCTTGTCCTCAACAAATGGCACCTCTTCACACGCCTCTTATCCCAGGCACCCATCAGTGGAGAACTCCACACCTGTCTGTGCTGGAAATTCTAAGTGCATCAGAGAAACAGGCAAACATCTGATAGGGGGAGTAGCTTCTGAACGGTACTATTCTTCATTCCAGAAGCCAAATGGATTCCCGACAGTCTCGGGGTTATGGTCAAGTCAGAGGACTGTAACTCTATGAAGCATGTTGCTTAGGGCTACTTATAGGGGAAAAGAGTGAAGGGAAAACCCCTCAATTAATTGACCATCAAAGACAATTTTATTTACTCACAAAAACAAACTCAAAGCCCTTTGCAGCAGCTCTGAGTTCAGACCTTTCCTGCCACGTTTCATGGACCTATACTTGTAACACTGAGCAACTTGTCCTTCAAAGTAGCACTTCGATCCCCACAACAACCCTGTGAGGTAGGTTATGACCACCTTCCCCTCCTGATCCAGGTAACAGATGGGGAAACTGAGGCACAAGTTAACAGAGAGCAAGTCACATGGGAGTTCAGGATTAGCACTGGAGTCTGAACACAAAATGACTCTTGGTTCCCACCACGCCCTAGTCACTGGTCCACCTTGCTTCCTGCCATCCCCTTTGGTAATCCTGTGCTTCTGCTTGTGGGCAGGAGCACAGGATTTAAAACCCCATTTTGCCAAAAGCCCCCGCAGACAACAGTTTTCCTTTCACCCAGTCTGCAGAGCTCCGAGGCTTGGGGCGGCGATGTTTGGGCTGAAGCAAGTCACACTGCCTTGGCACTGCCTCTCCTCAGAAGCGGGGGGGCCTTTCCTTAGCAAAGTCCCTGGCATATGGCATCTGTAACAGACTGACACCCTAACGTCCTGAACATGGGCACGTGGCCAAGGCTTCCCAACCACTCAGCCCCACACGTGCACAGGTGGAGAGCTGACTTTAATGGCATTCCTCCAATGGACTTAGTGTAAAAGAAACAAGAAGGCATCTCGTCCTGGGCAGCAACCCCCAGCAGTGCCCACTGCAGACGGTGCACCCAGGGATCCCTGGGGCAGTTCTGAAGCAGCTGGAGTCCTGGGATCCAGAGCGGCCTGAAGAGCCCCGGAGTTGGAAAGGATGCAGCAGTGGGGGCAGCAGGGGCAGCGGCGGCGCAACTCCAGCTGGCTCGCGGGTCAGGATCTGCGAGCGGTGGCTCCCGCCAGCGCAAGGCGCGGGCTCAGGACCGGCTCCTGTCCTCGTGGTTCCCAACGATCATCTTGCTGTACAGCTTCTGCTGCTCCTCTTTGAACGTGTCTTTCACCTTCTCCCTCTTCAGACCACCATCCCTGATGAGAGAGAAGTCTGGTATCACACAAAGAAGGCCTCCTATCCACCCTTAGATCACAGCCCCTCGCTGCTCAAAACCCCAGAAGAACCCTTCAGAAACAAAAGCACTCCACGGCTCTCTCCCTCCTGGAGTGACCTCACATACTGACCTGGCCCTCCCCAATTTTACCACTTCTGCCTTAAATCTTTCACTCCTGCCCTGGGGTCAGAAGTCAGTACTCACGTTCAGGGTACTTTGTCACTGCTCAAACCTACCTACCAAGGAGTTCACAATGCTTTCTACTCAAACGTTCACCCTCACCTTACTGAAGATAAAGGAGGCATTCTGGCATCATGGAAGGTGAGCCAGCTTTAAGAACGACTGAAACTGTAATGAATCTGTAAATGTGATCTGTGAAATGAAGTCTGTAAAATTCAGACCGAGACATTCATGCCAACAATGAACATAAGGAGAACTGTGAGTCTTTACTTCTTCTGTGCTTGAGGGATGGTGCTGGAGAAGAATCCAAGTCACGCCCATACTCCTGTGCTCACGGGCCCGGCGAGACCTCCCTCTGCTATCCCCACACTGGGATTTGTTTCCTCAAAGCCCCCTTCCTACCTGGCACCCCGACTGCTCGCCTTCATGCTAGAATTAGCATCACCTACCTTCAGTGACTAACAGAAACCCCAGTCCCTTTTCAGGATTTCTGCTACACCTGGACTTCCCCTTTGAGGTATGATGAAGCCCACCCCCATCGCTGGACAGACCTTACACCCAATGCTCTTATATGTGCGATACCCTTTACGATCCACAGCAAAAGGCTCTCTTTTAAAGGGAGCCCCACTTGTCTTCCTGGGGCCCTGCGGCCAGGGAGTATGGACGACACTCCAGTTCGAGCAGCCTGTCAGACCTGAGTTCAGAATCTGGCTCCACTGATTACACGGGGACTCTGGAAAACAGTCACCTGACTTCTTTGAGCTCTGGTGTCTCACATGTGAAATGGGAGTGACAATCCCCATCCCGCATGGGTCTACAGCGAGGGCGGAGGGAGGCTGTCCTCTCCGGCGCCAGCGGCACGGAGCCTGGCTCACAACGAGAGCTGGAGGAACATGAGCTTTTTTAAAAGGCCATACCTGAGGACATGCCATTACCTAAGAATCCCCATGTCAGTTTAAAATTTGAATCTCTACATCCTTTTCCCTAAATGCCCTCTTTAGTCAAGTGCCTAACAGAGCTGACCTTTGCACTTCAAACGAAGGGTCCCGGAGGGTGGATGATCCCCCGAGCCAGCACTGCTCCCAACTCAGCCCCTGTTATTCGGAGTGTCACTATCTCATACTCCAGTGTGCAGGGCCGCACCTATGACCCACGGGCCAAACCTAGCCTCACACCTGCCCTGAGAACGTTTTACTGGGACCCAGCCAGGCTCATGTGTTTCTGTATGCTGTCTGGCTGCTGTCACTCTGCAGGGGCAGATTAAAGCAGCTGCAACAGCGGCCACACGATACACAAAGTCTAAAATATTTACTGACTCTTCACAGGGAGAGTCTGCCAACGCCTGCTCTGGTAGGTTAACAAACTAAATGTAATAAATGAAACTTCCGCCTTTCTAAGGATGGCCCAGTTTTACCAAATATTCAAGATCAGAGGGACCAGTTAATGCAGCTTCCAGACCAGCATCCAGTCACCCCCACCTAAAGAGACAAGGACTGTCTGGGTGCCTGGCAGATGGGTACAAACCCCAGAAGGTACGAAGAATCAACTGCTTCAGGCCCAGTATTCTGGGCTCTGTGTCTCTAAGTGCATGGGGCACTTCTGAGCTGGAACTAGGAGAAAGCAGTCACACTGCTCGTTCTCCAAGGCTGATGAGCTTAATTTTCCACACCAGGGAGAGGAGGATTCTTTGTAAAAGGAGTCAACAATTCAGCATCTACTTCAGAAATTCACATCCTGCTCGACTCTGCCGATAAAACCTGGCTCTGACTCACCACAGCAGGTCCACAAGCCCCCCCTGCCTGGCAATGGCGGATTTCACCCTATTGGCAAACTGGACGGCATCTTCATCTGTCTGTAAGAAAGCATAAATGAGACTACTCAACACAGGCTGGCGTCACACAGAAGGAAGCAAAGACCTGTGCATGGTGTCGGGGTGAGGACCTACCTCTCTGGTCATAGGAGGCAGGTACCAAACGCTGCAGACAATGGCCCAGCTGGTCATCATTCTCAGCAGGTATGTTACCATCCCGTATTTGCTGCTGTTCCAGAAGGCGTCACCAAATTGAGGGTCATACTGAAAAGCAGTGGAAAACTGGATGGTAAGAAGTCCACAATTCTAACAAAACATGGGTGTCGACAGCAACTTGTGTGACTGCTCACCTGGGGCAGCATCAGTTCCAAAAAGCAGCTCCCAGACCCCCTCCATGAACACCTCTGAAGCCATTCTATGCTCACGCAGTTC
The DNA here is from genome assembly GCF_020171115.1 of Neogale vison. Lineage (NCBI taxonomy): Eukaryota > Metazoa > Chordata > Mammalia > Carnivora > Mustelidae > Neogale > Neogale vison. The sequence continues at coordinate 174,398,748 of NC_058101.1, forward strand.
TGAACTCTAGCAACATGAGCCCCCCAAATGGACTCAAGATTTTGCTCCAGGTCACGAGGGAGGACTCCCCTACCTGCTTTTCTCAAACAAGTGAGCCCCTCTTTGACCCATTTCATGTCTTCCTCACTCACAGATGTAACTCTTTTTTTTTTTTTTTTTTTAAGATTTTATTTATTTGACAGAGATCACAAGTAGGCAGAGAGGCATACAGAGAGAGACTGGGAAGCAGGCTCCCCGCTGAGCAGAGAGCCTGATGCGGGGCTCAATCCGAGGACCCTGAGATCATGACCTGAGCAGAAGGCAGAGGCTTTAACCCACTGAGCCACCCAGGTGCCCACAGATGTAATTCTTAAAACATGTTCAAGCATATCCCAAACCAAAGAGATCAGGGTAATATACTCTCACACCTCCATTCCCCAGATTTAACCTTTAGAACATTCCACCACAAGGCTTTGCCTATCGCCAACACCACGTCGCTCACTCATCCCTGCTGCTACATGTACCTCACCCAAAGACACCAACTTATTAGTTATTTCTGGTGCCCCTGACCAAAGAGAAGACGACAAAGCTTCTGAGAGGCTTCTGTGACGACACCACTAACAAAGCTGACCGTGCAAGCAGGAGGCTCTGCTCTGACCGCGTCGCTGGCATTCCTCCTTGGCGAACGCGCGCACAACAGCTCCCGAGGCCTCCGCCACGCAGGTGCTGCGCTTCCCGCCAAGCAGCAGACCCACCACACTGTCCTTTGCCAGTGACTCTAATGGAAGCAGAGGCTGTACGTCAGTGGCATTCTGTGGGAAATGTGGCTGAAGCTGTGACCTGCAGTGTCACCCAACAGAAGAGAAGCTGAAGCAGCCAGTAAGCAAGGCGGGGGGGAAGGTGCTGGAGGAAGTTATGCAAGAAGCAACAAAAAGAACGGAGTCCTGGAGGAGAACACCTGGACGGAATGTCCTGCAACCACCAGCAAACGTCCGAGGCGCCACCGCAGACATGACCTCAGGCTGTGACTGTAACGCAAAGAGAAGGACTAGAGTATGGAAACGGGACGAGACGAACGGCAAGAGTGATGGCGCAGGAGGAGGCTGCCGCTGGCGTCAGAAACGCTCACAGGCTTGGTGAGCCTCTCAGGCTGCTCCTCTCCCCCTGGAGCAGCCTGAGAGGATCCCCGGCGGGGATGCTACGGGAGCCCCACGGGAGGGGTCGGGGCTGGGCGTGAACCTCAAGCCTAGATTTTATGATTCTCAAATAGAGACTAATTGTGCCTAGCCGTGGACCTGACTACGCAGGAACGAAGACATTTAGACTGAATTACGGACTAAATGAAGAAATTTAGATTCAACTATTACATTATAATAACAAAGGGAAATGGGGGAGAAAAATGAGTTTTAAATAGAAACTAATGCCCACGTTTTGAAGAAAGAGGTGTTATCTCTGATAAAGCAGTATATGAATAAAATAGCTGACATCGTACATGAGAGCCCTTTGTTTAGAGCGGAATCTCTGCTCCACGCTGAGCTGAAAGCGTAGAGAGAAAAACGAGGCAAAAACTCAAAATCATGATAAATTTCTCAAAATCAAAAAATGGCTTAATTTCGGTGGAAATATAACAGCCTTGAAACTGCTAAGGTTATCTAAGGTAACTGCTTTGGTTACCAATGAAGGCTTCATAAAAACTAGCAAAGTTGTTGTAGAGAAGTTCTTAATCCTGAATGGGTTTTAATAAATCTGGACAGAATGAAATTATATGTAAAACTGACGGGACTTTTTGTCTAGAGAGGAGCCATAACTGTCCTAAGAGTCCATGTCTCAAAACTGTTTAAGACCCACTGCTCCACAGCAGGGCTCCCCAAGTGTTGTTCCCACCATCCCATCCGTAGCACCCAGGAACGGGTCAGACACGCAAGTTCGGAAAGAGCCAGTAGTCTGTGTTTTCCTAGTCCCACCAGGTGACACTGATACAGCTACAAAGAACTCATGTTCTGGAGTGAACACTGAGGAAGGGCTCTTCTCGTAATGTTTTTAATGCACATGGACGGGGAGCACTGGATACCGAATGCAAGATGGGATGCAGGTGACACGGACAGCAGTCCCCAGGCTCTCCTCCTCCGGCAGACACTGCTACCAGACTGCCTGCTTTCTTGCTGTTCCGGTAGACAGCACCCCCGACAGGTGGCTTGGGGAGTGCGAACCCATGGGATCAGTCAGTTCTCCTCCAGCCACTATGCATCCTGCACTCCTGCCCCAGCGCTCTGCCTCCCTGGTAGAGGGGAGCGCTGGCTGGGAAGCACTGGCTTTCCCAAGAGAAACACCCTGCCTCCCCTGCACTGTGCTAAGGGACGCGGATTCTTTCAACAGAAAGCTCTGCACATGGCACGCAGACCCCGTGAGAGATGGACACTAAATGCTAAGTATAACAAGCACACACGTCCTTGCTGTTCTACCTCGCTGCGATCTCAGCTTAAGCACTAAACACACCCACAACAGCCTGTGCTGTGTAGACGTAATAATGTGAGTAATAACATTCTTTTAAAAACAGCATGATGGGGGCGCCTGGGTGGCTCAGTGGATTAAAAACAGCATGATGTATGCCTTCGTAAAACCAGACGGATGTAAAGGCGGAGAGAGGAAGAAAAGAGGAAAATGATTGACTGAATCCCATCTTCCCAGTAAGTTAGAAGTACAAGCTCCGAAAAGTGGGGGACAGCCTAGACAAGCTCTTAAGATGTATTTCATCTTTATCAGTGGCTCCTGATATTTACAGTGATACCAAAGCCCAAAGCTGTGCGGCTGCTGCTTCTTTCAGTATTAGGACATATCCACAGCCACACGAGCTCACCTCTCCACCAAACGTACACATCCAGCAGGGCCACACCCCTGCTCCCCGTAGCACACCCCTCTGTAGCAGAGTAACTTCCCCGCCTGGGAGGCTTACAGAGAGGTCGTAAGTGGGGGACAACATGCGAGCTTGTGATCTGGTTGATGGTCCTCATTCGGACACTCCTGTCCCTTCTAGCCCAGTGGATTCTGAACCATGAACATGTCCCTTCTCTTCCTCTAGCACACTCTACCCACACTATCCTGGCCCAAGCTGCCCCACTGGAGGATCAACCCGCTGACTGGTGACGCCACTTTCTTCCTCCCCTTTCTCTTGCCGCGTCCCATCCACAGCAGATGCGACAATGACCACATGTGCCCTCAGAGGTCTCGTACCTTGATAGCAACAGGGTAAACTGTGGCTCCAATTTCAAAACTTCCCTTTTTGAACATCATCACTGATGTATTATTGATGCAGGTTCCTAAAACACAGAAGAGAGTAAAATGCGATTTCTTTTGGTCCTTCACCTCAGAGATTAGGAGTAAGAACTAAATATAGTAAGAAAAAGTCTTCAAATAGGATAATCTCCCTAGCTTAGGAATGAACACTTAACAGGGATAAGCAAAGCACTGTACTGTTTCTCATTCTGCTATTACAAGATCACTTTCCCCAATTAACACACCCAGCCTCAATAAAAGGCCAGAGCCATTGAGCAGACTTGGGAGGTCTCAGGAAGAACTCGAGAAGAAGCTGAGACCCCACTGGCATATGACAGAAGGGATTCCTGTACTGCGAAGGTCGCACTTTGGCACTCCCAGTCCAAATGCTGCACTTCCCAGGGTTTTTAAGTCCCACAACCAGTTTAGTGGGGGACTGAACATCCGTCAGTGAAAACAGATAACCCCAGCCAGGGTTGAGGGACTCGGTTCTGAGGCAACAGCAGAGTCACCATCCTGCATGGCCTCCCCGCCCTCCCACAAAGAAACCCTCTGCAGGGCCCCACCCCTTCTTACCCTCTGGGAAGATAAGGATGGGTAGCTTGCTTTTATCCTGCACATGCTCAGTCAGTCTTTGGAAGGGAAAAAGAACACAGAGGCTCAGACAGCTTTACATCCATCACCACCAAAATGTACTTATAAATATGCTACGTGGATGTCACACAAACCACAAATGTGATGCTCTTTGACAAACCCCAGTCTGAATCTCATAAAGACAAAACATATAAAGACAGGGAAAATCAGATGACTGCAGTTTAACTCATACAGCTGTTCAGTGAAGTATTAAGGTCTATGTAGAGGACACTGCTCAGACCTGGGACAACCTAAAGGACGTGCCTGCGACAGGGCCTTGCTAACAGCACCCTCAAGAAGCACTTGTCACTGGACTTCTGCACAGCCGCGTTGGATTGAATGTGCAGTCCACCTGGCTTAATACTGTCCCTGAGAGAAGCAGTAAAGGGAATCCGGGGCAGGCTCGTCTGTCCCTGAAGAAGATGGTCCCAACTGAGCCTTCATTCCTCTGTTTCCTGCAAAGCTCTTGCCATTATGTACATCAACTCTATCTTTTTCCCGCTGCCTTAAGTTTGTTTTTATTTGTGATAATGAATTCATCCCGAGATTTCAAATAGCATTAAAAGTTCATATGTGGTTCATTACAATGAGTAATAAATAAAAAAGGTTAAGAGAAATTACAAACTTGAAAAATAATACCAAGACTTCCATACTTTTTCTATTCCGTATTTTAGGGAAAAAACGTTTTATTATGAAAGCAGTGAGGACTCAGTGTAGAAGACACTACGATTCTACCGTGGAGGGATAACAACCCCTAAAGCGCATACATCCTAACTGATCACAGAGAGCAACCGGCATTTTTGTGGATTTACCTCTTAGCCACCAGGTGGCGATCTTTCACTTCAGAGCGTTCAAACCAGACGTGCGGGCAGGCCTTCACCATGGCTCTCTGGATCACACCCATGAGTCCCCCGTGCACTTGACCCACCTAATCTCACACAGAGGAATAACCGGGAGTGAAGCCACTCTCACACGCAATCCCCACTATGTGGAGACAGCCCCAGATGCCAAAAGGAAAGTATCCCAACCTCTCACCCTCTAACATTTTACTGAAAACATTAATTTTCTCACTTATTAAGAAACCATTATTAGACTCTGAATCTTTAATTTTGCCTTTTATTTAGTGATATCAAAGATACATAATTAAAAAACATAGCTGAGAACCCGAAAAAAAAATTAATGAAGCTGTGTAATATCTCGTGTAAAAAAGTGCTTTTCCTGGGCAGATTCTCTAATGCCCTTGAACCCAGTCCTTTCAAATCCCCCTTCCCTGTCCTTCACCCCCTTCCATGGTCTGCCTCAACACCCAAAGGCTAACCTCCAACCGCGCTCTTCGTTATCAACCTACTCAGAAGACCTGCTATCAAAGTCCCACAGAGTTCTCAAAGCAACAGAAAGAGGCAACAGTCTTACATGTTCCCATGTTTATTTTCTTCAGGAAGAGCTCTCTGAAGGGTCCAGAAACATCCCAGCCCTGAGCATGCTTAAGATCTTACTTGCCCAAGAGAGCAACAGAGAAAAGTCTTACCATGGCATAATAGCCATCGCTGGCCAAAATGATGACGTCGATTGGAGAGGTGTGATTGGCCACGCAGATGCCACCGTTTCTGGGCCTGTTTTCTCTGTGTTTAGAAAGAATGCAAAAGCAATAAAATCCATGTGAAACAACTGATCTGGAACTCAGCCCTTACTTCACCCACCTCATGGGCTCCGGGAACTCAGAAGAGCCCTCACTGGTGAGGTGCAGGTGAGCCGTGGTTGGCCAGTGCCAGTTCCCCATGTCACACAAGGTGCCCTCACCTGTCGTGGTAGGTAATGATGGCTGTCAGGGCTCGCACACAGATCCGGTAACACATTAAGTGAACGTGTTTACTCAGGAATTCCTTAAACCTGGTACGACAGGACACAGATTTTTTTTACTTTACATGTAAGAAGTCGGGAGAAGTTACAGGCTGGAACAATGCAACCATCCCTGCCTACAGCCCTTTAGGACTGCAGGCTATTTTTATAAACATTAGTGCATATGGTAAAACTCTACAGTGCACGAGTGTCTTTATGCCTACATATGAGGAAACAGAGAAATGACAAGAATTGCTTCAATTTACCGAAGTGACTGGGTTTAGAATTTATATAGCCCTCAAATTTCCAGCAAAGATAAGCCTCCTTGATTATTTTCCTTCCAGTCAATGCCTACAGGCAGGGCAAGGACAGATTCTTTAACCTCACCAGCCCGGGGAAGAGAGCTGGCCCCAGAACTTCTAGAAGGAACACATTTCTCTTAAAACAACAATAACAACAACACAAGGGGCGTCTGGGTGGCTCAGTGGGTTAAGCCTCTGCCTTTGCCCAGGTCATGATCTCCGGTCCTGGAATCAAGCCCCGCATGGGGTTCTCTGCTCGGCATGGAGCCTGCTTCCCCCACTTCTCTGCCTGTCTCTCTGCCTAGTTGTGATCTCTGTCAAATAAATAAATAAAATCTTAAAAAAACAAAACACAAAAAAGCCCTACCTATATTTCTTTTCCTTTTACCAATTTATCAACACAGTAGAATGCTCAAAACTAAATGACATGCCGTTAAATCTGCTGACCCTCGACTCCACAGTTGGGAGGTTCCTCCCTTGTGTTAGAGGGATAAGAGTGTGAGGGTTAGAGGGTAAAGAGCAAAGTCACAGATCAGGACTGGTGAAAAATAACAATGCTGACGCCACTGTTATCACTGGGTTATCTTATCTACCTAAGATGCTGCAGGTCTGCCTGTGCCCAGAGGAGTAGTGTGGGGGGAGACACAGCTGCGGAGCTAAGTGCCCTCCAGAAACGGACTCTCGAAAACAACTCACCTCCCATTTGGCAGGTATCCCACCACGGTGGTGCCTACCACCAGAAGGCTAATCCCAGTAAAAGCAAGAGCTATCCTGTAAGAAGAAGACACGTGAAAACACAGCAAACAAACCCTTGCACTACAGATAGACTGGAACGTGTGACAATGAAAGTCGACATCACGAAAACCACCCCCAAGACCATCAGATCACCTAGGATCCAGGTAAGAGTTTCATCGAGAAATGAGAGGCAAGGCATACACAGATATCATTTTAACTCCAAACTGAGAGTAGGCTATGGATATGGCTCTGAGCAGACGCTATCTCCCACAGCATCAGGCAGCCAGAAGGATGGAAAAGCCTGCTGTTGGCTGCTCTGCCCCCAGGCACCTGCTGTCCTGCTGTCTTTACCCTTCCCTTTGGCTCCACACCCTGGCAAAAGCAGAGCTTCTCTGTGGAGCAACAGGAAGTAGAGCCTGAAGGTACCGGCAGCCGGCAAGGCGTACTCAGAATAGCACATGGTACAGAAAACCTGAGAGTTCAATATTGCCTCTGTATTAGAGAGGCAAGCTTGCAGGAAAGACCTGGTCATGTCCAGGGAGGAATGGCCAGAAAGTACACCATGTTCCGTCCCTGTGCTTAGGCCACCTAGACGAGCATTTTAAGAAACCCCACGATTTCTGTCTGATTTGCAGAGAATCCAAGGGCCTTTAAAAGATCACCCCCAGTGGACCCTTCCAAGAGTCGGATGGTCTCCCTCCCAAGAGACTGGCCAGTGACAGAATCAAACTTTTTTCCTTTCTGAAGGGGGAAAGCAAAGCAGAGTGACACAGGGAGGTCAGCCACACCTCGGGCTTAGGCAGCCGCCGCTCAAGCCTTTTGTCCCCGTCAGGCCTGCCCTCACCTGAGTGGCAGAAGGAAGCAATAGCGAATCAGCACTCCTAAGCCCCACAAGACAGTGAGCCGAAGGCTGATGTACTGGAAGTTATAGTTGGTCCTGCTCAGCAGGTTCCAGGACTCCAACTCCTCTGCTGAGAACCTCTTTGTCACCTCATCATCCATGATGGTCTCCATTCCCTTCCGGCAAAAGTAGAAAATGTCGGAGAGCTCAAACTCTGGAGTGTTATCCAGAGCCTTACTACTGCCACTTCGACGGATTTCTTTGATCTCTTCTTCTAGCGAAGTGGGATCTTTTGCAATGATTCCTGTAACAGAGAACACCCGTGTCAAGCAACATGCTGGGAGGAAGCATGTTAAAAATATTCAGAGTCCAGCGGCACCTGGTGGCTCCGTGAGTTAAGCAGCCAACTCTTTGGTTTCAGCTCAGGTTACGATTTCAGGATCCCCTGTCAGTCTCTGTGCTCATCATGGAGTCTGCTTCTCCCTCTCCCTCTGGTCCTCCCCCTGCTCACACTCTGTCTCTCAAGTAAATAAATAAATAAATGAATAAAAGTCTCTAAAATATACAGAGTCCATATACTCCCTTTGATAGAGTGAAGAGTATGTGTGGAATTAAAAGCACTTAGGAACATAGGTCAAAGGGACTTTGTGAGATAAGGAGAAAGAGCCAGTCCTACCATTGGTATAGGGCTTGTAAAGTTGGTGGTTCTTCTCCTTGGCGCCTCTCTCCATCCTCAAGGTGGCCCACTGTAGGGAGAAATGACAACACAGAGAATGAGATCCTTCTTCATACAGCAACTGACTTCATATCCATTCTTGGAAAGCCTCAATCCCAGTCACCTGAGATGGGACTGCAGCTGAGAAAGCCCCCACTCTAAAAGGAAAGTCAAAGCTTCAGCTTCTAGAGCCATCTCCCTCCTTGATGACAAGCAACAGAAGATGAGTCATCTAGAGTAGAGGCCTGGAGACTCCAGAAGCTTGGGTAAATTTCTCAGGCCTAGGTTCTCTCCGCCTACATCTGTCTTCAGGGCACCGAAGGAGTCCACAGGCCGGCAGCACACAGACCTCGTGTTTCTCTCACTGCTGAACAGCAGCTGTTCTCAAACAGCAGAACCAAGCATCCTTTAAGCAACCGCCCACCACCTGACGCTGCCTACCGCCCCAATTATTCCAGAAGCAACAATTTAAATAATATATATGTCTAGACTGTCCATCCAGCTCTGAGCAGCCTTGTACTAGAACAACCCCCCCACCCCAAACCTGATACAGAAGGGCTTAGTGTTAAACAAAAATACACAAAAACACCATTTGGAGATTTAAAAAAAAAAAAATCTAATTGGACACTAATGCTAAGTCCCTTAAGCAACTCATCCCAACTCATCTTTTCCATCTATAAAATAGGACTGATAGTATGTCAACCTCCTGCTTCATGGGGTCGCTTAAGATCAAATGAGATCGAATATGTGACAGAACTTGGGAAACTGCAAAACGCCCTAACTGTCCTCACTGTGACTGAAATAATGACGGCCTCTACAAGACATCTAGAAAAGAAGCCTCCCTCCCTTACCATGTGTCTACCTGCAGTAAGCGAGCCAGGGTCTCACCCACTACCCCATAAGTTCAGGTGAAAACGCGCTCGTTTATCCCTAACTGAAATATGTTATCACAGTATAGAGAGTGAAGTCCATGGCAAGTCGAAGAAACAGAACAGATATTTTAAAAGGCATCTTTTCAAACTTGTTTCCACAGTTATGCAAGGTGAGAGAGAACCCTGTCATCCCGTGATGCAGCAAAACCCACAGAGCCTGAAGCATTTGGTGTATACTCTGCTGGCAGAGCTTCAAGTACCAGCAGACGGCTCTGGGTGGTCTGGCAAAGCCAAAAGCAGGACGTGAGTTTTTCATCAGTGATCTGACCTCATCTGGAAATTTCTTCAGACACCACTGTCTAGAAAAAACACAGCTTAGAGTCACTCGCTCAGAAGGGGTCTAAGGCAAGAAAACCCACAGCCCATTTTCTATACTTCGGATATTTAGCGCTGATGTTTTCTGGTTCTACGCATGGATGATCTCTTCTAGAAGAAAATGTAAACAAAACTCCTACAATGGAGGAAGGTAGAATTCCATCTAGGGAAGAGGTGAACTGGTGACCAGGAAGACAAGAGGATCTAGCAAGGCTGACATACAGACACAGGCCTCTCAGCTGGAGTTTGCGGGTTTCCATTCTGGCCAAGTCTGCAACTACAGTCAGAACCAGAAAAACCTGGTTCCATACTGACAATTCTGAAACTCAGAGGAGGCTGCCATATATGACGTCCAGCCTCTGAGCACTAGAATTGAAGTCTGTGAAGATTGCTTCACTCTGAAAAACTCAAGATGGCTGTGGTGTTTGAACTGGAAAGGTATAGGTTAAATGAGCCCCTCCATCTCCTAGCTCTATCACAGAGCTGTCACCAACATCGCCTTACCCTCCCTTTTCCACACTTCAGGTATGTTACAAAATGCTTCTGTGTTTAGGAGAGAAGTGCCCAGTCACAAGGCTGGTGGGACCTGGCTGTTAGCTGGGAAGAGCCTGTTCAGGAGGAGAGGCTGATGGGTGAACCGGCAAGCCGCGGCCCGATGCAGAAGACCGAAGGAAAGGGGGCTGCCCATGAGCAGCATCTGGTAACTCCACAGCCGGCTTCCCTGAGTGGTCATTTGCAGAGCTAGAGCGTTCAGACATGCAGAACAAAACTGAGAAGCCTAGGTTCAGAGCTCATTCCCATAAACCTCCTCTCCTCCCCCTGACGTGAGATGCCATTTACCGAGCTACTGAGCATCAGATTACTACATTACTCCAGTCGCAGCCTCTCCCAGACAGAGAAGAGACCATTTAAGGGCATTAACAATGCTGCACTCTTAGGTAACATCAAAGCCAAGGCAGACCTTGGCAGGTGAAAGGTAGGCCCAGCTCCCAGAAAGGCAGAGGGTGCAATGGTGTACTTTTGCTAGTTATTCATTCTATTGAACCTACAATTTAGGAATTAACCACAAGTCACAGACTTCGCAACCTAATCTCAGCAGAATCCACCTCCTTTTCAGTCAGCCCCGCTACACTGTCCCATGAACTAACCATATACATCCCAAAGAACAAGACCCTTAGAAAATTCAGGCTCCCATCATCCAGCACGTCTAGTCCCCTGCAAACACCACCTCTTTTAGCAACTCTCTCCTCTCCCTGCTTCCGCTGTAACCTCTAAGTAGCTACTAGCAAATGTGTAAATCTTAACTTCACTGAAGTGCCAACCACACATTCCCGACTGCCTGTTGGGCATCTCCCCATGCAAGTCCAACCAGCCCTCACGAGCATGCTGCAAATTAAAAACAGCACACCTCCTCCCAACCCCGAAAGTGCTCCCCTCCCTCTGGCCCACCTCCTGTGGCAGTGGGATCACTATCCCTCTAGTCATCCAAGCTTCCGAGTTTCCCATCTGTCACCAAGTCCTATCGATCCTGCCCTGAAAGGGCACTCCTTCCCAGCTGCCTCCTGGGTGATGGCGTCACGTTTGCCCCCTAGCTTATTCTCTTGCCTGTATTAATGCCATGGCAATTCAATGGCTCCTTCCTCCCTTCAAGCCACCCGACACATGCTGCCAGTCTGATCATGTCACTTCCTTGCTCAAAAACTTTCAGTGGCTTTTCAATGCCTAGAGAAACATTTGCTTTATAATTGACCTCACCCTTCTGTGTACCCAATGTTTTTGCTCCACTAAGCTATGTACAGTCTCTAAGCCTCTAATTAAGTAAGTCCCTAATTAAAGTAAGTCTCTGAAGTACAGTCTCTAAGTAAGACTGTACTTTCTTATCTGCACTTCTAGAATGGCTTTTCCTTTTTAAGATTCCAGTTCAAATGCCAACTCTGCTATGAAATGTTACCTACCCAATTCCTGTGGCGTTCGTCCTTCCCAGTGTATATGAATTAGCAACCAATTGTGAATTAGTTATATATGCATATACTTGTCTTTCTTACAAGACTGTAAAACCTGAGGAACAGGAGCCAGAAGCAACCTGTGTTCTCACTCCAGCAATCTGATAGAGGGTCTTGCACTTAGTAGGCAGTCACTAAGGGCTGCCTTTAACTCCCAGTGTTTCTCTCCATCAAGATCTCCATGTGAAAAGCTAAGAGCGGAAAGGATACAACCTACAAATACTTCCCATCACCTTCCCTGCCAGAGTCATACTCTCACCTCCTTCAGTTCATCCACTCAGCTCATCAGGGTTATGTCAAAGTCACCCCTTTTCACTAGGGTAGGGAGGACATGCCTGATTGACAGGACTGCCTTCACTAGAAGCATATGAAGCTATGGCTTCTACTCTGCAGATGAAGCAGCACATGGGAAAGTCTAACAACTTAGGTCAAGTTTCAGAGTTCATCAGAGAGCCCTGGATTTCAAGCTAAGGGCCACTAACTCAAAAACTCATGCCCATCCCACTACACACTCCCACTGTACAGCCCTCTTCAATTTCCTCACACTACCACCACTGGCTTTCTAGGACTCTCCATCAGCCACTTCCGCTCTAGAGTCTCATGTTTACAATTGCTGTAATGTTTACAATGGTCTCTGATCTGACCCGATCAAGCCCTTGCACATGAGGCAAAATCACCCAGGTCATTTCTTTCCATCTCTCTGTTTCCAGGCTTCCTACTTTCTCCTTCTCCAAACCATTCTCAACTCAATGGAAAGCCACTTCCAGGACTTGTGCCCCAGTAATACCATCATTACTATATTGAGGGTAAATGTGAAGCACCGACATCAAGAAAACAACACTTGTAAAGAACGCTGCTGCTCTCTGCGCACAAAAACCTTCTGCAACTCAGCACCAGACAGGACCTACACTCAGTCGGCTAAGTCTTCCAGGAAAGCGAACCGAGAAGACACCCACCTACCTTCTCCCCTTGGCAGGGATACCGGGATTCATTTTTATACAAGGATGCGCTGATTATGGGAAACTAGCTGTTAAGCCAGGGCTTGCTTAGTTCTGTCAAAAGCACAAGTCCAGGTACTGCATGGACCAACAGGATATGCATTATGAAGATTACTTAGTAAAAACGGCCAATAAAATCCCAAAAGAAAATACAAATACAAAATTAGATATATACACTATTAACATAACCATTAAATATGAATGCAGTTGTCAAATACTGAAAGGTAATACATGTACAAAAATGTTAAGGCATTAGAAGCTATGTAAACATGAATGAATGTTTAAAATTCTTTAACATTATATTTATTATTTGTCTGGTTATCCATTGCTACATAACAAACTACCCCCTAGCTCAGAGGCCTAAAACACCACCACCACCACTTATCTTGTTCATGAAGCTGCAAACTGCATGAGGTTTGCCATCAGCTAGGTGGCTGGAAGACTAAGGACTGGGGTCCTTTGCGGAATGCTCGCTCCTGCATGTAGTACTAGATGTTGGCTGTCAGGGCCTTCCTGGGGCTGTGAGTTGGAATACGGAACATGTGGCCTGGGCTTCCTCACGACACAGTCGCTGGGTGCCAGGGGCAAGCACCCCAACAGGCAGAAGTTATACTGCCATTTCTAACCTAATCTCACCTATTACACAGTAAAATTCATGTCCATTATGTTCTGTTAGAATTAAGTCATAAAGCAGGATCCTCTATCCAAGAGGAAGTCAATCAGACTCCACCTTTTGATGGCAGACCTCAGAATCACTTGGGGAGTTATAAAAATATACCCTTCTAGACCAATTAAGTTAGGATATCTGGGGAGATTCTACTGCTCCCAAATAAGTACTTTTAAAATGCTTCCCGAGGTAGTTCATATGTAGTGGGGGAAAGACCCACAGAATTACAGTGCTCTCTGAGCTTTCCTCCAGCTCCAAAATTATACACAGCAGTCTGATTTAGGAAGGATAAAGAGGCTAAAAAAGGTAAAATAAGTCTATTAAAAAACACCCACATATGTAGAAGTAAAATGCTTGACAATAATAATTCAAAGGATAGTAAAAGAAATGGAATTAATATTGCTAGAATTTAAACCAAAACAAAACAGGACAAAAACACCCACAAGTGGGGCTCCTGGGTGGCTCAGTTAGTTGAGCACCTGCTTTCTGCTCAGGTCATGATACCAGGCTCCTGGGACTGAGTTGACTGGGCTCCTTGCTCAGCAGGGAGGTACCTGCTTCTCCCACTGCCGCTCTTCCTGCTTGTGCTCTTTCTGACAGATAAATAAAATCTTCTAAAAAAAATTAAAATAAGGGGCACCTGGGTGGCTCAGTTCTTAAGCGTCTGCCTTCGGCTCATGTCATGATCCCAGGGTTCTGGGAATGAGCCCCACATGGGGCTCCCTGCTCCGCAGGAAGCCTGCTTCTCCCTCTCCCTCTCCCACTCCCTTTATTAGAGACAGACTCTCTTGCTGTCTCTAATAAATAAATAAAATCTTTAAAAAAAAACTTTAAAAAATAAAATAAAACCAGTTTGGCCAAATCCAACTTGAGTCTAATACTAATCCTGATAGCATTCAGTTCTTAACTGTCCATTAAGGTCAACTCAGAAAAGTAACAGAGTCAGAAAAGACCAGACATTCCTGCAGAACCACTTACAACCTTGCTGGAACGGTATCAGTCCTTTCTAGCCCACCCCCAACTCTAGCTTATGCGCCAAGTTGTGATTATCCATGCGGCTCAACAGGACAGTACCCAGAGTACCCAGAATCCTTTCAGTGCCTGATAGACACATCTCTAGGAAATAGAAGTACAAATCCAGTTCTTGAAATCCTAAATCTTGAGGTCAAAAATGGGTACATACATAAATATACACACATATACCCAAATCACTTCTAAATCACTGTGCCTTAAACTAGTAATTTTCGAGACGTGATCAGCAAAGAAAATTCTCTGATGGCCCAAGATTACCTATCCCATGGATCGACCCAACCATATATATTGAATGAATTTCAGCTACGTAATTATAATCCATATTAAATGTTACAAGAATATACATTTAGAAATACAGTCATAATTAGAAGGATTTTAGTTGACTGAATTTTAAAATATTAACTTGAGGAGACATATTCAAAACGGAACAGAGAATATACACGGATGCTAGGCCTTCTGTGGCCCAAAGTGATGCAAGTTAGAAAATTTTAGCTACTGCGGAATAACTCAAAGGCTAATGCTATGATTTCTATGTTTCAAAAATAAAGATTTCCATAGATCTGTGAGTTAGCCACTTGCTTCTAAACTTGAATGAAAGCTAGCCATCACTCAATGTTGTCTCCTGAAAAGTTTACCAGCTGTTCTACTGCCCCTCTACTGGTTTTTCACAGTGGCAAAAGGGCCACAGTGGCAAAACGAGTATTAAGTTATATGGCCCACAGGAATCCTGGGCTCTAATGAAGATTTTCTTGGACTGAAATATAAGAAAATCACATTTCCTGATTAATTAAAATAAATACTACACATAAGCAAAGTAGCGGGTCCAAAGACCGACTAGGTCGCCACTTCTCAAACTTCAGCGTGCACATCCATCACCTGGATCTTGCGGAAATGCAGATTCTAATTTAGCAGGTGTGGAGTGGGCCTGAGACTTCCATTTCTAACCTGCTCTTAGGTGAAACTCAAGCTGTATCCATACTACTCTCCAAGAAGCAAGTAACTAGATAACCTCAGAGACCATCTGCAGGGCTCAAAAATCAAACAATTGACAACAGTACTCAGACACAAGCACGTACACTCTAGCAGCACTACTGACAATAGCCAGAAGGTACAAACAGGCCAAGCCACCTCCCCTGGTGCAGGAATGGATAAACAAACCATGGTACAGAAACACAGTGGAATATTATTCAGCCATTAAAAAAGCAGAAGTACTGGAATACATTATAATGTGGATGAATCTCAAAAAGACGCTAACTGGAAGAAGGCAACCACAAGAGAGCACATCTGCTAGAACTCCACGAATACGGACTGTCCAGCACAGGCAAATCCAGAGCTGGAACATAAACTCATGGTGGCTGGAGCATGGGACAATGGAGGACAGTTGCTTCATGGGTGTGGGGTTTCCCCTGCAGAGATGAAAGTGTCAGGGAACTCAGCAGAGGTGATGGCTGTACAACACTGCGAATGTAATAAATGCCACTCTTACATGTGACAAAAACATTCTTACAGGAGTATTAAATACCAAAACCCAATATTCAATAATACCCAATAAAAAACAGTTACCACTATAAAGTAACATTTCTAGAGCTCATTTAATCATTCAGTCTCTGTTTTCTCACTGACAAAATGTAGATACCCTGTCCACTGAAGAATTATAAGGAACCAAAGGAAAATGAATGAATTTATTCTGAACCATAAGATACTATATGAACAAATAACATCTTAAATTTTTTGTTTTCTCAAATTATATATGGTCTCAGCTATGAAAAAGAATACCTGAGGATTTGGTGACAACTGAAAACAGATACTGCTAATAAAGTACCAACTTTCTGGATAGATATTAAAAGTCCTGTGGCAAAGATCAACTTCCAGAAATAGTTCCTTTACACTGTGGACTGTTTTGTTCAGGGTATCATTAGCTACTTCTGACATATGTTAAGAAGTTAATTGTCCTTCTCCTGTATCTTTAAGAAAATCAAACAATTCATCAAATGCCCTGCCCCGTTATCTTTCATCTGAAATGCAAGAACCTATTTAAGGTATTTAAGTCTAAAAAGAGAAAAGAGTCTCTCCCAAACCTATTAGTGAGGGAATATGTAGCAGCAGGTCTGGGTTTCATTATCTGCTACGTAAGATAAGGCAGAGTCTGGCAATGATTTTTTCTTAAACGCTAAGCCCGTCTCTTTGAAGGTATGGAGTTATGGAACAGGTTCCTTTGCTTGGAAGAATCAAGCATACATACAAGTACCTTACCTTGGAAAGAAAAGGTCTGTTAAATACTTTCACAGGTACACATTTAGGGAAGTTTTTACTAAAAATGCTACTTTCCACTCTCCCAAATTTCTCTGTATGCAATAAAGAGATAATCTTTCAAATAAGAAAAAAACTTTACTGGGGCACCTGGGTGGCTCAGTCCACTAAACATCTACTCTGGTTCAGATCATGATCCCAGAGTCCTGAATCGAGCCCCACATTGCGGGGGGTGGGGGGGTGTCCCTGCTCAGTGGTGAGTCTGCTTCTCCCTCTCCCTCTGCCTGCTGCTCTGCCTACTTGTGCCTCTTTCTCTCCATCAAAAAGATAAATAAATAACCTTAAAGATAAATAAATAACCTTAAAGAAAAGGAAAAAAAAAGAAAAACTCTTTACTAATAACAGCATTTCTCCCCTCCTCTGTGAAGCAACCATTTATAAATAGTAAAACTTACCGCAAAGATTTTTAACAAAGTTTTCATGTAGAGCTTTCGGATGCCAAAGGAGACTCCAAAAATGGCAGGGACTATGATGAAAACAAGGAGGAGGGTGAAGAGGACAGTCAGGGAGATGCCCAGAAGGTTGACAATCAGGCTATCAAAAGGCAGCAACAGAAACATGGTGGAGGATCCAGGCAAGGCCAGTGCCCTCCCCCAAGAACAAACCACCGTCTTCCGATGGTCCTGTCAGACAGCACCAGCCTGGGAAAGAAAGCAAGTCCCCATAGGATAGCAAACCCCGTTCCAAGTCACATTATTTGACTGCCTACAGGCAGAAGGACAGTAAAAAAGGCCACAGGAGGCAGCCCGAAAATGCCAGCTCTCCCCAGAATTGATGGACTTTGAAAGTGAATGAGGCAGGACCAATCTTCAGTATAAGCATCCGAGTCCAGGCAGAGTTTCTGTGAAAGTGAGTAGTGAGGGAGGGACCTCTGCTCTGCTACTTCCCGCTCCTTCCAGAAGTTTTACTTTTTCTTTCCTGCTCAAGAGCATTTAACAGATAAATCTGTCCTGAAGATCTGTCATTGCCAGAAGTACCAAGAAGAGTTCAACTTGGTGCCAGAATAATCCTGATAACTTTTGTGGGGGGGGGGGGGGGGGGGTGGGTGACTGCTGGCTCTTCACACAGAAGGCTACCGAACTTGAATATGTGGAAATTAAATAATTGTTTTACTTAAAACTCCTTCATAAGCTGAAAACTGTGTTCATTGCAGAGAGTTCACATCTGGCCCCATTCTTCCTCTCGAGAGGCTCCTGGTGCGTGCTGCTTCCAGGACCCTCCAACTTGGAGAGCTACAGTCTTTGCCAGCAGGACACAGATGCTGGCACAGAATGTCTCATGCTGCCTGCGTTGAGTGTAACTCCAGACGTGTCTGGCATTGGTTTCCTCTGGATATTCTTCTCCTTAAGGCCCCCTTCTCAGCGGTGACCTGGGTTCTTGGCAAGAAGTTGCTTACATGCTGCCAAAGCTGGGGGTGGAAACAGAAACACCATCAGTCACACAAATCAAGAGGAGAAACATCAATATGCTTTGGAGGTGGGGGGGCCTGTTGTAGAGTAAGCCTAGAGTCAGTGCCAGCTTCTCGAGTCATCAAGGTCAAAGGGAGCAGGCACAGCAACAGGTGGCAGACACAAATGCAGAAAGCAAATGGAGATGTTTCATATGGCTTTAATTCCAACAAATAATCTGTGGCCAACTTTCTGAAGAGAAAATATATGGATATATGCCACATGTTATAAGTCTGGACAAAAGATACACCATGTATGGATCTACACCATGTTTCATTTATACTACAGAAGGAGACCGCCCTCCTACTTGTCCTCAGCTCCCCAGAGTCCTTGTCTGCAGACGCAACCATGTTACCAGCTTCATATTTTTCCCAAGGTATTCTGTGCTGAGGAGGAAATCATAACTTGCTTTTCTGCTTACCTCTCACCCTGACAACAATAATGACGCCATATTCTGCACACTGTTCTTCAACTCGTGTTTCAGTTTGTGTCTTCAGCTTACCGTGTCTTGGACAAATATTCCATCAGCACATGCAGGGCTCCCTCACTCTCTCCAGGTGCACAGTTCTCAACTTTAAGACTATATGTACCACAGGGGCACATGGGTGGCTCAGTTGGTTAAGTGACCAACTCCTGGTTTCGACTCCGGTTGTGATCTTAGGGTCATGGGACTGCACACTGCGACAGGGTCTACGCTTAGCAGGGATTCTGCTTAAGAGTCTCTCTCCCTCTGACCCTCCCCATTTGCATGCATGCCTGCACTCTACTCTCTAACAAATAAATTAATTAAAAAAAAAAAAGAAGAAGAAGTGAGGAAGAAAGATTGTACCATAAGTCAGTTAACTGGTTTCCTGAGGTTGAACACCAATATTTCCACTTTATTGTTATTTAAGTAATGTAATGGACAACCCTGTGCGTACGTGATTTAGCATACAAAATGCACATGGAAATATAAATATATTTTCAGGATAAAGTCCTAGAAATGGAATTGCAGGGGAAAAGGAAACACAGCTATAATTTTATAAGATATTATCACATTTTCTACATGTTGATTAAACTCCAGCTGTCTATCTCCCACACTGGTCACTCTTTTTTGCTTTAAAGACTATTTTCCTTAGAACAGTTTGGGTTTCACAGCAAAACTAATTGGAAGATAGATTTCCCACATACCCCCATCCCTAACATGACTAACATATGTACAGTCACCCCATTATCAAGAGCCGCATCAGAAGGGTACATTTGTTACAAGTGTTGACAAACCTACACTGACACATCAGAGTCACCCAAAGTCCACAGCTTACATCAGGGCTCACCCTTGGTGCTGCACATTTTAGAAGTCTGGACAAAAGTAAAATGAATGTATCCACCATGATAGTATCATTTAGCATTTTCATTGCCCTAAAAATCCCCTGGGCTCTGATTATTCATTCCCCCCTTTCCTGAGGCCCTACCCTGGACACCACTGCTCTTTTACTGTCTGGGTAGTTTTGCCTTTTCCTGAATGTCTTATAACTGGAGTCGAATTTTCAGATTGGCTTTTTCCACTTAATACAGCCACTCATGAACTCCACTATTTTAAACATCTTACAAAAGCACTTCAATTTTATATTACTTATCCCTAACCACAAGTTACCAATGCAAGTCCTGCACTTGGGAAAGTCCTTTCAAATCTCTGGCAAACACTGCAGCTTCACACCAATCATCTTCTGGCTCAGTTCCTACACATTCAGAAGGTCAAGAAATTGAACAAATAAGTAGGTTACTACCTCTACCTTAAATTTTGTCCAGTGACTTTTTATAACTCTTAGAGCCCTTTCATAGGTTCTTTTATAACCTGCCAACAGTATTACTTCCATTTTATCAATTAGGAAATGAAGACAGAGAGAGACAGATCTAGTTCTTCAGACTCCTAACCCAGTACTGCTCCCATTACATTCCCACACATTTAATGATTAAATCAAAAGGACAAGGTATTTCGTGGCACTGAGTCACAAACAGTAGTTCCTGTTTTGGATCCTCCAGTTCTTCCACATTCACATGGTCACCACCACTGCTAACTTTTACTGCATGCTAACACCACCACAGAGCCTGAGCTCACATGGCAAACATTTTCCATATCTGACCCTCACCTAAGTCTCACAACCCTATGGTGGAGTTTTGCTACCACTGCTATCTGACACAGGACAAAACCGAGGCTTAGAGGATTAAGTATGTTACCCAGAATGACACAGCTACTAAGTAGCAGAGCAGGAATCTGGAGCAGGGGATCTGTCTCTCAGCCCATGCTCTTTAACCAGTATGCCCTCCTAGCTCTCAAACTACCCTGGAATAAATTAACACTTCCTTTGTGCCAGGCCTGGTCTATAGAACTTTCTGTGGTCAGGGAAAAACCACAAGGCCAAACTGGATTCATGTATCAGAATCTGGTGTTCTCAGAATCCCAGGTACAAACCTGCTCTTTTATATAAACTGGCCAAACTGACTCTACATGCCAGATTTCTAACAACAACCCAGCAGAGGTTGAGGAAATTAGAAATATTCCTGATTAATCTGCTGAGTCACTGTATTCTTTAAACCTAATTCCTGCCTAATTCTAGGGCCACATCTCTTCCACTCTTCGGTCCCTGTCTCCCTTGTCCAGCATTCCCCTGGGAAAGCAGCAGCAAAATCCCTCCGTCCCACTGGCCATGGTTACCCTGAGTTTCATGGACACAAGGTGACAGACACTAGGGTCACTGTGACTTCCCATCCAAGAGTTTAGATCTCTTTTCTTTGAATCACAATCAACTGACAATTCCCAAGGTTATTCTGGGTTCATGTCCCCAAACATTAAACACATTTAGCAATAAACTAATTTCTTCACTTAGCTCAAGGGTTGGAGAACCAGGGCCTGTGGGCCAAATCTGGCTTTGGCCTGTTTTTCTAAGACTCGCAAGCTAGGAATGGTTTTTGTATCTTTAAAGAATTGTAAAAAAACAAAGAATAATTTGTGACACAGACCATGGCCAGCAAAGCCTAAAATACTATCTGACCCTACAGTTTGCCAACCCATGACCCAGCCACTCTTTTCCCCTGACCCAGGGGCACTCCCCTCTACGGTCCTGCCCCACCCCTTGAGTTCATGTCTGTGAGTGCCAGACTCCGGAACAAAGAGAACAGTCACTTAGCCAAACAAGTTATCTGGCCAACGCTGAACAATCCTCACATAAATTCTTAGAAGTAAAGAGAAAAAGCAAGCAAACTGCAGTTATCAAACAGAGTTCCCAACATCTTGCTGGATTAGCAAAGCAGCCACTGAAACCAGAAGACTGCTGTCTTAGGCCCCCTTAACACAAACTTTGATATCTGGAAATAATATCAGAAAATTAGTCATGGCAAAGCTCTACCACACCACAATTTCCAGATAATTGTGGATAAATTATCTGGATGATTTCACTTCAGAGAATAATCTCACTTAGGAAAGGCTACCCCTTTGCTTCAAATAAATATGACTCCATAACCAAGAGGTAGTATTTGCTCATTTCTCTTAATTTCCACAGCTTTCAGCCAAACTCACACAGAGTTATTTGCACCAAAGAACCCGTAACAGCCCAAAGGGCCCAGAGAAAAACCCAAGAACCAAGTAGTTATGAGCCTCTCAGAAGACACAACCCACCACTAGCTGAACTCTTCAGCCCACTGAATGGCAAATGGGGCCTTTAGGCTTTAGGCCCCCAAATGACCCAATTTCTAGTGTTCCTCACTTCTCAGAGTGACAAGTTCATTCATTCAACATATATTCACTGGGCACATAACATATGCCACACATTAGGTCAGGTAGTATTTAGAGGTGAGCAAATATGCCTAGAGACAGGTGTTAAGCAAATAAGCAAACACAAAATTTCACACTTTGATGATTGTTAGCAAGAAAAAGAGGATCCTGGAAGAGAAAATAACAGAGGGAACTTCATTTATATCAGCTCATTTAAACCAATTCTGACCCAATCACAAGACAAGGACATTTACGATTCTAACTACAGAACCAAATACAGCTGACCCTTGAACAGCGATACAGGTCTGAATTGTGCAGGTCCACTTACATATGGATTTTTTGGAAAAATATAGTGCCATAAATGTATTTTCTCTTCCTTATGATTTTATTGAAAGATTTTATTTATTTATTTGACAGAGAGATCACAAGTAGGCAGAGAGGCAGGCAGAGAGAGAATAGAGGAAGCAGGCTCCCTGCTGAGCAGAGACCCGGATGTGGGACTCAATCCCAAGACCCTGAGATCATGATCTGAGCCAAAGGCAGAGGCTTAACCCACAGAGCCACCGAGGTCCCCCCACTTTCCTATGATTTTTTAAAAATGTTATTTATTTGAGACAGAATCTGTGCATGCACACGCAAGAGAGGGAGCAGAGGGGGAGGGAGAGGTAAAGGGAGAGAATCTCAAGCAGACTCCATGCTCAGGGCAGAGCCCAGAGCAGGGCTAGATCTTACAACCCTGAGATCATTACCGAGCATAAACCAAGAACTGGGGGTGGAGGTGGGGGCGGCTGGGTGGCTCAGTCATTGGGTGTCTGACTTTGGCTTGTGTCATGATCCCAGGGTCCTGGGATCAGGCCCCACATCAGGCTCCTTCTCCTGCTCCTTCTCCCACTCCCCCTGCTTGTATTCCCTCTCTCTGTCAAATAAATAAATACAATCTTAAAAAAAAAAAAAAAGAAAGAAAGAAAAGAAACTAAAAGATGGACACTTAACAAACCAAATGAGCCACCCAGGCTCCCCTCATTATGATTTTCTTAGTAACATTTTCCTTTTCTAGCTTCCTTCTTTATAAGAACACAGCATATGGTACATACACAAAGTATGTGCTAATCTAACCGACTGTATCAGTAAAGCTTCCAGTCAGTAGGCTGTTAGTTAACTTTTAGGAGGATTAGAAGTTACACGCAGATTTTTGACTGTATAGGGAGTTTGTGTTTTTAAGAACCATGTTGTTAGGGGTGCCTGGGTGGCTCAGTGGGTTAAAGCCTCTGCCTTCGACTCAGGTCATGATCTCAGGGTCCTGGGATCGAGCCCTACATCAGGCTCTCTACTCAGCGAGGAGCCTGCTTCCTCCTCTCTCTCTGCCTACTTGTGATCTCAGTCTCTCAAATAAATAAAATGTTAAAAAAAAAAAAAAAAGAACCATGTTGTTAAAGGGCCAACTGCATTTCTTCTGTTACCTCTCTGAGACACACCTTACTTCAGGAGACCAGAACTACCGAATATGATCAGAGAGATGCCATATACCAACTCAAAGGAAGAAAATACACAATTTTCTTAAACATAAATGTTAGGCAACACAGGGATAATGCATTTTTTAAGCACACAAGGCACAATGTCTGTCACGTATTAGATTTCAATAAATGGTATGTACCATCAATACATTAGGATCAGAAGAAACCCAGGGTATTGTCTTAAGTTTTTTTCTTAAAGGATTTATTAAAGGATTTATATTATTTCTTCTTCTTCTTATATATATATTATATTCTTAAAGGATTTATTTCTTAAGGATTTATTTACTTTAGAGAGAGCACACGAGCATTTATTTAGAGAGAGCAAGAGCACATGTGTGAGTTGGGGGGGGGGCAGCAGAGGGAGAGGGAGGGAGTGAAAGAACCCCAAGTAGACTCTCTGCTGAGCCCAGAGTCCAACATGGGGCTCAATCCAGGACTCTGAGATCATGAGCTGAGCCAAAATCAAGCGCTGGCTGCTTAACTGACTGAGTCACCCAGGCACCCCTGTCTTCAGTTATAAATACCAAATCTTAAGAGAGCTAGACAGGGAGGAAAGTATTTCAAAGTTATGTCACAAAACCCACCAGCCAAAAAATACTACATGCCCAACAAGCACTAGGTGCTCAATAAAACAATAAAAAGGTTATCTGTAAGGCACAGAAATGTGACTTAACTAATGAGACGGGGAAAAAAAAAAATTTTATAAACCACCATAATGGTGATAGTGAGAAAATATTCTCAAATCCTGCTGGCTGGAGTGTAAACATAGAACGACCTCTTCAGAGAACTCAGTAAAGGCCACCAGAGTTTTTAAATTTTAAGATTTATTTGACAGTGAGAGAGGGAACATAAGCAGGGGGAATGGGAGAGGGAGAAGCAGGCCTCCCACTGAGCAGGGAGACCGATGCAGGTGCTGGGGATCCTAGAACCCTGGGACAACCATGACCTAAGCCAAAGGCAGCTGCTTCACGACTGAGCCACCTAGGCGCCGGGGCCATCGGAGTTTTAATACACACAACCTCAGCTCCAGCAATTCTACCTCTAAAAATGTATCTTAAAGTAGATTAAAAAAAGATAAATTAGAGGGGTGCCTGGATGGCTTAGTCAGCTAACCATTCAACTCCTGATTTTGGCTCAGGTCATGATCTCAGGGTCATGATCTCCACCACGGGCGTGGAGCCTGCTTAAGATTCCCTCTCTTCTTCTCTCTAGGCCCCTTCCTGCTTGCATACTCTCTCTCTAAACAAAAAAACAAAGAAACAAAAACCTCATAAATTAGAGCAGTAGTTTTCAACCAGGGGCCATTTGCCCCCTAACCTCTCCCTCAACACTCTCCCCACCATTTGGTAATGTCTGCAGACCTTTTTAGTTGTCAGGACTTGGGATGGGGAGTTACCAGCAATGAGTACAAAGACGACAAGGATATTGCTAAACATCCTGTAATACGTAGGTCACCTCTGGCAGCGAAGAATTACTCGGCCCCAAATGACAAGGGTGCTGAGGCTGAGAAACCCTGTACTGATGCATATACAAGATGATGTGTGTGCACATTTACTGACTGCAGCACTGTCTATAATAGCCAAGGAAACATCACCGGCCACAATCAACAGAAGATACAATGGAATGCTATTCATCTGTTAAATGAAAAAAGAATTTACTTGTGCACTGATAAACAATCTACCAGTTAGATGCCAAACAATGCCCCCAGTAAATACCAACTGAGAGGGAGGAAAAGGAAAAATATATACAGTTTATATGTATTTGCAAAGATAAAGATCTCTGGAAAGATACAAAAATGGCTATAGTTGCTGCCTCTAGGAGTGTAAGGGAGAGGTCACTTTATCTTTTTGCTAGCTTTAAAATCTTATTTACCATTTTGAATAGGTAACAGTGCTGAGTGAACTGAATGTCAAGTGTATCAAAGTAGTAGAGTAGAAGAAATTTGCTTGAATGGAAAGCCCTTGCTTTGGAGGAACTATACAGTGTTTCCAAGGGAACAGGGCAGCACTCAGAGCTACTAGGCTGAAGTGAATCTGAAGTGCTAAAAAAACCGACTAAAGACAGAGCTGACAGCGATCCTAGATAAAATAAATGGTTCAAGACCAAGTCAAGATACAGTAAGCTAAAGGATAACTCAACTCACCAGAAAGAAGACAGTAATACGGTCAGTTCTGGGGTCTTCGTCTTAACTAAGTCACTGACCTTACATAACTTTCCCCTTGCCTACAAAGTACTAACCCAACTTGGACCCGGGTTATAAGAAACCTGGTACCAAGATCCCCCAAAGCAACATGAAGTCTCCAGAGCTGGAAAAGAAAAAAACAGACAAAGGTCACAGGATATTTGGTATCTGGGGTCAATCAGCCTGAGAAAGGACAATTTGACTTACTGGAGTTTTAAGACCCACGACATTTCATTACCTGACCTGAGCGCTGCTCTGAGAGCTCCACATATGTAATTGGAAGCAACTTCCCGGACTTTTATTTACTTTTTAACTTTTTTCTGTCTGGCTTATTTCACTCAGCATAATTACTCTGAGAGTCCTTCATGTTGCTGCACAGGTCACGAGTTCATTCCTTTTTCCTGCTGAGTGGGAGTCCAATGTATAGGTACACCACATTCGCTTACGCATTCACCTACTGACCAACAACTGGACGGTTCCGGTTTGGAACTGTTACGAATAAAGCTGCTATCTACAAGTCTTTACACGGACAGTTTAATTTCTCTTGGGTAAATAAATACCTAGGAGTGTACTGACGGGAGTCTAAAGCAGGTATATGTTTACCTGCCAAACTGCTTTCTTTCTTTTCTTTTTTCTTTCGTTCTTTCTTTTAACGATTTTATTTATCTGTCAGAGAAAGAGCAGAAGCCCGGGGAGTGGCAGGCAGAGGGTGAAGCGGGCTTCCTGTTGAGCAAGGAGCCCAGGCAGGACTCTGCTGGACTGGATCCCAGCAGCCCAGGGTGGTGAACTGAGCCTAAGGCAGACTTAACTGAGCCTCCAAGGCATCCTGCCAAACTGCTTTCTAAAGGGTTGTACCAACATTTTGCATCCTCACCAGCAATGTACAAAAGTTCTATTCGCTCTACAACCTCACCACCACTTGACAGGATCAGTCTTTTTAATTTTAGACACACGAATTGATGTGAAGTGGCAGCTCATAGTTCTAATTTGCATTTCCCCAATGACCAATGATATTGAATATCTTTTGTGCTTATTCGCTATCTATCTTCTTTGGTGAAGTGTTCAAATCTTTACCCATTTTTTATTAGGTTATTTTATTAGTTTTGCTACTGGTTGTTTTTTAAAAATCAAGCTCCCCACCCCACCCCCAACTAAATAGTGTTATTTTAAAATGAGAGAGCATTATTCCTGGCCTATACACTTTAAAATGGTCAAGATGGTTAAAGAGAGAGAGAGAGAGAGAGATTGATCCCACAGACCCCCCCCAAAAAAGGACAAGAACGCATTTCATCACAAAGGTACAAAATTTGTGGACCATCAGACTTCTCTATTCAACTTGCTACAAACTTGAAGCAATCCTAATTATGCAGAGAAAAAATCACTAAGACATGAAACAAAAAAAAACAATGATCACAACCACAAACTATTGTAACCTCAGAATTGAGTATTACTAAAAACCTAAAATCCTCCTTTATCTTTATGCTCAACTGACAGTGACTCCGTGTTGTCCAACACAGCAGCCACTAATCACATATAACTCTTGAGCACCTGAAATGTGGGTAGTCCAAATTGAAATATGTTGTAAATGTAAATAAGATATACACTGGATTTAAATGTTCTATGAAAAACTAAATGTAAAAGACCTCATTAATAATCTGTATCTTGATTACACATTTTAGTGACATTCTGGATAATTTGGGTTAAATAAAATACATGATTAAAATTATTTTCATGTTTCTTTGTACTTTTTTAAAAGTGGCTCTTACATGGGATGCCTGGGTGGCTCAGCTGGTTAAGCGTCTGCCTTCAGCTCCGGTCATGGTCCCACCATTCTGGGATCCAGTCCCACCATTAAGCTCCTTGCTCAGCAAGGAACCAGCTTCTTTCTCTGCCTGCCACTCCCTCTGCTTGTGCGTGTGCGAGCGCTTGCGTGTGCTCTCTCTCTGACAAATAAATAAAATCTTTGAGGAAAAAAATTTTTTTAAAAAAAGTAACTATTACAAAATGTAAAATTATATATACGATGTGTTCTCTATTTCTATTAGTTAACACTGATCAAATATGTTTATTATTTATTTATTTATTTTTAAATACTTTATTTATTTATTTGACAGAGAGACACAGCGAGAGAGGGAACACAAGCAGGGGGAGCAGGACAGGGAGAAGCAAGCTTCCTGCTGAGCAGAGAGCCCAATGCAGGGCTCCGATTCCAGGACCCTGGAATCATGACCTGAGCTGAAGGCAGATGCTTAAAGACGGAGCCACCCAGGCGTCCCTATTTATTTTTATTTAAAGGGGCTCCACACCTAGAGCGGAGCCCAATGCAGGGTTCAAACTCAGGATCCCAAGATCAAGCGTCGGATCCTTAACCAACTAAGCCACCCAGGTGCCCCAGATCTGAAGCGTTTAAAGAAGACCCTGAAAATAAAATATGTGCATAAATACCAAACATAAATATTTTTTCCCTCCCCATTCCTCTGCTGTGTCAAGAAAATGGTCCCATAGAGGAGCTTAGAATTGGAACTCAGGAGTCTCCTTAGTTAAGAGCTCAGGCACAACTTCGTTACTACCTGGTCTGTACATCATTCAGCTTCCCTGGATTTCAATTTCCTCGCCAGTTTTTTTGGAATTTTAATTCAAAAGATCAACAAAAACTTACTGTGTTCCTCCTTTTTACAAAGCATCATTCTAATATTGCAGATCTTGGGCTTCTAGTTTAAAAGAAAGTGCAATGCACACTCAAAGAGTGCCCAAAGAAACAAAACAATGCCGTGACTGGGTGGCAGGTGCATGGGTATGCATATTTGAAAGGAGAGAGAGTACCTTTAAAGGAGTTAGGAAAAACTTCAAGCTTTAGAACATTACTACAAATTCTAAAATTCAGTGCTTTAAAAAAGCGTTCTTCAAGCTATCCTAAGTATTCTGTAGTTTAGTGATACATGGAATTGATGACACTTGATCAAGTCCTCCTTGAGCACAATGACACAGAAAGAAGTAAGAACCTAGCCATAATGAGGTTCTATTTTACTTGAAGAAACAATTTTGTAGTACAATTCAATCAGGATCAGATAATCTCTGCTTCTATCTCCAGAAAGATTTTTAATAAAAGGTAACATTTTGTGATGTTCATACAGATATGAGAAGTGGTTTATTCTTCAGCAGAAACTAGCTACAAGGTTAGAATCCTAGTTAACCACTGCACTCTTTCTGATACCACAAACACACACACAAACCCACAGTAGGGGCACCCGGGTGACTCAGTAGGTTAAGTGCTGACTCTTAATTTTTGGCTCAGGTCATGATCTCAGGGTCCTGACGGTAAGGCTCTGTACTTTGTGTGGAGCCTGCTTAAGATTCTTTCCCTCCCCTTCCTCCTCCCTCTCCCCACCCTCCCTCTCTAAAAAAACCAAAAACCCCACAAAAACATAAAAGTTCTCCCTGCATCCATGTCTTTAGGGTAATGATTCTTTCCCTCCCCTTCCTCCTCCCTCTCCCCACCCTCCCTCTCTAAAAAAACCAAAAACCCACACAAAAACATAAAAGTTCTCCCTGCATCCATGTCTTTAGGGTAATGATTTACCAAGACACCCCGATGCTGTTCTCTCAGCACTTAGTTTCATAAGCTGAATGCATGTGACGACCACTGTATTTAAATCACAAGCTAACAAAAGTCTTGAAAATAATTTACAAACACTATGTCACATCATATAAACACAACTTAAAAGCAAACTCAATGAACTCTATATACAGAAATTCCTTTGCTCACAGTATTCCTTGGAGGTAAAATATCCTCTCCAATTTTAAGGGTGAAGACTGAGGTACCATCTTTCCTGAGATAAGGAAACTTCACAGCACAGTGTGCTAAGAAATACATACTATGGTTTTGTTAAAAACGAAAACAAAAAAAAAAAAAAAAGAAAAGAAAGCAAACACCTAATCCATGTTACATCTAGCTGAGGATTTTTATCTTTTAATGTCAAGAAAGGATGTTTCATAGAAAGGTTCTATTGTTCTGCTATCAAGAGCAAAACCAGGAGTGTATGCCAAATCATTCGTTTCCCTTACCTGCTCTTTCTGAAATAGCTGTGAATGTTATCTACATCTTTTAAAGTTTGTAATTATTCTCAGCTGGTATTTCCCTTCTAAGGTCACACTTTTCCCATGTTTACTAAAACTGTGATTAGAATTTCTCATTTGTCCCATATCTGACATAAGAAATATTTTAAGACATATCCCCTAGTTTCATTATTCCAGAAATTGATGGAAAAGTTCCTATTAACCCATTCAAACCTTTCATTGTTATAGCCCTTCCACACATTTCCCTTTCCTAAAAGAAACAATATAAAGGCAGTATTGGGAGAAAGAAGACTGAATGTGGAGTTGGGCAAGGTTTCCAGCCTCAGTTGGACTCTTATTCCTAGTTGATCCAGACAAGTCACCGAACCTTTAGGACCCTGAGGGTGCATCAAAAGTGAAAAAGGAAGATGACCTGGAAGTTCTCACTGACATCTGATAGATTTTTTCTTTCAACCTGTCCTCCAGTACCTTGATCATTTTAGGTGCCTCTTCTGGCCCTTCTTCAATGTTATTACATATTTCTTAAAGAAATTCGAATAGTAGACTTTGTCCCAGAAAAGTACGTTATGACTTTACACAGTACGATTTTTATTTTGAATCTCAAGCTACTGTTGGCATCAAGGACTTATCCCAGAGCTTAGGGGAGGGGGAAATGGATGGGACAGGCTTAACCTGAAAATCAGTCGTTGAGGCTGGATGCTGGCTACATGCTGGCTTACTATTTTATCTTTTTGTATATCTGAAAGTCTCCATAATACAAAGTAGGCAGAAAGGGGGGGGGGGACCACAAACCACTATCAAGTGAGGAAAGAATACCAGACTGGCATTTATGATGCCTGTTATGATTATGACTATGTCTCTGGCACAGGGATAACCGCTTTCCCACCATCTCCCTTGGGTTGGGACAGTATCTACAGGAGATGAAACTGAGCAGAGGCACGCAGAGTTCAGTCAAAATTAAGGAAAATGAGCCAAAAAGGAAATGCTCTCAAGAAGGTTATCGCTGGGAAGACCCGTGGCCCCGCCGGCAGGAGCGGTGCAGTATGGAGCTTATTTCTAGAGCGATGCATGTGTTCCGCGGAGACTATTTTCCCTAACTCCGAAACTGCCGAAGTTAAAACCCTCCATGAACCAGAAGGGAGAACATCAACAAGACCCTCTGGAAGGACGCCTTGCAGGGCGCCGTATCGAGACGGGAAGGCGAAGGGTTTCGGGGTTAAATTCAAGAAAGAAAAATGGGTTCCTTTGGAGAAGCAGCGAGGCCCCTCTACATCCCAGGGAAGCAGGAGGACAGAAAGAAATTGCAGGTGAAGCGCCTCCTCGTGATCCCCGGTGCCCCGTCGGCCGTCCCAAGCTCCCCGCCTCCACGCTCGGGGACGACGCGCGGCGGAGCACCCGGGATGCGGGAGAAGCGCGGGGCGCTCGTCCGGCGCGGGGCCAGATTGAGCAGGGAGTGGCAGGAGCCGCCCGGCACCGGCCTCCGGGAGTGCGGGGCGCGGGGCTCCGGCCGCTGCGGCGGGACCGGAGCGCGGCGGGACCGGAGCGCGGCGCGGCTAACGCTCGCCGGGGAGGGGCGCGGACGGTTCCACTCCGGCCGAGGGGCGGACCGCTCCGACAGGCCGGGAAACCCCGGGAAGCGGCGATGGTGTCTCCTGACGCCGGAGCGGCGCAGGGAGGGGGTTCCCAGCCCGCAGGCCGCTCGCGGGGTGCCTGGCCCCGAACCCCCCGGCCCGCAGTCGGCTCCCCTGGGGCCTGTGACCTTCAGGCCGGCGGGAACCCGGTCATACTCACCGGCCGTGAGACTCCGAATCTCCCAATCCCTCCGCGGACGATCCCTCCCGCCCTTGGCCGCCGCCGCCGGCCGAGGCGTGCGTAAAGACGTGCGCGCGCCCGCCCTTTGTCTACGCCGCTTTGACGTGACCCCTCGCGTCCCATCCCCACCCCTCCCGCCGTTTAATCTCTCGCCCGGCGCCGGGCGCGCGCCGGGCGGGGACCCCCCCCCACGAGGGGCGGGGCGCCGCGTCACCTGCCCCGGGTCGGGCGCGCCTAGGACGGACCGAGGCGCCCCCTGGCGGTCGAGGAGCCGGTATCTCGGGCAGGCCTTGCGCCGCAGAGGCTGATACTGTGCTTCCAGGGCCCTGGGCCCCTGCCCCTCACCGTGACGCGCGTCCCGGGGATTCCCGCTCTGATAAGGGGGGGGCGCTCCCTAAAGAGGGGTCTCCACGTTTCTGAGCTGTGCCCGGGCCAGAATACTGGTTACTTCCCCCAGCGTACACTCGTGTAGGTTCTAGAGAGGGTGAGATCAGTCCGGACCAGCGAGAAAGGCTTGAGTCCCTAAATTATCTTGTCACCTTGGGGCAGCTGTGAGTGCGCAGTGAGATACAGTTCTGCACGTAAAGAACCTAGCTCAAGGCCTGACACGTTCAAGAAACATTAGCTGCCATCACGTCGCCGTCGCTGACACCACCGTCACCACCATCTTCGAAACCACCCTCATCATCCCCGAGTCTCATTGGTCTTGCTAATGAAGCCAGGGAGTGCGAGGGGTTTGTGGAACTTTCCAATGGATCTCTTGCTGAAGTCCAGCTGGTGACTGCCGGAGTTTGCCTGTGTATTTCTCACCAGCACTTCAGGCTTCAAATGCCTAACCCAAGAACCCAAGTTTATCATCTTCCCTCAAATGGATTCTCCTTAGGAAAAAAATCAGCCCTTCCCCTTGTTGTTCTATTTTTTTTTTAATTTATTTATTTGACAGAGATCACAAGTAGGCAGAGAGGCAGGCAGAGAGAGAGGAGGAAGCAGGCTCCCTGCTGAGCAGAGAGCCTGATGTGGGGCTCGATCCCAAGACCCTGAGATCATGACCTGAGCTGAAGGCAGAGGCTTCAACCCACTGAGCCACCCAGGCACCCCTTCCCTTGTTCTTAAAAGACATTTTCACCTCCAATACCAAGCCTTTCCACCCAACCCCCAGTTTATTCTGCGTGCTAATGTCAGATTGCCATTCCCTGCTAAATAACTTGATAATAAATCTTCAGGGTAAGGTCCACATTCTTAGGCCTCAAAATCTGTAAGAATGACGGCTCTGGGGGTGCCTGGGTGGCTTGATGGGTTAAGCTTCTGCCTTCGACTCAGGTCCTGATCTCAAAGTCCTGGGATCCAGCCCCACATCGAGCTCTCTGCTCGGCAGGAAGCCTGCTTCCCTGTCTCTCTGCCTGCCTCTCTGCCTACTTATGATCTCTCTCTGTGTGTCAAATAAATAAAATCTTAAAAAAAAAAAAAGAATGATGGCTCTATTACAGAACACTGGGCCACTCATCCCTACTCATCACCACACCTGTTTGGGACTTACTCCATATTTTAAACTCAATCATTTATTCATTTAACAAATCTTCACGGAGTCCTTCCCATGTGGCCAGTTTTTCCCATTGTCCCAATGACGGTACAAAATTGAATAATGCATGGTCATGGGAAATCTTCAACTAGATTAAATTCCATAAAGGAAAGTGGACATGATACATTTTTATGTCCTACTCAGTGCTAGGGCTAGTTTTGAAGTGGTCACCACCACCTTCAATGCTTTTTGGATTTGGATATCTGGTCTTCTTTCCTGCTCCTGGAAATAGTTTGTGCTCTGCTTTTGTGTATTCGTGTTTACATTTTCTTTTCTTTTTTAATATTTATTTATTTGTTTGTTTGACATACAGAGATCTCAGGTTGGCAGAGAGGGGGCAGGAGGCAGGCTTCCCGCTGAGCAGAGAGCTGGATGTGGGGCATGATTCCAGGACCCAGAGATCATGACCTGAGCTGAAGGCAGAGACTTAACCCCCCTGAGCCATCCAGGCACCCCGTATTTACATTTTCTTACCATTCTCACCATATATTACCATTCCTTCTGGACGATAATTTTGAAATTAAAAAATGTTTCACACATTTTAGAGACTCAACACAAATGACACTGATTGATTCTTTGCCCAGCCAAATAGTAGACTCAGTTGTTGGGTATAAACACACACACACACACACACACACACACACACACACTCCTTGATACATCCTCTAAACTTCTTTAGTGCAGGAAGGCAATCGAACTTCCTTTTGAAGAGGGAGCCAGAATGGTTCCCTCTGGCTCCAGAATTTTGTTTGCAAAGGTCAATGATCTGGGCATATCGGTGTCATATCCACTTCTAGGCAGAGAAATACAAACAGGAGAGATAAGATGAGTAAGTAATGCTTGAAAAGTTAGACACACAGTACGTTTATATAGCCCACTGCCTATACATAGCACAACTAGGCTTACCTTTGATGTGAAATTCCTTGTCACTCTGAATTTGGACTGTCTTTAGGTTGCTGTTGCGGTTTTGCCACATTCTAGAATGAAAATGCACTTTTAGGGGCGCCTGGGTGGCTCAGTGGGTTAAGCCGCTGCCTTCAGCTCAGGTCATGATCTCAGGGTCCT
Source organism: Neogale vison (assembly GCF_020171115.1). Classification (NCBI taxonomy): domain Eukaryota; kingdom Metazoa; phylum Chordata; class Mammalia; order Carnivora; family Mustelidae; genus Neogale; species Neogale vison. Next base: position 174,432,750 of record NC_058101.1, read on the forward strand.
GGGATCGAGTCCCCGCATCAGGCTCTCTGCTCAGCAGGGAGCCTGCTTCCCTCTCTCTCTCTCTCTGCCTGCCTCTCCATCTACTTGTGATTTCTCTCTGTCAAATAAATAAATAAAATCTTAAAAAAAAAAAAAGGAAAATGCACTTTTAATACAAAAACTGTGGGAGTAATCTTAAAAACCTGATGAAGGATAGTCCATTAAGAAAGGGGGATCTTGGGGCACCTGGCTGGCTTATTCAGTCAAGTGTCTGGCTCTTGATCTGAGCTCAGGTTACAATCTCAGGGTCTTGAGATAGAGCCCTGCCTGGGCACTGCAATCAGCAGGAGTCTGCTTGAGATTTTCTCTCCCTCTGCCACGCCCCCACCAAACCCTGTGCATGCACACACTCTCTCTCAAATAAATAAATAAATCTTTTAAATAAACAAACAAATAAATAAATAAATGTAAAAAGGGGATCACAGTGTTGACAACCCCCCACTTTGAGCTAATTTCCCAAAATGTGCCTCTGTAATCATTGTTTTTGCTGCATGTATGGCAAATGGTGCTATGAACCTGGGAAGATACTCCTTTTAAAAGGTACTCCTTCCCCCAGTAGAATAATCCCATAAGTGTGCTGCATAACTTCCCTGTCTTCCACAGATATCTCTTCATGTGTAAAGTCTTTGACATTAAGAGGTGAACCACAACTATTTATTGAACAACTATCAAGACCAGTGTTCATTTCTAAGTACCAAGAGAAAAAGACAAATTAAGCAAAGGCATATTCTTTTAATTTTATTTTTTAAGGATTTTATTTATTTATTTGGCAGAGAGTACAAGCAGGGATAGGGACAGAGGGAGAGGGAGAAGCAGACACCCCTACTGAGCAGGGAGCTCTAGATGGGGCTCTATACCAGGACCCTGGGATCATGACCCAAGCTGAAGACAGATACTTAACTGACAGCCACCCAGGCATCCAAAGCCATGTTCTTTATTAAAAAAATTTTTTTAATTGTGGTAAAACATACATAAAATTTACCATCTTAACCATTTCTAAGTGTACCGTTCAGTAGCGTTAAGTATATTCACATTATTATGTGATCAATCTTTACAAGTTTTCATCTTGAAAAACAAAAACTTGTACCCATTAAACAAAAACTACCCATTCCCTCTCCCCTAGCCCTAGGCAACCACCATTCTACTTCTGTTTTGGAGTTTAATTACTCATACCTCTTTCATCTAGTGAAATCATAGAATATTTGTCTTTTCAGGGCTGGTATATTTCACTTAGTATAATGTCTTCCAGGTTCATCCATGTTGTAAGGCGTTAGCATTTCCTTCCTCCTGAAGGCTGAATAATGTCGTGCTATAAGTGTACGCCACGTTTACTTTTACCACTCATCCCCTGATGTGCATCGGAGTTATTACCACCTGTCGGTTGTTATGAATAATGCTGCTGCAAACATGAATATACAAATATCTGAGATGCTGCCTTCAATTCTTTGGGATCTATTTCCCAAAGTGGGATTGCCAGATCATGTTGTAATTTTGTATTTAATTTTGGGGGAACCACCATTTGTGATGCTCTTTGATGTAGGAGTCTGAAGTTGGGAGGAGAGCTCCAGTGATTTAAATCTGAGAGTCATCAGAATATGGCCGATACACGTGTTGGGTCAGATCAATACAAGCACACTCTGACTTAAGAAGCAGAGACGTTGTGGTTAAGAGCAAACTGAAGAAGACAGGTTTTCTGACTGCATCCACACTGTGGTCCTCAACTTGAAAATTCACAGACCCAAATTTCTCAATTCACAGCAAGTTGATTCTCTGTTTCTGGGGACTGATTTGTAGTAATCATATCTGCAGGAGACACTGATAAAGGGGGCTTTTGAAAAATTAAATTAGGTGGATAATTGAAAATGCAAAATTAACTGGAATACTAGAATCCGTTAGTCAGTTCATACCCTTATGGCAATGTGTCCTTGGGAAGCCAAATCAACATCAATATGTTGATGATAAAATTAGAAAAAAAGAAAGAAAGAAAGAAAGAGGAAAGGAAAGGGATATTTAACTCTAAAGAATCTGGCAATTTGATATACCCCAGGAGTTGTGCTTGTGTGGGGTTCTACCTGCCAAACAACCAAAAACACTTGTCTGAGCAGAATGTCCTCTTGGATGAATACAGCCATCCCCTCCTCTTTGCCCAGCTCTCTATTTTCCAAAATTCACTCCTGCCTGCCATTATCACCCCCTGCCTTTCTGGGATCCTGAGGGTGGGGGGGAGAAAAGGGACGTTTCCAATTAGTGTAACAACAATTCAAGTCTTGTGGAAATCACATATATAAGTAAGGCTACTTAAGCTAATTGAAATGTAATTTTGGCAAACACCTACTCATCTTTTAGGCACTCACTTGGGGGGCCAACTCCAATAAGACATTTTCTCTGATTTCTTCTTAAGTGCTCATTCATTCTGTGTGGTTTTTCTCCCCCCACCTTTTTTTTTTCTCCTCTCCATGTGTGTCTAACACTGCCTGATGCCTCTCGCATTATTTTTATCAATCATCTATATGTATGGCTCCTTTCTCCAGACTGTGAATTTTGTTTTATTCATCTTTCTAGCCCCAATAGTTAACATGATGTCTGGCACATCGTGGTTGCTCAGAAAATATTTGTTGAATGACTTAAAACTACATGATGACTACCAGAAACTTGACAAAGTATCCATGTATTTAATAAAGTCATGAATGAACTAGTACCTAATGCATGAGATTTGGAAGACAATACAGGGTGTGTGGGGGAAAGACAGTCAAAGGGGTCACTGAATGGAAAAATTACCTGCATAGGAAAGGTCGTCATAAATTAAGCCAGCTTGTCTTAGTCTGACTAAGGACTCTTAGTCAAGAGTCCTGGGCCACTTTTGTTTTTCTGAGATTATCCCTATAAAAGAGAAAAAAGAATTAGAGGATTACAACTGCGGCATACAATTCATGTGTGTCTTTCCAAAATTTACAAACACTGTTATGCTATTTATAAACTAAGTCTTTATAAAAATATCAAATATTTTTTTAAAGATCTTATTTATTTATTTGACAGAGAGAGATCACAAGTAGGCAGAGAGGCAGGCAGAGAGAGAGAGGAGGAAGCAGGCTCCCTGCTGAGCAGAGAGCCCGATGCGGGACTCTATCCCAGGACCCTGAGATCATGACCTGAGCCGAAGGCAGCGGCTTAACCCACTGAGCCACCCAGGCGCCCTAAAAATATCAAATATTAATTCAATGATATACTTTGTGATCTGGCATTGAAACATGTGGAATTCAAGGCTGACTAAGGGGCAGCATCTCTTTTCAATCCTGTTAGCTCTCTCTGTGGTTGCAGGAGCATGTCACTGGAGATACTATCTTTTAAGTCTAGATTCCTCAGCACCCCCCTAAACTGTGAGACCTGACCTACATGGCCTTTCAAGACTTCCCATCTCCAGTGGTGGGCCCTGACCTCAACTTTATTTTCTGAAAAGCTCATCAGGGAGATTGCAGAAGACCCTAGTCTCATGAGAACTGTATCACAGCGCATTCTAGGGGTAAGTCACTTTACAGCTGACTGCTCATTTTTTCTGTTGATTCTTACCAGCTTTAATTTCGGACGCTGACTCCCAATCCTAACAGCATACCCTGTGGGGACTGCCCACCCTATTCGCCATCATCTCTTAAGGAGTCAAGACTAGAAGGGCGCCTGCATGGCTCAGTGGGTTAAGGCTCTGCCTTCTGCTCAGGTCCTGATCTCAGGATCCTGGGATAGAGCCCCACATGGGACTTTCTGCTCAGTGGGGAGCATGCGTCCCTCTTTCTCTCTCTGCCTGCCTCTGCCTACTTGTGATCTCTCTCACTGTCAAATAAATAAATAAAATCTTAAAAAAAAAAAAAAAAAGGAGTCAAAGACTAGAAGCTCCAGGTGGGGCATGGGGAGGAAACAGTGGAGGTGCTGTAGGATCCCTTATCAGATGAGGAAGCTGCAGCTGGAAACTTGCCAGGTGGACCGCTATCTTTACCCTGTTAACCACCTGGGTGTCTTACCACAGAGTGAGTGACCCAGGGGCAAGCCCTCTAAGGGACAAATAAATAAATAAATAAATAAAGCAAATGTTGCTTGCTCAATAAATGTAGCCCAAGGAGTCAAGGATCAGAGGAGATGAAGATTTCAAAAAACAAAACAAAACACTTATGTTAAAAATTTGTCATCTAATGAACGATAATCTGAGAGAATGAACAACCTCTGAAAAGAGGTTAAACTCTTCCAAAGACCAAGGATCTCAGAATATTATAAATTGAATACTCCTGCATGATTTGAACCCAAATGTCTTGAGTGTCCCAGGTGTGGCCAGCCTGTGAGCCAGCAATGTACATGGTTGGGACTGTCCCAGGCTTCCAAGGGCCTGAGGGGAGCAAACAGTTCGATAAGCAGTTTCAGTCAGTTTAACACAAGATAATTGTATTTATGGGGGAATAAATATAAGAGGGAAAGTGTGTGGGGGAGGGACAGGGAACTAGGAACCAAGGTCTGGCTTCTGGGTCTAGGTAAATTACACTTCAAAGAATGTTCTAAGCAGTTAAAAATGTTTGTTTTTAAAGTACATTTATTTTAAGGTAGAGTTTCCCCAGACTCTTACTGGCTGGAAGAGGGGGAAAGGGTCTGGTGTTGGCAGATGATACAAGATGATCTCCTGAAGATGCTTTAACAAATTTATTTGTGATTTATTTATTGGCACACATTGAAGAGGCAAGACGATTTTGAGTTACCAGAAAATTAGCCCTTTCAGGATAGGGAGGAAGGTAAAAGAGCACATATCTGTGCTGCATCTTTATCTTCGACATAAGGAACTCCTCCTGACCTCTCCCACTCACCCACACAGCTCTGGGAGACCCTCTCTGCCAGGCCTTTTACAGAATTACATGTAGAAACTTTATTTACGGTCCTTCTGTTCCACATTCCCAAGGCTTCCTTCCCTGCGAAGGGTAATGGGTGCCCTTCCGAGCATCTTCCGGAAGGAAATCTCATTCATTCGGTCAGGAAGTGAGCCTGTCCCCCTAGAAAGAAGAACGAGAGGCATTCAAGGGTAGGGTCCCGAGAAGAGGGGCGCAGCTGCAGTTGCCTCCATGCCGATCCCCCCCCAGTGTGAATTCGCGGGTAGTGACAGTCTGGGTGAGGCTCCTGGAGAGAGAGCAAACACGCACCACCTGGGCAAGAAAATCAAGCTCTGCCTAGGCAGAAAAAGTCATTGCACAGGGCGCAGCGGGTGGGCCCTCAAGAGAGTTCAGTTTCAGTCTGTCGAGCGGGACTGTGAGCTGCGCACCACGCAAAGCTGCTGAGCACACCCTAAAGAGGAGCAGAGCCGGATGGCGTCCCCAGGGCGCGGGACTCTAGGTGGCCTCGCCACCTGTAAGCCGAAGCTCTCAGTCTCGCCTCTGCAAGGACGCGTGGTGTGAACGCTGCGCTTCTTGGAACAAGGCGCGGGCATCAAAGGCGGTGCGCACCTGCATGGCCTTCTGGAAAGCCAGAGCGCGCGCCCGCAGGGTGCCTCGCAGGGAGCCCTCTTGCCGCGCGCTCAGCTCGGGGCACCCTCTCCGGATCTGCTGGCGTCCCCGGAAACCCCGAGTCCCGTCCAGGTGCGGGGAGACCTGGGGCGCAGGGGGATGGCGGTGGTGCGAGGCGCGGCAAGTTGGACGGGTGACAGGAGCCCTCCTCTGAGTCTCCGCCCACAGCGTCTTCAAACATGTGCACGGATGTCAGCGAGAGCCCCTTGGTGTCTGCAAACACCACCTGCTTCTTGGGGCCCTGGGGGTTAGGAGGTCGTGCCAGGCAGGAGCGCAAGGGCCACAGGGGCCGCAGCTGGGCTTGGCCGGATCGCGGGAGCTGCTGCGGGGACCTGCTGTGGCCGAGGCAGAGGTGCATGGGGCGAGGCACAGGAGACAGGCCGGCAGCACTGGGACCTTGGACAAGAGGGCAGGGACATTCTGAGGACGGGGCAGAAGGACCTGGCATTCCCCACGGGAGCCTAGCCTGCCCTTCCTCCCTGCCCCATCGCTGCATTTCTCCTCCCCTGGGGTCCCCTGCCCGCAAATATCTGATGAAACTGGGTAAAAGGAAGCACAGGCAGGCGGGGGCTGTGGGCCAGGCGCCACTGGGGAGCCCGTCGGTTCCCGAAGGCGGGAGCACTTACCCCCGCGGCTCCCGGCAGCTGCAGCTCCCGACGTCTGGGACCGCCCTCCCCAGCGGGACGTACTTATGCGCTCCGGACCCCCAGCCTGCCAGCCGCTGCGGGACACTGGCCCCTGGAGGCGGCCAATCAGAAAGGCCTTTCGCGTCCGAACCGCTTGGGGAAGCGAAAGGATATGACGAGAGAATGTGACTCAGACACTTTGCCGGGGGCCGCCAGAACTCCACCCCTGACCAGACAGCCCGAGGGGTCACTCTGGGGTTATCCGTGGTTGTGGTCAAGGGCGAGGAGAGGCAGGGCGATGACACGGGCCCAGGCTTCCTGGGAAGAGAGGGTTTCTAGCGCACTGCGGCTGTCGTCCCCCCCCCCCCCCCCCCCCCCCCGGGAGACAGACTTTTCTCTGCCTCTTCCCTTGACCGAGTCTGCCTTGCGGCGCTTCCCTGTGCAGTGACCTGTTGCCCACTTTTTGGCTGCCCTTCTCTCCACCTCAGGGTTTCTTCCCAATCACGCTTGCCACTGCCTTCTTTCTGTGTTTCTGTTTCTGCGACGATTTATTACTCTGTACCCCTTGGTGTGTATGTGGGTGTGATCCAAAGAAGAGAGGAAGGTCACTGGGTGAGGCACTCATTGACCAGTTATCACTCATATAGGGCCTGGGACTTGGATATCTGGTTCAGTCAGTTGTGGCCCGAGTGACAAGGTCATAGGCTACAAAGTCTCTCTATAAGGAATCCCACCGGGCAGGCGGGCATGGCACACTTATGCCAGACATGATCAGATCAGGTTGCCTCCGGGGCTGGACAACTTCCCCTGTGTTCTCACCTCTGGCATCCTTCTCCAGCCTCCTCCGCAGACCGCTGTATGCTCTCCATCCCTTCAATCTTTTTTTTTTTCTTCTCAAAGATTTTATTTATTTACTTGACAGACAGAGATCACAAGTAGGCAGAGAGGCAGTCAGAGGTGGGGGAAGCAGGCTCCCTGCTGAGCAGAGAGCCTGATGTGGGGATGGATCCCAGGAACCCAGGATCATGAAGGCAGAGACTTTAACCCACTGAACTACCCAGGCGCCCTGCAATCCCTTCAATCTTAATGCACCCCAAGTCCTCAGCACTCTGCATTTTTCACTTTAGACCTTTTCCTTGGAGATCCTGATCCAATTTTGACAATTATTCAATTACTTTCATATGCAGACTAGCACATCTGGGTTTAGATTAGACCTTTCTCTCATTGCACTCCAGACTCCTAGATAATGGTTCTACTTCTTGATCTGGGTGGTGGTACCACAGGTGAGTTCACTTTGTAATTTTGTCCTCAACCAATCAAAGGTTTATTTCGAGGAAAAAACCTGGGCACCTGGGTGGTTCAGTCTGTTAAGCGTCTGCCTTTGGTTCAGGTTGTGATCCTAGGGTCTTGGTTGGAGCCCCAGCTCAGTGGGGAACCTGCTTCTCCCTTCCCCTCTCACTCTTTTCTTCTCTCTCTAATAAATAAAATCTTTTAAAAAATAAAGAATGGGCGCCGGGGTGGCTCAGAGGGTTAAGTCTCTGCCTTGGGCTCAGGTCATGGTCTCAGGGTCCTGGGATTGAGCTCCACATCAGGCTCTCTGCTCAGCAGGGAGCCTGCTTCCCCGCCACACCCCCCCACCCCCCCACCCCCACCTGCCTCTCTGCCTAGTTGTGATCTCTCTCTCTCTCTGTGTCAAATAAATAAATAAAATCTTTTAAAAATAAAACAAACCAGCAAGGAGGTAAAATTGTTAATTATATAGAGATTTGGAGATTTTATTCTTACAAAAATGGCCTCAGAATGAATATGTATAAAGTCGATATGTATTTTACACTTCATACATACAGCAGTGAACATCATTTTGTATTATAAACGTGGTTCATTTTTTACCCATGGGGCATGGTATTCTAGCATTAGGTCCACCATACTCTATCACACACAGTTCGGTGATTCTAAATATTTTTAAAAGATTAATTTGTTTAATTTAGAGAGATAGAGCACGAGTAGGATTGGGGGAAGGGGCAGAGAGAGAGGGAAGAAGCGGACTGCCTACTGAGCACAGAGCCTGAGGTGGGGTTCAATCCCACAGCCTGGAGATCATGACCTGAGCTGGAACCAAGAGTTGGATGCTTAACCCACTGAGCTGTCCAGGCGCCCCGTAGGTGATTCTCAATTTTTTTTTTTTGTCAGTAAAGTAGTGCAACTAAAACTTGCACACTGGGGCACATACATACTGGGGCTCCTGGGTGGCTCAGTCAGTTAAGCGTCTGCCTTCAGCTGGGGTCATGATCCCAGGGTTCTGAGATTTAGACCTACTTTGGAGTCCCTGCTCAGTGGGGAGCCTGCTTCTTCTCCCTCTGCAGTTCTCCCTGCTTGTGCTCTTTCTCTGTCAAATAAATGAAAAAATCTTAAAAAAAAACCCCATGCCCCCATAAAAACTCTTGCATACATACACTTGTGTACTTGTGTGAAAATTTCTTCATGACAGATATTGAGAATGAGGACTTGTTAGTTCAAAGGGCACCCCATATTGCCTCCAGAAAGACTGCGTCAGTTTACAGTTTCACCAATAACCTTCAAGAGTTGCCCTCTTTCTATAGCTTCTCCATCACTACAGTGATTGCACTTCAAAATGTTTTATAATATGAAAGGTGAAAAACAGTATCTCGTGATTTTTTTCTTAAATATTTATTTATTTATTTTAGAGAGAAAGAGAGCAGCAGGGGAGAGGAGCAGAGGGAGGGGGAGAGAGAAAATCTTAAGTAGGTTCCTCATCCAGAGCAGAGCCCCATGTGGGGCTCAGTCTCATGACCCAGAGATCATGACCTGAGCCATAATCAAAACTCGGACACTCAACTTATTGAGCCACCCAGGTGCCCTGATCACATTTTTATTTATTTATTTACTTTTAAAGATTTTATTTTTTTATTTGCCAGAGAGAGACACAGCGAGAGAGGGAACACAAGCAGGGGGAGTGGGAGAGAGAGAAGCTGGCTTCCCTGCCAAGCAAGGAGCCCGATGTGGGACTCGATCCCAGGACCGTGGGATCATGACCTGAGCTGAAGGCAGAGATTTAATGACTGAGCCACCCAGGCGCCCCATGATTATATTTTTAAATGAAAGTGGCATGTAGCATTTTTCTCATATATTTCCTGCCGTTTCCATTTCCTTTTCAGTGAAACACTTAGTCAAATCTGCCAAGTTTACAGTAAGTCATTTGTATATTTTTTAAACAAAGTAGTAGTTCTTGGGTTAATAAATAACGTTGGCACAGTGGCTTGTCTTTTTTTTTTTTTTAAAGATTTTATTTATTTATTTGAGAGAGACAGAGATAGTGAGAGAGAGCGTGGCGGGGGGTGTGGAGTGGGAGAAGCAGGCTCTTCGCTGAGCAGAGAGCCCGCCAAAGTGGGGCTGGATCCCAGCATCCAGGGATCATGACCTGAACAGAAGGCAGGCACTTAATGGACTAAGCCACCCAGGCGCCCCCAAGAGAATTATTCTTAAACATGTTGAAATTTCTAAGAAATGATCCTTGGGGAGGATATTTTTCATCTTGATTTTAAGTTCTATTGTGGGTCACCTTTCCTTTCTTTCTTATGCACCAATACGCTGAATTACCATGTTGTAGGTAAAGAGTGTGTTAGGTGCTGAGGTGCACAGGTGAACAGTGAACAGAACTGGCAAGGTTGCTGACCACACAGGGTTTAATTTCTAGCATTCAGAAAATGTGGTCTTTATTACCTTTATCTTGGGGAATTTAGTGAGATTTTTCTTTGTTGGCCAAAATGTGAACAAATTTTCTGGAAAAAAAAAGTGTTTTCTTCTTTTGTTAAAATAAAATTCCCTCACTTGAATGCAAATTCTGAGGAACGAGTGTTCAAATCTTCTATGACGACAGTGTTTTTATCAAATTCATATACTCTCTGATAACTAAACTTTATATCACTGCAATACTGCCTTGTTTGGTGCATGGAAGCTCAATGCTATTATACCTTCTTGGTGAGTCTATCTTATATAGAGTGATACAATTTTATGTATTTATTTGACAGAGAGAAAAATCACAAGTAGGCAGAGAGGCAGGCATGGGGGTGGAGGAAGCAGGCTCCCCACTGAGCAGAGAGCCCGATACAGGTCTCGACCCCAGGATCCTGAGATCATGACCTGAGCGGAAGGCAGAGGCTTAACCCACTGAGCCACCCAGACACCCATCCCTTTTTGTCCTATTTAATCTTTCTGCCTTGCAGTCTACATTGATAATTCTAACAGTACCCTATTTTGCTTCATTAATATCAGTCTGTTACAGCTGTATCTAGTACTTATTACCTACGTTTCTATTATTTTTCTATTATTTTAAGTGTGAGGTTATCTGGAAGGAACATAAATAGCTGGACTGTGTTTTTCTAGATTTCTCTTCTTTTCCTCTTGTTTTTGGTTCTTTCAATGAACTGTAGGTTTTCAATTGACCTACATTACCTAGGAGTTGATTTATCTCCATCCTCATTGCCTAATGCCAAGCATCTAGATCAACGAGATCCTAGCACTGGTATCAAAGCTAATGTGGACCGAAAGGGGAGTATCTGGCTATCAACCAGAACTCCTTCTGTCAGGATTACGTGCATTTATCCCATACACCTAAATTTCCCTTATCTGGTAAACACAGAAATACACTGTGCATACAGGCATGCAAAAGTCTCGATTTTAAAATACCTTTCACCCACAGGGACGCCTGGGTGGCTCAGTTGGTTGGACGACTGCCTTCGGCTCAGGGCGTGATCCTGGAGTCCCGGGATCGAGTCCCGCATCAGGCTCCCAGCTCCATGGGGAGTCTGCTTCGCTCTCTGACCTTCTCCTTGCTCGTGCTCTCTCTCACTGTCTCTCTCTCTCTCAAATAAATAAATAAAATCTTTAAAAAAAAATAAAATAAAATAAAATACCTTTCACCCACAAAGAGACGTTGAGTTGGAAGAACATATCGAACCAAAATTAGAAGTGGAAAAGATCTACCACAAGATAAACAACCTTACTACTTATTACACAGAACACAGAGACTGGGGAGCTGGGTAGGCGTTGTCTGTGTGACTGCCATCTGAAGAGCAGAAAGCTAAAACCGATTTCTGCTGGCCAAGTGAGGTGGCTCAGGAAAGATAACTGATTTTCTGCGTCAAAGGTGCTAGGTTCCAGTCTTGGCCAAACCACTTACGGGTAATTACAAACATCCATGATAGTCTACAAATGGGAAAGGGACCTCTGTCTACATCAATATATTGTAGAAGAAGACAGCAATAACAGAACAATTTACATATGCATTAATATTTTAGAATTTTCAGAAACCTTTTCACACCTCATCCTAATTTTTCCTTATGACAACCCTGTTACGTTGGTGTTACTATTCGTCCTCTTTCACATATAAGGAAGTGATTTCTCCACGGTTCCTGAGTTGACAAAAATGCAAAGCCTGGGTGGCTCAGTCAGTTAAGCGTCTGCCTTCAGCTCAGGTCATGATCCTAGGGTCCTGGGATTGAACCTTGCATCAGAGGAGCCTGGTTCTCCCTCTCCCTCTCCTTCTGCCCCTCCCCCTGCTTGTGCTCTCTCATTCTCTCTGTCAAAAAATAAAATAAAATCTTTTAAAAAATGCAGATTCAGGACTTGAACCTAAGTTTGACTCCAAATCCCAGCAGCATTTCATGGTAATCTGTTCCTTGTGAAAACATCTTGATAAACAAAAAACACCTTGCAGATGTAAGGATTTTGTGTTAATTTTCTGTAAGAGGCACGTGTGGGTCTGGGCATAAAATTGCAGAAGATTGCTGGGCTGCAGGCAGGGTGAAAACTACAAGGGAATTTGGGAGATTTTGGTCCAAGCCTTTGCAAGCATGAGGCAAGCAAGTGTTAAAAGCTTTCAGGAACAGAAAAGTAGCTGTGACTTTTTTTTTTTTTTTTTATCTCCAAGATCTTAGCTTCTACAACCTTCTTTGGTAGACTGACCCAGTATTGTGACAAAAAGCCTTTTCTTCATGTACCATATAGGTCTCTTTCCTCTTTGTAAAAAGTTCTGGGTTTGGCTTTCTTTGTCACTTGTCACTTTTCTGATTCTTTTGTTCTTTATATATTCCTGACTGTGCTGACTTATACTTTAGGAAAACAGTTTGATTTTTACGAGCTTCCATTTCTTTTCCATTGCTTTCCCGCCTGCTAATGATAATATAGAGAATTTTGGTCTTTTAACATTCATTTTTTTAAAAAAAGCTGCTTAATTCCTTCCTTTTCCTGTCAACTAAATAACTTCCCAACCATTTCCTCCTGCATTTTTTATCCCATAAAACTAATGTATCCCTTAAAAACCAAGACCAAATTGATCATCAGATCTAGTTTATGCCTCTAATTGCCACATACAAGTTGATGGCTTCATTGTTGGTCATCATGTCCAGACTCCTGTCTGTTCTGTTTAATTCAGTAAAATTAAGTAATTTCATTTTTAAAACATTTTAATTCCAGTATAATTAGCATACAGCGTTATATGAATTTCAGGTGTACATTACAGTAATTCACCGATTCTATGCATTGCTCAGTGCTCATCAGGATCAGTGTTCTCTTAATCCCCTTTACCTACTTCACCCATCCCCCATCCCCCATCCCTCTAGTAACCATCAGTTTGTCCTCTGTAGTTAAGAGTCTCTTTTTTTGTTTGTCTTTTTTTTGTTTCCTTCGTTTGAGTGAAATTCCACATATGAGTGAAAGCATATGGTATTTGTCTTTCTCTGACTCAGGCATTTCACTTAGCATTATACTCTGTAGATCTATCCATTTTATTGCAAATGGCAAAATTTCATTCTTTTTTATGGTTGAGTCATATTCTGTTGTGTACATACAACTTCTCCTCCTTCTTTATTTGACAGAAAGGGAGAGAGTGAAAACAAGTAGGGGGAGTGGTGGGCAAAGCGAAAGGGAGAAGCAGGCTCCTCACAGAGCAAGGAGTCCAATGGCGGGCTCTATCCCAGGACCCTAGATCATCCAGAGCCAAAAGTAGATGCTTAACCGACTGAGCCACCCAGGGGCCCCTATACCACATCTTCTTGATCTGTTCCTCTATAGGTGGATGATTGGGTTGCTTCCATAACTTGGCTGTTGTAAATAATGCAGCAATATACATAAAGGTGTATATATATTTTTTCAAATTAGCATCTGGGTATTCTTTGGGAAAATACTCAGTAGTGGAATTATTGGCTCATATGGTAGTTCAGCCTCCCCACTGTTTCCCACAGTGGTTACAGCAGTTTGCATTCCCACCAACAGTGCATGAGGGTTCCTTTTTTTCTCCACATCCTTGCCAACAACTGTTGTTTTTTGTGGTTTTGATTTTAGCTGTTCTAACAGGTGTGAGGTCCTATCTCGTTGTGTTATTTATTTATTTATTTATTTATTTGAGAGAGAGAGACAGTGAGAGAGAGCATGAGCGAGGAGAAGGTCAGAGAGCGAAGCAGACTCCCCATGGAGCTGGGAGCCTGATGTGGGACTCGATCCTGGGACTCCAGGATCACGCCCTGAGCCGAAGGCAGTCGTCCAACCAACTGAGCCACCCAGGCGTCCCTCTCGTTGTGTTTTTGATTTGCATTTCCCTGAAGATGAGTGATGTGGATGATCTGTTCATATACCCTTGGCCCATCTTTATGTCTTTGTTAGAAAAATATCTGTTCAGGTCTTCTGAACATTTTTAGAATGATTATTGGATCTGAATTGGGTGGATTTTTTGGATTATTTGGGTGTTTTTTGGTGTTGAGTTGTACAAGTTCTTTATACATTTTGAATACTAACCCCTTACTGGAGATAGCACTTGCAACTATCTTCTCCCATTTAGTGGGTTGTCTTTTGGTTTTGATTGTTTCCTTTACTCTGCAGAAATTTTTTATTTTGATGTAGTCCCGATAGTTTATTTTTAAGCAGTTTCATTTTAAATGTCACTGGAGTCTAAAGCATCTTGGTTGGCTGTGAATCACAAGAAGCAAGGAATTCCCAATTTACCAATGATGGAAGGCACATCTACATCTTTCTCAGAGACTCCCAGGATGGAAATTCCATGTAACTTGTACATGCTATCTTAGTTCAGGCTGCCAAAGCAAGTACCATAATGTGGGTGGCTTAAAAAACAGACAGCTATTTCTCATAGGTGTGGAGGCTGGAAGTCTGAGATCAAGATGCCAGCATTAGATGGATTCTAGTGAAAGCCCACTTCCTGGTTTGTAGTTGGTTACCTCCTTGCCTTCTTGCTGTGTCCTCCCATGGTGGAAAGGGAGGTATCTTTGATCTCCCTCTCTTCTTTTAAGGGCACTAATCCCATCATTGAAGCTTCACCCTCATGACCTTCTCTAACCTTATTACCTCTCAAAGAGCCCACCTCCAAATAGCATCACCTTAGAGGGGTGGGACTTTAACATGTGAATTCGCTAAACTGGAGTGGAATAACCATGAAGCTGCGTGCAGCTCTATTTCCTATTCAAGAGAAACCCCATCTGCAGGAGAGAATAAGGTCAAAGACATGGAGATGCAGGAGAAAAGATAGAAACTGTACACACACATACACGCGCACACGTGTGCACACATATCCCTCTTAAAGTAGTTTTGGGATCTGTGGACCTAGTTGGTCATTGGAGGCCAGCTGCCATTTTTGGTTACAAGAGCTGGTAAATTCCTTTTCCTGAAGTTAACTCAGGTTGAGTTTCATCACTTGTACCCAGAATCCTTGATCTGTGGAACTCTCTCCATACCCTCGAGTCTACACTTGTCCTTTGGTTATCTCATCTGCTCCTAGGACTTCAACTTCACCTGGATACTGACTTCCATATTATATTCCATGCCACACCTCTTTTCTGAGCTCCAGCCAGTCATATTTCTGCAGGAATTTCTACTTTAATGTCCCACGAATACATTAAGGTCCATATGTGCATGACATCATCATTTCCTTCACTCTACTTCAAACTAACAGAATTTTTCTATATTTTCCTATACCAATTAATGTAGTCTTTATTTTCACAGTTTCCCAGATTGGATGTCATTCTAGACTTCTCTTTCCTCTACTGTAATTTCCATGCACCTCCAACCTAAAAGGTCATCTACTTCTTTAGACTTAATCATTGCTAACCCTGCTCCCCCCTTTTTTCCCCAAAACTGCAATGTTTTTTATTGCTCCTAGTTCCTCAATGAAATTTTTGAGGTCATCTTTTTTCCCCATGAATATGGAGGATTTTTCTTTTATAGTCTGTGCCAATTAATTCCACCGTTTGGAATACCTGACTTTCTGTTATCTGTTGCTTCTATTGGTTCTCACACATATTATCTCTTCTCTTTATGTGCCTCATGAACTTTATGCCGGACGTTACATTTGAAAAATTATTTATAGAAATCATTTGAGACCTAGGATGTTCTCTTTCCTCAGAGATGATTTTAGTTCTGTTCACCAGCAGTCTGGATTGCTTTAATCAAATTTATGAGGTTAAAAATTGCAGGACCATCCACACGATTTAAAGCTGATCTAAAATCTGTGTATGAGGGCTTAGTTTGCTTCTGATTCTCTTTTGCTCCCTGAGTTCTGATCCCAAAGGAGGTTGGTTTCCCAGAAGTCTCAACCTTCACAGGCACAGAACTCTAATTTTTGTGCCACTACTCCCACCAGGCAAGAGGTACTTAACCTTTTTTTCCCTTTGACAATCTGATGGAGCTATGGACTCCTTGGAACAATGTTTTGTTTTAAGTTTTTTAAGTAGGTGTGGATGGAGCCTGACACAGGGCCCGAGCTCATCACCCTGAGATCAAGACCTGAGCTGGGATCAAGAGTCAGACACCTAACCAACCGAGCCCCCCAGGTGCCCCTAAAATCATTAAATAGGATTACAAAGGAAACCTATTATATTGAAATAAAGTTATAAAAACACTGATTTAAAATTTGTGATACGGTAATAATCTGCTTCTCTGCTAATGTTTTAAATGGCACGTGCTAGCAGCAGGTTGAATACCAACTGTAATTTAGAATTGTGATGAACGTAAATGACATTTGGAGGGATCTGCAGCAACTGTGAATGTGGCATGAAAATATCTGATTTCCATTGATGACAAATGTCTCAAGTACTGTGGCTATTACTACGGCTTGTGACCTAGATTAATAATAGAAGAAATGTCTAAGTTCATTTAGTGGGTAAGGAAAAGAAAGATGTAATTTTTTTTTTCTTAACCAAGGTCATAGACCCCATGAATTGAAGGGTCTGTGAACCTCAGATATAGGATCACTGCATTTGGCTGTTGGCAGTGCTATTCAGTCTCTCGGTTAACACCTGGCCTGGGCAAATGCCAAACTCCCTTCTCTGGGCTTCTCTTTTCTCCTAGATCTTGGTGCAACTGGTTCTCACTGGCTTGTTAGCAATTTGATGTCTTCAGAAAAATGTTTCTATATTTTAACCAGTTTTTAAATTGTCTTCAGTGTGAGTTGACCCAAATGACCTAGTCTGCCACTATAGGAAGCAGAGCTGCCTGCCCCATTGTCTTACCATCCCCATCTTCATGTGCTACAGGGTCCTTATTTCTTCTCCCTTGAACAGCCAGCACGGCCACTGATTTCTACCTGTAGTGTGGCCTCCATTCTCCATTGTCACCAGAAGCATTTTTCTAAATGCAAATCAGATTTTAAAATATAATTCTAACCCTTTCGGATCTTAGCTTCAATCCTTCAGAGACTCCCATGTGTCTCCTATAGGACCATATAAGATGGGAAGCTGCCCTCCTCCCACGACCCACCCTTATCCTAATGTATTACCATGCCCAGCTTCTTGGAGCACCTTCCGGGCTGTGCTGTATGTGCCATATGGCTCTGTGCCTTGCTCTTGATATTTCTACCCCAAATAGTCATCTCCTCTTCCCTCTGTGGCCTAACTGCTCTCGTGTTTCAGGTCTTGGCTTAAGCTACCCTTTCCAGGAAGCTTTTGTGATTTCTTGTCCTTGGAGTCCTTCCTGTGTTCTTTTGCACCACTTCCTGCCCTTTCCTACTTTTTCAAAAGCATATTATTCTGTGATTGTGTTCTTGTTGATTTTTCCCACTGGGTGATACCCTTTCTTCCTCTGAGGCACAGGTTCCATACAGGTTGCACACTACAGTGTCTGACCTTATGTTTGTTCACGAAATTGAGAGGAGTTGCACTTGGCATACTACTTTTCTTTTAATATTAACTTTTTTTTAAATTTTTTTAAGATTTTATTTATTTATTTGACAGAGAGAGATCACAGGTAGGTAGAGAGGCTGGCAGAGAGAGAGAGAGAGAGAGAGAGAGAGAGAGAGAAGCAGGCTCCCTGCTGAGCAGAGAGCCCGATGCGGGACTCAATCCCAGGACCCTGAGATCATGACCTGAGCCGAAGGCAGCGGCTTAACAAACTGAGCCACCCAGGCGCCCCTAATATTAACTTTTTGAACTTCACACCTTCTTTTTTTTACTATTGAATTTTATTTTTTAAGAGTTTTTATTTATTTATTTGGCAGAGAGAGATCACAAGTAGGCGGGGTGGGGGGAGCGGGGAAGGGAAGCAGGCTCCCTGCTGAGCAGAGAGCCCAATGTGGGACTTGATCCCAGGATCCTGAGATAATGACTTGAACCCAAGGCAGAGGTTTAACCCACTGAGCCACTCAGTTGCCCCTACTATTGAATTTTAGATGAAGCATACGGCATACTATTATTTTTATGATGTAGTCACTTTCGTAAAATTCTAGAGTAATAGGACACTATGTCTCGCCTTCAGTACCACTTTTTTTTTATGTTCCTCACCCAGGAATTTGTATTCCGTGAAATGGCTCATTATTCCACATGTTTTAAAAACTGGGAACACCAGTTTACTAATACATGTCCAAGTTACTACGATGTACTTATTTATTCTTAATTCTCCTCAAGATTTGGCATAGCTTTTTAAATTAAGACAAAATAGTAAAATTGTAGGTATAAAAAGATCAGAAACTATTTAAGGAAAGACCCAGGACAATGTGATGGAAAGCCATGGGGAGGCAATGGACACAGTAATTAGCTCTGAGCTCCCTGGTAGGAAGGCTAAAAATGGGAACCAGTAGGACTCTTCTGATAGAATGAATCACAGAAGGCTGAAGAGACAAATTTTTACTTGTACTATGCTTTGAGAAAAATTTCTTATTTTTCTTATAAAACTTCTTATAAATATGACAAAAGTTGACATAATTGAGAATGTCTTTGACTCTAAATTTTGGAAGACATGGAGATGTTATTCACACAGCTATTTCTCTGCTAAAATCAAGGAACTAATACATTCCCATTAGCCCAGGGCAACTGCTTTCTGGACCGAGTTCAATACAGCAATAAAAGTTGCGGAACCAAGAGAGACTGTTGATATGGCCCTCGGTATCTCTCTTGTTTTGTTTATTAAACTGTTGACACCCCATGGCTGGCAGCCTGTTACTCATCACTGAGTTCATGCAAGTGTACACTTGTGATAGTGTTGACTGCAGATCAGAAAGCTTTAGATACCAGGAAATGGCAAAGTTGGTGATCTATTATAAAAATGATGGAGGTGGACTGCAGCTTCACCGAGACTGAAGGCCAACTGCCTTGTCTGGAGGTTGAGGGCAGCCACGCCTGCAAACACAGCCAAGTGGGTGCACACACGCCGCGTTTGCTAACAAATGAAATTAGATGAGCCATATGCCATTTCTCATCATGTTTTCATGATCTGTTCAGGAGAGGAGATTGCAGTCATGCTTAAATCATCTTGTTTTTTCCCGTGTTTCTAATATAAAATTATTTATGCCTTACTTAATTCTCCAAAGAATTTTGGTGGGATCTTAATGAACAGAAAATAGTAAAACTGTGAGTATAAAAAGATTAGAAACCATTTAGGGAAAGAGAAAGGGTGATTTAGCCAGAAAAGGTGATTCAACTGGGAGACAATGTGAGTAAGAAGATTAAACGAGGTAGTTTGTGGAGGGCAGTTCATACATTGTCCTGGACATAGGTGCATAAAAAATATTAACCTCCTTTACTCCCTTCTTTTTCTGTAGGCAGTGTGTAGCCACTAAAGCTTTTTAAGAGAGGCAATGAAATGGCCAGAATTATATGTGAGGAAAATTGCAGCTTCAGAGATAACAGAAGCAGGAACTTGAAGTTTAAAAAATTTATATTGGAGCTGGGAACAACTTTGGGTCTCAAGGAATACCCCACTTATGAGGCTTAAAAATCCTCTCAGAGACAAAGCTTTGAACCCAAGCAAATCATTTCCTTTCAAATGTCATAGTCCTGGCTCTTTAGACAATCTTTTTCCTGAGTCAAACAATCACATATTTTCAGATTTACACTTGGGGGGTTCTCTCAGGATTCATTGTAAATTCCTTGGGGGCAGAAATAGTCATTTACTTTTATTCTCATAGAACCCAATAGAACTGGGACAAAAAACAAGGCTTAGATAACTGTGTGAATTTATTTTGAATAGTTTTCCTTAACAAGCTAGAAGAATTTGTAAGCAAATAAAGTTGCTGAGAAAAAAATAAAGTTGCTGTGAAGATTTACAAGTCTATCCTACCGAAGGCATAGAATAGTATGACTCACAGTAAATACTTGACCAATATTATTGCCTTCAGAATCTGTACTACAGTCCTTTGAATACCCTATTAATCTTAAAAAACCTAAAACAGTTATTTTACCAGCAAAAATAGGCTTACTTTGGAATAACAGAAAACTGCAATTTAGGAACATGCCAAGCTAGGGTGAAACCATAACCATGTCCACCAAAGCAGAAGAGGAATGTTATATTATGGAGGAGAAAGCTGGGAGGGGTTGTTTGAACAAAAGTCTATTGGAGAAAAGTAAGAGTCCAAGGTGATGACAGTTTCCCACTGGGTGAGCTGCAGGGGTAAGAAAGGTCTTGTAGGAGATGCAATGTACAACTTTTCCTATTGGGACTTGGAATTGATGATTCTTTCCTATTAGGAACTCTTCTATTGTTGTTGATAATTGATGTTGCATGGTGCTGCTCTCTTCTGGCTTCCCAACTCCACTTCACTGAGGTTTTCCTTTATTAATTTTCACAGCACTCAGTAATTGTTTTTCAGCCATGGAAGGGCTGTTCTAACATAGAAACAACTATGTTATTTGAAGCCAAGTTGTAAATAAAGGATACAGATTTTTCTTTTTAAAAAAAGAAGTTGTTTTGACAAGTGAGAGTATTTTCAGAGCTGGTTTATTAGATAGATTAAAAAAATCAGTTCTCAGAGGATTCTGGGAAGTCAGTAGAGTAGGCCGCATCAGGAATCTGTCTCTCTGCCTAGATAGTAATTACACTGGCAGAATCTGTCTTTTGTAACTATTTTGGAACCCTGGAGTCTGTTGAAGGCTTACAACTTCTAGGGAACCCTTGCATGGTAAATCACAGTTAATTTTGGTCTATTTCAGCTCTTAGCAGTTATCCATCCTTCACTCCTAGCCATGTGGTAGGTAGTTGTACAAGTGTTCCCGGAGAAGCTTGCACTCCACATGTGGGTAAAAAAGACCCAATTCTCTAAATACAGGTGGTTCTGTGCTCTGACTGCTGATTGGCTCTCCTGATCCCAGAGGTGCAAAGGGGCAGGCAGCCATTATTGAACCTCCCCTCACTGTTTTTTTTTTTTTTTTTTTAATTTTATTTATTTATTTGTCAGAGAGAAAGGGAGAGAGAGTGAGCACAGGCAGACAGAGAGGCAGGCAGAGGCAGAGGGAGAAGCAGGCTCCCTGCCGAGCAAGGAGCCCGATGTGGGACTCGATCCCAGGACGCTGGGATCATGACCTGAGCCGAAGGCAGCTGCTTAACCAACTGAGCCACCCAGGTGTCCCGAACCTCCCCTCACTGTTGCAAGCCCCTTTCCCTCTGTTTGAGGTGACTTCCAAGGGACTTAAAGGGCTGGTACCTTTTCTTTCCCCATTTATTTTTCATTTTTTCCCTACTTGGGAGCCAGACTTAAAAACTAGGACATTCAAAAATAATCTCATATGCTGGGAATACTAGAAAGTGACTGTGCATGCCCAGAAAAAGGCTCAGAAAAGATCTGAGAAGACATTAAGTTTATACCTCAGGTCACTCCTTGGCACTGAGACAGCCTACAACAAACAAAAAACCAAAACTGATAAACACTAACAATAAGAAAAAACAGCAAACTCTGGGGAAAAGGGGTGTCTGATTTACACAGTTACTGCATTATTAGTTTCAAAAGTCTAGTGTTCAATGCAAAAATCACAAGGTATACAAAACCCCTCCAGGAAATTATGACCTATTCGAAGGAAAAAATAATAGAAACCGTCCCTGAAAAATACATAGTAATCTAGACAAAGACTTTAAAAACTGTCTTAAAGGTGTTCGAAGAACTAAAAGAAGATCTGTAGAAAGTCAAGAAAATGATATGTGAACAGAATGGAAAAATCGAAGATACAGAAAACTTTAAAAGAATCCAAAAAGGAAACTTTGGAGCTGAAAAATTTAGTAAGTGAAATGAAAAACTCACTGGCAGATTTAAAAGCAGATTTGAACAGCAGAAGAAAGATTCAGTGAATTGAAGACAGGCCATTGGAAATTATTGAGGCCAAAGAACAGAAAAAAAAAAGAAAGAAAAGCAAACAACATTTAAGGGACTTGTGGGGACCCCATTGAGGGGACCAACATATGCATCATGGGAGTCCCAGAAAGAAATGAGAGACAGAAAGGGATAGAGATTAATTGAAGAAATGATGGCTGAAAATATCCCAAATTTGATGAGAGATATGAATATAAATATCCAAGGTCAAAAACGTCAAACAAGATGAATTCAAAGAGACCCACATTAAGACTCGTTATAATCAAACTTTCAAAAGCCAAAGAGAGAGACTTTTGAGAGCTGCAAGAGAGAAGCAAATCATCACATAACAAGGGATCTTCAATAAGATTATGAGTAGATTTCTCATCAGAAACTTTGGGGCCAGAAGACAGTGGATCAATATATTCAAAGTGCTAAAAGAAAAAAACTGTCAATAAAAGAAAGTATGCAACAAAACTGTTCCTCAAGGGTGAGGAGGAAATTACAACACTTCCAGATAAATAAAAGTGAAGGGAGTCCATGACCCACTAGACCTGACCTACAAGAAATGCTCAAGGGAGACTGGCAAGGTGAAATGAAATGACACTAGTCAGAGATAAAAATCTAATAATGGTAAATACATGGGCAATTATAAAAGCTAGTATTATTGCAACTGTACCTTTTGTTTTCTACATGATTTAGAGACATGTATTTTAAGAAAAAATGCCCAATTTTATAGTATCAAACTAGTATTACCTTAACTTTAATTTGTAACTACAAATTTTGCTTTCTACATAATTTAGGAGACTAATGAATTTAGATGAATAAGTTTATATTTTAGATGAATACAGATGTAACTGTGACAGCAACAACTGAAAGGGTGGGACAGGGCTGCAAATAAACAAAGTTTTTGTTGCTGAAGTTAAACCGCTATGAATTAACAGACTTGCATAACTAGTAAGGTGACCAAATATGTAATAAAAAATATTCCACCCAAAAAAAGCCCTGAACTTGATGGCTTTACTGGTGAATCTTACCAAACAATTAAAGAAGTGATCTCAATCCTTCTCAAATTTTTCCAAAATATGGAAGAGGAAAAAACACTTCCTCACTCATTCAATGCCAGTATAACCCAGATCCAGACAAAAACACTATAAGAAAGGTATAGATCAGTATCATTTATGAGTCCTGATGCAAAAAGGATTATACACAATGATCAAATGGTATTTATTCCTGGGATGCAAGAATGGGTCAATATATGAAACCTGGTAAGTGTAATAGGCCACATCAACAAAGTGAAGGAAAAAACCCACAAGGTCATCTCAGTTGATGCAGAAAAAGAACTTGACAAAATTCAACACCCTTTCACCATAAAAATACTCAACAAAATAGGAAGAGGAGTAAACTACCTCCGCATAATAAAAGCCAGAGCAAACACCATATTCGGCGGTGAAAGGGTGAGAGCTTCTCCTCTAAGATCAGGAACTAGACAAAGACGATCACTTCTACCACTTATATTTAACACAGTACTGGAAGTCCTTGTTAGAGCAATTAGGCAAGAAAGAGAAATAAAAGGTAGCCAACTTGAAAAGAAGTCAAATTGTCTCTGCTTGCAGATATGATCTTAAAAGTAGAAAACCTTAGACTTCACAAGAAAGTTGTTAGAATACATAAATTCAGCAAAGTAGCAGGATATGAAGTCAAACACACAAATATCAGTTACATTTTTATACACAAACAATGAAAAGTTATAAAGATATTTCCATTTACAATAGCATTAGAAAGAATAAAATACTTAATAGAAGACTTAATATTGTTAAAATGTCAATACTACCTAAAGTGATCTACAGATTCAGTGCAAGCTCTATCAAAGTCCCAATGACATTTTTGCAAAAATAGAAAAAAATATATCCTAAAACCTATATGTAATCTCAAGAAAACCCAAATAACCAAAAATAGTCTTGAAAAAACAAACAAACAAACTGAAGGATTCACAAGTTCTTAATGATAAACTTACTATGAAGTTACAGTAATCAAAATGGTGTGGTATTGGCATAAAGCCATATAGACCAATGAAACAAAGTACAGAACCCAGAAATAAGTCCTCACATAAATGGTCAAATGATTTTTGAAAAGGGTGCCAACACCATTCAATGGGAAAAGGACAGTCTTTTCAACAAATTACGTGTGTGTGTGAGGAGGGGCTGGTGGAAAACTGGATATCCACATGAAAAAATAAAAAATGAAGTTAGGGTGCCTGGGTGGCTCAGTGGGTTAAAGCCTCTGCCTTCGGCTCAGGTCTTGATCCCAGGGTCCTGGGATAGAGTCCCACATCAGGCTCTCTGAGCAGAGAGCCTGCTTCCCCCTCTCTCTCTGCCTGCCTCTCTGCCTACTTGTGATCTGTCTGTCAAATAAACAAATAAATTCTTTAAAAAAATGAAGTTAAACCCTTACCTAACACCACATATAAAATTTAACTCAATAAATCGAGGACCTGAATGTAAGACCTAAAACAATAAAACTCTGAGAAGAAAACATTCAACAAAACTTCATGACATTGGATTTCATGATGATTTGTTGGCCATGACACCAAAGGCACAGGTAACAAAAGAAAAAATTGACAAATTGGACTTCATGAAAATTTAAAAGCTGTGTGTATCGAATGATACTCATCACAGAGTAAAAAGGGAAACCACAGAATGGGAGAAAATGTTTGCAAATCATACATCTGATTAAGGGTTAATAACCAGAATATATAGAGAACTCTGGCAACTCAACAAACAAAAAACCAACAACCCAATTAAAAAAAAGGTAAAGAACCTGAATAGCCATTTCTCCAAAGAAGATAGGGGAATGGCCAATCAACACATGGAAAGATGCTCAATATCACCAATAATTAGGCAAATGCAAATCAAAACTATGAGACACCTCCTCACACGCTTTTGAATGGTTATAATAAAACAAAAACAGAAAACGGTGTGGTGGATATTAGAGAGGGCACAGATTGCATGGAGCACTGGGTGTGGTGCAAAAACAATGAATACTGTTACACTGAAAAGAAATTAAAAAAAAAAAAACAAAACAGTGTGAGGATGCAGAGAAACTGGAGACTGGAACTCTTTTGCACTGTTGGTAGGAATGTAAAATGGTATAGCAGCTATGGAAAACAGTTGATCAGTTCCAAAATGTTAAGCAGAATTACCAGGTGACCCAGCAATTCCCCTTCTGGGTTTACAGGACTGAAAAGCAGGGTCTCAAAGAGATGGTTGTACATCCAAGTTGATAGTATTCTTAATGCTGAAATGTGGAGGCAATTCAGTGTTCAATGACAGATGAATGGATAAGCAAATGGGATCTATACATATACAATGGGATATTATTTGCCTTAAAAAAGAAAAATTCTGACATGTTACAACATGGAAGAAACTAGGGGGGACTATGCTAGGTGATAGCAGCTGGTCACTGCGACTGAGGCTCTGAGAAACGAACTGAGGGTTTT
The DNA here is from genome assembly GCF_020171115.1 of Neogale vison. NCBI lineage: Eukaryota > Metazoa > Chordata > Mammalia > Carnivora > Mustelidae > Neogale > Neogale vison. Next base: position 174,458,019 of record NC_058101.1, read on the forward strand.
AGAGGGGAGGGGAAGGGAGGGGAGAGGTTGGGTGAGCCTGGTGGTGGGTATAATGGAGGGCACGTATTGCATGGAGCACTGGGTGTGGTGCATGAACAATGTATTCTGGAACACTGAAAAGAAATAAAATAAAATGAAGAAAAGATCAGCTGGTCATGAAAAGAGAAATACTGTTAAGATTCCACTTACATGAGGTACAGGGGAACTACTGTGAAAGAGGTACAGAGTTCCAGTTTTATAAGATCAAAAGTTATGGAGATGGATGCACAAATGAATGTCTTTAATACACTGAATGGTACACTTAGAAATGGTCAAGATGGTAAATTTCATGTGTATTTTACCACAATATATAAAATATATAAAATAAACCAATTCTTGATGTTCCAAATGTTTGAAATTTTAGCTTCCCATGAGAAATTAAAGAAATTACATTAAGAAATGATAAAAAATGTGCTTGCTTAACAGTTTACTCTGAAAGCCCTATGGGTAACTTGTGTACATCACGGAAGGAAGTTTGATGCATTTGAGGATGGCACCAAAGTCACGTTGCCTGCCGGAGCTGGAGCCCAGAGTAAATACAGCTGACCTTGTTGTAAGGTCACCGCTGAATTGTGATTGCTGTGGCTGGAAAAACCCAGATACGGACCTGCCAGCATTTCTCAGGAATAGCCATCTTGCTGGCAGCAAGCTTATGATGAAGTATGACGCAATTATTTGAAAAACCATCTGTCATGCTTCCATGATGAGCTCTTATCTGTAGAGCAAAATACCAAAGCTGGAAAAGCTGAAGTCAAGTGTTACACTAAGCCACTTCCTTTCCTACTTGGTTTTGAAATTGGACTTCCGCTTTATCTTTAAAACGACTGATTTAAAGTAGTCTTCCTTTAAAGAGGTGGCCTAGGAAACGGAAGAACGCGTTCGGTGGTTTTGCTGAGACCTTTAAATCTTCCATGCAGCCTGGCATGTCTGCGGCAGGAACCAGTGACGGCATAGAGCTCTTCCACTCAAAGTGTGCTTCTTGGGTCAGTAGCAATGGTGCAGCCTGGGAGCTCCTCAGAAATGCAGAATCCTCGGCCCCATCCTAGTCTTCCTGAACCAGAACCGGCATCTTAGCAAGACCTCTGGGCAATCGGTGTTCTTGTCAAGGTTCTGGAGGCATGTTCTAGAGAACAGTGTAATAGCCCACATCGCTCCCCAGGCTGCTTAGCATAAGGGAGGCATTGGGGAGGGACCTCGTATACACGCGGTGAGGAGGGAGCCGCGGGTTCTAGGCTCAGACCTACCACTAAACATCCATTTTAACATCCATTTCCCATCTATTGCTACCAGCCCTGTCTACTTCTCAGGACTATTGTGAGGACCAAATGGGATCCTTGCTAACAAAGCCCTATGTGATCTGGGTCCAGACTGCCTCTCAGGCCTTACTAGGCACCACTTTCCATTTCGCCAACTGTGTTTAATGACTTGCAGACAGAGCTCGTTTCTGCTTCAGGGACTTCATATAAGCCATCTTCTCTGTCTGGAATGATCTTCCTTTTGATCTGTGTGTCTGGCTCCCTGGTATTCAGATCTTGGCACAATTTAGTAAGATTCACTCTTAGGTAAGAACCTGTCAACTCTGTAGTGAGTTGTCCTATTTCAATTCTCTATCTTATTCTGGGTTGGAGCTTCAGTGCCTTGAAATGTGCCTGATACCTTACATGCTTATTTGTTTTATAAAGAGCTGAAGAAGGTAAAAACATCATGGAAAAGACAAAGCACTGCCTGAAATATAAATGCTTTTATTAACAAATAAACCCTCCTTGCTTTTTCTCAGTGATTTTTCTTGGAAATGATAGCCATATTACATTGATTTCTCTAACAGCCAATATTATATAAATGAAAATCTGCTGCCTTCTCATCAGCAAAAGACTGGAATGCAGGTTCCTTTTTATCATGTTTCAGGGAAAGACGATTCATTCACGGTCTCTACATCCTTCCTTCAGATATCACCATGATGCTCTCTGCTCATGTTAATTTCATCCGCTTCCCTTGAGAAAGTAGAGCTAAAAACAGAAACGCTGTTACTGAGGTCACAAGATAGGACAGTTAATGTTGCTGTTAGCAGATCCCCGGCCAAGAGTGGCCAGATGGCCTGGAGGTTGGCTTGGCAAAGCTGCCCGAGATTCAGGAAGGCTGCAGGTTAGCAGCAGGGAGCACATACTTCATTAGGCTACCAACCGAGAGCTGGCCAGAGGGTCCTTCTGGCACAAAACTGAAACTCAGAAATGGTTTCTTGGTTTAGTTATGATTCTCTATTAACCAGGGCAGACATCGGTCTTAAGTCTGATATTAGAGGTTCCAGAAGGTTAGTTCACACAATCCAGTGAGATAATCCAGAAGATACTTCATCTTCGGTTTTTCTATGGCATTTATCTTCTTCTTATCGGGGATGTGAAAGAACTATCCGGTCCCTCTCAGGTCAGGGCTAACTACTGTCTCCTAATCATAGGCAGCGATGCTTTTTTATGAACTGCGGTTGTCTCACTTTCTTTAGCTCAAGAAATACCACAAAGGAAAAAGGCCCACAAAGTGAGCATCTCGGAGGACTCGGCCAGCACGCGGAAGCAACAGAGCGGTGGCTCCATCTGCTGACTGTGGCTGGGATGGCAGGCAGTGAGGACGTGTGGCAAGTTAGGAATCCTGCCTGAGCGCCTTCTCAGTGCCCCAAAACCTGCAGCACTGCCAGGAAAGTCTGCAGTCCTTAGGCACAAAGCAGTGAAGAGATCTTACACATTTCCTTTAGGGTTCCATGCTGTCATTATTCTGTGTTTGCTTTCGATTTTATATCAGCTGAACTGCTCCAGAAGCAACCAGGGGCGCAATGGTTTTATAGCGGATCAAGTGCTGGGAGCCTTCCTCCAAGTCAATCACGTAGTCCCTGAAAAAGGAGGAAACAACGCATGCAGAGCCGAGCTGGTGCCCCCAGGGGAGGCAGATTTCCTACCTTCAAGGTCACATGCTGCTCACCTTTGCTCATCTGTTTCTGGTTCTACCAGGATGTTTTCCTGTCGTTCTTTCACTCTCAGAAACACGTATGAATCTAGATCTGGTTTGGGAACTGTCAGAGAAATGATAATGCAGTCAGAAAATACTCTGCCAACAAGACCAATCTGGGAAAGTGGCTAGGATTCACTGTACCAAGCCCTAAGGGACCCCTGATGTGATAGCATTTTGGGGGGAGGGTGGCTTGAGGACAGCTCTGGTTCCTTACAGAAACAGTACACTTCCCATCCAGGGTCTCGCATAGCAATGACTCATTCAACAGATGCCGAGTAGTGAAATGTGCACATCGCAGAAGATACAAGCAGGTGTGACATGTGGTCACTCTGAAGAGGGCTACTGGCAGCTTCTCATCATGCCTCACACCGGTGGCTCAGTCGCTCAGGGAAGTGGGTAGGAAGATGTCAATGCAGACTCAGTGAGGGAGAGTGAACCTGGGCGCTAATGGCAAGGGCCAAGGCAGAGATATGTACACGTGTTGGGAGGACAAAGGTGTATAAATCTAGTCAGGAAATATCTTTCATATATAGCAGCAGTAGGAGAGCATTAGAAAGATAGGGTCACATGGGGATAGTCCTGAGTGTCAGATGACAGAACACAGGTTTCCACCATGAGCCGTCCTTCACTTGTTGACTTCAGGGTGAGAGGCTGCTGCCTCTTCTACCACCAGCCAACACTGCGTGGAAAGAGGGACCCTTGGCCGGGCTGCTCGAGAGTTCTTCATTTCTTAGAGCTCCCTGTGTACCCAGAGGACTCCCATCAACTTCAGGTTCTGAGAATTTACTGGAAAACTCTGTTCTAAGATCCTAGCTCAGCACAAAAATTCGCCTTGGATTTCCTCATCCACAGATGGGAGTTCCACATAACTGGCTCCAAAGGTCTAAGGGGGTCCCTTGGGCTGCTTCAGGGTTTGGGGCCTGCCACAGAGCACCTAGTTGACCCGGCTGGGCAGCTACTGATTCCAGGAAACCCAGCTTAGATTTCAACATGCCTTTCCCCACTCTGCCCGCAGGGACCTACGATGCTCCAGAGGCCTGATGGGGACTCAGGGCACCTGGGTTAACTAAGCAAGACTGATTTCACTGGGACAGGATGATCCCTTCCACAAGCTTCCAATTCCAGGGGCCTGGCTCTAGTCCTTGGAGAGGATCTGGGACAAGCAACAGGTTTTTTAGGAGGTGTCGGCCAGCATCAGGTAGAATTCAGTTAGACTCAGTTTCAGGAATTCAGATGCACGCTCGTGGCTGCTTTAGTCCACCAGGTGTGACAGCACTGGGCAATGATTAGGGATGTGGTCCTGCTTCCTTCCTCTTCTTCCAAGAGGCAGACAAAAAGTGGTGGAACTGGTCATGGACTGGCCCTTTTGTTTCCCTCAGGCAGGTTCACCACAACAACCAGTTCCGAGTTCCACAGATCTGCGATGGGTTTGCTCCCAGTGCTGTAGGCTGCACTTGTCCCCCTTGCCCACAAATGCTTATGTTGATGCCTTGACCCCAGTACTTCAGGATGGAAATGCATTTGGAGATATTCCCTTGAACTGGATTTGGATTCCTTGAATCAAGGCAGCATCTGACCAAGCATGGGCAGGAACCTGTGAAGAAAAGTGTGCTAGCCCCTCGAGAACAAAGACTTTTGCCTCCTTAGTGCTCAAGGCCTAGCCCAGTGTGGATGCCCAGTAGATACCCAGCTGAAATAATGAAGGGCTGCACATGTGAATGAGTCTGCATTTTTAATGGCAGTCGTAACAATTTCAATGTAAGCTAAAGACCACGAAAGTAAGGCTGAAAGGCTATTCTTATACCTGCTTTTAATGATTTTTTAAAAAAAAGATTTTACTTATTGGAGAGAGAAAGAGTGTGCACGAGTGTGGGCAGTGGGGGCTGAAGACAAGCAGACTCCCCATTGAGCGCAGAGCCGGACTTGGGGCTTGATCCCAGGACCCTGAGATCATGACCTGAGCTGAAGCCAGACACTTAATCAACTGAGCCACCAAGGCACCCTGATGGTTTTTTTTTTAACCAGATACTTTTTAATATATTTTTTAACCAGACAACATCCTCTCTTCTCTTTTCTGCTTATTTAAGTATTTATTTTTCCAGGCTTGAGAGTAAAGATGAAGATCTTATTCGAAGGTGTCTGAAAAGAGTGTTCTGCTCACCTGACCTCAGGAGGTCCACCGTCTGTAAGTTAGGAGGCATATGCTTTAAGGCAACATTCTTAAGGTAGGTCTCTGTGTTAGCCATGTACCTGAAAAAGAGGAATTCAAACTGCTGTGACCACCCACCTGCCAGGAGCCTCCAGGCTCTCAGACACACAACAGTGGCCCAGCCACCAGCGTCACAGGGGATAACCGTCAAAACTCATGCTCATGAAGCACAGAAAGAAAGCAGTCCCCATGCGTCCTGCTTACTCACTGTTTGGCAAAGACCAGCTCCTCTGGAGAAAGGCTAGACAGCTCCCCCTCATGGGATGTTTTCTCCTTTTCAAGGATATGAGGGAAAAACTTCTCTATCTGAGGATAAACAAAAAGCACTATGTAAATGTGTCCAGATTCCAGAGTCAAATATACTCATGTTCTGAAATAGGATGAGGTTAAACTAGAATGGACTTTAAAATGGCAAGTTCTCACAGTCAAGACATTTCTCAACTTCCAAGATTTCAAGGCAGGTTTCAAAGAATTCAGAGCAAAGGTGAGGCCTCTAAAAAGGAAAACCACTTAAAAAGGATGAGAGGCTTTTATAAAAGAAAATAGGAAAGTACAACAGTAAATGATATTAATGAGGGAGAGAAGGGGATATCATTGAACATTTCTAGGCAGCTGCACAAGTTGTTCTATGAGATGAAGCATGTACAAAAGCTGGGAAGACACATATAGAACATACAAGCAGGGACAAAGAGGACTTTAAAAAATATATATTTATTTATTTATTTGAAAGCGAAAGAGAGCTCTTCCTCCCAGCACAGCAGGGAGCCCGATGTAGGGCTCAATCCCAGGACCCTGGGATCATGACCTGAGTTGAAGGCAGACACTTAACTGCCTGAGCTATCCAGGTGCCTGAGAACAGTGACTCTTAATTATACAAATATAACCAGCAATGATGAAGTCCACAGCAAGGGAAGGCTAGGACAAAATGGTAAGAACTACCAGGAAAAAACACAAACAAAACAGGGGGGGAAAAAAAAAAAAAAAGCTAAAAGCTATATAAAGATAAGTGGTCAGGAACTGCATAGGGATTACTCCCCCGCTCAGTGAGTGCTGTGGGTTCTCTGCAGAAAGAAATGCAAGTAGGGAAATGACAATGGGAAGGAGGACCCACCAAGACCAAGGAGCACTTCTCTGCTTAAAGGAGTTTCTGTCTTTGGGCTTAGCTCAGTTACAATTCCAGGACAAGTGCACACTGGTACGGAGTTCTGGTGCACAAGGTGGCCCGTGCTAGATCAGTGTAAGCTGCCTTCCCTCCATCACTGAGTGCGCTACGGACAGGCAGTGTTGTGAGCTCAGAAGCAATGAGCTCAGAAGAGTGGAGGAGTGCTGGAGACAGGCCAATTTCCCAATTTTCAAAAATACAAAGATGGTGCTGGAACCTTCAGATATAGGTTAATGCCCTTCCCCGTGGTATGTGGCATTATATGAGAACAGATCATTTAAGAGATGGTTTGCAAAGAAAAGAAAGTGGTTAACACAAAGAGGATTTCTCCAACTTAAGGAGAGAAAGAGAAAAAACGAGTTTTCTGGTAGTTGAGGGTGGAGTGGAGAGACATATGTATTTTTTTATTTTTCATAAACATATAATATATTTTTTCCCCAGAGGTACAGGTCTGTGACTCGCCGGGTTTACACACTTCACAGCACTCACCATAGCACATACCCTCCCCAATGTCCCTAATGCCAACCCCTTCTCCCAACCGCCCCCCCCAGCAACCCTCAGTTTGTTTTGTGAAATTAAGAGTCACTTATGGTTTGTCTCCCTCCCAATCCCATCTTGTTTCATTTATTCTTCTCCTACCCCCTTAACTCCCCATGTTGCATTGGAGAGACATATTTTTTAAAAAATCTCCATTTTGTCAAAACATATGACACCACTGTTAGGACATCCTTGGCGGCAAAGTGGAAAGCCAGGGCTGTGACAGTATAGATCAGTATAGACTCAGAAGTAGTTTAACAGACAGATGTTGACTTGCAGGGAAGTCTCTGGTGGAATATTCTGTGGTTGGCCCAGTCCTACTAATGAATCAGATACGGCCTTTGAAGACATACTTATCAGACTCAACATAAAGTGAAGATATAAAATGTTATGAGATAGCTAATATATTAAGTGACCAGATCAGGTCCAGAGAACAGGGAAGTGGCCCAATGTAATAAGGTGAAGGCTAAGAGGGGTAAGTATCAAGCCCCACACTTCGGGGTTGAAAAATCAAACCTTTCAATTACAGGATAGTGACAAGATGGGAAAATGGTAACTGAGAAACTTCAAAGACGTTAGAGCTCATGGCAAGTGCAGAATGAACAGTGGGACGTGTCTGTGTAATATGCTAATGTGATGCTAGGTGGCATTATTACCAGTTAAATATCTAGAATAAGGGAAGTGCTTGTCCTGTTCTTCCCAAAAGTGGCCCAACTACAACTGGAATATTGTGCTCTGTTGCAAGTTGTATGATTTAAGGACACCAACAAACTAGAACCTTTGTCCGAACCAGGACAGCAATGGAAATAAATGGTTGAGATGTTTAGCTGAGGGCACTTTCACGAGGAGAGGATACATTCATTTTGTAATAAATAAGGGAATAAGTGGAACCAAATGAGAAGATACTCATTTAAAATAGACATCATATAAAATAAGAATGTCTTGCAATTTCATTTTCATAAGTTAAATGGCCTCAGAACTATGGTTGAATGTCAAGTTATCATGGTCAGTTCGACATTGCCTATATGATGGCTGCAAAATAATTTCTGAAACTATTTTCCTCTGGTTAGTATTCCCTAGTCAACCAAGGCAAATGACTCTTCGGCACTGCTGTGCCATAATTCCAGGGGGCACCTTTCACTCAGCAGACAGACTACAAATGTGTCCCTGGAGATGTACAACCCATGTCCTATCTAGGCTTCTTCAGAATAATCTCTTGCCCTCCTTATTCTTTAGCTACCTTAATACTGGGGCTTCGTGGCATCTTCAGGCCCTGGATTCTCCCAGGCCCCAGCCCAACATCTCCCCAAGATGCTCAGTCTATAATTACAAACTGCATTGTCTAAATCTAACTACATGTATCTCCACGTCAAACCTTCATAAGCCGACACCGCAAGTAGCTGCTGAGGACATAGCGGATCCTCTCCATCTCCATCCGATGAATGCTGACCTTCAGATCCCCCTTCTTGGCTCTCCTGAGATTTTCTTCCTATTAAAAGAGAAAATGAAGTCTATAAAAAACATGATATTCAAATGAAAGACCTTTTCGTTCAGTCTGTACGATTCCACAGGGACTATCATCACTGGCAATACTGAGGACTCAAAGCCTACATTTAGGTCAATGGAGAACCAAAAAATTCCTAAGAGTTCTCATTTTCTTACACAAATTATGTATGACTACAGCCTCATTATAGAAAGTTCAAACAATATTCATTTACTTTTAGAAAACAACCATCTGAATAGAATCCGAATATGGTCAGTGGGAAGGGCCTAGAAGAACTCGGGCCCAAATGTAATGGAGATAATACAGCAGACAGAAGACATGTCTAAGGGGAGTATTAAATCACCAGTTGAGAAACTGCAAAATACCAATGTCGTAAAGCTACTCTAAGGCTAATAATGACTTAGGCCCAGCCCATCTAAGCCAAGGGCCACAAACTCAAGTGTCTATGGGCACTAGGCAGGCAAGCTATCTAAGAAAGGTAGGTAGGTAAGGACTGTGGGGAACAGAGCACAAGAAAGGGAGTGGCCCTTATTCTACTCTGGTCAGCTGTTCTCATATAGAAACAGACCCAGTATTGATAGGGTTTTAGACTTTTCAGGGGAAGCTAACATGCAGATATTCATAGGAATGCTCATGGTTTATAAATGCAGGTAACGAATTCAATATTAAAAAAACTCACTAGGCTGGGCCAAACAAAACAGATTTGGTATCAGACTTCAATCTCTCACTATGCTGACAAAACACTGTTAAAGTTCTCTTCCTTTGTAATCCCGAGATAAGCAACTCTTACCATGTGATCTAGCTGCTCCATGACACACTCTACAATCTCAGACTTGCTTTCCAGCAGCTCAGGGGCAAACTTTTCATTCATCCAGGCCTAAAAAACAATGCCCCCCACCAAATATGTATCTATGAATATCAGTCACAATAGAGCAAATAACCCTATGAGTCCGTACATATCCCGTGAAAATCATAGCTATTTTCGGCAAAGAAAACTATTTGCCTATGAATTGGAAATACTGGAAATGCTTTGTAAACAAGCTATGTTTATGATGGCTTCTCTATTTCTTTGAGTGGAGAGGCTGTGCTTACAATCTTATATTTAACCAAAATTGTAAAAAAATCACTGTTCATGTAAAAAATGTTGTCGGTTTGCCTCTGCAGTTCCCTAATACCATTTATTTAAAGAAAAAAAAAAAGTCAGTATGATGCCTACTAGGGAGAGCAACACCACCTGGTGTTTAAACAGTACCTTTCACCAAATAGCATCCACACGTTCCTGCGACTTCACCCGCTATTTCCCACCAGGGGGCGCAAGCACTCTTCTATTTGGGAGATGAAGTGCCCTCAGTCTATACACATCTCATTTGGGAAGCTTAGAGCACTTCACAAAGACTTTTTCATTCATTATTATAATAACCTGAGAGGAATGGATACAGTTAACCTTATCTTACTAATGAGAAAACCCAGATTATTTACTAACTGCCTCAGATAAAAGCATTGTGTATAAAGGATCACAATAGAAGAGGATCAACTATTAAATAATTTTGGAACAACAGGTTAAATCCTTAATTTATGACTCAGGCCCAGATATTCGGTACATTTCAGAGATTACCAAGGCTTAGGGAACTGAAATATCCACAGGTGACTGAGGAAAGCAATTTTGTCTTTCAATTACAGGAAAGTTAGTTTTAAGCAAAGCTCAGAATTACATGCCAATTGGGCTCACTTTATTCCTCTCAATGTCCTTGAGTCTCTGAGTCTCCGATTATCACTACGAAGACATATTATCAAATAGCAGGTACTGCTACTATCATAAATTTTTTTCCATAGGTTCAAGCTCCTATAATTGTGCTGTAAAAGTTAACTAGAAAGAAAGTCTGTATTTTCAGGAATTACGAATGAGAAAAGACCAAACTGTCAGCGAGGACTTAGAAAGCAGAGTTTTTCTTTTTTTTTTTTTTTTTTTTCCCAATTTATTTATTTTCAGAAAAACAGTATTCATTATTTTTTCACCACACCCAGTGCTCCATGCAAGCTGTGCCCTCTATAATACCCACCACCTGGTACCCCAACCTCCCACCCCCCCGCCACTTCAAACCCCTCAGACTGTTTTTCAGAGTCCATAGTCTCTCATGGTTCACCTCCCCTTCCAATTTACCCAAATTCCCTACTACTCTCTAACGCCCCTTGTCCTCCATGCTATTGGTTATGCTCCACAAATGAGTGAAACCATATGATAATTGACTCTCTCTGCTTGACTGATTTCACTCAGCATAATCTCTTCCAGTCCCGTCCATGTTGCTACAAAAGTTGGATATTCGTCCTTTCTGATGGAGGCATAATACTCCATAGTGTATATGGACCACATCTTCCTTATCCATTCATCCGTTGAAGGGCATCTTGGTTCTTTCCATAGTTTGGCGACTGTGGCCATTGCTGCTATAAACATTGGGGTACAGATGGCCCTTCTTTTCACGACATCTGTATCTTTGGGGTAAATACCCAGGAGTGCAATTGCAGGGTCGTAGGGAAGCTCTATTTTTAATTTCTTGAGGAATCTCCACACTGTTCTCCAAAGAGGCTGCACCAACTTGCATTCCCACCAACAGTGTAAGAGGGTTCCCCTTTCTCCACATCCTCTCCAACACATGTTGTTTCCTGTTTTGTTAATTTTGGCCATTCTAACTGGTGTAAGGTGATATCTCAATGTGGTTTTAATTTGAATCTCCCTGAGGGCTAATGATGATGAGCATTTTTTCATGTGTCTGATAGCCATTTGTATTTCTTGATTGGAGAAGTGTCTGTTCATATCTTCTGCCCATTTTTTGATGTGTTTGTCTGTTTCGTGTGGGTTGAGTTTGAGGAGTTCATTATAGATCCTGGATATCAACCTTTTGTCTGTACTGTCATTTGCAAATATCTTCTCCCATTCCGTGGGTTGCCTCTTTGTTTTTTTGACTGTTTCCTTTGCTGTGCAGAAGCTTTTGATTTTGATGAAGTCCCAGAAGTCTATTTTCGCTTTTGTTTCCTTTGCCTTTGGAGACGTATCTTGAAAGAAGTTGCTGTGGCTGATATCGAAGAGATTACTGCCTATGTTCTCCTCTAAGATTCTGATAGATTCCTGTCTCACGTTGAGGTCTTTTATCCATTTTGAGTTGATCTTTGTGTACGGTGTAAGAGAATGGTCGAGTTTCATTCTTCTACATATAGCTGTCCAGTTTTCCCAGCACCATTTATTGAAGAGACTGTCTTTTTTCCACTGTATATTTTTTCCTGTTTTGTCGAAGATTAATTGACCATAGAGTTGAGGGTCCATATCAGGGCTCTCTACTCTGTTCCACTGGTCTATGTGTCTGTTTTTATGCCAGTACCATGCTGTCTTGGTGATCACAGCTTTGTAATAAAGCTTGAAATCAGGTAAGGTGATGCCGCCAGCTTTATTTTTGTTTTTCAATGTTTCCTTAGCGATTCGGGGTCTCTTCTGATTCCATACAAATTTTTGGATTATTTGCTCCAGCTCTTTGAAGAATGCCGGTGGAATTTTGATCGGAATGGCATTAAAAGTATAGATTGCTCTAGGCAGTATAGACATTTTAACGATGTTTATTCTTCCGATCCAAGAGCATGGAATGGTCTTCCATCTTTTTGTGTCTTCTTCAATTTCTTTCATGAGTGTTCTATAGTTCCTCAAGTATAGATCCTTTACCTCTTTAGTTAGGTTTATTCCCAGGTATCTTATGGTTCTTGGTGCTATAGTAAATGGAATCGATTCTCTAATTTCCCTTTCTGTATTTTCCTTGTTAGTGTATAAGAAAGCCACTGATTTCTGCACATTGACTTTGTATCCTGCCACGCTGCTGAATTGCTGTATGAGTTCTAGTAGTTTGGGGGTGGAGTCTTTTGGGTTTTCCATATAAAGAATCATGTCATCTGCGAAGAGAGAGAGTTTGACTTCTTCATTACCAATTTGGATACCTTTTATTTCTCTCTGTTGTCTGATTGCTGTTGCTAGGACTTCTAATACTATGTTGAACAAGAGTGGTGAAAGTGGGCATCCTTGTCTTGTTCCTGATCTCAACGGGAAGGCTGCAAGCTTTTTCCCATTGAGGATGATATTTGCTGTGGGTCTTTCATAGATAGATTTGATGAGGTTCAGGAATGTTCCCTCTATCCCTATACTTTGAAGCGTTTTAATCAGGAACGGATGTTGGATTTTGTCAAATGCTTTTTCTGCATCAATTGAGAGGACCATGTGGTTCTTCTCTCGTCTCCTATTAATTTGTTGTATCACATTGATTGATTTACGAATGTTGAACCATCCTTGTAGCCCAGGGATGAATCCCACCTGATCATGGTGGATAATCTTTTTAATGTGTTGTTGGATCCTGTTGGCTAGGATCTTGTTGAGAATCTTAGCATCCATATTCATCAGTGATATTGGTCTGAAATTCTCCTTTTTGGTATGGTCCTTGCCTGGTTTGGGGATCAGGGTAATGCTGGCTTCATAGAAAGAGTCTGGAAGTTTTCCTTCTGCTTCAATTTTTTGAAACAGCTTCAGGAGAATAGGTGTTATTTCTTCTTGGAAGGTTTGGTAGAATTCCCCAGGGAATCCGTCAGGTCCTGGGCTCTTGTTTTTTGGGAGATTTTTGATCACTGCTTCAATCTCGTTATTAGATATCGGTCTATTCAGGTTGTCGATTTCTTCCTGGTTCAATTTTGGTAGTTTATATTTTTCCAGGAATGCATCCATTTCATCAAGGTTGCTAAGCTTATTGGCATATAACTGTTCGTAGTAACTTCTGATGATTGTTTCTACTTCCTTGGTGTTAGTTGTGATCTCTCCCCTTTCATTCATAATTTTATGAATTTGGGATTTCTCTCTTTTCTTTTGGATTAGTGTAGCCAGTGGCTTATCGATCTTATTGATTCTTTCAAAAAACCAGCTTCTAGTTTCATTGATACGTTCTACTGTATCTCTGGTTTCTCCCTCATTGATCTCAGCTTTAATCTTGATGATTTCCCTTCTTATGTGTGGAGTTGGTTTGATTTGTTGTTGATCCTCCAGTTCTTTAAGGTGTAGAGACAGCTGGTGTGTTCTGGATTTTTCAATTTTTTTGAGCAAGGCTTGGATGGCTATATATTTTCCCCTTAGGACCGCCTTTGCTGTATCCCATAGGTTTTGGACCGAAGTGTCTTCATTCTCATTGGTTTCCATGAATTGTTTCAGTTCTTCTTTGATCTCCTGGTTGATCCAAGCATTCTTAAGCAAGGTGGTCTTTAGCTTCCAGGTGTTTGAGTTCCTTCGGAACTTTTCCTTGTGATTGAGCTCCAGTTTCAAAGCATTGTGATCTGAGAATATGCAGGGAATAATCTCAGTCTTTTGGTATCGGCTGAGTCCTGATTTGTGACCCAGTATGTGGTCTATTCTGGAGAAGGTTCCGTGTGCACTTGAGAAGAATGAGTATTCTGCTGTTTTAGGGTGGAATGTTCTGTATATATCTATGAGGTCCATCTGGTCCAATGTGTCGTTCAATGCTCTTGTTTCTTTATTGATTTTCTGCTTCGATGATCTGTCTAATTCTGAAAGAGGCGTGTTAAGATCACCTACGATTAGTGTATTCATATCAATATGACTCTTTATCTTGATTAACAGTTTTCTTAAGTAATTGGCTGCTCCCATATTGGGAGCATAGATATTTACAATTGTTAGATCATCTTGGTGGATAGTCCCTTTAAGGATTATGTAGTGTCCTTCTGTATCTCTGACTACAGTCTTTAGTTTGAAGTCTAATTTATCTGATATGAGAATCGCTACCCCAGCCTTCTTTTGAGTCCCATTGGCATGAAAGATGCTTCTCCACCCCTTCACTTTCAGTCTGCGTGTATCTTTAGGTTCAAAATGGGTCTCTTGTAGACAGCATATGGATGGGTCCTGTCGTTTTATCCAATCTGCAACCCTGTGCCGTTTTATGGGTGCATTGAGGCCATTCACATTGAGAGTGATTATTGATAGATACGTTTTTATTGACATCGAGTTACCTTTGAAGTCTTTCTTTCTGTAGACTGTCTCTATATTTCTGTTCAATGCTATTCTTGGGATTTTTCCTCTTTTATAGAACCCCCCTTAATATTTCCTGCAGTATCGGCTTGGTGGTTGCATAGTCTTTTAAGTCTTGCCGGTCTTGGAAACTCTTTATCTGTCCATCCATTTTGAATGTCAGTCTTGCTGGATAAAGTATTCTTGGCTGCATGTTCTTCTCATTTAGTGCCCTGAATATATCTTGCCAGCCTCTTCTGGCTTGCCAGGTCTCTGTGGACAGGTCTGACGTTATTCTGATGGGCTTCCCTCTGTAAGTAAGGAGCCTCTTTGCCCTGGCAGCTTTCAAGAGATTATACCTACAATTATAATTTCTCAATTTGACTATCAGGTGTCGTGATGTTTTTTTGGAGTGTATAATCTTGGGTGGAGACCGTTCAGCCTCTAGTACATGAACGCTGGTTTCATTCGCGAGATTCGGAAAGTTTTCATGAAGGACTTGTTCCACGACATCTTCTAGACTTCTTTCTTTCTCCTCCCCTTCAGGAATTCCAATAATTCTGACGTTGGAACGCTTCATGGCATCACTTATTTCCCTAATTCTGCTTTCGTGGGATCTAAGCTGTTTGTTCCAGGCTTCCTCCTGATCCTTTCTCTCTATCTGTTTGTCTTCCAGATCACTAATTCTATCTTCTGTCTCAGTTACCCTAGCTTTGAGAGAGTTTAGATTGGATTGGAACTCATTGAGAGCATTGTGGACCTCCTCCCTGGTAGCTTTAAGCTCCGCCCTAACATTGTGAACATCCTGTCTGGTCGCTTTCAGTTCGGCTCTAATCAATTCTGTTTGGTCATCCATGGCTTTCTCCAACCTAGCTATTGCCTGGATAATTGTTAGCCTGAATTCTCTTTCCGACATATTGTCTATGTTGATAGCCGTTAGCTCTGTTGCGGAAGGTCCATCCTCTGTATTTTTCTTCTGTTGGGCATTCCTCCTCCTAGTCATTTTGGTGGGAGAAGACTGAACAGATGTAGCTGGATGTATCAACTCTGGTGCAGTCAAGGTGCACCCTGGAACACTTCCTGATCTCCGTCTCAGAAGCCTCAGTCTGGGTGCAGAAGCTGAATAAATTCCCCCTTGGATGCTGGCAGTGCAGGTTCCAAGTTAAAGACCCTGAGGGCGCAGGATCTTTTGCTCGTCCCCAAAGCCAAGGCAGTGGCGGCTGTCTGGGAGCTCCTGACCGCCAGAGAGGTTCCAAGCAGCGATCGCACACTGAGATTTTGCCGCTGGCCGGGGCTGGGAGTGCCCGGCTTGCGCGCACCTCTTTTCAGAGGCGGCTGTGGGTCGGGCGCGCGTCTGGGGCACTGAGAACGGGGCGCTGGTCCGTAAGCCGCAGGCTGGGCTTTTGCGCGCCTCTGTCCGGGGAAGAGTTTTGCGGGCGCGAGGCTTAGACTTTGAAACAATGGCCCGGGTCAAGAAGCGCCCCAGGGCCTTAGAAACCCAGGAGAGCTGGAGCGACGTGCACGCGCATCTCAAGCTTTGTGGTAGGGCTAGCGCGCGTTCTGCAGACCGGCTCCCATCCCCTCACAGGAGCCGGAACCCCGCGCTCTGGGGCACGCTGGCGGCTTAGGGACCAGGAGCCGGTTTCTCCGCCGCACTCTCTCTGCCTCCGCGCCGGGGAGGCCGTCTGGGACCGGGGACTCAAGCCCCTGTCCCTAGCCGCCCCGATTCCCACAGTTTGCCCCCGCGATCCTTTGCTCTTTTGGAGTGCTTTCAACCAGTCTCCGAGTTAATGCTGGTCCCCAGACGCAGGGCACTCTCGCTCGTATCGGGGTATTACTTTCGCACCGGTCGCCTCTGGTGGCTCCCTCCCCCTTTTGTTTATCTTCCGATATCAGTCCGCTGTTCCCATTCCGCTTTACCTGCTCACTGGCGTCTTCTGCCCCTGTAGAGATCCAGACGTGTATAATTCTGATCTCAGGCTGATTTCATGGGTGATCAGAGTTCTTTGGTAGGTAATCAGCTCACTTTGGGGTACCAGCTGAAAAGACGCCTCTTCCTAGTACCCCGCCATCTTGTCCCCCAGAGTTTTTCTTTTTAACTAATTTTATTAAATGCTGAATAGGTTCAGAAATGTTTATTACATATAACATGAATAGAGATATAAACATCTAGTGTACACATAACTTTATCATTATTTTAAAAGTCCTGGTGTCTTCCTCCCTTTTCAAAGGTAATCATTAGCTTGACCTTAGTATTTAATTTTCTACAGTCTCACTACATTTGTTTGTATCTCCACATAATGATTCTCAATGATTTCAAAGAAAATGACAGCACTCGTTGGATACACTGGGGCAAAATGGGGTAGATTTGAGGGCGATTTCTTATTGACATTATGAGATTATTTTGGTAAAAATATTTAAAACATTGGGAAAACTTTATACTAGTATAAAACTTTCAAACAAAATGTTTCCAAAATATTTAGTGAGAAACTTGCATTTAAATCCATGGTCGCTTTAAAAATAATCAGGTTCTCTTTTGAAATAGCTACATCTGATTTCTGATCAAAATTTTTAATGACAATCTGTTCATTGTTATGGGCTAAACTCTGTTCCTCTCCACTCCCAATTTGTATGTTGAAGTCCTAATTTCTAGCACCTCAGCATGTGCCTGCATTTGGAAACAGGATCTTTAAAGAGGTAATTAAATTAAAATGAGGTCATTAGGTGGGCTCTAATTCAATGATCGGTTTTCTTCTAAGAGGAGGAAATTTGAACACAGACGCACACGTAAGACCAGGTGAAAATGGCCACCTACAATCCCAGGAGAGAAGCCTCAGAAGAAACCTATGGTGCCAGCACCTTGATTTCAGGCTTCCAGCCTCCAGGGTTGAGAAAATACATGTCTGTTGTTTAATCTACCCAGTCTGTGATGCTTTGTTATATAGACTTGGCAAATGAGTATAATCATTAAAGTGAGAAACTTTGCACTATAGGTAATAACTTTAAAATCATTTTTTAAAAATATTTTATTTTTTTTTCCAATTTATTTATTTTCAGAAAAACAGTATTCATTATTTTTTCATCACACCCAGTGCTCCATGCAAGCCATGCCCTCTATAATACCCACCACCTGGTACCCCAACCTCCCACCCCCCCGCCACTTCAAACCCCTCAGATTGTTTTTCAGAGTCCATAGTCTCTCATGGTTCACCTCCCCTTCCAATTTACCCAAAAGCACATACCCTCCCCAATGTCCATAACCCTACCCCCCTTCTCCCAACCCCCCTCCCCCCAAAAGATTTTATTTAATTATTTGACAGAGAGAGAGAGAGAGACAGTGAAAGAGGAACACAAGCAGGGAAAGTGGGAGAGAGAGAAGCAGACTTCCCATGGAGCAGGGAGCCTGACGTGGGGCTCGATCCCAGGACTCTGGGATCATGGCCTGTGCTGAAGTCAGATGCTTAATGACTGAGCCACCAAGGTGCCCCTTAAATCATTTAACAGGCATTAAATCCTCTATCTGCTCCTGGAGCTGTGTTTATTAGTGGCCCTGTCAAGTAGCTCCTTAGACCATGGTCTGCGGCCTACAACTGTGTCCGGCCCCAGCAGCCATCTGGGTGGTGGACCAACTCCTTTGCAGCACTCAGGGCATTGCAACAGAGCTGCAGGCCTGAGATGGAACTCCTGCTCACCTGCTGCCAAGCTGAGCCCATGCTGCCTTCAAGGAGCCCCTCACAGCCACGGGAGGCAACCAGCCTGGGGGAGCTGCCTGTCCCGGGGGCAAATGGTCAACATTGTGACGCAATGCAGCGTATCAGCGTGTGCCACGAGCTCCGCCTCGAACAATGGTTCTGCCAGTATTTGAGCTTAGCATAAATGGTTTCTTCAAAAACTTATTTTTTAATGTTCTATATAGTGCTTTTGAGAGTCATCCATGTTGCATGAGCTCTCGCTCACTCATTTTATTGCTGCTCCCCCCACATTGTGTATATAGATTGTACTTTTTCTTCATTTTATTGTTGATGGATATTTGGGTTACTTTCATTTTTTAACCACTGCAAGCAATACTAGGAATGTTTTGCGCATGTCTCCTGGAAGTTTTCTCTAGGACATGTACCTGGGAGTAGGAAGATTGAGACACAAGATATGTGTGTCTTCAACTTAACAAGACAAGTTACTTGGCAAAGTGCACCAATTCACCACTGTAAAAAAGTGTGTAAATGGCTCCACAATCCTATATATTGCTTTATTTATATGTTGCTTTATATCTCTCATCTTCTTCATTTCTGCCAATTCAATTCAATGAAGTGGTAACTCCTTGGGATTTAAATTTTTATGTTCCTGATTACAAAAAAGATTGAGCATCTCGTTCATGTGATTACTGGCCATCCTGGTTTCCATTTCTGGGAGATGCCTGCTAAGATTTCATTTTTTTCTACCGGGTAGTTTATAAAGTGTTTATAGTATGGACTAATATTGCAAATATTTTCTCCCAGTTTTGTAGCATGTATTTTTACTGGCATCAAGCTGTAAAAACAGAAGTTCTCAATTTTAATGTAGTTGAATGTATCCATTTTTTTCTTTATGCTTTGCACTTTTTGATTTTTGTTTCATGAATCCTTTCCTAATAAAGCAGGGGCTCTTAAACTAGATGGGCAATTTTTAGGGTGTCTGAATCTCTTGAAATTATATGCAAAATTTCTGGATGTGTGTATATACATATATTACTTTGGGAGAAAGGGCCAGTTTGCACCAGATTTTCAAAAAGGTCTGTGATACAAAAACAAAGGAAGAATTACTCATACAATAAGAATTATCATATAATATATAATTTTGAAGTCATCTTTCTTTTGTCACTCATGATGACCTGCTTGGTAGGACAGAATGAAGAATGCTAGAATAACAAACACGAGAGCGTTCCAGAAAGAGGCTGTTCAAGAGAGAACGCAAGAATAAGGCAGCAGGTGTAGTCCATTAAGAGCAGATATTGGAGTCAAAGAGACTTGGTTCATTTTGGGCAGTAATACTTAAAAATTATTACTACTCACAGCTAACACTGAGTGCTTATCATGGGTCAAACAGTATGTTAAGCATTCTATGCATAGTATCTCCTTTAATCCTCACAATAACTCTGGGAAATAACCGCTATTACTCATGCTTACCTGCTCCAGCCTTTCAATGAGCTCTGCAGGGGTCAGGACCACCTCTTCACTACCCGCATCAGAGTCCTGTCCTGTGAGGTCCAGTTCCTCCGTCATCTTCTCCGAACCAGGTATCTAACGAAAAGAAAAGAATCAATACCTTGCAGCGTGGTTTCCATTTATTTGCAAGAATAGGCAACTGCCTATCTACCCCTGGTGTTGTAGAGGCTCACCAGATGGCCAGTCGCCAGGCAACTCACAGGCTTTGATTCTTTTCAATTTTTTGCCTCTTCCTTCGAACCTTAGGTCAGGTATCAGTTTCTCAAAGGGGCCACCCCTTAAAACTGTTTCCCATACACCTCGGAGTGATGGTAACAATTGTTTGCCTTCCTGGTAGAGTCCTCTCCTTAGGGGCTGTGTTCACGTGGGTTCAAACAGGAATCACGCATCTGCTGTGTTCCGGGCCCGCGTACCCACTGGGACGTGACTACCTGTGTCTAACTCACAGCAGGTACTCAAACTTGTCGCAAGAACTAACCAGCCAGAGGGGCGCCTGGGTGGCTCAGTCGTTAAGGGTCTGCCTTTGGCTTAGGTCATGGTCTCAGGGTCATGGGATCGAGTCCCACATCGGGCTCCCTGCTCAGTGGGAAGCCTGTCCCCCTCTCCCACTCCTGCTTGTGTTCCGTCTCTCGCTGTCTCCTTCTGTCAAATTAAGAAAGAAAAAAAGAAAACAAAAAAACCCTAACCAATCGGAGGCACAAGGCCCAGCGCCATCAGACCAGCGATCCCAAATGCTAATGAGGTGGGTGGTGGGAATGAGGATGTCCTCGGAGTGTCGGGGACACTGAGCACACTCCGGCCGCTCCTCTCCGGTCTGGGGGCCACCAGCACAGCAATCCCCTCCCCCGACACACACACACTCCCACAGATCCCACTCGGACGCTCACCTGGGCACCAGGGAGGCAGAGAGGCGCTCTGAGGTAACAGGCGGCTAAGACCGGAAAGTCGTGAGGAAGCAGCCTTGGCTTCCCAAGAAGCAGCCGGAAGCGCACAAACTTCTTAAGGCCTTTCCCGGACCCAGCGGACGCCGGACTCGCAGCTCCCGCGCTCCGCTCACAAATTTTCCGCCCCGGACTTACGTCACCACGCTCGGGCGGCGTTGGCCATTCATGGCTCGGAGGCGGGGACTCGGAGCTCCGCGGTCTGTTCACGCAACAGCCTCGCGGAGGGAGCTTAGCCCCGCCCACTTGGGCCCACCGCCCGAGTGTGAGTTCTCGGGTGACACTACCCTGGACGATCGGGAGGGGGCGCATCGCCACCGCGGCTGCCGCGGCCGGGCGGAGTCAGTTTGGGGGTTGAGGGTGGGGACGGGCCCGGGAGCAGTCGCCGGAGAGTGCCCGGGCCGGCAGGAGTCTAACGGGAAAAATGGGCTCTGGTAAAATCAGGCCACTTTCGTGTCGGGGGTCCTCTTCGCCCCCCACCGCTTTTGTGGCTCTTCTGGTCCCTTCGTCCTTGCCGGGGCTGCAGTGTGGCCACTACCAGGTCTGAAAACCTTTAGGCTAGTGGTTCTTAAAGCATGGGGTCAGGCCACAAGCAACAGCGCCGCTCCGGAACTCGTGAGAAACGCAGATTCCCAGGCCCGACCCAGCTGTGCGGGTGTTTCGACAGGCTCGCCCGGGGGTTCTGATGTAGCTGAGGCTGGAAAACACTGCCGCATTGGGCTCTGCTTCCATCCCAGCTGCTCCACTGGGATGTCAAATTATTTTGACATTTACTGCACCTTTTCTACCTTTAACCGAGGACAGAAACATACATATATACTTAGATCTATATATATTTTCTTTTTTGTGATGTCAGTTTTTCTCAGAATTGCTCATGTTTTCTCTGCCGAGTACCACCTGTGGCTCCGCCTCAGTCCGAAGACTCTTCCTCGTGATGTTTCCTGTGCTACACTAATTGATTTGAAAAAGAAGGTTGGCTCATTGACAGGTTGATAGTACCTGCCTGATTACAATCATGTTTTGAAAATAGAACATCCTGAGTGGCAGGGTGGGCATACTTACAAAGGGCTATGGAAGCTGGGGGGACATTGAAGAGGGATTCCAAAAGGGTGGGACAAATACATTTGAGCTCGTCTCGCAGAATGACTTTTGTTAGGGACAAATGGATTGGCCTTTTCCAGGGCTGTTTCAACTCTGTGTTTCAGTGTTTTGGTAATCCTGTGGTTTTTCCGTTGTGGCAGACTGTGTTTTCCAAAGACAGCTGCTCTCCTACAGATCTCGTCCCATGTACTCTTCTTGCAATATGATGTTGACACTCCTCCATCGAGGGAGGCGGTGTCTATATCCTTGCCTCTGAGAAGACCTTCTGAAACCATTATAGAACTGTAAAGGTGGCTGGAAATCAAGATGGACTCACTAATGCTTCACCAAGGCTTGATATCAAACAAAACATTTTTCCTAATTCTTGAAGCCTCCTCCTCCCTTTCACTTGTTTTTCTGTAGAATCCTTTGTTCATGAACTCCTGAGCTTGTGTCAATATTGACATCTTGCTGATCTCCATGTATACTTAGTAACAAGATGGGGATGGCCAGCCAGCCCTAGTCATGAAACCAGCTTAAAGACTAAGGAATGCGGTTGGCAAGTACTAGCTTCCTATTGAAACCACCCAGATCCTGTGTTTTCTTTTTCTTTAAAGATCTTATTTATTCATGAGAGACAGAGAGAGAAAGAGAGGCAGAGCGAGAAACAGGCTCCCCAGTGAGTAAGGAGCCCAATGTAAGTCTTGATCCTAGGCCCGGGATCATGACCTTAGCTGAAGGCAGATGCTCAACCATCTGAGCCACCCAGGCACCCCAGATTCTGTATTTTCCTATAAAACCCCTCAGTTTTTTTTTTTACTGTGGGTTGGTCTGCAGTCCTGGAGACATTAGCCTGCTGCAGTCTCCTTGGCTTGGCAAAGTGATAAACTATCTTCCTTTTTTATGTGCAAACTCTGTCTTCCTGCTACTTACTTTGCCTCTAGAGTACAGAGGTCGGTTTTCAAAAGAGCACTTTGTAATCGCCTTGCCTGGGAGAATGTTGCTGAAGTGATGGTCTGACTTCATAAAAGGTGGTGCAACTTCTGTGTGACTCTCTTTCTTGAGCTGCGCCCCTTGGGAGCAAATGAGCTGATATGTGAGAAGTTCGGCTGTCCTGCCGCTGCCATGCTGAAAGGTCCATATGGGGAAATCACATGGAGGTAGAGAGAGAGATGTCTCTGGATGGAGTCTCAGCAGCCCCATGTTCGGTCCTCCCGCTGTCTGAGTTGAGTGAGCCTTCAGATGATTCTAACTCTCGGACTGTGAGCAGTACCAGCTAACATGGAGGGAGTGGAGATGAGCTGACCCTGCAGAGCCCTCCCTGGATTGCAGATTTGTGAGCAAAATACTGTTTTAAACTTAAGTTTTGGGGTGCTTTGTTGCGTAGCATAGATGATTGGAACGTTAGATGATTAGAACATTAGTTGTTGAGCACAATCCCATTCTTCCATAATTTTCATTCCTATATAGCTTTTCGGCCGTTGTTATTAATATTCCTTAAGTGTTACAGATTTGAGTCCAAGCATGGCTAACTTCTCCATCCAAGCACCAATTGATTACTGACTCAGAGACTTCCCTTCTCCAGGGCCAACTGCTTTTTCCAGTCTCCCACTGTTCCTCAGCTGGGGAGCGGGGTCCAGCTTCTGTTTCCTTAATAGAGGTGTGGCCCTAAACAAGTCCCTTCTCTGGCCTTCGGTGGTGCCCCCTGTTTGTGAGAGCGGTTTGTATCCTCCTAAAGGCAGAGGGATAGATAAAAAGTACGGAGAGCCCCTCTTTCATTTCTAAATCTTTTTTTTTTAAATTTTATTTATTTATTTGACAGAGATCACAAGTAGGCAGAGAAGCAGGCAGAGAGAGAGAGGAGGAGGAAGCAGGCTCCCTGCTGAGCAGAGAGACCGATGCAGGGCTCGATCCCAGAACTCTGGGATCATGACCTGATCCGAAGGCAGAGGCTTTAACCCACTGAACCAACCAGGCGCCCCACATTTCTAAATCTTTGATCCCAACTAATATGCATCCAACAAAACCACATTAGAGTAAAGTGAATTTTTAGAGAAAGATTTCTGCTACATAAGAAAGGGAGGATTTAAGGAGATGTCCAGAAAGAATATATAGAACTACATGGGGAGAAACCTGTGATGAAGCTGTTGGTCACGTGGCTCTGTCAAGTTCAGGAAGGTGGGAGAAAAGTTGTGTCTTAAGTTACATTATGGAGGATGAAGAGAAAAATCAGGTGGACACGTCCCTACTGTCAGGTAATTTTAAAAAAATGACTACACAGCTGTGTAAATGGAATGTCACTCATTAAAAGAGACATATAAAAGATAATTACAGAGATTATGATAGCAGGAGGGTGCAGTTTGATGGTAGTGAATGGAACCCTGGGGCAGAGTTTGTATGCAAGTTCTGATGATGGAAAGGGCAAGACAAACAGGGTAATCTGGACTCAGACAAGAACAAGGTGAAGCCACAAAGATGGCAAAAGAAAGGAAAAGCTACTGCCCAATGTTTCAGAAGACATCACCCTATGCAACTGAAGAAGCTGAGTTAATGCGATTTCCCGATCCTGCTCAATGAAGAAATTGATTGCACTTATAGACACAGCAAATAGAAACAGCCAAAATATTTGTGGTTAGCTATGGAAATACACGTTAATAAGAATGAATCTATTTTATTTCAATCACGATGGTAAGAGACAAAACCTGCATAGTTGATACAGGATTGAGAGCTTTTTGCAGGAAGGTGCTTTTGAAATACAAGGTAATATGACCATTATTGTTCTCATATCATCCCTGCCCTTGCTCATTTGGTCAACATTCCTCACTGTTTCCTTCCTCTAAATTCCATCGCATTCTTGGTCTCATTGCCCTGAGAAGCAAAGCCTTACATTTTGGGCAGTGTATGAAGCTAAGTTGAACTCCCAGTTGTTCTGAATGAATGACAATTTGGACTAAGGATAGGAAAATGAGCATTTTTAGGCAACCTGCATTATTAAGGAAGAGTACAGAGAAGTGCTCTTAGGATGTTTCCTTGGCTGCTCAAGGAAAGCTATTGACAGGTGAACGTGCAGATGTTTTTCTGGCCAATGGTAAAACCCCATACGTGCTTGTATAGGCAGATGCTGGAACGCTCCGGAGGCCAGGGTCTGCTTTGGATCTTCCTGACAAATGGAAGATCTGGGCAATTCAGAGTCATCTGAATTCCGCCCCCCCCCCCCGCCCCCAGATTTCTTTCCTCATCCCCTACCCATCTTGATTTCAAGCACATTAAATTAACCCAGAAATGTCTCCAACAAAGATATATGCTTTTCAAATCTCTTTTGAGTCCTTCTTTTCTAAGTTTTGAGATCAAGGTTTCAAGAGTTCTTTAACAGGTAGCCCTCAAATCCAGCACAGCACCCATCATTTATGCATGCATTAATTTCTTTGTTCAACAAATATTTCTTGAGCATCCAGTGATATTTGTTTGAGTGTCTACTGCCAGGCTCTGTGTAAGGGCTAAAGAAAAAGCAGGGACTAGAAAACTCAGACTCCATGAAGGGAGATAGACAATAAAAAAGTATTTGTCAGGTTGTACAAAATAAAGCTGGATAATAGAATGTTGCAGATAGGGGCATTTTGGAAGGTTTCAGTCGGCATCTGTCTCAGTCCATTTGGGCTGCTATAATAAAATACTACAGATTATGTGGTTTCTAAACAGCAAAAACTTATATTTCAGTTATGGAGGTTGGGATGTCCCAGATCGTGGTTCCTAAAGAGTCGGTGTCTGGTGAGCGCCCATTTCCTAGAAGGCTGTCTTTTCATTGTAAGGTCACAGGGTGGAAGGGGCAAAGGAGCTTTGTGGGCTGCTCTTATAAGAGCACTGATCTCATTCATGAGGGCTCTCATGAGGGGTTAGGATTTTAACATATGAATTTGGAGGGGACCAGTCATTCAGCCTACAGCAGCTTCCCTGAGGAGAGGACACATAGTTTGCAGGAAGCATGACTGAATTCCAGGAGAGAGGAGTGGCGAAGAGAAACAAAAACTGTATTGTCATTGCAGAATATACAAGGACCACGCCTTTCCTTTTTTTTTTTTTTTTAAAGATTTTATTGATTTATTTAACAGATAGAGATCACAAGTAGGCAGAAAGGCAGGCAGAGAGAGAGAGAGAGAGAGAGAGGAGGAAGCAGGCTCCCTGCTAAGCAGAGAGCCCAATGCGGGGCTCTATCCCAGGACCCTGGGATCATGACCTGAGCCGAAGGCAGAGGCTTTAGCCCACTGAGCCACTCAGGCGCCCAGCCTTTTCCTTTAAAACAAAACAAACAAACAAACAAAAAAATGAAACTTATCTTCTGAAAAACTATGGCCATTTAGCAAGTTACAGAAGACTATTTTCTTAATGATTTTCTGGATGAGTCAGCAAAGAGAAATGTGGTTTTTCCATCAGAAAATTCCTGTGATTTTATGTCAGGAGTGTCTAAGTGCTGGCAGTCTTTATGTTTATTAAGGTCTATGTAATTTAGGGAATTGTCTTTAGGTCTAAATGAAAACCAGGCCAAACTCAGCATTTCTAAATACTTAAAGGTTAGGACAATGCTCTTCTTTTTTTTTTTTTTAAAGCATGTAGCCAGAGGTAAAGGTTTGATAATGGTCATAGGAAGAGGCTTGGAGGGTAGCCTTGCTTGAATCTACCTTGTGTCCAAATTCCATTCTTTGGTTTTCATTTTAATGCCTTACCTTTTTTGGTGTTAAGGGATCATAGACATGGCACCATGTTGAGAACTTCTTATAACTAACAAAGTGGGTCACTCCACTTCAGAGTAAAGTTTGTTGAAATAATTTTTCTGTGTAGGGACAACTCTTAGAATACAAGTGACACTCCTCTGTATCTGGGCTTCAGTTTCCCTGAGCTGACTTTTTTAAGTTCCAAACTTTCTAGTTCAAGTTACAGAGATGGAATTATACTGTCATTATATCTACATTATATCTATATATTGCATTATATCTAGTTTTTTTCATTTAAACACTTCTAACAGGTGTCTCGTTGGTGAGCTAAACACTTTAATTCAGTTCAGTATTCATCCTCTATCAGAAGGCTGGAGAGTAGATAATTTTTAACTGGGCTCCATGTCCCAGAACATTATCTGGGTATTTTACTACTAAATTAGCTAGAGCAGATAATGTAATAAATCCACCTTTAGAGTATCCCACAGTGATAAAACCCACGAAACTGTCAGTTTCTGTTATGTCCAGTTTAGTTACGAAAATGTTTTCAGCTGGAAATACTGAAATCTGGTCAAGAAATTGTGTTAACTGTTGATATGTTTGGAGACAAGAACTGGAAGCTTTGGGCTACTTGGTCTGTTGTAACAGATTTTGCCATGAGCGTTGTCATTGCACACCTTTGCCAGCTTGTTAGGGTCAGTAAGCTTTGGATGTGACCCATGGAGCTCTGGGGAAGGCTGAAGTGACTTTGGACTTGTCCCTGTTTATGGGGAAGTGAGAGTGTAAGTTTCCTAGTCAGCTTCTTTCTTTCATCTCCGACATAGTTACATGAGAAATTCTGCTTGACCCTAAGCTTTACTCCTCGGCTATATGCTGCTTCTGGGCTGTAAGTTTAATTCATTTATTTTATTTTTATTTTTATTTTTTTAAAGATTTTATTTATTTATTTGACAGAGAGAGATCAGAAGTAGGCAGAGAGGCAGGCAGAGAGAGAGAGAGAGAAGCAGTCTTCCCGCCGAGCAGAGAGCCCGATGCGAGGCTCGATCCCAGGACTCGGAGATCATGACCTGAGCTGAAGGCAGAGGCTTAACCCACTGAGCCACACAGGCGCCCCCCGCCCCAATTCGTTTATTTTGAAAGGCTACTCTCATATCTGTAAGCAGGAAAAAGCCCCTTGTTAGTATTTTTCACTTTTTTGGTGTATTTAGAAGTAGCAGAACTCAAGATGCTAGTGCTTCTTGACAATGAGACCAACGAGACAAGCAGGTCTGAATGCTTAGAGAAAATTGGAAATAGAGACCTGAGTGAAATCCCAGGGGGTGTGGGTATTGTGTCCAAACTAGCAAAGCCCATTAAACATGCTGTTTAATTACAACATGCTGTTGTAATAACATTTGTTAAATTTGAAAATGTACAGAAAATAAGAAGGCATTTAATATTACAAATTCAACCTAAGCCCTGTGCTCTTCTTTCCGACCCCATTCTCTCTCCTCCCTCTCTACAGGTAACCACCAGCTTCAGTCACCTTAGTGTTCATGGTTTCCAGGCAGATATATACCACAGCTGTATATATCCAAAAGTAATGTGGTAATAATATACAAATTGTGTATATGCTTATCAATTAGGATAACTCATGGACTATAATAATGAGGCAACTTTCTTTTTGTTTCCAATAGTACTTTTGTCTCTTTACATTGATTTGTTGGGTGGGTATAGCTCTTCCCCTATCCTGGAGGAAAACTAGGGAAGGTCCATGATTACTCTTGACACTCTTCTGTTGAAAAAAATAAGTCCCGTGATCTTTCTAAGTCACAAAACATAGTGCCCAGTAATTAAAATGTCCCCTCAGTAATTAAAACCCCCCTCTGGAGAATATTGCCAGCTTGGAGGCTTAGCATTGGTTGGCCATTTGTGCCCTGGACAGTGGCAGTAGCCGAATCAGTCATAATGAGCAGAAGTCAATGCTGTTGAGTCACGTGTGGCCTCCATTCTTGCTGCCATGACCATTTTACATGGTCCCAATGAGCAAGCCCCAGGGGGGCTGAGAAGAGTCTGAATGACATCAGAGCACTTTCCACAACCACAGTGAGATCCTCTCTGCAGTGGGTGGGCATTTACACAGCATGTACATTTCTTCACACTCTGAGACAGTTCCTAGAGTTTCTTCCACAGAGCATTCCTCTACTCTTCTACTTTTGTCCTCCCTGGTCCCTAAGCAGCTAGCCAGCCAGCCACTCCCATGAATCAGTGTGCTTGCTTAGATTCCTGCTCATTGATTTTTCCCACTGGCTGAACCCTACTGGAAGCCACAGGCCAAGGGTACCCGGTTGATACTGTCTGCAGGCATCAGTTTTCTAGAACCTAAGGGAGCACATGGAGGAGAAAGGATCTGGAGGGGCCAAAGGAGACTATCCAGCCCACCAGACAAACTCGCTTGTGCATCTAGGTCTCTATTCTGTTCCATTATTCGGTGAGCTTGTCCTCGTACCAATGCCCCATGTTAAGCACTACAATTTAATACATCTTGCTAGTTGTAGGACAGGTCTCTTCACTTTTTCTAGAATCAGCATGTCAAGTTCCATAAAAAACCTTATAAGGACTTTGTTAGGCAAATAATTTTCTAAGTTCTTAATAAGCCTGTCTGTAGAATGAATTGAGTAGACTAAATTTGACCCTAAATGCTTTCTCCTGTCCCAGAGGCATTTTTACTTTCTGCCTTTAACTGTTACATATAGTTAATATGCAGCTGCAGTATTATCCTGACGCTGCACATTACCTCGACAAATAGAAAAATTGTGGTCACTGCAAAACCTACATAGTACTTGGGAATAGAAATCAATGTACACAAGCAACCGTTTTTCCCCCCTCAGAGTTTTCTCACAGAATCTCCATCAAGGATCTGATTATTTTTAATGTATAGCTCTTGCCGGCAGGGGTTGGTAAAGTTTCTGTCAATATGGTTTCTGTTGGGAATTCTGGTTACTTGAAAAGGTGATTTTTCCCATCCTGATGTAGTCCCTCCGTATAATTAGACATTAAGTGAAGATCTTTTTTTGCAGTATTAAAAATGCCCACAGCATGCTGTTAGGCCTTTCCTTTCCTAATTGTTTTACTGAAGCATCACTCATTTTAAAAGTAGACAGTCACATCTATAATAATGTTGCTTTTTCAAGCACATATTCCTTCAGACATCTAAGAAATTAGGAATTGGACTGAACAAAACATTTGTGCATTGTATGGGATACAAAGATATGCAAATATGCCCACCAATCCTTTAACTGGGAAGAAAAGGTCACATTACATCCGTTTCTGAGTCCTTGTGTATCACAGAATCTAAACTGCTACGGTTATCTTGTTTGGCATTTGGTTGCTCCCAGAAGACTAATTGCCAAAACATTTTGAATACAAATTATTATGTTCATTTCCTGGCAATAAATTGGTCTGTGAAAATATGAGGTAAGAAAATATACAAGAAGAGAAACATTAAGATCAAGAGCAACAGATTTGGCAGTTGATGAGCTGATTTTTAGCACCCCCCTTTTAAAAAAGATTTATTTTATTTTAGAGAGAGTGAGCATGAGTGGGAGGGGCAGAGGAAGGAGAATCTCAAGCAGACCCCCCCATTGCAAAGCCTGACATGAAGCTCGATCTAATGACCCTGAGATCACACCCTGAGCCAAAACCAAGAGTCAGACACTTAATGGACTGTGCCACCCAGGCGCCCTACCACTTCTTCTTCTTTTAAATCTTTGTAGCCGACACAACCAAATAAATAAATTCTTCAAAGGCAAGGTGATTTATGATTCTAGAGGTTAAAGATTTCACATAAAAAAAGTGACAGCACAACGTTAAGTAAGTTCTTATAAGGTCAATAAACACATTGCTCAGATGCTCTTTTTAAAAAATCAGCAAATTCTGTTGGCATAAACTCGTTTTGACAATGACCCTTGACCAAAATCTTTGGTTGTGCCTGAGTTATAAAATTATTTCTTTTTGTGAAGTGGAGGTTTAAAAATTTTTTTTTTTAAAGTAGGCATTCAATTCTTACAGGGCTTGGAGGCAGAATTTCACAAAACCTCACATCTGCACCATTTGAGATATACAGTCACGTAATTCTGTGTTTACTCATTTTGAAGCAAACTTGATCCAAGAACTTAGGTGGTGCGGAGCCTACATTTGGACATTCACAATTCACTGGACATATTTGCTATCTTGCCCACATTTCCAAGTTTTGAGTACTGTGGTGTACTATTGTAAAACCACTCACTACAGCTTTGGTGGGAGGAAGAATAAAATCCTTCACAATCACACATTTGCAGATTAAGGTGGGTCATTGTGTAATGCTTGTATTTATTGGCTTATCTTCCAAGCAAGCACTGATGAGGATGGAGATCACTTATGGGCAATGTCAGGGATCTACAGAATAAAAAAAAAGGACAAAGGACGAGTTGGAGGGTTACGCAGTATTTACAGATCTATGTACTTCAAATTTTTTTGAATGTAATTCTTTTCCTTTCCCTGGGAATTCCTGTCTACAGGAGAAAGGTCACTTTCTCCTACCGAGAGTAGTTATCTCTGTGCAAAAAAGTCTATTCTAAGAGTTTAAGCCACAGATCTCTTTCCAATCTTGTAAATTTACAAGAGGGGGTATACAAGTCAAACACCTCAAGATGTAGTGAAGTAACTGGGCTAATCACCCGTCAGCCTGTATCTTATTCACTTAGCAAATATGCGTGAGTAGGTGTATCCCCCTGCATGATGATGCTTGCGAGTTAGGGACAGATGCAAGGGTAACTAGAAACAACCTCTGCCCTCATGGAATTAGAAGGATTAGGGTGGGGAAGGAGACATATGGCAAGGGGAAGGGGAGATCATTGTATATAAATCATTAATAGCACTAATACTCTGACCTCCCTTATATGGACTTAAACAACAAAGTGAAAAATAAAGCATGTTACTCTTGCAAAACCATTACTTTATGGTAGGAGCCAGGCAGGGGCTTATGGCCTTCTTTGAGTACCATTTCCTGTTAGTGTAATTGGGTAGGAAAAAGAAGTTGACTTTTATAAAGGAAAATAATCTTACGAAAGTCAGAATATGGACTGTATTATGTAAGTGGTTATTCTCTACTAATGCATTTCATCTTTAAAAAGTCATCAGATGATCCAGGATAGTAACAATAACTGATAGTTTATTCTTAATGAAACATCTTTTTATTTCTTTAATTGAATACATTTTTGACTCTCAGGGATGATTTCTTTGTTTTTATCTATTTAGCTAACATATCTGTCTCTTAGGAGATAAAGAATGTAAAAAGTGGAAAAGTGTGATGAGTGTAAGATGTTTGCTGGAAAACATTAAGCTGCACCGATTCTAGTAGTATTGTTTATCTGTGAAATTTAATGCTGTATCACTTTACCAAACCACACCAGATATGACACAGAGACAATTTGTTTAAGAAAAGTTTTACTAATGTGTTCTTATTTCAGCAAAGTTATTGCAACAGGTTTAAAAGGCAGACAGACACACTATTACAGGCTCTAAAGTAACAAAGGAATTTTATACAATTAAAATATTACACAGACTGATGAGATTTACTGAATAACTAACAGATCCATAAAAGAAACTAAATCTGAAAGATTAAATCCAGTATTAGCACCTACAGTATCTCTGAAAGTAAAACTTTTAACTGTTTCATTCTCTAATACATTTCTGAACTTTCTCCCAAAAACAGTGCTCTCAAACCCCAAAGATGAAGGAAGGGCGTAAGAAACCTTGATACTAAGAACATACAGCCAAAAGAACTTGAAACACTGACTCAGACTTGAGAGTTTTAGTTGGAAATCATTTAACTTACTGTATTTGAACCAATCATAAGATTTCTGTGCACTGAATACTGTATATGAGGAAAGTTTATGAATCATAAGGTTTGCCAGTAGGGACAGTTAAAAATTAGCAATATACAGTATTATTCCTATCAAATTTCTTTTCTCATAAGTTATATTTATAACAAAACTATAATTAAAATATTTATTATACTTGCTTATTACACATTCAGGGACACAGCAGGGACATTTATGTTTGATGGTTTAGCATCCACTTTATTGTGCTTACTTATTTTTGTAAGGAACACGCAACACATACTACATCTTCCCAACATTCAAGGTAATGCAATAATAACAAAATTCTCCAAAGAAAAATAACTGGAAATTGCATTAAATACTGCTTTAATTAGGAATAATTACTATCATAAAACAAATAACATCATACATTATTTTTCCAATGAGTTTCAGTTTAAGAATCTGAACAGCAGAAACAGATCTTTAAGATTTTAGTCATGGCAAAACTGGTAGTTCTTTGAAATCTGGGAGATGCATTAGCAAAACCACAGACACAGCCTACCTTTCACCAAAATCCTGGAGAAAAGCATTTTATGAATTTGAGGGAAATAAGACTGAACACTGGCTGAGATGTGACTGAAAGTCGAGAGCCACCTGGGAAGCTGGCCCAAGGAATGAAGAGAACCACTGGTACTGGTGGCAGATAAGAAAGAAACTTTGTGTTGGGCTAACCAACGGCCTATTTTATTAATGGCTTTGAATAAAAAAAGTGAAATGCTTCATTGTGTTTTCTCAGAAACTAATCAAAAGATTACAGAGTCCTACACAATTTGGAGACACAAAGTGGATGCTGAGCGACTAGAGGTCACTCCAGGTGTGGAATCTTAGAAAGTTAGTCCTTGGAGTAAATGGCACCGTGGCTCTGGCAGCAGATACAAAGGAATGATGCTCTGGAGAGGAGGTAGGGGACACTCTGCGATCGGCCAGTGGATAGATGAGGGTCCCAGCTGGAGGTGGGATCTGTAGTCAAATGTGAAAAGTAAGTTTTAGAAAGGGATGCTAAAATAACCTCTACAGCATCTCTCCTACACCAGCTCACAGGAGCTCCTCAGTTCTAACAGAATACTTGGATCTGTACTAATTGACTAAGCAACCACATAGCTCAATAATCTAGAAACACAAGCCCTGGATATTTCAGTCTCTGAACAATCCTGTTACAAGAGGCAGGTAGCACAGCACGGGCTGAAGCAGCGAGTCTGGGGCCAGGCCACCTTGGCTGCTACCTACTAGTCTTTGGTCTTAGACAGTAACTTGGGTCCTCTGTGCCTGACCCTCCTCGAGAAAACTGGAATAATAGTACGTACCTTGTAGGGCGGCTGTGATGATCAGTACTAGGCATTGAGAACAGTGCAGGTGCAGAATGAGCACCCACAAAAGTTAGCTACTTTTATCAGTGCTCATTTATTGTGACCGAGTAATGATTATGTTCCAATTTTTAAATAAAGACAATTCAAAGAGAAAACTCTATCAGTCTTAAATAGAGTGATTTTAAACATCTTTAATAAAGGCCATCTCCATGATTTGTTTATTTTTTGGCTAAATCATTAACTCTCATGTAATTCTTCAACCTGCACAGAAACCTTAGAGACTTAAGAAAAACCACAGAACTGAATTAATTATTCTTACAGTATCTCCCCACCCCCTCCACCAAGACCTCCACCCATACTAGATCCTGGGCCTGAGGAACACGCAGCTCTAAACTGAACAGAAATATCTGCATTCATGAAACTATCCAGAAGTTCCTAATGTAAATCTTTCCCATTTCAAAATTTCACAGTTGCCTGGCTATTGATAGATTAGTCTCTGGTGTGTAATTGCTCAAAACCCCACACCACCCCAGAAAAACATTACATTTAGCTATAATAGCTGCAGAATGAGTCATGATAAATGGGTTGTGCCAAGTCAAGGCAGCTGCAATTGATAAAACAAACTTATTCCAATGGCACATAACAAAAACCACACATTAACGTTCCTGGTTGGTCCACTGAGAAGTGTCATTTGGAAATTGTACACGACAAAGTCTATGAGCAAAGTCTAAGTGTTCCCAAACAAGACCTTTTTAAAGAAGGGAAACACATGGCAGAGGATGTCATTATTTAGATTTTGGCTTTCAAAGTCAAAGAATTCAGGTGCCACTTTCACTAGTGCTAAAGACGGCAGCTTTGGAATGTTGGTTGGTTTATAGGATCTGATAAATTGTACTGGGGTAGACAAAATGTATCTTTTAAGAAAGTCTTGAAAAAGAAAAGGGGAGGATAAACAGAATAATCTGATGAACTCTTCCCTCTCCCCATGTTTCTTCTGCTGCAAGTACTTATAGGAGATATGGTGTGAAAACAAGGGTTTTATGGTTCACCAAATTTGGGTTCATATCCCAAACGGTGTTAAACGGAATGACTTTGAGAACACCACTTCATCTATTTGTACCTCGGTTTGCTCATCTCTAAAATGGAGGAAATACTCGGCACACTTTTTGTAAGGAGACATAACCATTCACAGAACACCTGGCAGGTGCCCTCGAAATGGCAGTTATTATTACTGTTGCCCTTGGAAGGAGGAGGAGGTCTGGATCTGTTTCTGTGCTCCCTGTTAGTGACAAACACCTGCAAACAGTGAATTAGGAAAGTACGGCAGCAGAACACTCTCTGTAGAAAGTATAAATGATTGGAACTGGTGCAGTATGATTTTCTGTTACTTAGAAGGCTGTACTATTGGACTATGGTTTCCACATGATTCTGCATCTACACTCCTACCAGTATTAACTGATTTGTTTCTCATTTCTTCAAGGTCATTATATGGATAAAGAAGAACATAAATGTTCTAAACAAAAGGATTAAATTTATGGTTTTAACCACCAGGGTAAGTTTTCTTCTATAGGGCAATGAAGCCACTTAAATAAAAGAATATCCCCTCCACTCTGAAACGTTTCTTTGGTTATTAAAGCCATTCATCATACAGGCAGGGCAATAGCGAAAATGATTTTTATATGCAAAATCCAAAATGATTTTTATATGCAAAATGTCTAGGATTGTTTTGAATATTAAAACAAGATCTCCTCCCCTGAAAAAACACCCGGCAAAACAAAGTAATAATAAAACCAGTCTGAAAACAATACAGAGAGGGAAAATCAGGATTAAATTCTAGATCACCAAATAGAACTTTGGGTTAAATATACATTTTAAATCTCAAGCCAATACACAGAATATGTCATTATGTAATCATTTATTTGCCATGCAGGGAAGAAAACTCATGCATGCTACAAATGACAAAAACTGCACATAAATCACATAATTTTTTACCTTTAATTATATGGTTTATCTTCCACTGCTCATGCCTCTGTCTTCATAAATGGTGATTTCAATCTAAACAGCATAGCTGTTAAGAAAACACACTGGAGAACGGAACGTATAAAAGGGGGCTGTGGAAAGATGATGTGAATGATCTGCACAGACTTTTTCAATTTCCTTTACTCATTTTTGAATTATTAATAATTTCTCCTACTTAAGTTAGACGTGATGCTTTCTCCAACTTGCAAAAAACTTTAAGAAATCTAACTGCCTGTAGTACTCTACATGTAATTCCCCACCCCCACCCTCCACCCCCAAACGTTGTTTATTTTTTGGGAAAAAGAATTCTGAAAAAAGATGCTGTATTGTAGAACTAGGGGGTTCTTAGCTGAGAACTGAGGAAGGTAATGAATTCAGGGGTTCAAAATGCCCTGTAGTTATCTGCAAACTTTTTTTGGGAGAGGGTTCATGACCTCTAAGAGTTTAAGAACCACTGCCACAGAGTATAATAAAACTGCTGAAATTATTATCAGCCGGAAGGCCTGGGATTATCTGACCTCGGTTTTTAAAAAAATTTATTTTACTCATGATTCCAGTTATCAAGCTAAATTAGTTTTTTTGCAATTTTATTTACCAAATTCACTTAGTGAGTTTCAAAGCTTACTGCCTCTAAAAATATGCACAGTATGTCAAAGGTAATGAAATTATACATCTGGCAGCTGTAACTGATTTCAACTAGTCCAATGAACCCATGGAACTGCAATTCATTTGGATGACAAGTCTCACTACACATTATGAGTTTATGCATTTCAAAGAAGCTTTAGGTTCAGAGTTTCTGCAGCTGAAACGCATTACTCATGCCACCCCCATTATTACTACAAGATGCCCTCAGAACCACCAAGAAAGAAGGTAACCAGAATATTAAACAATCCAGAGACCTGCATGATGCAGAGGAAGGAGATGTGCTTTAAGAAAAATGTTGGAGATGGGAGGGTTAAGGTAGGTAAGCAATTCAGAGGTGGTTCCTAGGGCAAATACAAGAGAAGGGACCTAAATTCTCTCTAGTTGATGCCAAATAGTACTGTCAAAATTTTCTTTTTATAGATATTTAGACTTTATGATCCGGACAAAAAAAGATACAACTCGAAGTCCTCTCTCAATGGGATCTGTCAGGAGGAGGCCTTGGGGAGCATATATCTTCTCATTCTGCTCTTGAATGTATTTGGACACTTTCTTCAGAACCTGATGGAAGGAAATACCATAGCTTTTAACAAATGTCATTAGACTTCCCACTAAGTATTAGCTGGATCTCAAAATACTCAGGCAGTGGAATTAGCTTTTAAAACAAGAAATGGATATTCGCATGAAGGGACACAGCTGTGAGTATTTGGCACATGCCGGTTGTGTACGACATATGGCACAGCCTGATGGACTCTGCAAGTCACACGGTCTTCAATGCGGTGTAAGTACCAGTGTGTACAAAATCATGAGCGCCAGCCCCTCCTTCTTACCTGCTGTCGTCTCAATCCTGGATATAGAGAAATAAGTAGGTGATTATATACACAAAAGTTGGTTGTACTTTTCTCTTTCCCACTCATCAAGTGTTGTTAATGCGACACCAAGGTACTTCTTGGGCGTTCCCTTTAAGACTTAAGAACGGCTGCTTCTCTCCTTTGAATGTTTTCATCAATTTTAAGTAATGATACAAAGTTGGCCCATTAACAAGAGATAGCCCAATTAGTTTAAAACTTAAAAGTTTATTTCCTTTGTAAAGCATGTGACAGCTGCCTTGGAGTTTCTGATGACAAGCGTCTTATATCATTTCCACCACAGCATGTAATGCTACTCTGTAGTCTGCTCTTGTGTCCTTGATGGGAACTTTGGTTTATAAGTTTAGAATTAAGGTTGTAAAAGTCAAAGCAAATGCAGACAAAAGCCAGGTAGGATACAAAGGAACTTCTGGAAATTGCCAAATCTCTAGCTTTAATAAGGGCAATTCTGAGACAGATAAGGTAGAAGAAAATAAATCTTAGTAGCTATATACAAAATCAAAGAGTTACATGTTTTATTTCAGATTCAAAGTCATCATAACCCTTTTTTGGCTCTAATGTTCAAAAAGGCTTTGATCCAGTTCTTTAATTACTATACATTTTCTTAGATTCATACTATCAGCATATGCTGAAATCCTGGATAAATGTGATCATGACATAAGGGAAAAAAAAGAACGGTATGAGGATAAAGTGAGATTAAGAAACAAATTAAGTATGGGTCTATAATGTACCAGGGCAAACTAACAAAATTAGGATGCTACAATTTAGGTGCTGTAGTATAAGCTGATTTAGAATTTAAAACACAAAGTTTCCATAACAAATCTTCTTACTGAAGGAAAAGGAAATTTAAGTAAGTTTATTCAAGTTGCATCTTTGGGAATACTAAATTTCATGTTCTAAAAGAGCACGATGTTATAAAAGAACAATCTGCAGGGTTCTTCAGGTAGTGAATTAAGAATACCAATTCTAAAGAAAACATTTTTTTTTCATCTAATTATCTGAAGTAATAATATAAGTATCATTCTCCTATTTTCAACTCTCAAAGAACTCATGTGATGTTTGGTCTTTTATGGGCAAAAAAGAAATCTTAAGCACTATCTTTCTATCAGTTTGTCAATCATGCTAAAATAACGAACAGAAGGAAGTAGCCCATAAAGGTGCCCAACTCAGGACCCTCAATCTTCTCTCCAATTTCTTCCTCAGCTCACCTGCCAGAACTGGAAATTGGAGAGTTGGTCTACCCTTACTCCCATTCATTTCCACTAGGAGGTACAGTCAGAAAAGTGCTTGCATGACTGGTTTCAAAGAAAGGATTCCTTCAGAACAGCTTTTCCTCCTCTCTCCTTGGGTACAGGTTACCAGCAAAGAAACAGCATGCCTTTATTTGATTCAAGGGTAACTCTGTTGTGCAAGGTTTTCATTTAAACGTTAATAACATTCATGTGCACTTAGGTATCAGTTCAGAAAGAAAACAATGTTTTCTTTTTGCATAAGCTCCAAATCCTCTTAAACCACTCTGGTGAAGGCAGGACTGCCTTAAACAAGATGCTCTTAAACTCTTAGTCTCTTTAGCAACAAAAAAGCATTAACATGAGTAAACTCATACTGCATCCCAGGCAGGACAAAGTAATGTTCTTACTCCCAAGAAACTTTATGTTGACATTTTAGCCATAGTTTATTATTTTTGGTAAATCAATGTCAAAACAAACTATAATACTCAACAAAATTATCTGTTATCCTCAAACCCTCAATAAAACCTCAATCTCTATAATATTTACAAAGCTAAACATCAAACCTCAGTAAAGACCATTATCCTCCTTGAGAATATTAAACTGGAGAGACGCTCAAGAAAAAATACAGACATTCAAGAAAAAATATCCTAAGTGAAGCTAAGTGAGAACAGCAGGATCGTAGTACTTTCAGAAATAACTAGGTTGCTTCCAATTTATTCCTTTTACAGATTATAGCACACAAGCAGAAGAGATGTTATGAAAAAGGCAGACAGCTACTGAGAGGAGAAGCTTCTACAAACCCATTTGCTCCCTAATTATAATGGGCAGCAGGGATAGAGAAATAACACTGAAGTCTTTATCTTCATTTTAAATCAATAAACAGCACATTATAGGAAAAAAAAGCATGATTGTTCTAGTGAGTTTTAAAAGGCTTATTTACAATTTCAAAAAATTTAACCCACATGACAAAGTGTAAGCACTATTATATTTGGCTTGCTATTTGCAGACTAAAAATTTTAGTGTTTAGAACAATACAGACTAACTAACCCAATCCTGTCCTTTCATAAAGTGGAAAATAATAGTACAGAAATTCCTAAGGGACAAACTGGAGATTAGGAGGGCAGCTGTGTTCTAGTATCACTGTATCAAAACTACAAATATACATTTAATATTTTCTTTTAAAAGTATAAGTCTTTAATTAGCACCATTCCAGTTATTCATTTGGCATGGTCTAGTTACTCATGTCCAGTTTCTAAAATAAAATCACCCACTTAAAAAAATGTGGCCACACCTTAAATTTTGGTTTCTTGACTAATTTTATTTGGTCCTTTTAAAAAAAAAAAAAAAAAAGAAGAAGAAGAAGATTTTATTTATTATCTGAGAGAGAGTAGAGCAAGAGTACATGGGTGAGGCTGGGGAGGAGAGGGAGTAGCAGGCTCCCCACTGAGCAAGGAGCCCAATGTGAGCTTGATCCCAGGACCCTGAGTTCATGACCTGAACCAAAGGCAGATGCTTAACAAACTGAGCCAC
The DNA here is from genome assembly GCF_020171115.1 of Neogale vison. Taxonomy (NCBI): domain Eukaryota; kingdom Metazoa; phylum Chordata; class Mammalia; order Carnivora; family Mustelidae; genus Neogale; species Neogale vison. The sequence goes on from NC_058101.1 coordinate 174,497,940, forward strand.
CCAAGTGTCCCTAATTTTATTTGGTCTTTACTTGCTTTATAATACTCCGTATAAAGAAAGAAACCTTGATTAGACTTACAAAGTAGTACCTTCTATATCCCCTAGGAATCCAAGGTAAAACACACATTAGGACCAATTTCCACTCTATTCATGATACAGAAAACTTCAAGATTAATAATCAAAGGGATATTTATTTGTTGATTGACTGTAGGCTCCATGCCCAAGGTGGGGCTTGAACTTACAACTCCGATATCACAAGCTGCATATGCTCTACCAAATGAGCCAGCCAGGTGCCCCCATAGTTAAAGGGATTTTAATTAAAAGCTGCTAAATGTTTTAAGCAGCTAAATAAGTTACCAGCGCCTAAAAAAGATTACTTATACCTGGAAAACATGTATACACACACACACACTAGTGTGTGTCTATACATATATATGTATATACACAAACTTAATTTTTAAATTCATCTTAAGAGAACACTATTATGCATTTACCATATGTGAGGAAATACATTAATTCTAACACCCATTTTACAGTTGAGAGCTCAGGCTTAGAGAGATTAATTTGTCCATGATCCCATAATTAATGTAATTGACTTGGCTAGCACCCAATTACCAATTTCTTTTTACAACTGACAACAGAAGGAGGTATCTATCTATTTCAGCAAATGCACATGGATAAATAAAAGTTAATTAAAATCTTATCAACAAATGTAAAAGCTATAGTGAAATGACAACTCAATTGTCTAATACTCCACTAAGCATAAACAAAATTCTCTAATAGCTGTAATTCTACCTTAAATTGGTCATGTCCTACACTTTTTAAAATGAACATCACCCCATGGCCTAGTTTCCAGCCATATGAATTCAGCCCGACCCCCTCCTACATTCAGTTCCTCATCAAATCTTGGTTCCACTATCACCATAGTCCTTGAATTTGTTCACCTCCTTCCATCTCTACGGCTCCATTCCCTGTCCAAGCACTCATCATCTCTCGCCTGGATTTCCATGGAACATTCTACCTGGTTTCCCTACTTCCACTTTCATACTTTTTTTCCCCCCTAAAGAGATTGCTTTAAAATGAGTATCTGATCATACCACTCTTCCACTTAAAATCTTGAGTAGTTTTCCCGCTGCACTGAAAATAAAATCCGAACATCTTTCTATGGACTACACACTCCTACATGCTACAGCTCCTCCTAACCTCTCCAAATTCGCCTGTGGCTCCTCTCTCCACTCCTCTCCTTCACGCTGGCCTTCTTACAGTTTCCAGGACCCACCACGCTCTCTGGACCTTTGCAAACACTAATCTCTCTACCTGAATGGTCCCAGGATTTGCATTCTTCATGTAGCCACTTATAGGTTACCACTTCAGAGGTCTTTTCTGACCACACAATCTAAATTAGGTCTCTCCTAATATTTTCTATCACGGGAAAGTTTGTTTTCTTCAAGATGCTTATCACCATTTATAATTTAGTTGGTTTTGTTTCTTTTGCATCAATCATTACCACTAAATTACAAATATCACAAAGTCAGCAATCATGTTTGCCCTATTCTGTTACATCCCCGGCATACTGTTTAGCACATTGTAGGCTTTCAATAAATATTTACCAAATGAATGAATCCCTTGTCCCTTCACTCAGCGAATGTACTATTAAAGAGAAGCTGCAGACTAAAAGCTGATACTGATCCTTTAAAACTTCTGATTTTTGAATGCTGAACAGGAATGAAAGTTACCTGCTTCTCTGTATGATATGGAAAAAAAATATTAACTACTAATTTAGTTATTTAAATATACCCTTTTAGTAACACTAAGACAGTTCATGTCAGGATGCTAATGAAGCATATGGCAGTATTTTTAGCTAGTAACTCTCAAAAATACTTCAGATGCAACTGTATTTGCTTTCCACTATATAGAGTCCATGACAATCACAGGGACACTTCTATTAGGTGGGGTATAATCTGTAATACAGATATCCTTATAGCATTTTAGTTGCTAAACATGCTCAAAGTTAAATAATATATTAGGGGTTTACTGTGATTAACTTAAATTCCTTCAAAACACATTCAGTGAGTGCCTAAAACATCTCAGGGCATGGTGGTGGGCATTAAGAGGGATACAAAATGGTTAAAAGCACTGTCCCTGACCCAAGAAAAATACATCCCTGAAGGGCAAATGAGAATGTAAACTGCTACATTCCAAAATTAAGACAGGTTAAGTGCCAGGAAAAGAGACATAAACAAAATATTGTGGGGATACAAACACGAGAAAGAATTCTGATTTGAAGAATAAGGAAAAGGGAGATGACAGGAGGATCTAATGGACTGGGGAGATTTGAACGGGGGAAGAATGGCACTATAGGTGGAGGAAAACCTCAGAGGGTGTGCTTGTTGCCTGGCAAGAGAATGAGTCTGGCTGAAAGATGAAGTAAAGAAGGGGTGGGAGACAAAGCTGGAAAGGTAAGTTGGAGGTCACTTGGAGACAGGACTTCGACTTTATTGTTAGTAAATGAGAAGCCAGGGAAGGCCTCTGACTTCGTAAGAGTAGTAGAGGAAGTAATGCAGTGATTTTTGTTTTTTTTTTTTTTTTTTTTTTTTGAGTGCATGTGAGTCAAGAGAGGGGCACAGCAGGAGAGAGAGAGAATCTCAAGCAGACTGTCTGCTGAGTGCAGAGCCTGACACAGGGCTCAATCCCAGGACCCCAAGATCATGACCTGAGCCGAAATCAAGAGCTGGAGGCTCAACTGACTGAGCCACCCCACTTACATAGTGTTTTAGGAAGGCAGCAGCAGATGGTTTGGAAAAATAAGAGAAGGGAAGAAATGAAACTTGTCAGACTATTTCAAATAATTGAGAGGTAATAAGGACACATATTAGAACAGTGGCAGAGGAAATCATGAAAAGTTAATGAATGAGAAAATGGAAGATATTCCAGCTTTGACAACTGATAATTTCTTCATCCTCCACACCTTAAGATGGTACTGAAAAAGGCAGGGTGCTATTACACAAAATGGGGAGGTGCGAGGTTTGCCTTTTGGACACCGAAGCTGAGAAGCTGGCAACACCAGATCCAGCAGGCAGATGGAAAGAGAATATAAGAACTCAAGTCACAGGATAAAACTGAAGACAGAGACTTGGGGAAAACAAGAGGATTCTCAGAAAGCTATACAGAATGAGAATATAGATTTTCCACAGTTTTCTTAAGTGTAAGCTAATTTGAACACCAGTATGTCAACTTCATGTTGACTGAACAATTTTGACCAATTTCTGAAAGACTCAGGATTCTTTACTATGTGCTCTAGACATAGGAGCAACAACAAAATTTGAATTATTATTACTATACATGCTCCTTTAAGTTTAATGGCAACTGTCATCTTGTAAACATGTCAACAACTCACTGTTTTTTATGATTTTAAGAGATTTTGTGAAAACAAAGGTAGCCTTACCTTCTCATAATGAGTTTCCATGCATAAGAAGATGGTGTATGCTGTTAAACAAGCCAAACAGCCTTCAAGATAGGATTGGCCTCCAAGCTTCTCTGCTTCTGCATACAGGTTATTCAGAGTTCGAACTGTTTCTTCAAACTGCTGTCTATCAATCTGTAATGAAAAAAAAAATTTAAAAATAAGTTTTGGGAAAAAAAGATCAACTACTCACTAATGCTTGCTATCACTAATTTGTTCTGCTATTTTGTCAACATTCTTAACCACTAGCTGGCAAACATTTTAGGTGATGAAATGGGGACCTATGTTACCAAAATTGCTTAGTCTTTGTTTAATCTTATCTCCTCTTATGGATACTGGATAACTTCAAGACTCAAGACAGTATCTCTTTATTCTCTATACTGAGTATCAAGTAACTTCATAAAATGATACAACCCTGGGGTACCTGGGTGGCTCAGCTGACTGCGTGTCCGATTCTTGGTTCTGGCTCAGGTCATTATCTCATGTGTTAGGGCATCGAGCTCCATGTTGGGCTCTTGTGCTCAGTAGGGGGTTTGTTGGAGAGTCTCTCTCTCTCCATCCCTCTGCCACCGCCCTCCCACCCGGGCCCCCACTCATGAGTATGCTCTCTCTCAGAAATAAATCAATCTTAAAAAAAAATTATATAATCCTTCCAACTTTCCATTCACTTACATCAACATTTACTGAGCACCTACCATCAGACAGGTGTTAAGACAGCTTAGAGAAAGATGAGTAAGACACTGTCTTAGTCCTCCAAGCAGAATAGGTATGTAAACATAAAAACACAATAGATTGACAAAGTACTATGGTGGAGGCATATGGTGGGGGCACAAAAGGAAGGAGATACTCTCTTTATCTCAAAAGAGCAGGTAATCTTATTATTTTTTAAAAAGTTTTTACCTAAATTCCAGTTAGCAGTAATATTAATTTCAGGTACAAAAGAGTAATTCAACACTTTCATACAACACCTGATGTTCATTACAATCATTACAATCCCCATCACCCATCTCACTGATCCCCCCACCAGCCTCCCTTCTGGTAACTACCCGTTTTGTTCTCTAGAGTTCAGAGTCTGTTTCTTGGTTTGCCTCTCTCGCTCTTAAGAGCAAGTAATCTTAAATTGAGTCCCCAAACACTGGAATCTACTGAAAGCTCACAATGAGACAAAATCTCAAACTATCACAGAAGTCTTCACACCAAAACATTCCTATTACCTTTCTATTCAGTGACACCACTATCTCACATTTACACTAATACTACCATTGTCATCCATCTTCACTTTAATCTCCTGCTTTCACTTTTTTTCTCCTAACTTTGTAGATTTCAAACCTCAAAGCTTGTACCTTACAACTTTTACCCATTAGCAAGAGTATTTCATGTAACACTGTCATTCTCGGCAAAAAAAGACAATTTATCTGTCCTTACTCCAGGCCTTCTCTCACACATTTGCTTTGCTCCTGAAAGGAGTAACTCCTTACATATAAATTCTATCTTTTATGAAGTCTTTTTTTTTTTTTTTTTTTTTTGAGAGAGACTCTTAAAGCAGGCTCATGCTCAGTGTGGAGCCTGACGTGGGGTTCAATCTTGCAACCCAGAAATCATGACCTGAGCCAAAATCAAGAGTCAGAGGCTTAACCAACTGAGCCACCCAGGTGCCCCACTTTTGTTAAGTCTTTCTATAGAAACAGATGGGGAAAAAAGTCAAATAGTTTCAATACACAGTTTGAGATAAAACAGACCCAAGACTATAATTTTTTAAAATGCAAAACAACTGGGGCATCTGTGTGGCTCAGTGTTAGCCTCTGCCTTTGGCTCAGGTCATGGTCCCAGGGTTCTGGGATCCAGCTCCACAGCTCCACAGCTCCACATAGGCTCGCTCTCTGCTCAGCGGGGAGCCTGCTTCCCGCCCCCACCCCCGCCCTCTGCCTACTTGTGATCTCTCTCTCTGCCAAATAAATACATAAAATCTTAAAAAAAAAAAAAGTGAAACAATTAATGATCATCACCTTTAAGCAGTTAAAATCCTTTGAGTTAGAGGCAGTTGCAATTACTGTTTTTCCTTTGTATACTATTGAGGTATACTATTGAGGACTCAAAGAGCCAATGGTATGAAATACTTGAATGTGAACTTTAAAGTGGTGGCAGCTCTCCTGTTTTTCAAAAGGAGCTACTTTTAATTTCCCAGAATATTCAGAGTTTCTGACAAGGGTTGGGGGGTGGAGATGGAGCTAGAAGTCAGGGTAGCATTCCTGTACTGAGCCACCACTTGAAGAATGGTCATCTGAGGAATCTATGTCAGAGTTCTCATTCCCTGAAAATGGACTTTGTTCACTTCATGAACAAATATTTATAACAAATTGTTATCTTTACTAGTTATGGCCAAGTTAACACCTTCAGTTTGTCACATTGGCAAATCTACAAAAGTCTAAATAATTTAAAAAAATGCACATTTGATCTACCTAAAATGTTATGATCTGATAAGAAAAGTTCTATGAATTATTTACATTTCTTTGGATACAGTGTGATTCAAAACCATGGGATCCAACTAGGAGACATTTCATTTCTTTTTAGATCAGAATTACTAGTCATACCAGAAACATGAATTCTTAAAAAAGTTATTTCAAGATTATAGTGCTTTATAGGATGGAGGTAAATCATAGATCATTAAAAAAAAAATCCAAGGTGGGGGTGCCTGGGTGGCTCAGTGGGTTAAAGCCTCTGCCTTCGGTTCAGGTCATGATCCCGTGGTCTGGGATCGAGCCCCTCGTGGGGCTCTCTGCTCAGCGGGGAGCCTGCTTCCTCCTCTCTCTCTGCCTGCCTCTCTGCCTACTTGTGATCTCTCTCTGTCAAATAAATAAAATTCTTTAGAAAGTTGTAAGGAAATCATTTAAAAAAAAAAATCCAAGGTGAAGGATTTTTTTAAAAAAAGTTTAATAAAAAATTTAAAAAGTCCGTAATTTCTTAGAAAGGTCACTAAAAAAGAAAAGAGGGTAAAAAGCATGCTAGGCAGCAGTAAAGGCAAAGGACATAACATACCAGGGCTCAACAGAACAAATGTGGGCATTTTCCTCTCACTCCGCTATGAAGAACACTTGTCAGTGCCGTCCTTTGGGCACTTGAAGACTGAGATCAAAGCTACGTCAAAACTGGGAGATTTGTGAAGTGGGAGCCAAATATAAATTTGAAACAATAAGCACTGAAATTCAGAAGAAAATAGGAATCAGACTCATTTTCCAAGAACTTTTGTTTCCTGAACTATGTGGTAGAAAGCATGGAGCTGAAGCTTAAAGTGATCATAAGTCAAAGGTAATTTCCACCAACTAGGTATAGACGCATATTTTTAAAGGTATGTAAGGGAAAAAATGCTTCAATTATAGATCACTCATTTCTGTCCTACCGAGGGTGCCTAACAAGTCTGTCTGTATTTTGGCTAAAGTGAGGATAAAGCTTTCTTCAGGAACTGTCCTAGCAACAAAGTACTTAAGCATCCAAGCATTACATTCTAACAGGCAATAGAAAAAGTAAACTTGTTAGAGGTACTTGGTGGCTCAGTTGTTGGGCCTTTGCCTTCGGCTCAGGTCATGATCCCAGGGTGCTGGGACCAAGTCCCACATTTGGCTCCCTGCTTGGTGAGAAGTCTGCTTCTCCCTCTCCTACTGCCCCGCTTGTGTTCCCTCTCTAGCTCTCTCTCTGTCAAATAAATAAAAAAATCTTAAAAAAAAAAAAAAGAAAAAAGTAAACTTGTTACAGGCAGAACTTGTCCTTACTTCCAGATTAAAGGGTTCAAATATATGTGTGTTTAATGCTTTAAAGTAACACAAAACATTTGTATATTAGTTTCTTCCTCTATTAAATTGCCAAGTGTGATGTTCTCACAAAAGGAAAATCAGCCCCAGTGGCAGAGCAATCAGTAAAATTCTAGGGTAAGTTGTAGAAACAAAGACAGAAACCTTTCAATTTTCCATCAAACAAAGCAAAGACAATTTAAACCTGTAATTTAAATTTGATTTCAAGCATTAAAAGAAAAATCAAAGCTCTCCTAAGCAGTTTAAAGTATAAACTAGTGTTCTAACCCAAACATTTAAAAAAGAAAAAGAAAAAAAAAACCAAACCCCTCAAAGACACAACTGAACAGCACCAAATAACACTCCATATAGTACTCAGAGTCACAAGCAGTTCTAGGCTATAATCTGAAGTCAAAGAAATAAAAGGACTAAAGAATTTAGAAACATCAATTTCCTGTAAGAATCAGTGGATCTGTGACTACATTGTGTTTCTGTATTGACTATAAAATAAAGGCTCTACCACACACAGAGTGGAAGGCTAATGTTTGATTATGCATACATGTATTTGGCTCAGTTATGCACTGGAAGTTTGACTTTAAAACCTTTAAACAAAGGAGTCTTATAACATCCAAGTAAGTCTGGTAAATAGTTTACACTCCGATTTAAAAGTACATAAATAGTGTAAGAGTATAACAGGCTTACAACCAAAACATTTGCTTCATTTCACACAAGCCCTAACATGTAAAACATGTTAACTGTGATGTTAAATTATTTTAAAAATAACATTCAGTAGCTCTAGCCAACAGGCAACTTGCTCAATTTCTACCTCTTCGAACCAGGGAGGAAATGGCCACCCAGTGTCCAGCTGAGTTAACCCAACACTGAGACAATAAACTACAGCATTTATATGGCATTTCACAGACAAGTTACTCTACAAACCGTCTTTATAAAGCATACCTGATCTTTCATTTGCACTTAAACATACTTAGGTCACTAACCTGACCACAGTAATAACTTAATGTTGAAGGACACTACAATTGATATACACTGATTTTCCAAACTTGGCAATCAGGTAGAACCACCTACCTGTTACAGGCTGGTTTTAAACGACTGCTATACATTTCTCTAGTACAGACTCATCTACACCCACTTACCCCATGACCAGTATTTCTTACTCCCACACCCACAGTGCACCTAATCACCTCAGTCCCTCACCCTCCTCACCAAGGTGAAAACAGTACAAAACCTGCTCCCATCTAACCAGAAACTGATCTCTAAAAAGGAAACAGAATGTAGAGTAATATGGATCAAGACCAAAAGATCTTTCTTCGGGTGGGTAAACACATGCAGGTACAAGAAAACACACATACATGCTAACTTCATTGCACTTTTAAAATACAATACAATGATATCCCCCCTCCCCCCCTTTAGTCTGAAGGAGGAAACACAGCCAGCCCATTCTTCCATTTCTGTATGCAGGGTTGCCTAAGGGACCTATATCCTGATGCCAATTTTGATATGCAAGTCAACAAAACACAGGTGGTTCCCACTGATCGCAATTGGGAATGACTGCTCTAAGGCCTTGTTCTGAGACCTTTCCGTGTCCAGGCCAATCTAATGCTCTGCGTTTTTCAGGTTCCAAGAAGGCCTGTCTGTACTGCCTGGCATAGTAACTTAATAAACCCTTTGTGCCGAGCAGTGCGACCAGCACAATAGTCACAAACGCCAGTCACGAGAATGATGATGACTCTTCCTGGCTAGGTAGGAGGATGCAGCTTACAACGTGCTGATTTAGGTGGCTTGGAACCGCAGGAATTAGTTTCTCAACACTGCTGTCAACAACCCGAGATGGAGGTGGGAGGGGACAGCCAGGAAGAAGACGGCGGGCTGGGTACAGACTCCCGGCATGGGCACCAGAGTTCTACACGGTCATCACTTGGACTTTTTCGTCCTCCTCCAAGCACCATGTCTTGCTTAGTGACCCTCTTCTGACCAAGGCTCCTTCTTTGCCTGCCCCTCCCCAGAGCCGCGAGACACTCGGCGGGCCCGGTGTCGACCCATACTCCCTCCCGTCCCTGAAGAGCCCTCCCTCGCCCAGAGCTGGTGCGGGGAGTGTCTACGTACCCGGTTCTCCAGCTCCGCGGGGAACTTGGTCTGGAACTGGCACCGTGTGCCACTGCTGTAGTCACGCTGAATGAATACCTTCCCAGACACCGGCGCCTGCTGCGGCCTCATGGCGAGGACAGGACCGGCGCGCTGCGGGTTCGGGGTGGGGGAGGGTAGTGGAACACCAACCAGGGTCAGATCCCCGGCCTGGACCCAGGACTCCAGCCCGCCAGCCCACCAGCCGTCCCCACAGGCCAAAGCGGCCCAAGACCTTCCCCACCCCACTTCCCTTCACCCATACTGTCACGCAGGCCTTTAGCTACAGCCCCGGCCCAGGCCCCGCGCCCCCCACAGCCCGGTTCGGCCCGGGAAACACTAACCCGCCTCCTCTGCCCTCCAGCTGCACTCGCACCGCCCACGTCGTCACTTACGGCCTGCCGCAAAAGGCCTCTTTCCCCGCCCCTCAACTCGGCCTCCTGCCTCAAGGCCAGGGCCCACCCTCTCCCCGGCCGTAAAGCGACTCTGGTGAGGCTGCGCGGTGCTGAGTAGAGGCACGCCCAGGGGGCGGGGCCCGGGCCGATTCCGCCTCCCGTCCCTCCCCGAGGAGTCAACACGGAAGGAAAAGGCCGGGTCGGGAGGGGCGCGGCGTTGGGAGCTGTGGAGGCTGGACTCTCCTGAAGGTTGCGGAGGTCCAAGACTCGGGACTTACCCGTGGTGTCATATCCGTGTTGTGTCATTTCCCTCGTAATGGTTGAGGTAGTTTTTGATCACCGATGTAAGGCGTCATTTTCACTCTTGATTGGATGGCCTAGCTTACACGTGGGACACCACCCGACCTTCTACAAAACAAACTGCTCCAAAACACAAATTTGGAGATGGAAAGCAGATCTCTGGGGGGCCCTTTTGGCAAGGCGGCGGGGGAAAGAGAGGACAAAGAACCTGCTTGGGCTTTATTATCAAGATCCTTCCCCCAAAATCTCTGAGGTGTAACCGTTCCTCCTATCCCAAAGATTGTCATCCCGCGCTCCAGTTTACATCCCTCAAGTGGCCTGAGAGGACAAGCGGTTCCCCTTTTCTTGACCCCTGGCGCTCTCACTTAGCATCCTTTTGCAAGGCAAAAAAACCCTTGTCTGCTGGTGCTTGGGTGACAGAACTTGTTTGCACCACTGTTTCATCCTGCCATATACACACACATATATTTTTAATTCTCTTACTGTATTTTATTTTATTGTTAAATTTTATTTCATGTTTTAAAAAAAGATTTTATTTATTTATTTATTTGACAGAGACCGAGATCACAAGTAGGCAGAGAAGCAGGCCCAGAAAGAGGGGGAAGCAGGCTCCCTGCGGAGCAGAGAGCCCGATGCGGGGCTCCATTCCAGGACCCTGGGATCATGACCTGAGCCAAAGGCAGAGGCTTTAACCCACTGAGCCACCCAGGCGCCTCCCTCTTACTGTATTTTTAAAAGAGTTTTATGGAAGTATAAATAGCATACAATAAACTGAACATATTTGAAATGAACGATGTAGTAAGTTCTGACATATGTATACACCATGAAATCATCATCTTAAGGTTGTGAACATTTATCATCCTCAAAATGTTCCGTTTGCTCCTTTGTAATTCCTCTGTCCTGACCTTACCCAGCTCCTTTTCCAGAGGCACTGATCTGCTTTCTGTTACTATTTATCAGTTTGCATTTTTTTGAATGTTATATAAAATGAATCACACAGAATTTCTTTTTTTTGTTAGTTTGTTTGACTTCTTTCACATAGACGTTATTCGGAGATTCATCTGTTGTTGTGTTATCAAGAATACATTCATTTTTGTTGTTGGATAGTATTCCACTGTATGGGTATCCTATAGTTTGCTTATTCATTCATCTGTTGATGGACGTTTAAGTTGCTTCTGCTTTGGGGCTCTTACAGATAAGTTGCTATTGGACATTCATCTACAAGTCTTTATATGGACATATGATTTCATTTCTCTTGTGTAAATATCTAGTGTTTAACATTTTAGGAAACTGCCGAACTGTTTTCCAAAGTGGTTGTACCGTTTTCCGTCTCCACCCCAGGGGATGAGAGCTGCTCCACATCTTTGCGAGCTCGTGTGTAGAGGGATCTTCCTGTGCTTATAAATTTCATTTTTCCATGACTAATGATTTCAAACATCTTTTTATGTACTTATTTGCCATCCCTGTATCTTCTTTGATGAAGTATCTGTTCAAGTCTTTTTGTAATTTGTTTGTGTTTGTTTTCCTATTATTGAGTTTTGAGAGTTTTTAAATGTAATCTAGAGAAAAGTCCTGTATCAGCTATATGATTTGCAATCTACCCCCCCCTCCCGCCCCCCCTTGGCTTGCGTTTTCACTCTCAACATATCCTTGGGTTTGCGGGCATTAGGGTGCAGACATATCTTGGGGAGGGCAATATTCTGTCTATCACAGGTATGGATTTAAGTCCATTTTTTTCCCTTGTATAATTATCCAGTTATTCCAGCACCATTTGTTGAAAAGACTCCTCTTTCTCTACTTTGTTGCCTTTGTAGCTTTGTCAAAAAAATCAGTTGTTTGTGTGTGTGTGGCTATTTCTGGATTTTCTAATCCATTCCATCGTCCAACCCTGTTTTACATTAAATGTCTACTAGTGTTTGTCTCTAAAGTTGATGCTTCTTTAGTGATTCAGTAGAAGTTGTTTTCCTACATACTCAATATTTCCATTTGGGAACATCTTCAAACGGGTAGAACAGTCTCAACTCTTGAACTAGTAGTCTAGGGGAGTAGACAAAGAAACAGCTTTCATACATTGTGTAAAAGGATAGTATTACTGAAATATTTTTCTGTATATTTTGTCTTTAACTCGAGGCTTTTCCCTGTAGCCCCTGCCCACTAAGCCTAGGTGGTGAAACAGTTCATTCATTCATTCATTCATTCATTTTTGCCCCCAGGAAACAGGAGGGAAAGTACAACCCAACTGTTGATACTTGAGAAGAACCTGGGTGAAATAGGAATAGAAAGGCAATAAGTTATATTAGAGTTGGGTCTACTCTCCTTCCCATACATTCGTATGTCTATACTCTTTCAGGAAGAATGTGGGAATGAAGGATAGTGGACCCATTGAGGATGCTAGGGAAGGGTACTTTGCTCAATGCTTCTCAAGATTTAGGCCAGAAGTCCCTCTTTTGGCATAGAATAGGAGAACTGGAGCAACACAGGTGCCATGCCGGTAGCAGATGAGGGCTAAGGCTGGTGGGCCAGAGATAGTGCCTCCAAATATCCTGTTCTGTAGTCTGGGAAAATCAGAGCACCCTATGTGGAAGTGCCAAGAGATCCAGTGACATGGAAGAAGCCTGGGATGGGAATAAGGAGGCTGAAGAATGGAAGGACCTATGGCTGGCCAAGCAGACTTCCACATTGCAAGCAGCAGGATGTTCAAAAGGACCAGGTGGCTTTTGCCATGCCTCACTGAATAGCAGCACAAGATTCCCGGAGACTAGGCAGTGCAAGCCAGACTCGAGATGTTGCCAGGACTGTAACCCAGTTCTCTTTCCCGCAAATCAGAATGATATAAAAACTCCTCTAGGACTTGGATTTCCTCCAGGAGTAAGAGGAACTCAAAATTGACTGATCTCAAAATCTAACCCATATTTTAAAAATGCTTGGAAGGGAAGTTTTCTTGAATAGGCAAATTTAAGGTTCTCCCCCCTGCTCTTGCTACAAAATAGGAGGAAAGAGAATAAAGAGAAAATAAAGTTCTATTTCTTTAGCACACCTATCCCAGCCTATAAATTTCACCTCTTACAACCCACATCTGGAAAGCTGTTCCCCAAAGATGTGAAATCTGATCTTCCGTACAAATAGGCTTTAGTTGGGTGAGGTGGGCTCTCTACTGACTTAACGTTTCTTTTGGGCCTGGTGATTGTGGCTGAGGTTTTGTTCTACCAAATTACTGAAGGAGGTAGAAGTGTGACTATGAAACTGTTTTTCTCCAGGCAAAATTAGTTAAGACTGCTCACTGATATACTTTTATCCAGTGGCTCCCCAGCTGCTTTTCTGCCAGAAAATCAGATATTAGGAGTGCCTGATAGATGCCAATCACTTTGAAGAAACACATTCTTAGTTATACTTAGATTAAGGACATGGTATAGATAAAACATTTCAGTTTCTATCAGTCTTCATTTTCCTCTTCCTTCTTCTCCTTCTTCCTTTCCTCTGTCTCTTCTCCTTCAGTCGATTTACTGTTAGTGGTATTGAATGGTCTGTAATGGTTTCAACCTATTCTAGGCAGTTGAACACATTTTGGAATTCCATACTACTAATTCATATTTAGTTAGCATATTTGGTTTTAGTTATTAGAGAAACCAATAACTGTGGTGAGAAGCTGCCCTTGAAAAAAGAATCCAAATAATTCCCTTGCCTTATAGCAGAAACTTCACCGATAGATTTCTAAGGACTCTAGGAAAGATTTTATAACTTTTTCACATACTGACCTTTGAATGCCTACTCTAGTTTCCTTCTCTGGTTTAGACCATTTCCCTTGGCCCATATTTAGCTAGGAGCTTCATTTGTCTGTTTATTTCTGAAGATTAGTTTTTCTATGTTCCAGTCATAGCCTTGTTCCCCTGCTTGGAAGAATAGAACATCTTCCTAACATCTACTGGATCGAACTCTGGTGTTAAATCAACTGAATTTACATAATTCAATCACATGGCTCTTTTTTTCTCTTACACAACCCTTTCATTTTTAGTTAGGCTGCTCGTTTACTGACTTTCTGGGATCCTCTCCTATTCCCTCTACTGTATCTTCGCTTCTCTGTTCTGCCTCCTGGAGTGAACCCTGACATTTTCTTAGCCTAAATTAAATCTTATTCTTTCCATACTCACTTCACGTTCGTTGTGTTGTTCATTCATTCACTGACACATTCATTTACCAGATTTCCTGCCTTTTTTTGGAGCTTTGGTGAGTTGCAATTGTATATACTTTGTACATATTCATTTGTATATATATAAAGTATACAATGTGATAATTTGACATGTGTATAATTTGTGAAATGATTACCATAACTGGGTTAATTAATATATTATCTCCTCACATAGCAACCTCGTGTGTTTGTGTGTGTGAATGTGTGGTGAGAATGCTTAAGGTCTATTTTCTTAAGCAAATTCTAAGTGTGCGACATGTAATTATTAACTATAGTCACCATGCTGCATATTAGATTCCCAGAGCTTATTCCTCTTGTAACCCTTCATTGTACCCTTCGATCAAATTCTCCCCATCTCCTTGACCTCTAACCCCTGGTAATCACCATCATACTTACTCTCTGTTTCTGTGAGCTAGACTTTTTATTTTTACTTTTTTAAAATTCCACATAACTGTGAAATCATGAAGTATTTGTCTATTTGGCTGATGTAATTTACCATAATGTCCCTTAAATTCATTTATGTTGTTGCAATGGCAGGATTTTCTCATGACTGAATAATATTCACATCATAATAATATATAAAAAACATTTTCTTTATCCATTTACCTGACTATGGACATATAGGTTTTTTTCTATATCATGAGTATTGTGACCAATGCTGCAATTAACATAGGAACACAATTATCTCTTTGAGATACTGATTTCATTTCCTTTGGATATATAACAGAAGAAGGATTGCTAGATCATACAGTAGTTCTATTTTTAATTTTTTGTGGAAACTCCATCCTGTTTTTCATAGTGGTTGTACCAATTTACATTCTCATCAACAGTGTGGAAGTTCTTTTGTCCACATCCTTGTCAGCACTTGTTATCTGCTGTCTTTTGATAAAAGCCATTCTAACAGGTGTGAGATATTATCTCATTGTGGTTTTGATTTGCATATCTAGGGCGATTGATGATGTTGAGCAACTTTTCATGTACCTGTCCACGATTATGTGCTTTTTTGGGAAAATATCTATTCTGGTCCTTTGCCCATTTTATAATTGGATTATTTATTTTTTTGCTATTGAGCTGTATGAGTTCTTTATATATTTTGAATATTAAACCCTTATCAAATATATGGTTTGCAAATATTTTCTCTTGCTGTGTAGATTACTTTTTTAATTTATTGTTTTCTTTTGCCATGCAGAAGCCCTTTAGTTTGAGGTAGTCCCACTTGTTTATTTTTGCTTTTCTTGCTGTGTTTTTGTTGTCATATTCAAGAAATCATTGCCAAGACCCATGTCAAGCAGCTTTCCCCCAGTGTTTCCTTCTAAGAGTTTTATGGTTTCTGGTCTTACTTTGGCGGCATTCCATGCAGCTGTGGAAGCTGGGCACTCATTTACAGGCTCTCACTTTCCCTGTGGGAGAAATCACAGGCTGAGAATATCTCTCTTGGCACTTAGCTGTGCCATTTTGCGGGAGAGGTGATGCAGGTGAAATGAAGCTGTTTCTTTTATCCTCTTCAATATGTCTGATCTTGGATTATTTTTTCTTTAAAGATGTGCTGGAACTTCTTCACTGGACTCCCAGATTTACCCAAAGACACTACTGTCCATGTGTGATTGTGAAAGTTGGTGTTCTTTGGGGAGAAGATAATAGAAAACTCCTATTGTTCTATTTTGCTGATGTCACTCCTTTCCTGTAGGTGTTTTAGAACGACTTGAATTTCAACCTGCAAAGCAGTTCCAGGTGTCAGTGTGGTTATTGCTTAGGCCCCATGACCTCTAAATTTAAAATCTTACAGTTGATTTCTGTAGTTCCTGAGGGTTGGGTGAAGGTTAGAAGTATCATCCTGGGGCACCTGGGTGGCACAGTGGGTTGAGCCTCTGCCTTCAGCTCAGGTCATGATCTCAGGGTCCTGAGATCGAGCCCTGCATCGGGCTCTCTGCTTGGCAGGGAGCCTGCTTCCTCCTCTCTCTCTCTCTCTCTCTCTCTCTGCCTGCCTCTCTGCCTACTGGTGATCTCTCTCTGTTGGGTAAATTAAAAAAAAAAAAAAAAACAAAGAAGTATCATCCTTCTTGGCAACCATGAAGCGTCACATGGAGCCACCCAAGGCTTCTACAAGAGTGAAGGGTTGGAGAGGCTTCAAATGACAAGAGATCGTGTCTTGTCGGAATTTTCTCTGGTCAGAAAAATGGACGTGTAGAAGGATTGTTGATGGTTTTTTTCTCCTCTAAGATAGTTTCCAGCTGGAAATTATGATGTCCTCTCGGAAACTGGGGCACAGATTGTAATCAGTAGCATCTCGCAATCACATGTCTCATGCCACACGTTGTCAGTGCCTGTGCATGTGGCCCTTAGCTGCTATTGCTGATACAGGAATAGAGAATTCAGCCTTCAGAGGTCCAGCTGAGCTCACTCTCTAGATCTATACAGACTCCTATGTCATACCAGGTACATGTCAAAGCTTGGGATACAATTTGGATAAGACATACCCTTGAGTTGCTCACAAACTAGCAATGAAGAATACCAGAAACAAATTCCTTTAGAAGTGTGGGGTAAGTAATATAATAGCAGACAAATCCTCTCTAATTAAACTGTATACCCTACCAAGAGCTTCCCTTCCTTTACATTCCCCTGAACACTTCTGAATACCACGTGTACTATGCAATTAAGGACTCCCTGTTGTGACCCCTTGAGATTGCTTTCTTTATAACTATAACTATATATATATAATATATATATTTATTTATTATAGAAATAATAGAATTCTAAAGTGAGAAAGATGTTAGATGTTACCTGCCCATCTCTCATTCTTTGCAGAAATTCTTTCTACAACCTCTGCTTGAGTACTAATTTTAGAGACTGGTAGACTACAGCTGTATGATCTGGGTGCTTTTGCCTCATTGGAAAGATAACCTTTTACTGGCTGGAAAACCACTTTTCTGTACCTTCTGAAATAATATATTAGAATGAAACTTTTTAGAATTCTACAAAGCAGATGCTGAGAACAGTAGCTAAGCTGGGTGCTTGATACCTAAATGGACCTATTTAGGAGATTGAAAAGCCTGTCCTGTTTGCAATAGCCCATCACTCATCTCTCTCTGTTAGCCTTGAGAACCTTCTTTATTAAAGGATTGCTAGAGTGCTGTGCCATTTCCTAGCAAATAAAATTAATGGGGATTCAAGGGTATTCTGAGAGCTTCCAATGTGTTCCCTGGAGTTTGAGGACCTCATTCCTGAAATGTTTAATGGTTAGAGGCTTTGCCTGTAGCTGCCCACTCCTGGTGACCTATTGAAGAGGCTGCACTGGAAAGGAGCTATACTCTCTCTCATCGTGCAGCGAAGGTACATGTTTTCCAGGGATCCAATGGTCATACAGAAGGGAGCTGGTCTGGGTCTTCTTAAGAGAGATCCAACAAAAGAGGAACTTCTAGAGAGGTAAAGGAATTTCAATAGACAGTGGGCGGCCAGAGAAAAGCTGCAAGCCACTCATGGAAGGAGAGACATTGACTCAGTCAAAGGAACCCAGCCTGATGCCTTGGGGAAACCTCCAAATGCTTGTGAAAGAAACATAATTGTCCTTCTGTCCCCAGCAAGGCGCTACTGCCAGATCACAGCCATATATACCACTTTGCCCTTTGTCTCTAATCTCCTCTTCCCTGGGGTTTGCCCTGAAAGAAGCAAACACAGCGACTGGCAATCTGGGGAAGGAGACAGAGCAAAGAAGAGAGACTAAGTCAACCATGCATCCTTCCCCAAACTTCCCCTCTGTTAGCTTCCATGCTGGGAAGAGAGAAGTCCTAAGTTCTGACGAGTTTGGAGAGTTGATGTTACACTGGAGGGATATCTTAGTTACTGAAACAAAACTGTTCAGTTGATTGAAAAGGCCCGAAAACTAAGGAAGGGGCCTGCTGGAGATTTCACTGAGGGGTAGGAGAGAACAAGTCAAGGCATTAGCCTGGGAGGGGCAGTGGGAGAAAGAGCACAAGTATTCCTTTTTGCACCCAATAAATCTGTTATATTTCCAATCACTCATCTCTGTCTTTTCCCCAAACTGTCAGAGAATCAATCCTCTTCCTTTTTAGCATTTTTTAAAATTTTAATTTTAATTAATTTATTTTTTAAATTTCTTTCCCACGTAACAGTATTAATTGTTTTTGCACCACGCCCAGTGCTCCATGTAATACGTGCCCTCCCTAACACCCGCCACCTTGTTCCCCCAACCTCCCACCCCTTGCCCCTTCAAGACCCTCAGGTTGTTTTTCAGAGTCCATAGTCTCTCATGGTTCCCCTCCCCTTCCAATTTCCCTCAACTCCCTTTTCAGCATTTTTACAAATCTTAGGGGTTTTAAGAGCTCACAGACTCAGGCCCCTCCCCATCCCAGTAAGATTAAATATGCTTACCATCTCATGTGACAGAGTTTTGGTGCGACATTATTATCCTCCAGTTACATGTGCCGTGATACCCTTGCTGCCTGGGGTTTGGGCACCAGACCCTCATCAATGCAGGGCATCACATGGTTGATTCTTACTCAGTTTTGTTTCTTCAAACCCCTTGTAATTTTTCATATCAGCTGCTTTTTTTCCCTCAAAGATTTTATTTATTTTAGAGAGTCATGGGCAGGGGCCAGGAACAGAGGGAGAAAGGGAATCTCAAGCAGACTCTGTGCTGAGCATGGAGCCCAAGGTGGATCCTGATCGCACAACCCTGAGACCATGACCTGATCAGAAATCAAGAGTCAGACTCTTAACCGACTGCACCACCCAGGAGCTCTTCATATGAGCTGCTTTAAGTCAAACCTCTGCTATTGTTTATTTGTGTATTTTTAAAGACACAGAAGCAGGAGATATATATTATATATATATAATTTTTTCTCTGTGAAGTTTTATTTATTTATTTATTTAATTAATTAATTAGACTGACAGAGATCACAAGGATGCAGAGAGGCAAGCGGGGGTGGGGAGTGGGGGGTGGGGAAGCAGGCTTCCCACTGAGCAGAGAGCCTGATGCGGAGCTCAATCCCAGGACCCTGAGATCATGACCTAAGCCAAAGGCAGAGACTTAACCCACTGAGCCACTCAGGTGTCCCATGTGAAGTTTTATTTTAAAGATAGATTTTGAGTGATGCCAAAACTGAGTATTCTAAATCTTAATTCTCTCATCTGTGACAAGAAGTCATCCTTCCTAGCTTGGGGTCATTGGCCAATCTTATAAGCAATCCTTCCATGACTTCATGGAAATGATTGACAGGCAGGATATTGTCATGGTCATGAGAATGGACTCTGGAACCAGATTCCTTGAGTTGAGTCCTGGTTCTTTTAGCTATATAACCTTGGCACATTACTAAAGCCCTCTGGACCTCAGTTTCTTCCTATGTAAAATGGGAAATGAATAATAATTTATTATTATTATTGTACCTACAATATCCCTTAGGTAACAAACTACCTTGAAACTTAGTGGCTTATGATAACAATTATTTAGTTTATAATTCTATATTTATATAGAATTATATATAATGTATATATTATATATATTTATAATATAATTTGCAGTATAGCTGAGTCTGAGGGTAGGAGCCTTCATTTGCCTGTGGTCAGCTGCAGGTTAAGCAGGCAGCTCTGTTTTTGAAGGTGGGCTAGCCATTAGCCGAAATGCTTCAGCTCATTCACTAGCAGGCCAGCTTGGGCTTGTTTTCATGGTGTGGAGTGGGAAATCATGCAGGACCTCTTGAGGCTGAGCCTTGCATCTGACAGTTACTTCTACTACTCTATTGGCCAAAGCAAGTCACAGAGCCAGGCCAAATTTAGGGGTGGGGAAAGGTGTTCCATCACTTCTTCATGGGAGGGGCTGCAGAGACACATTGCAGGGGCATGGGTACAGGGAGAAGTAAGGATTTGGGGCATTTTTGGGGAATAGTTACAAATAAATCCCTTTTCTCTTTCTTCTTTCCTTCTCTTTTAAATACAGTGTTATATTAATTTCAGGTGTGCAATATAGTGATTCAACAATTATACACATTTCTCAGTGCTCATCACTTTTTTTTTTTTTTTAGATTTTATTTGAGAGAGAGTGACAGAGAGAGAGAGAGAGGGAGAGGGCATACCCACAGAAGGAGAGAGAGAAAGAGAAGCAAACTCTCCACTGAGCAGGAAGCTCAATGCAGGACTGATCCCAGGAGTCTGGGATCATAACGTGAGTCAAAGGCAGGAGCTTAACCAACTGAGCCACCCAGGAGTACCTCTCAGGGCTCATCATGATACATGTATTCCTTTTTTTTTTTTTTTAGAGACAGAGAAAGCAAGCATGCATACACATGTGGATGCAAGCTGGGTGGGGGCAGAAGGAGAGGGAGAATTTTTTTTTTTTTTTTTTTTTTAGAGAGGGTGAATCTTAAGCAGGCTCCATGACCAGTCCCGAGTCTCACATGGGGCTCAATCTTACCACCCCATGATCAAGATCTGAGCTGAACTTGAGTTGGACACTTATCAGACTGAGCCATCCAGATGCCCCCATGATAAGTGTACACTTTTTTTAAATTTTATTTTTTATTAACATATAATTTATTATTAGCCCAGGGGTATAGGTCTGTGTATCACCAGGTTTAGAAACTTCCCAACACTCCCCATAGCACATACCCTTCCCAATGTTCATAACCCAACTACCCTCTCCCCAGCAACCCTCAGTTTGGTTTGTGAGATTAAGAGTCTCTTATGGTTTGTCTTCCTCCCGATCTCATCTTGTTTCATTTTCCCCTTCCCTACCCTCCAAACCCCCCATGTTGCCTCTCAAATTCTTCATATCAGAGAGATCATATGATAATTGTCTTTCTCTGATTAACTTATTTCGCTCAGATAATACCCTCTAGTTCCATCCACGTCATTGCAAATGGTAAGATTTTATTTCTTTTGATAGCTGCATAGAATTCCGTTGTATATATATATATACACCACTTCTTCTTTATCCATTCATCTGTCGATGGACATCCAGGTTCTTTCCATAGTTTGGCTATTGTGGACATTGCCGCTATAAACATTTGGGTGCATGTGCCCCAATTTTCCCAACACCATTTGTTGAAGAGACTGTCTTTTTTCCATTGGACATTCTTTCTTGCTTTGTCAAAGATTAGTTGACCATAAAGTTGAGGGTGTATTTCTGGGCTCTCCATTCTGTTCCATTGATCTAAATGTCTGTTTTTGTGCCAGTGCCATACTGTCTTGATGATGACAGCTTTGTAATAGAGCTTGAAGTCTGGAATTGTGATGCCACCAACTTTGCTTTCTTTTTCAACATTCCTCTGGCTATTCGAGGTCTCTTCTGGTTCCATATAAATTTTAGGATTATTTTTTCCATTTCTTTGAAAAGAAAAATGGATGGTATTTTGTTAGGGATTGCATTAAACATATAGATTGCTTTAGGTAGCAGAGACATTTTCACAATATTTGTCCTTCCAATCTATGAGCATGGAACATTTTTCCATTTCTTTGTGTCTTCCTCAATTTCTTTCATGAGTACTTTATAGTTTTCTGAGTACAGATTCTTTGCCTCTTTGGTTAGGTTTATTCCTAGGTATCTTATGGTTTTGGGTGCAGTTGTAAATGGGATTGACTGCTTAATTTCTCTTTCTTCTGTTTTTTTTTTGTGTAGAGAAATGCAACTGATTTCTGTGCATTGATTTTATATCCTGACACTTTACTGAATTCCTGTACAAGTTCTAGCAGATTTGGAGTGGAGTCTTTTGGGTTAACCACATAAAGTATCATATCATCTGCAAAGAGTGAGAGTTTGACTTCTTTGCCGATTTGGATGCCTTTTATTTCTTTTTGTTGTCTGAATGCTGAGGCTGACTTCTAGTACCATGTTGAATAGCAGTGGTGATAAAGGACATCCCTGCTGTGTTCCTGACCTTAGCAGAAAAGCTCTCAGTTTTTCTTCATTGACAATGATATTTGCTGTAGGTTTTTCAGAGATGGCTTTGATGATATTGAGGTATGTACCCTCTATCCCTACATTTTGAAGAGTTTTGATCAAGAAAGGATGCTGTAAAGGAAACAGTCAACAAAACAAAAAGGCAACCCATGGAATGGGAGAAGATATTCACAAATGACAGTACAGACAAAAGGCTGATATCCAGGACCTATAAAGAACTTCTCAAACTCAACACACGCAAAACAGATAATCATGTCAAAAAATGGGCAGAAGACATGAACAGACACTTTTCCAATGAAGACATACAAATGGCTATCAGACCCGTGATAAAATGTTCATCATCACTAGTTGTCAGGGAGATTAAAATCAAAGCCACATTGAGATACCAGCTTACACCAGTTAGAATGGCTAAGATTAACAAGACAGTAAACAACGTGTGTTGGAGAGGATGTGGAGAAAGGGGAACCCTCTTACACTGTTGGTGGGAATGCAAGTTGGTACAGCCATTTTGGAAAACAGTGGAATTCTTCAATTCCTTAAGAAATTAAAAATAGAGCTTCCCTATGACCCTGCAATTGCAGTACTGGGTATTTACCCCAAAGATACAGATGTAGTGAAAAGAAGGGCCATCGTACAACAATGTTATTAATAGCAGCAATAACCACAATTGCCAAAATGTGGAAAGAGCCAAGATGCATTCCATGGATGAATGGATAAGGAAGATGTGGTCCATATACATTATGGATCCATCAGAAAGGATGAATACCCAACTTTTGTATCAACGTGGATGGGACTGGAAGAGATTGTGCTGAGTGAAATAAGTCAAGCATAGAGAGTCAATTATTATATGGTTTCACTTATTGGTGGAGCATAAGAAATAACACAGAGGACATGGGGAGAAAGGAGTTGAGGGAAATTGGGGGGGGAGATGAACCATGAGAGACCATGCACTCTGAAAAACAATTTGAGGGTTTTGAAGGGGCGGGGGGTGGAGGTTGAGTGAGCCTGATGGTGGGTATTATGGAGGCCACATATTGCATGGAGCACTGGGTGTGGTGCATAAGCAATGAATTGTGGTACTCTGAAAAGAAATTAAAAAATAAAAAAAATAAAAGATAATAAAAATAAAAAATTTAAAAGAAGAAAGGATGCTGTACTTTGTCAAATGCTTTTTCAGCATCTATTGATAGTATCATATAGTTCTTGTTGTTTCTTTTATTAATGTATTGTGTCACATTGATTGATTTGTGGATGTTGAACCAACCTTGCAGCCCAGGAATAAATCCCACTTGGTTGTGGTGAATAATCCTTTTAATGTACTGTTGGATCCTATTGGCTAGTATTTTGGTGAGAATTTTTGCATTTGTCTTCATCAAGGATATTTGTTTGCAATTCTCTTTTTTGATGGGGTCATTGGTTTTGGGATCAAGGTAATGCTGGCCTTATAAAATGAGTTTGGAAGTTTTCCTTCCATTTCTATTTTTTGGAACAGTTTCAGGAGAATAGGAATTAATTCTTCTTTAATGTTTGGTAGAATTCCCCTGGGAAGCCTTCTGGCCTTGGGCTCTTGTTTGTTGGGAGATTTTTGATGACCGCTTCAGTCTCCTTACTGGTTATGGGTCTGTTCAGGTTTTCTATTTCTTCCTGGTTCAGTTTTGGTGGTTTATACATCTCTAGGAATGCATCCATTTCTTCCAGATTGTCAAATTTGCTGGTGTATAGTTGCTCATAATATGTTCTTATAATTGTTTGTAATTCTTTGGTGTTGGTTTTGATCTCTCCTTTTTCATTCATGATTTTATTAAAATCATTAAATCATTTCTCTTTTCTTTTTGATAAGTCTGGCCAGGGGTTTATCAATCTTATTAATTCTTTCAAAGAACCAGCTCCTAGATTAGTTGATTTGTACTTTTTTTTTTTTTTTTTGGTTTCTATTTCATTGATTTCTGCTCTGATCTTTATTATTTCTCTCCCCTTCTGGGTTTAGGCTTTCTTTGTTGTCCTTTCTCCAGCTCCTTTAGGTGTAGGGTTAGGTTCTGTATTTGAAACCTTTCTTGTTTCTTGAGAAAGGCTCGTATTGCTATATATTTTCCTCTCAGGACTGCCTTACTGTGTCCCACAGATTTTGAACAGTTGTGTTTTCATTATCATTTGTTTCCATGAATTTTTTTCAATTCTTCTTTAATTTCCTGATTGACCCATTCATTTTTTAGTAGGATGCTCTTTAGCCTCCATGTATTTGGGCTCTTTCCAAATTTCCTCTTGTGATTGAGTTCTAGCTTCAGAGCATTGTGGTCTGAAAATATGCAGGGAATGATCCCAATCTTTTGGTACCAGTTGAGACCTGATTTGTGACACAGGATGTGATCTATTCTGGAGAATGTTCCATGTGCACTAGAGAAGAATGTGTATTCTGTTGCTTTGGTATAGAATGTTCTGAATATATCTGTGATGTTCTTCTGGTCCAGTGTGTCATTTATTTCCTCATTGATCTTTTGCTTGGATATCTGTCCATTTCAGTGAGGGTGGTGTTAAAGTCCCCTACTATTATTATATTATTGTTGATGTGTTTCTTTGATTTTGTTATTAATTGGTTTGTATATTTGGCTGCTCCCATGTTAGGGGCATAGATTTTTAAAATTGTTAGATCTTCTTTTGGGCAGACCCTTTGAGTATGATATAGTGTCCTTCCTCATCTCTTATTACAGTCTTTGGCTTAAAATCTAATTTATCTGATACAAGGATTGCCACCCCAGCTTTCTTTTGATGTCCATTAGCAAGGTAAATTGTTTTCCACCCCTCCCCCACTTTAAATCTGGAGGTGTCTTTGGGTCTAAAGTGAGTTTCTTGTAGACAGCATATTGATGTTTTTTTTTTTTAATCCGTTCTGATACCCTGTGACTTTTGATTGGGGGCATTTAGCCCATTTACATTCAGGGTAAATATTGAGAGATATGAATTTAGTGCCATTGTGTTGCCTGTAAGGTGACTGTTACTGTATATTGTCTCTGTTCCTTTCTGGTCTACTATTTTTAATCTCTCTCTTTGCTTAGAGAACCCCTTTCAATATCTTCTGTAGAGCTGGTTTGGTCTTTATAAATTCTTTTAGTTTTGTTTGTCCTGAAAGCTTTTTATCTCTCCTTCTATTTTCAGTGATAGCCTAGCTGGATATAGTATTCTTGGTTGCATATTTTTCTCATTTAGTGCTCTGAATATATCATGCCTGTTCTTTCTGGCCTGCAAGGTCTCTGTGGATAAGTCTGCTGCCAATCTAATATTTTTGCCATTGTATATTACAGACTTCTTGTCCTGGGTGGCTTTCAGGATTTTCTCTTTGTCACTAAGACTTGTAAGTTTTACTATTAGATGACAGGGTGTGGACCTATTCTTATTGATTTTGAGGGGGGTTCTCTGCACCTTTTGGATTTTGATGCTTATTCCCTTTGCGATATTGGGAAATTCTCTACAATAATTTACTCCAATATACCTTCTGCTGCCCCTTCTTCTTCTGGAATCCCAATTATTCTAATATTGTTTCATCTTATGGTATCACTTACCTCTTGAATTCTCCCCCTGTGCTCTGTCATTTGGTCTTCTATATCACTTCTATATCACTAATTCTCTCTTCTACTCTCAGTAAGAGCCTCCATTTTTTATTGCATCTTATTAATAGCTTTTTTGAATTCAGCTTGATTAGATTTTAGTTTTTATTTCTCCAGAAAGGGCTTTTATTTCTCTAGAAAAGTTTTCTCTAATATCTTCCCTGCCTTTTTTGAGCCCAGCTAGCACCTCAAGAATCATCATTCTGAACTCTAGATCTGACATATTACCAATGTCCATATTGATTTGGTCCCTAGTCTTAGGTACTGCCTCTTGTTCTTTTTTTTTTTTATTTTTATTTTATTTTTTTTTTTAAAGATTTTATTTATTTATTTGACAGAGAGAGATCACAGTAGACAGAGAGGCAGGCAGAGAGAGAGGAAGGGAAGCAGGCCCCCTGCCGAGCAGAGAACCCAATGCGGGACTGGATCCCAGGACCCTGAGATCATGACCTGAGCCGAAGGCAGTGGCTTAACCCACTGAGCCACCCAGGCGCCCCCTCTTGTTCTTTTTTTGTGGTAAGTTTTTCTGCTCTGTCATTTTATCCAGATAACAAGAGAATAAAATACTAAAAGGGTGGCAGAGACTCCAGAGAAATGTGCATTAACCAAATCAGAATAGATCCAAAATCATGGGGAGAAGAAAGGGGGTAAAAAGAAGTTAAAAAAATTAAAAAAATTTCATACACACACACACACACACACACACACACGACTGGCGAATAGAACAGGGCCACCCACTTGATTTAGGGTGTATTTTGGTCTCTTAGAAGAAACTACCTCCCAGAATTGTATAGCAAGAGAAAAAAAAAAAAAACCACACACACACACACACACACACACACACACAATAGGGGTAAACATGATGAAGGGATGGAATAGGACTGTAAAGATGAAAATTTAAAAAAATTCTAAAAAAGGAGTTGATAAGTTGGTTAGGAAAAGAAAGAAAAAGAAAGTGGAGAGAATTTGTTCAGCTGGAGACTAGAACAGAGTCCTGTGTTAGATTTAGGGTATATTTTGATCTATTAGAAAAAGTTGTATCCCAAAATTTTTTAGAAGACAAAACCCTGTATGTATACAAAATATAAAGTTAGATACAATGAAGGATAAAATATGACTATAATAATGAAGGTTCAAACAGATTTTTTTTAAAAGAAAGGTATTGTTAAGATAAACTAGTTTAAAAATGTTAAAAGAGGAAAGAGCAAAAGTTACAAAAATTAGAATAAGAAAAAAAATAAAATTAAAAAAAATTAATTAATTTTGCAGTACTAAAGAATCATGGGGAGAAAGCCATGAATTCCATGCTTTGCTTTCTCCTCCTCTGGAATTCTACTGTTCTCCTTGATCAGTGCACTTGGTCTTGGCTGGATGTTCTTGCTGGTCTTCTAGGGGAGGGACCTGTTGCCATGATTCTCAAGTGTCTTTGCCTGAGGTGGAATTGCACCACCCTTGCCAGGGCCTGGGCTAAGTAATCTGCTGTGGTTCGATCTTGGAGCTTTTGTTCCCTGAATGCTTTCTGTAGAGGTCTGGAGGATGGGAATGAAAATGGTGGCATGGAGGAGCTGAGAGCTCAGGTCCCCACTCCTCAGTGTGCCCTTAGAGAAAAATGCTCAATCCCTCTCATCTCCAGCCACACTTGGGCTCACCTGGCCTATGACCAAGCGTTTCTGTCTCTGGCACAGAGACTCCTGTTTGGAGTCTCCAAACCCAGCATATTCCTGCCTCCAAAGGAGGAACATGAGTCTCCCCAGATCTGCCACTTGTGGGGTCCCTGCTCAAAGAGCAGTGGTGTGACTGTGCCAGAGACCACAGTTTAAGATAACCCAGAGCTGAAAGCTCACTCCTTGGGTCCGTCTCTTTAGCTGGCTTCCCTACTCTAATACCTGTTTGCTCTGCTACACTCAGACACCCCTGATCCTTCTGTGACCCCTGCAGGACCTAAAACCATGCTGTCCCTGTGAGGTCTCCACCCCTACTTAGCCAGCTGTAAATCTATGGACCAGTTTACATGTTTAAGAGCATGGGCTTTGGAGTCAGACCTGTGCTGGGATGTGAGTTCTGTACTTTCCTAGTTTTGTGCCTTGGACAAGATGTATTACCTCTCTACATCTCAGTTTCCTTACTTTAAGTGACTATAATATTGAATCCCTGTATTAGTTTCCTAGGGTCATGACAACACTACCACAAACTGGGTGGCTTAAAAAATAAAAATTTATTCTTTTACAGTCTGGAGGTTAGAAATCTGAAATCAAGGTATTAGAAGGAACTTGCTTTATTTGAAGGCTCTAGGGAAGGATTCTCCCTTGCCTCTTCTAGCTTCTGATGATTGCTGACAATCCTGTTAATTGAAACTGGGTGCACCTCTTGGTGGCTGTCAGGCCAAAAGACATGACCAAGCCAAAGAATAGAAAAAGGGAGAATTCTACTTGTAACAGGAAAAGGAGAACACTGGGTATATTTCCTAAAACAATTATCTCCTTGAACAACAAAAGTGGGGAAGTCTTAAGCTAAGGGTGCATACATATTCATGAAGGGGCTTGTGCAATGGGACATTCAGTATGGAATTGCAGTAAAAGTCATTTTTTTTTAAAGGTTTTATTTACTGGAGCACTTAGGTGGCTCATCTGGTTAAGTGGCTGCCTTCAACTTAGGTCATGATCCCAGGCTTCTGGATCGAGCCCTGTGCTGAGGTCCTTGTTCAGTGGGGAGTTTGCTTCTCCCTCTCTCTCTCTCTGCTACTTCCCCTGCTTGTGCTCTCTCTCTCTCTCTCAAATAAATAAAATCTTTTTTTTTTTTAAAAAAGAGTGGGGGTAGGCGAGAGAGGCAGAGGAAGAGGGAGAAGCAGACTCCCTGCTGAGCAGGAAGCCTGCTGGAGGGTTTGATCTCAGGACCCCTGGATCATGACCTGAGCCAAAGGCAGATGCTTAACTGACTGAGCCATCCAGGTGCCCCCACTTTTTTAAAAATAAAGATTTATTTATTTGAGATAGAGAGAACAGAGAGGGAGCCAGAGGGAAAAAATCTCAAGCAGATTCCTGCTTAGCATGGAGCCCCATTTGGGGTTCGATCTCATGATCCTGAGATTATGACCTGAGCCAAAACCAAGAGTTGGCTGCTCAACCATCTGAGTCATCCAGGCATCACAAAAAGCCATCTTAAGGTGACAGAGTCGAGGTCTTAGTTGGTCAGAGTCCTGAGGGCCAGCAAGGGTCAGTATCATCAATTCTCTGTTTCAGTTGGTCTGGTATCTGAGTGCTCAAATGAGTTTAGATCTTGCAGAGGTAACTCAAGAATGTACTCAGGTCAATTTTTGCTTTTGAATCAGCACTGGGAGTTTGACCACTGATAAATTGTCCTGATATGATTAGACTATTGCCTGGCTTGAGAATGGCAGTTTGGTCTACATTTTTTTGTTCCCTTAAAAATAATTAGTTGATGCTGTCTATTCTTCTGCAGTCTTGGAAAGTTCTGCAAGATCTGTGCTTTGGGCAAGTAGTGCTCGTAAGGTATAGATTACAATATGACTGGAGGCCTAAAAATGACTTTACTTGTGTCAAGATAGCTATGTCTCAGGGCACCTGGGTGGCTCCATTGGTTAACTGAGCAACTCTTGGTTAATCATCTGGCTCTTGGTTTTGGCTCTGATCATTATCTCAGAATCATGAGATTGATCCCTTTGTTGGGCTCACGCTGGGCATGAAGCTGCTCATGTTTCTCTCTCTCCCTGTGCCCCCCAACACCGGCCCCATATGTGTATGCTCATTCTCTCTCTCTCAAAAAAAAAAAAAAAAAGGCTAGGTTTTGGGACCCCTAGCTCCTTCTGCTTAGAATTCATGACATCCCTTGGCTCATGGGAACAAAAATCCAATCTCTTTATACAATCTGTGTCTCCTCTATGTCTTCAAATCTTTCTCCTGCTAGGACACCACCCATTGGATTTAAGGCCTACTTTAATCCACTGTGACCTCTTCTAAACTTGGTTACATTTGCAAAGGTCCTATTTCCACATAAGGTCATATTCTGAGGTTCCTGATGGATGTGAATATTTAGGGACACTTTTCAACTCATTATGCCTAATTGCAGGCTCTCAATGTGATATCGTACATAAAGCACTTAAGATGTGTTTGTCACATAATAAACAATAAATAGTTGTCATTGTTTTCATTATTATTACTATTGTATCACTAGGGAGAATTAAATATCTTGCTAAAGTCAACATAATAATACTAATAGTTATGACTTACTGAGTTATTACTGTCAGGAATTAGGCTGAGTGTCTATATTCATTATCTTATATAATAACTAAATCTGTGAATCTAGTTACCCTGGCCAAATAATGGTAATAATATGAATCAGACACTATATGTGATCCATGAATGTATGCTAGCTGTAAATGATCATCTTATTCTTTTATGTGTTTTAAAAATCTTTTTAATATTTTAAGGTGCTGAAGTCAAGCTGTCACCAGCTAAACGCCAAGTCCTGAGCTTTACTGCCCACCTGCTTTCACTCTCCTACCTTTGTCCCACATTTTTCCTTAAGCTATTCTTCCTAGCTTCTCTCTCCATCTCTCTCTCTCCCTCTTCTTAAAGATTTATTTATTTTAGAGAAAGAGAGAGAGAGCACACAGGGGATAAGGACTGAAGGAGAGGGAGAGAGAATCTCAGTCAGACTCCAAACCTAGAGTAGAGCCCCATGTGGAGTTCCATCCCATGACCCTGAGATCATGACCTGAGATAAAACTAAGAGTCAGATGCTTAACTGACTGCACCCAGGCACCCCTTCCCAGCTTGTCTCTTAACTTAGGCAAATGGAAAGCAAAACTGCCCCTGGGGATAGCAACTGCCCAGACAAGACCTCCAGCTGGTTTAGACCACCCCGACCAGTTTGAGCTTAACCCCTGACTCATACCTACTCAGATGAATCGTGGAGTGACTTCTAAAGTGACCAGTCACTACCTTTACCTCATTATAATACTGAAATCTGCACCTAAGGAGGAACCTCAGCCTCATTTACATAACACACAATGTGTGTGTAGGTGAGTTTCCATAAAGCCCATGTGAGTGACATGCTGCCCGCCTCTACCTACCATGGGAGCGCTTTCCTATCTGAATATTCATCCTAAATTGAAGGAACGCATTCCCCCTTACTCAGAGAGCCTCAGCTTTGGGATTTATTCCCTGTGATCTCTGTATTTGCTGCAAATCAAGATTTCCTTGTATGCCAACTCCACCTGGTGAAGCTTCTGACTTACCAAGGAGCCACCTCCTGCTGATTTGGTTACAAAGCTCTTGATCTATTGTCTTAAAAATGCATTCTTTCCTCCTTTTTAAAACTTGCATCCTTTGTGTTTAGTTTCTTGGAGCCTTACATATTTATTATAGTACTCTGTTCCTGATAGATTTTCAAGGAGTGATTTGAAAATGAATTCATTCAACAAACATTTATTGAGTGTTTACTCGTAAGAGCTGGGGATGACCTTTCTTGTTTCTAGGGTGTGCTCACACAATGGAGAGAACTCCAAGGACTGTTGTTGGTAATTTCTAGTCAGCTTCTGTTCCAGAAGCTTGTATGTATCCACTGCATTTTGAGATAATACTGTTAGTATACCGGAGTTGACAACATCTGCTCCTTCCTATTTAAATGCCACCATCCAGAGCAACACATGTCCTCATTTCAGGAAACAGGCTGAACAGATGTCTAACTTTTGTAATGAACACTTCCCTCATGAAAGAGCTCTCTTGCTTGCATTTTTATTTCTTCCACCATGAGGTAGAAAAGTGGATGGAGCAATGTCATTCACAGGAGTCCTTTGCCTTTACTGTTTGGACTAATATTGTAGCCTATTTGTGTCCACAGTGGCTGGCCCCAGCAGAGGGTTTGGAGGTTTGACTCTCTTCACCAGCACAGTGCAGAGTTGCAGAGTTGGATGCAAGTCCAGCTTTGTGGGCCTGTAGCCTGCAGGGTCTCACAGAGTTCCACACCTACAGGGACCCCACACTGGGCTTAATGTTCTGCTGTCATCCTCTTGAGATTCTTAATTATTGAATGTGGGGTCTGATTTTCATTTTGTGCTGGACGTGACAGATTATGGGTGGCAAGAATAAGGGGGCATCTGGTAGGAACATACCATCACTACCTGGGGTAGATGATTCAGCTTCTGTATATCTCTGTGGAACCTGATTCAATATGAATTTTGACAAAGTAAAAGAGAAAAACGAGTCTCTCTTAGAATTGCATCTTCCTAGAGTTGGAAGGGCCCATCAGGCATGTGGTTTAGGCATCCCTCTTAGACTCAGGCACTGTTTAAACTGTCTTTGTGGTTTCCAGGGATAAGGATGGTGCAGTTCTCTAGGAGGCCCTTTCAAGTTCACTGGTTGTCTTATAAAGGATAGACAGCTATAAAGCATGGAGGAACTTTTCATCACAAAGGTATATTTATAGTAATGTGCATGCCAGGGCATTGGCAAAATGTGAATTGAGACTGTCTATAAATTTAAGAAATTATTTTTCCCCTGAGAACTAGCTTATTGAAGAAGAGGTGCATATTTAGATCTTGGCTTTTGGAGAAGTAAAATTACTCTCCTCTTAACATTTAGCCATGCAGATGTATTTATAGAGGGAAGGAGTTGGACAACTCAAGGCTGGAAAAGAATCAAGAAGAATGAATATGTGAAGAGCCCCCGAAAAAGAAGAGAGAGGATGGAAGGCCTTGAAGAGGTTGCTTTGTGAAGCTTCATCAGTGGCCACAGACTCAGGATTCTGATTTGTATGTGTGAGAATCCTCTCTACTTTCTAATCCATCCATCCATCCATTATCGAACTCTTCTCTGTAGGGTGCACTTTGTGCCCAGCTCACCCTTTGAGCCCCTCACACCTTTTCCTGCTGAGTGATATTGAACCATGTGATCTTCCTATTGTTCGTGGTATGTTTTTAGTTCTTTAGTATAGGACTTGCATCATGTCCCTATTAAACTCCATTTTACCCTTGATAATCAGTCTTATTTGTGCCTTGCCTAATTTAGTGAATTCCCTGTGTTTAACCAGCAGGGTTTCTACTCCATCATATAAGGCACTGATAGGCAGGGTTACTGAGTAATAGAGGCTTAAAAAAATCACTGTGTAACTCAAGAAATTGCCCAAGGCCCCTCCTAAACAAAATATTCTGTTAGATTTACTTCTTTGATCTTAAACCTTTTAACCAGGAGCACACAATTAATGAATGCAAATTTCATCCCCCCAGACACATTTACATTCATGAATGTGTTAACTTAGACTGATTATTTTTTCTTTCTTTCTTTTTTTTTTTTTTTTAAGATTTTTAAATTTTTAAGTATTTGCTACAGCCAGCATAGGGCACAAACTCACCACACCGAGATCAAGAGTCTCATGCTCTTCTGACTGAGCCGCCAGACACAGCTGCTTTCTCTTTTTCCTGGAAGCCTGGAGAGTCTTGGAAGGTATAAAGGTTGTGAGTGAGTTTTCTTTCTGTGGAGAAGCGTGAAGGGGAATATTTGGGGCACAGGGAGTAGCCCAGAGGAGCTCCCAGAAAGTTTCCTGAGCGGCCCAAGACTGCTTAAGGTAGGGTGCGTGAGAAAAGGCATGAACATCTAGGATGTCAGCACCCAATCACAATTTTGCTAAAAGCTAGTCCAGGACAAGACATTTAGTAAAATGTTGAACTGGCAGAGAAGTTACCTTTCTCCACTCTGCCTTGCCGGCTGTCAGATTGGTCAGTGACCAGGCAGGTCCACGGAGAATAGGACAAAGGTCTAGGCAGAGGAACTAGGACTAGGTAGAGGAAAGGGGGAGAGGTTTGAAGTGGGTGGGCTTCTGTGTGATGGTCCCTAATGGTAGGTAGGAGAAGGACTTGGGAAGGGAAAATGGGGGATGGGAGCCCTCAAGATAAATTTTTCCTACTTTTACTGGCGTTGTTGTGCTGTAAGTGATAGGATCCTTTCAAAGGTGAGCAGACATCAGAATCAACTGCTTCAGGATTTTTTGGAATTAAGAAGACGTGACCAAGTTCGTTGGTGTTAAAAACCAGGTGTTTTCTGATATGTTGTGTATCTAGCCAGGTGAAACATACATTTATCCTGTCCTGGAGAAAAATGCGCTCTTTATCTCCTGTTTCTGAAGATGAGGAGAGTCCTTCTTCATGGTCCATCTTTAAGCAGTATCTACTCCTTCAGATTTGTCCACTTTCATCCCTCCCTTCCTCCCTCCATCCCTTCCTCCCTTCCAATCCATCCAGCATGTTTTAATGGCCAAAAACTCAATATCCTTAATTTTCTTATATGAAATCAGAGACCATTTATTACTGGCTTCATGGTGTAATGAGGATGAAATGAGATAATTAAGGTAAAGTTCCTAACTCTGGTAAATCACTAGATGTTAGTTTGGTTCTCCTTCTAACATTACCTTTCATTCATTCTTTCACAAGCATTTGTTGGGTGCTATATGTGTCAGGTACTATTTTGAATTCCTTTAAATAATTATTGATTTAAAAAATCCAAAGTACTAGATTATTTGTAGATTAACTGATATTAAATATCAATATTAATCATATATCTAATTAAAAAATTATTAACAAGTTATTAATCATGTTAATTAATAACACAATTGATAATTATCCTTTTAATAGTACTATTGATAATCACACTATACTTCTGTAAGAAGGTGATATTTGCAGGAGCTGGTGAAAGATATATTAAGATTTTTTTTTACAACATTTTATGTAATTATTTCGAAATGCAAAGGTAAAATATTCTAAGAAATACTAGGATCCTTGGTAAGTAAAAATGAACATGTACTTACCTCTTTATCATTAGGTGGTGCTAGATGAGAATACTGCAAATTAACCAAGATCTCATTGACTGGGTAGAGATCCAGAGGAAGATATTAGGGCACAAGGCAATTTGACCTATGCAAGTTCCAAACTGAGTTAATCATCTTCTTTCCTCTGTTTCCCTTTCTGTAATTTCCTAAATTACTAGCTGGCATCCCCTCTCAAATTAGTCAACATCAATTAGTTATTGTGTCTTTGTCTGACTACCTCCAAAACATCACTATTCTCTTTTCATTCCCACTGTTACTGCCTTAGTTTGGGGCTCTTGACTTCTTACCTGGACCCACCTCAGCTTCCTTCATCAGTCATACATGCTTTCATTCTACCTTTCACACTCCTACCAGAATGATCTCTCTAAAATGCCAGTTTGATTGTGTCATACTCTTATTTAAAGGGCCCGTCTATAGGATAAGTCTCAAAGCCACTAGGTGAATGCTGTGGGTTGAACTGGAAACCGCTCTCCCCCCAGAATTCTAGAGTCCTAACCTCCAGTACCTTAGAATGTGACATTATTTGGAGATGGCGTTTTATAGAGGTAATCAAGTTAAAATGAAGTCATTAGGGTAAGACCTAATCCAATATGACTGGTGTCTTTATAAAAGAAATTGGATGCAGAGACAGAGAGGCACCCAGAAATATTGGAGTTAGGCTGCCACAAGCCAAGGTACTACCAGAAGTTAGAAGAGGGGCCTGGAACCTCCTTCCCTAGCACCTTCAGAGGGAGCGTGGTCCCACTAACACCCTGACCTCTAGCCTCCAGAACTGCAATACAATACAATTGTGTTGTTCAAGTCACATCCACTTTGTGGTCCCTTGTTATAAGCATCCCGAGCAAACTAATATGATGAGTTTCTGTCTCATCTTCCAGTACTTACTTCATTTATTCATGCAACAAAGATTTGTTGAGAGGTGGTAATATTCCAGGTACTGAGCTAGATGTTGGGATACAGTTGGAAATAAGGCAGGTGGCTCCAGCCTCATGGAACTTACGCACAAGTGAGGTCTATGACAAGTGCCCAGGCCATCAGAATGAAGTGTGAGAAGTCTCTGGTATAGTATGGCATGCACAGAAGCAGGGCATTAAATCAGTATTTGGAGGGCTACAGAAAGCTTTCTGGAAGAAGCAACATCCAAGTGTGGTGTAGTAACTCCATCTCTTCTACAGAATGCTTGAGGTAAACAATAACTATAGATTTAAAAAAAAAAAAAAGGAAAGAAAAAGCTCTACACCTAACTTGGGGCTTGAGCTCATGATCTCAAGATCAAGGTGGCTCTTCCAACTGAGCCAGTCATATACCCCATGTGAGATGAACTATGGAAAGAAATGGAAGAAGAGAGGAAACCAAGGCAAATGGTATTAACCACCCCAGCCATCCCTCTAAGACTTTCAGATCCTCTCTGAAATGAGTTTTCCCATATGGTGTGGGCAATTTGTTTTAGTACTTTTATCCATGCCTTGGGTATATATACTAGAACATATATACTGAGACAGAACTGTGTCATACACTACCCTCCCCTTCTCCTCTACTGGCCACTCTTCCATTATGCTCCCTTCAAGGGATATGATTTGATTTGTGATTTATTTTCTTTTCAAAGTTGGCCACGTTCATTTTAACCATTTCAAAAACATGATCAAGAAAATGAAAAGACAAGCCACAGAATGAGAGAAAATATTTGCAAAAAACACATTTGATAAAAGACTGTCATCCAAAATATACAAAGAATTCTTAAAACTTAATAAGAAAACAAATAACCCAATTCAAAAATGGGCAAAATACCTGAACAGACATCTTACCAAAGATGATATAAAGGTGGTAAGTAAGCATATGAAAAGATGTTTAACATCATATGTCATTAGGGAATTGCAAATCAAAACAACTAGATGTCACTGTATAACTACTGTAATGGCCATAATCCAAAATACTGACACCACCAAATGCCAGTGAGGTTTGAAGGAGCAAGAACTCTCATTCATTGCTAGTGGGAATGAAAAACGGTAAAGCCACTTTGGAAGAGAATTTGGAAATTCTCACAAAACTGATCATATTCTTACTGTCCCAGCAATCACACTCCTTGGTATTTATTTACCCAAATGAATTGAGAATTTCTGTCCTTACAAAACCCTGCACATAGGTATTTATAGCAGCTTTATTCATAATTGCTAAAACTTGGAAGCAAGTAATATGTCCTTTGGTAGGTGAATTATTATATAAACTGTGGTGCATCTAGGTGGTGGAATTTTAGTCCAAGCTAAAAAAAAAAAGAACTATCAAGCCATCAGGCGACAGCACAGAGAAACCCAAAATGCATATTGTTAAGTGAAAGAAGCCAATCTGAAAAGACAAGATTCTGTATGATTTCAACTACATGACATTCTGGAAAAGGCAAAACTATGGAGACAGTAAAAAGATGAAGTGGTTGCCAGGAGTTGTGGGGGCAGGGAGGACTGAATAGGCAGAGCATAGAGGATTTTTAAGGTAGTGAGATGATTCTTCATGATGCTATCATAGTGGATACGCGTCATTATACATTCGTCAAAAACCCATAGATGTTGAGCACTGGGAGTGAACACTACTGCAAACTATGGAGTGTGGGTGATAAGGATGTGTCCGTGTAGGGTCACCAGTTGTAGCATATGCACCAGTCCAGAATAGGACGTTGATAGTGGGGGAGGTTGTGTGTGCGTGAGGACAGGGGGCACATGGGAACTCTGTATTTTCTGTGTACCTAAAATTGCTCTAACAAAGTTGACTGATTTTAAAAAACCAAAACCAGAACCCATGGGTAAATGTAAGTTGTAGCTAAGAATTGTCATCTGCTCCAGATTTTGTACCTCTTTTTCTCCCTCCACATTTCCAGGGATGGGATTTCCAACCATTTCCCCCATTTTACCTCTGTATTCTGTTTTCTTATTTTCTTACTTCATTTTACTTTGCCAGAGTCCATGGAATGTTGATTTCCTATTGTGATTTCTGCTAGCATCCAATTTCCATTGAAAATACCCTCTTACTTTTCTCATGCCCAATAAACTTTAACTCCCTCCCCAAATCTCTCAAAGCATTAGGCTTTCCAGTCTCACCATTCACTGGTTTAATTCTACTTAATTGGGTCTGTCCTTTATACATTGCCATATGGCTTCAATAAGTATGTTATCAGTATTTCCTAAAATGTTATCTCCTAGACCCAGAGCATTTACAAAGATGTCACAAATGGAATTTAATTAAAAACATATGGATCCTCTTTGAATGGCTTCCTTATCAATTAACAATACCAACTGTCTCACTAATGCAATCCTAGAAAAGAGAGAAACCATCTAATATAACTCCCTCTTTTTATAGATGAAGAAACTAGAGACCAGAGATGTTCACGTGACTTTCTAAAGGTCACACAGCTAGATGGTGACAACACTGTGTCTTGAGTCAGGAGACCCGACCTCCAGTCCCAGTTTCTATCAGCAGAGGCTGCTTTCCACTTGTGATGTGTGTTTTCAGGGACTGCCACCCGTCCCCACCCCCCAGTCAAATGCTCCTTTGTAGGGTGCTCCAGCCAAGCCTGGGGCAGCAACACTTACATGCAAAAAACTTCAAGCATTTCCTGCTGGCTCTCTCCTTCTTTCTCTTCCTTCATCTCTTCTTCTTTTGTCAGACAAATAAGACTTAAATTTATTTTTCTGTTTTTTTTTTATGATGTTATTAATTTGTTTAAGAGAGAGTAAATGAGAGAGAGCTAGGGGAGGGAAAGAAGGAGAAGGAGAGAGAGAGAGAATCTCAAGCAGACTCTTGCTGAGTAAAGAGCCCCATGTGGGGCTCGATCTAGCCACCCTGAGATCATGACTTGAGCTGAAATCAAGAGTCAGATGCTTAACCGACTGAGCCACCCAGGAACCTCTTAAATGCATTTTTCAAGACCTCACATCTTTTGCTTAAAAAAAATAAGATTATAAAGGTCTTTGAGTCTTAGCCCATTAATTTTACAGATGAGAAAATGGAGGCCCAGAGAGTTGAGTTAACTTGCTTCAGCTCATGCAGAAGATGGGAAATCAGAAATTAGAATGCAGTGTCACAAACTTCTAATGGAGTGCCTGTATACAGTGCCCTAGAGCAGCCTAATATTGAAGAAGTCTTTTTTTCCCTTTTTTTCTTTTTTTAACAAGCGATGGGTGGAAGGAGGGTTGGAAGCAACAGGGATGAGGCATTTAGGAAAGATTTGAAAATACCCCATTAATTAATTTCGTGTGAAGAGAAGCCAATGCTTCTAAAAACATGTCCCTGGGTCAGAGATAGCACTGTTGAACTGGACTGCTCAGAAGATGAAAAGCAGAAGTTTGTATTGGCACAGTCCTTGTCAGTGCATGAAAAAGGAAAAATATCCTTTTTTTTTTGTGCAAAGACTGCATGGATTGTCAATTTCATTGTGTTTTTCTAGGAATTTGAGACAGCGAGAACAGACTGGCTTTTACTCACACATTATTTCTCAGTTTATTTTGCTCATAAACATGTTATCATTTCCAGACCAATTAACCATTGACCTCCAGAATCCTGCCTTCACAAGACAAGAGTAAGATGAAAGGTTATTTTGTTCAATGGAACATTAAGATGGGTTGTTATTCCACCAACTCAGCTGTTCCAAAATGTGTTTCATTCCCCTTACATCTATTTTTAGAGGTTTCCTTTTTAAAACCAAAACTCATCAGATTTTTATAAAGAGAGTCAATATTAATTGTTAATTATAGCATTCTTTGGTAATAAATTTGAACAGATTTTAAGGGCTTACAGACAGCATTTCTTAGAAACCTTTCTGCATTTATAACCCAAAAGGTATTTTGGATCTTAAAAAACATTAAAAATGCTTAATTAATACTTAACTAGAAAGCTTAGTTTTTGTTTCCTGATTACCTTGATTTTGGTCTAAATTGAGTAACAATTTCAGCACTTTGGGGTAGAGAGAGTGTTACAGGATGAATTGTGTGCCCATCCCCCTGCCCCAACCAAATTCATATGTTGAAGTCTTAATCTCCAGTACCTTAGCTGTGACTGTATTTAGAGACTGGGTCTTTAAAGAGGTAATTAAGTTAAAATGAGGTCATTAGTTGGGGTGCTGTCCTTACAAGAGAAGGAAATTTGAACACAGATACATGGGAGACCATGTGAAGACTCAAGGAGAAGACCTCATCTGTAAGCCCTAATCTAATATGTCTAGGAATGCTTGGAAGCTATAGGGTGCTCAGAAGCAGAAGAAGCCCTTTGTTCTCCCCCACAAAGAGTAGTGCCTCTCACTTTCCTTCTAGGGCTGATAACTGCCCCAGTGCGATAATGTGTGTGAATACAGTTAGAAAACTGTAAATCCCTCTCTAACTCTGTGACCCTGGGTGGGTCTCCTCTGCTCCTGGGAATCAGTCTCCTATCCTGGAGAGTCCTTCCATATGCCTTGCTGCTCACTGTACCTCCTGCTCCAGCTGGGCCCCTAAGGGAGCTTGGTAAAAATACAAATTCTCAGGCCCAGCTGCAGACCTACTGAATCAAAATCTCTGTAAGTGGTGCACAGGAATCTTTATTTTTCTTTTCTTAAAAAAAGATTTTATTTATTTATTGGGGGGAGCATAAGCAGGGGGGAGGGACAGAGGGAGATGCAGACTCCCCACTGGTCAGGGAGCCTGATGAGGTATTCGATCCCAGGACTCTGGGATCATGACCTGAGCTGAAGGCAGATGCTTAACAGCTGAGCCACCGAGGTGCTCCAGGAATCTTTATTTTTATTTATTTATTTTTTAAAATGTGTAGTTTAAAAAGATTTTTTTATTTTATTGACATATAATGTATTATTTGTTTCAGGGGTACAGGTCTGTAAATCATCAGTCTTACACAATTCACAACACTCACCATAGCACAAACCCTTCTCAAAATCCATAACTCAGCCACCCTATCCCTCCCCAACAAGCC
This sequence comes from Neogale vison, assembly GCF_020171115.1. Taxonomy (NCBI): domain Eukaryota; kingdom Metazoa; phylum Chordata; class Mammalia; order Carnivora; family Mustelidae; genus Neogale; species Neogale vison. The sequence goes on from NC_058101.1 coordinate 174,538,515, forward strand.
CCAGCAACCCTCAGTTTGTTTCCTGAGATTCAGAGTCTGTTATGGTTTGTCTCCTTCCCTGGTCCCATTTTGTTTTATTTTTTCCCTCCCTTCCCACCATGAGCCTCCACCCTGCCTCTCAAATTCCTCAATTCAGAGAGATCATATGATAATTGTCTTTCTCTGATTGACTTATTTTGCTTAGCATAATACCCTCTAGTTCCATCCACGTCATTGCAAATGACAAGATTTCATTTTTGATGGCTGCATAGTATTTACTGTATGTATATATCACATCTTCTATATCCATTCATCTGTTGGTGAACATCTAGGTTCTTTCCATAGTTTGGCTATTGTGGACATTGTTGCTATAAACATTCGGGTGCACGTGCCCCTTTGGATCACTACATTTGAATCTTTAGGGTAAATACCCAGTAGTGCGATTGCTGGTCATAGGGTAGCTCTATTTTCAACTTTCTGAGGAACCTTCATACTGTTTTCCAGAGTGGCTGCACCACATTGCATTCCCACCAACGGTGTAGGAGGGTTCCCCTTTCTCCACATCCTTGCCAACATCTGTCGTTTCCTGACTTGTTAATTTTAGCCATTCTGACTGGTGTGAGGTGGTATCTCACTGTGGTTTTGAATTGTATTTCCCTGATGCTGAGTGATGTTGAGCACTTTTTCATGTGTCTATTGGCCATTTGGATGTCTTCTTTGCAGAAATGTCTGTTCATGTCTTTTGCCAATTCTTGACTGGATTATTTGTTCTTTGGGTGTTGAGTTTGATAAGTTCTTTGTAGATTTTGGATACTAGTCCTTTATCTGATATGTCACCTTAGTTTTGTTGATTTGTTCTACTGCTCTTTTGGTTTCTGTTTCATTGATTTCTGCTCTGATCTTCATTATTTCTCTACTCCTGCTGGGTTTATGCTTTCTTTGTTGTTCTTTTTCCAGATCCTTTAGGTGTAGGGTTATGTTATGTACTTGAGACCTTTCTAGTTTCTTGAGAAAGACTTGTATTGCTATATACTTTCCTCTCAGGACCACCTTTGCTGTGTCCCAAAGATTTTGAACAGTTGTGTTTTCATTATCATTTGTTTCCTTGAATTTTAAAAAAATTCTTCTTTAATATCCTGGTTGACCCATTCATTCTTTAATAGGATGCTCTTTAGCTTTCATGTATTTGGGTTCTTTCCAGCTTTCCTTTTGTGATTGAGTTCTAATTTCAAAGCAGGAATGATCCCAAACTTTTGATAATGGTTGAGACATGATTTATGACCCAGGATGTGATCTATTCTGGAGAATGTTCCATGTGCATTAGAGAAGAATGTCTATTCGGTTGCTTTGGAATGGGATGTTTTGAATATATCTGTGACGTCTTTCTGGTCCAGTGTGTCATTTAAAGCCTTTATTTCCTTGTTCATCTTTGACTTAGATGATCTGTCCATTTCATTGAGGGGGGATATTAAAGTTCCCTACTATTATTGTATTATTGTCGATGTGTTTCTTTGATTTTGTTATTGATTAGTTTATATAATTGCCTGTTCCCATGTTAGGGGCATAGATTTTTAAAAATTGTTAGATCTTCTTGTTGGACAGACTCTTAAATGAGTCTGTCAGTGATACAGTGTCCTCCTCATTTCTTACTATAGTCTTTGGCTTAAAATCTAATTTATCTGATATAAGGATTGCTACCCTAGCTTTCTTTTGATATCCATTAGCATGACAATTGTTTTACCCCTCACTTTAAATATGGAGGTGTCTTTGGGTATGAAATGAATTTCTTGCAGACAGCATATCAGTGGGTCTTATTTTTTTTTTTTATGCATTCTGATAACCCTGTGTCATTTGATTGGGGGCATTTAGCCCATTTACATTCAGAGTAACTATTGAAGAATATGAATTTAGTGTCAGTGTATTCCTTGTAAGATGATTGTTACTGTATATTGTCTCTGTTCCTTTCTCGTATGTTACTTTTAGGCTCTCTTTTTGTTTAAAGGACCCCTTTCATTATTTCCTGTAGGGCTCATTTGGTGTTTGCAAATTCTTTTGATTTTTGTTGTTCCTGGAAACTTTTTTTTATCTCTCCTCATATTTCTAATGACAGCCTAGCTGGATATAGTATGCTTGGCTGATATTTTTCTTGTTTAGTGCTCTGAATTTATCATACCAGTCCTTTCTGGCCTGCCAGGTCTCTGGATAGGTCTGCTGCCAATCTAATATTTCTACTATTGTGTGTTCTGGACCTCTTATCCTGAGCTGCTTTCCGGATTTTCTCTTTGTCTCTGAGACTTGTAAGTTTTACTATTAGATGACAGGGTGTTGACTTATTTTTATTGATTTTGGGCGGGGGGTTCTCTTTGCCTCCTGGATTTTGATGCTCATTTCCTATGCTAAATTAGGGAAATTCTCTGCTATAATTAGATCCAATATACTCTCTTCCCCCTCTCTCTTTCTTCTTCTTCTGGAATCCCAATTATTCTAATATTGTTTAATCTTATGGTATCACTTATCTCTCGAATTCTCCCCTCATTGTCCAGCCATTGTTTATCTCTCTTTTTCTCGGCTTCTTTATTCTCCATCATTTGGTCTTCTAAATCACTAATTCTCTCTTCTGCCTCATTTATCCTAGCAGTAAGAGCCTCCATTTTTTATTGCACCTCATCAATAGCTTTTTGATTTCAACTTGGTTAGATTTTCTTTTATTTCTCCAAAAAGGGATTCTCTAGTATCTTCTATGCTTTTTTCGAGCCCAGCTAGCACCTTGATAATTGCCATTCTGACCTCTAGTTCTGACGTCTTACTAATGTCTTTATTGATTAGGTCCCTAGGCTTTGGTACTATCTTTAGTTCTTTTTTTTTGAGGTAAGTTTTTTTTATCCTTGTTATTTTATCCAGATAAGAATAGATGAATGAGAGAACAAAATACTAAAATGGTAGCAATGACCCCAGAAAAATATACACTAAACAAATTGGAAATTGGAAGAGACCTGAAACCAGGGGGAGAAGAAAGGAGGGAGGATATATATATATATATATATATATATATATATATCTGCACACATATATATATATTTGACTGGTGAATAGAACAGAGCCACACACTTGATTTTGTGTGTATTTTGGTCTGTTAGAAGAAACTGCCTCCCAAAATTTTAAAGAAAGAAAAACTTACATATATACAAAAATAAGGGTAAGCATGATGAAAGGATGGAATATGACTGTAAAGATGAAAATTAAAGAAGATTCTAAAAAAGGAGTTGATAAGAAGTTGGTTGAAAAAAGAAAAAAAAGCAGAAAGAATGTGATCAGGCTGGAGACTAGAACAAATCCATGTGCTAGCTTTAGGGTATATTTTGATCTGTTAGAAGAAACTGTATCCCAAAATTTTAAAGAAAGGTAAACCTATATGTATACAAAAAAAGATTAAATACAATGAAGGGATAGAATATAACAATGAAAATTAAAAAAGATTTTTAAAGAAGATTTTGATAAGATAAAATAGTTAAAATAGGTTAAAATAGGAAGAGGGAAAATTTAAAAAATTAGAAAAAATAACATTTGAAAAATTTAACTTTTAAAGACTAAAGAATCATGTGAAAAGAGGCAGAAGTTCTATGTGTTGCATTCCCCTAGCTCTTGAGTTCTGCAGTTCTCATTGATTGGTGAACTTGGTCTTGGCTGGATGTTCTTGCTGATCTTCTGGGGGAGGAGCCTGTTGCAGTGATTCTCAAATGTCTTTGCCTGAGGTGGAATTGCACTGCTCTTGCCAGGGGCCAGGCTAAGTCATCTTCTTGGGTTTACTCTAGGGAGCTTTTGTTCCCTGAATGCTTTCTGTACAGCTTTTGAGGACGAGAATGAAGATAGCACCTTGTAATCTGCAGCCTGTAGTTGCTGAGAGCTCAGGGCCCCACTCCTCAGTGGGCCCTCAGAGAAAAACAGTTAATCCTTCCTGTCTCCCTGTTTTCTGGTCGCAATGCTTGCCTGTGACTGAGCATTTCTATATCTTGCCCATGACCCCAGTTGGAGTCTCCAAACCCAGCCGATTCCTGCAGTGCGCTCCCACAGAGGAGAAGGAGGGGGGTCTCCCCCGATCTGCCAGTTGAGGGGCCACTGCTTGAAGAGTAGTGGTCTGACTGTGCCTCAGATCATGGTTTAAGGTAATCTGAGCTGAGAGCTCCTTGTCTACATCTCTGCAGCCAGATTCCCCACTCAGATACCTGGGAGGTCTGCTACACCCAGATATTCCCAGTCTTTTTGTGACCCCATGGATCCTGAGACCACACTGTCCCTGCGAGGGTTCCACTCCCTGCTTAGCCTCTGGAGTGACATCCCTCAGTGGAGCAGACGTCTAAAAGTTCCAATTTTGTGCTCTGCTGCTCTCCTGCTTGCAGGGAGCTGGCCCCTCCCCCCATTGTCTCTCTTCCTGTATATTGCCTTGGATTCACTTCTCCATACATCCTACCTTCCAGAAAGTGGTTGCTTTTCTGTTCCTAGAATTGTTGTTCTTCTTCTCTTTGATTTCCTGTTGAGTTTGTAGATGTTCAGAATGGTTTGATAATTATCTAGGTGAACTCCTGGGACCTGATGGTTTTAGGTCTTCTACTCCTCTGCCATCATTCTCCACCCCCCCTCAACACCCCACCCCATATCTATTTTTAACAAACTCTCCAGCAGATTCTGACAGGAAGCCTAGTTTGGAAATTACTTCCCAAACTAGATCTTCTCAAGTTTTCTCTGCTTCATGTAGCATTCTGTGCTTCTGGGTAAAAGGTTTTGATTCCTGACCTCCAACAAAGAGGCCAGGACCTGGAAGAAAATGAGGAGTGGAATCTTGTCTCTATCCCACCCTGATTATGGTCCTTTTTTACTGCCTTGCACATTTCCCTGCCAGTCTCAGAAATTTTGAAGTGTCATAGGACAGCCTGTGTTGTGAGGGGATCCCCTGGGAAGGGGAGCTTAAGCCCCAGGGTCTGGCTGTTGAATTGCTGGCCTGCAGAATGGGGTTGGTTTGGGGTTCAGGAAAAGGGATCGGCTCTAGGCATGGTGTGGAAAAAAAGACCTGTGAAGCCCAGGGCCATGGTGCTACTTGGATGGATGGGTTGAATTCTGTGCCCAGCTTTGTAATGTACTAGTTATGTGCCCTCAGTCAAGATAGTCTTTGCAAGTTTACTCACTTGCAAAATTCATTCATTTTCTGCTCTGCCTGTCTTGTGAGACTATTGGGAGGATCAACCGAGATGATCGTTATTAAAGTGCCTTGAAAATAGAAATCCTTTCCACCAATCTCCGATTCTGTTGTTGGGATAGAGTAATCACGAGCCATGACTGGATGTGGCCAAAACCAACAGTGTGGCTGGGCCACAGCACAGGTCTTTGGGAAGTGAGTAAGAGGAACTGGTTAGTTTCTGATATACACTTTCTGATACAGATATAATTAAAATATGCATCTTTGACTAATGCCTAACCACGGCTTATAATAAAATAAGATGTCTCTGAATCCAACACAGGGAAAATGGTTCTCCATCACATACTGGCCAGAAATATGGCAGAGCTAGAATATCTATCCAGGTCTTCCTTCCCCAGGTCACATTGCCTCTTCTTGAGTGTAAATAGTGTGCCAATGGTAGGGGTCTGACTCCACAGTCATACCCTAGGACGTGCAAGTTCCAAAGAGAATCTGGCAAGAACTGCCCCTTTTATTAAATCCCCTTCACAGTCACATGCTGATTTGCAGAAGAACCATCCTGGTTTCTCTACACATCTTGGGGACATTGATATTTGCACATATGATTTTCATAATGGTTTTCAACCTTACAGTATTTACAATGTTAACTAGTGAGTCCTTAGAGAATCCCTCTGTGGAGCTGGCAGTTCTCACTTCAGTTTTATGAAAAGGCATCTGGGAAACAGTGGACTTTCTCCAAACTCCTATTAGTAGGAAGGCTCAAGTCTAGAAACTAATCATTCTAGCCCAAACTATACAAACTTACCTGGCATACCACATAGTCCTTTAGTTACTTCTCAAGTGGCTTTAGATCAGTTGGAGTGATCAGCTGAAGTAGGTGGTTCACCTATTTTATTTTATTTTTTCTCTATGTGTGTGTATGTGTATGTGTATATATATATATAATATTTAATTTATATAAATCATATATAAATATATATTTATATATGTCTATACATAATATATTACATATTAAGCATATAATATATAATATATAATTGTAATATAAGTCTTAATATAATTTAATATAGTATATAATATAAATATATATTTTAAATATTTAAATAATATTTTAAATAAAAATTTTATACATATATAAAATTTTTCTTTTTAAAAAAAGATTTTATTTATTTGAGAGAGAGAGAAGAAGAGAGAGAGAATGGGGGGAGGAGCAGAAGGAGAAGGGTTAGGAGACCCTATGCTGAGTCCAGAGTCTGATGTGGAGCTCTAACCCATCACCCTGAGATCCCGGCCTGAGCTGAAATCAAGAGTTGGATGCTTGACCAACTGAACCACCCAGGTGCCCCATAAACAAAATTTTTATACAAACATACATTTCCCCTCACTTGTCCTAATGACATCTTTTGTTGATTATTTTTCAGTCAAGATTTAATTGAGATTTATAAATTGCTTTTGGTTTTTAGTTGTAGCTTATCTAAAGCAGACCTATAACCTACTGACTTTTTCCGGATTTCAGTCCAGGTGTTTTCTAGAATATTTAACATTCCAGATTTGTCTGTCTTTTCACAGTATTTTAAACCTCTTCCTCTATCCCCTGTATTTCCTGTAAAGTGAAAATTAGGACCCAGGCTTAATTTGATTCAAGTTAAACGATTTTGCAATAATAAATCATAGGTGATTCTGTGTCCCTAACCCATATCAGGAAGCACACAGTAATAGGTTGTCCCCAATCAGTGATGTGTGTGATCACTTAGTTAAAGGTGATAACAGATATCTTGAAGTTGTGGGGTCCATTTCCACCCTTGCAATCTGAGAGGCAATACTTTGGCACCCTGGGAATCTCCTGCTCCCAGTGTTTCATGGAATGGTTTCAGCACCTTCCAATGCTCCTCACCTTGACTCGCTAAGGACATTAGAGGTTACAAAGTGGGGATTTCTTTCTTTCTTTCTTTCTTTCTTTCTTTCTTTCTTTCTTTCTTTCTTTCTCTCTCTCTCTCTCTTTCTTTCTTTCTTTCTTTCTTCTAAGAGAAACTTAAGGAGGATCCATACCCAATGTGGAGCCCAGTCTCACAACCCTGAGATCATGACCTGAGCCCAAAGCAGGAGTTGGATGCTTAACCATCTAAGCGATGCACTGCCCCTACAGTTACTTTTGATGCTTATATTTCCCTAAATTTAGATAGTGGGAGTGCCTTCAAGTTGGCTCCTCTGTCCTTCTGATCTAACCTTACTGGTCTTAGAGTGCTGTCCTTACTTTTGGACATATCATGATATCCTAGTCTCCTTTACTCTTTTCTCACCTTGGGCCTGAAATTAGCCATTTCTCAGAAAGCCCTGATTTCTCAATGGGGAACAGCATTAAAAACCAAGATCTGACCTAACAATATTGCACTGTACACTTAAAAATGGTTGATGGTGAATGTTATATTGTGTACTTCACCACAACTAAAAAAAAAGAAAAAAAAACCCAACCAACATTCCATGCCAGGTGGGTATGTTTATAAACTTACTGTCATAGTGTCTATATTCTTTCAGTGAATGGGGCTAGGAAATAGTGTTTTAAAAAATGAGTTTAAGTTGGTATTTCCAAATCTAATCTAATAGTGTAGGTTTTTCAGCACTTATTTTATATATGTATCTCTGATCTTTTGTTCTGAAAATCTTGGTTTACAGAATAGCTTATTTTAACTTATTCTCTTTATCTTGTTATATACATAAAATAATTTCATGATTATAATCACTGTATTGCTATCAACAATAAATTTACCTAATAAAGTTTAATAATTTTTTGTAGGGCCTTTTGTCCTTAGAATATAGTCATATAATGGGGCTCAGTTGGTTGGGCATCTGCCTCTGACTCAGGTCATGATCCCCGGGTCCTGGATCGGAGGCCTGGATTGGGCTCTCTGCTCAGCGGGGGGCCCATTTCTCCCTCTCTGCCACTCCTGCTGCTTGTACTCTCTTACTCTCTCTGTCAAATAAATAAATAAAATCTTTAAAAAATAGTAAAAAAAGAATATAACCATATAGAGAGAATAGAGCCATTGAAGATGTACAGAGCATAGTATTCAAAAATTACTCAACATAACATTGTCACATTGTTCATTTGATAACCAGTTAAGCTAATTTGTTTCTGTTTCTGTTTCTGTTCCATTTAAGGTTTTAGATTTTTGCCTCCATTTTAAGTTTAATTTTAGTTTTTGAATATGCAAAATACTTGTAAAGTTTTAAGGTCAAAAGAATATCAAAATTATGTTCAGAAAATCCTTGATTCTGTCTCTACCGCCTATTCTGCACCTCACCTACTGCCCAAGACAGTCTTTTAATTTGTTTCAGTTTATATTTCCTGTATTTCTTTTCTTTAGTTTTTTAATTTTTAAATTATTTTTATCTTTTATTTTTACTTTTATTTAAATTCAGTTTAGTTAAAATACAGTTTCAGGAGTAGAATTTGGTGATTCAAAAGTTGCATATAACACCCAGTGTTCATAACACCAAGTGCCCTCCTTTATGCCCATCACCCAGTTACCCCATCCCCCCACCCATCTCCCCTCCAGCAACCCTTAGTTTGTTTCCTCTAGTTAAGAGGTTTTTATGGTTTGCCTCCTTGTTTTCATCTTATTTTGCTTTTCGTTCCCTTCTCCTTTGTTCATCTGTTTTGTTTCTTAAATTCCACATGAGTGAAATCATATGGTATTTGTCTTTCTCTGACTTATTTCACTTACCATGATGCCATCTAGTTCCATCCACATTGTTGCAAATGTAAGATTTCATTCTTTTTGATGGATGCATAGTATTCCATTGTGTATATATACACCACATCTTTTTATCCATTCATCTGTCTATGGACATCTGAGGTCTTTTCACAGTTTGGTTATTGTGGGTATTGGTGCTATAAAGGGGTGCAGATGCCCCTTCGAGTGACCATGTTTATATCTTTGGACAAATACCTAATAGTGCAATTGCCAGGTTATAGGATAATTCTATTTTTAACTTTTTGAGGAAACTCCATACTGTTTTCCACAGAGGCTGCAATAGTTTGCATTCCCCCCAACAGTGCAGTGTTAAGAGGCTTCTGCTTTCTCCATATCCTCACCAAAATCCGTTTTTTTCTTGACTGGTTAATTTTAGCTGTGCTGACTGATGTAAGGTAGTATCTCATTATGGTTTTGATTTGTATTTCTCTGATGCCGAGTGATGTTGAGTACTTTTTCATGTGTCTGTTAGCCATTTGTATGTTTTCTTTGGAGAAATTTCTTTTTGAAACAACAATAAGAACAAAAATGTATATATTCATAGAAACTGGATTTTATTATTTTTTTTCTAAAGTTTTACTCATAGTGCTAATACTTCAGGCAAGCATAGTTCCACTAAACAAAGATAAATTTTTACTAACTTGGGCAACTCCTTTATCATTCAGGGTCATTGCTCTAGCATTCAATCATGTACTCATGCTAACTTTTTGACCTCTTGGTAATTAAAACCCCTCTGCCTAAATATGAGTTGATAGTCAATAATCCCTTTACTCACGTATATCAATAGCATTCATTACCTTAACTGAGAACAAGGTTAGAAACCATTGAAATATCACACAACACTTGTATTCTGAAATAAACTTTAACTTGATACCATATTCCTGATTCAATTTCTAAATCATAATTCTTACTTTTTTTTCTTTCTTTTTTTTTTTTTTTTTGTATCTGCCACTTCCCTTCATTCGGTGAACATTTGGTTTAGGGAGGAATGTGATTGATTCATCCATGGGGAACAAGTGAGTTGCTGTCTCCTCTGTTCTTCCATAGTGTTTTGTACTTATGATTGATTCATTTCTCTTTTACAGAACTTAGACATGTGGTCACAAAATGATGGCTATACAATGTGAGATTTCCCCATTAAGCTGTGAGCTCTTTGGGGGTGCTTGGAGATTAAAGTCTGCATGTTTATGCTGTCACGGTATGGGGCACAAATGAATGACTGATAATACCTTACACTTATTCCTCCTGTGGCATTCATGCCCGTTCACTGAGGTGATCTGTAACATTTCAGGACCCCTCCAACAGAGAAGGGGACACTCAGCTGGAATCCAGTTTGGATATCTGTGAGGAAATTGATGTGGGGGAAAAAAGCAAACTGTCATCTTGATAAATATGTGCCAAAGAAAGTATTCTAATCCAAATCATTAAGGGAATACTGTAGAACCACAGGAAATGCAAAATGTAAGCTAGCCATCTCCATCCTACTTTTTATTCCTTTATATTCCTTTTATTCCTTGTCTAGCTTACAGAAGATGACAAATGAATCTTCGCCTGAGTCTTTCCAAATGTCCCCAATTATTCTAGATTTCCAGAGTCGTATTTTCCTTTACTATTTAAATAAAGTGATGTGGCCAATAAGAAATTCATAGGCTCTTGCAAAAACCATTTGCTAATGTCTTTTCAGAGGTTTTCTGGACTGTCTGTCCTTTTGTAGTGATTCAGAGATGGTGTGTCCATTACAGGACACGGGATCTGGGTATCCTCAATCTGGTTTAGTTACAGAGCTGGCTGAGGTGAGGCCACCTTCCTCCCCCATATGTGGGATAGATTTAGATTCTGTGTGAGCTCCCAACTGGATTGCCCAGAGCTCACCCTAAATTCTAGATAGTCCTGGGACATATAGATAAGTACTGAGGTTCCCTACAATCTTGGATGTAAATTTCACCAAGAGAGGAATAGTAGAGAGAATAAGAAAGTGACTGGCCTGACTTAGGTGGGAGCCTTAGGATTGCCATTCGGGATGAGCTTTTGGAATCTGGAAACTGTAGATCTTAGAGAAGCAAGGAAAAGAAGGAAAGGGAGGTGCAGAGTAGGACATGCCTACGAAGTCTGTTTCTCTGGCCTCTTCCTTTCCTCAAATGCTAAGAGGTTTAGAGAAGCAAACTGGCAAATTATGAGGGAAATGAATATGTTAAAAAGGTTATAGCAATACAAGGTAGAGAATACTGTAAGAGACAGCTGATTTCCACTGGCTAGAAAGGTCTAGAAACACTATCCAAACAGAATGGGACTTGAACTAGGTCTTGTGGATAGCACTAACCTAGAGAAGCAGAGGGCTGGCCTGAGCTGTAGTAGTTGGAAGATGGGAGGCATGCAGCATGCTCATGGGGGGTGGAGAAGGTCTGGCTGAGCTGGGGGGAGGCTTGGGTAGGCAACACATGGAGGATGAGTTTTGAGAGGCGAGCTGAGGTTGGCTGGCGGAGTGCTTGACTCTCCAGCTAAGAACTTTACATTTTACCCTAAAGGCAGAGGCAGATACAGGTTTTGTGGTTTTCGAAGCTCATGGAATTTGGAGGTCTCACTTGAAGAAAAAGAATACGCGGGAAACTCAGGCTTTGTTAACTTCACCGTAAATGAGGAGCCCTTGAGTATTTTTGAGCAGTGGGTGTTCTCTGGGTTGCCATGCTTGGCAAGAACTGTTTGGTTCAGGACTGGATGCAGATATAATTTTTTAGAGAGCCTAGAAGACTATCAGATGAGTTGGCAAGCTTAAGGTGGGCTATATTGGTTTCCTAGGGCTGCTGGAACAAACCACCACTAACTGTGGCTTAAAACAACAGAACTTTATTTTTTCACACCAGGGGCCTGAATTCAAGGTGTCTAGGGCTGGTTCCTTCTGGAGGCCCTGAGGAAGAAACCAAACCCTGCCTCTCCCCTACCTTCGATGGTTGTTGACAGTTCTTGGTGGTCCTTGGCCTGTAGACATAATACTCCATTCTCTGCCTCCAACTTCACCTTGCCTTCCTCTCTGTGCCCTCTCCTCTTCTCATAAGAACATTTGTCACTGAATTTTGGGCTCACCCGAAATCCAGGATAATCTCCTTTTGAGATCTGCAAAATAAGGTTACATTTACTTGTATCAGCAGGTCAGGACTTGGACATTTCTTTTGGGAGGACGTTATTCAACCCGCTCCAGGCACTAACAAAAAGTACTGCACAATTTAGCACTTGCGTCTTTACCACGGATTTAAGATCTCTGGTTGCCACACACTCCTACCCCGTCTGAATCCTGACTGCTAGGCGTTGGGCGACTCACTTAACTTGACCTGCCTTAATTTGTTCAGCAGAGAAGAGGTGTTCAGCCTCGATACTCACCTTTTGCTTTACATTAGAATTTTAAAATTCTGCTGTTTGGGCCACATCCCATATTAAACAGATTTTCTTAGGGGTGAGCTTTAGGCATTAGTTAAAAACAAACAAACAAAAAAAACGAAAAAGCTCTTTAGGTGATTCCAGTGCACAGTATGTTTGAGACCAGTGCTTTTCAGCTGTAAATGGGTCTGAGAGGAATGACACCAGGGAGGACTTTGTGAAAATGTGGAATCAGCTGGTTTGGGGCAGGGCCTGAGACTCCGCATTTCTAACAAGCTCCCTGGTGATGTTGATGTTGTATTAAGGCCCTGCATGACCTCCCAACACCCTCCCCAGAAGCTTCCATTACCAGATCAGCTCTCCTGCTGTGGAGTGAGGTGGAAGACAACATCTGTAACAGGAAATAGCCTTTGCTGAGAGAGAGTTTAGTTTGGAGGTGGTTTATATATTGGGAAAGCCTGTATGCTACAGATAAATGGACTTGGAATTTAATGACATTATTTAGAAACAGTTTAACTAAGTGAATGTAAGCAGCTAACCCCGTGTGTGATCCATCCTGGGTCCAGAGGGCTCCTGTTTAGTATAATCAATGCTAATACAGCCTCCCTAAGACCTCTGAAAAGGGACAGTGCCCTTTCAACAAACCGAATGCCAGAAAAGCAGTGGGAAGGATGTAAATAGTCTCCAACTTTAGATTTTAATCTGTCAAGTGTTGGTACAGTAAAAACAAACCTCTCCGTAGCCTGGCTTTAGGGCCTGGGCTGTGTCAAATTTAAGTAAATCTATGTAAGTGTTTACACATGTCACACAGGGCAGGTGGGGATGGGGGGAGAGGCGAGCTCCCGGTCCAAGGCTTTCTGCTTTGCACTAAGTCCACCTGACCAGATCTGAGACACGCTCACCTGTGCTGAGATTGGGTCTGGGTTCTCAGCACTGATTCTCACCTGTGGTAGCATATTAGAATCACCTGGGGGAAATCCGGGTGCCGTCCATGCCCACACCTCACCAGGTCACACCACCATGCTCACACCAGGCCAATTAAGACTAGGTTTTCTGGGGGTGAGGTTTGGGCAAATGTATGTCTTAAATCTCTTCAGATGATTTCGTTTTGTACCAGAGGTATTTCCTAGCTTCCCTAGAGAGCTAGATACTAGGAGACTGCCCAATTTATTGGGCTCATTTTTATAGTTTTTTTTTTCTATATATGTAAGGCGCTGTGCTCAGAACAGGGGATGTGACAGAAAGCAAGACGGTTTCTATTCTAGCCTAAAAGGCAGTTTCAGTTGTGATCAAGAACTATCAAGGTGAGGTACAGGATGCTATAAGAACATATTATGGGAAGCAACCCAGTCTGAGAAGGCATCCCTGAAGAGGTGACATTTGATCAGAGCTCCGGAGGACAAGTAGGAGTTATTTAGTACAAGAAAATGCTGTTCGGGGGGTGGGGGGCAGAGAGTGTCCTGCCTCAGGAGAGCAGCATGTGCCAAAGCCTGGAGAAAGGAGGAGCACCAGGGATTGAAGGATCTGAGGGGGTGGGGGGCTGCAATGCAGGGGGAAGGAGAGAACCAGCCACTCGAGCACGCGGGGGCCAGGGTCCTCAGAGGCCAGGCAAGGACTGGGTGTTGCTGGTTTGTAAATGCATAAACATCTTCCAAAGGCTTTTATGTTCCCTCTTTCCCATGAAAACTCCTCCAGGGCAGAGCGCTTGTGTCTTCCAAGTTTGTTCTTTAATCTTTTCGCTTTCTTCACCAGCTTCCACCACCTTTAATCGGTATTATCACCGAAGTTTACAAAGGGACCTCACCTGCATATCATTCATTTAATTTTTACAAGGTGTAAGATTAAATCACTGTTCACAGAAGAGAGAACTTAGTTTTAGAGAAGTTCTGCTCCCGGTCCAGGGTCCGCGTGAACGGGGAGTCCGTCTTTCTCTCCCTCTGCCCTTCCCTCCATCCCTCCCTCCTTCTCTTTCTCCACCACTCCCATTCTCTTCCTTCTTTCCTTTTTCTCACTTTTCTTTTTTTTTTTTTTTTACAAAATGGAATTGGAGTCTATATACAATTTTATAACCTACTTTATTCATGTAACACAATTCTCAGCATTTTATTCACAGTCTTAAATATTCTTCAAGAATGGGATTTTAAAAAAAATGACTGCTTAATGTTCTGTTATTTGGAGATGAATAGTCCAGTTAGTCAATCTTGTGTTACTGGATATCTTTTTTCCCTGAGTTTTCCAAATGTTCATTGTTCTCTCCAACAAATATCCTTCTACATAAATCTCTGAGGATGTTTTGTATCATCTAAGAAAAAAATTTATAGATGAAATCACTGGGTCAAAGGCTGTGTACAATTTTAAGGTTTCTTATACATAGTGCTGAATTGCCCTTCAGGCTGATTGAACAGATGTAAATTCTCATCAGCAGAGTATGACATTTTCCTGGGGGAAAACATTTCAATTAAGGAAGGCCAGTTGCTCTGCAAGACTTTGGTTGGAGAATTTTTAAAAATCAAAACAAAAAAATGAAATGAAATATTTCACAATGGAGCTCTTCATTGGATCCATCCATTCCCCGTTTGTTAACTCATTTCTTCCCCATATCTACCTTGGGTTTTGAGGGTCTAAGGTGGCTTTGCTCAGGTTTTTCTGGGTCTACTTTCCCCCTTGCCCTGTCCCTCCTCAATCAAACCTTATCCATCTAGGTCTAGCTTGGATTTCAAAATATTTCTAAGACATATAAACACAGGTTCACCATTTTCCTCAATTATTAGATGTTAGTTATCTTTGATATTTTTCCAACATCAAGAATTCCAGTCTTGTTGTCACAGAGGTTATGCTTTTTAGTGTTGAAAGAGACCTCAGATATCATCAGGCCCATCACTCCATCTGCATTATGGTCAAATGGCTGATGTCCATCACCTGCTGAGGCAGCTGGTGGCATTTTTGGTTCTTCATGTGGCAACACTGAGAGCAAGTCTGCTTTTCATTGCAATTTAGAAAAATTATGAAATATTCCAAACATACAAAAATGCAGAAAGTAATGTGACACCCACATTCCTACCACATATATTTACTCAGTACTAATATTCTGTTGTATTTGTTCTAGAGACTCTTAAAAAAGTATTCAATGATGAGTACTGAGTTATGTATAGAAATGTTGAATCATCTTACTGTACATCTGAAACTAATATTACACTGTATGTTAATTATGCTTCAATAAAAAAGAAAGAATTCTAAACATAGCTAATACAGCTGCTCTTCTTTAGGATTTTCTTGACTCTTCTAGGCCCTTTTGTCTCCATATAAACTATGGAATAAAATTGTCCTATGATTTTTAAGGCTAATACCCATTTTTGGACATTTTCCTCAGTATTTCACTATTGTGAATCATGTTTTGAAAAATATTTTGTACATAAATGCTTATGCACATTTTTCTTATTATACATTTCTAGGAATTGTCTTCTTGAGTCAATGATTAAGCATATTTAAAGACTTTCATGTAAATTATCAAAGGGCCCACCTGAAATACACAAGTGGCCCTTTTCTCGCATTCTTGCCAACTGTGGGTATACCTTTAAATTCTTTCTACAACAGGACAGATATAAAATATTGTCCTACTAGAGTTCTGATTTGCATTTTATTCTTACTATGGAAGATGAAAATATAATCATGTGTTTATTGACCCTTGAAAATGTTTTGTGAATTGTCAGCTTACATCCTGTTCTCATTTCTAAGTTCTCTTTATCATTACACAGATTGAAAATATTATTTGCATGTATTTCTCAATTTCATCTCTTCTTTTTTTTTAAATTTAGCTATTTAGCTATTATCTATTGGTCCTCTCCTTTGTGCTTTTGGCTTTTTGTGGTTAAGCTTAGAAAAATTTCCTTGATGTTAATACCATATACCTCTATTTTATAATATCAATGTATTATTTCATAATAGACTATGTAAAACCATTTTTTAAAAATGTTTTTTTTTTAAAAACCATTTCTAAAAAATATACTTGGAGTTTTGGATAAGTTATAAGGCAGAGCTCTGTCTTTATTTTTTGTTTTGTGCTATTAACATACTATCATGCTATCAACATGACATCACTGGGAGTGTGCAGCTTGGTCACCTGGCCAAGGGACAGTTGGCCAAGGAAGCGTTTTTTATTCAGTAAGGTTATTTTTATTCCCTCTCATATTTTATTCTTGGGAACCAAGTCCTTAAGTCCAGCCATACTGAAAGGGGTAGGGTCTGATTCCAATTCAATTAGAGTGTTTCTGGTGTTTTGCTGTTATGATATTAACTCTTGGTTTGACATATTCTTTATCATGTTAGGGGAGTATCTAAAAGAGATGTATTTCTACTTGAGTCATTAACCACTTAATCATTAACTCATTAGCCACTTAAATGATACTTCAGTAAAAAATTAAAAAATGACTAGAGGGGAAAAAGAAGGGCTTTGAGAAAGGCTTTGAGAAAATTAAAACTATCAAATACAAAGAAACTCTACTACTTACATTAATTCAGAGATGGCTCATCTGAACTAGTGACAAATCTGATATGTATATACTGAAAGTAGTTAAATTTTAATTCAAATCAGGAAAACAAATGGTTGTCTCATGAAAGTCTAAGCTTCCTCAGTGAAGATCTATGACTTACTACTTCTTTGTCTCCACAGGGTCTAAAAGGCTATACATTATGGGAACTCAACAGGGGTTTGTGGAATGCAACTGCATACGCCAATAAGTTTATTATCAATCCCCAGAAACATCTCTTGATTTTCATGCCATGTAAAATGTATTCAATCCAGAAACATACGGCCTGTTCCTTCTAAATTTTCTTTAAGAAAAAAGCCATATCCGAAGGATTTGACTAGACTTTTCTCCCAAGATACATAAATGGAAAATAAGCACATGAAAAGATGCTCAACTTCATTAGGGAAGTGCATATTAAATCTATAGTGAGATGCCACTTCAAACCCATTAGGACAGCCAGGGTCAAAAAAAGACAGAGAAGAATAAGGAGCTGAGATCCTACACACTGTTGGCAGGGAAACAAAATGGTGCAGGAAACAGTCTGGTAGTTCCTCGTATAGAGTCCTCACATGGCCCAGAAATTTCAACTGAAGGCATATACCCAAGAGAAAGGGGAACATATGTCCACACGAAACTTAAACAAAAATATTCATAGCAGCATTATTCATAAGAGCCAGAAAGTGGAAACAATGTAAATGTCCATCAACTGATAGATGAATAAATAAAATATGTCACAGTGATATAATGGAACAGTGGACTACAAAAGAGATGAGGCACCAATACATGCATGGACATGGACAAATGTTGAAATCATTATGGTAAGTGAAAGAAGCCAGTCACAAAAAACTTCACATATGGTATGATTTCATTATATAAAATGTCTACAATAGGCCAATTCATAGAGACAGAATGAAGATCGTTGATTGCCCAGGACTGAGGAGGTTGGGGAGAAAAGGGGACTAACTGCTAATGCTTGTGGAGTTTCTTTTCAGAGAAATGAAAATGGCCCCAAATCAATCACGGTGATGATTGCACAACTCTGTAAACATATTAAAAGCCATTGAATTGTGTATTTTAAATGAGTGAATTGAATTGAATTGTGCATTTTAAAATGAGTGAATTGTAGGAATTGTATCTCAATAAAGCTGTTATTTAAGAAAAGAAGGCAAAAGCCAGATCTTGGAACATGGCTCTGGTTTAGACAGACTGTAAGAGCAGAAACTCTGGCCAGAAGTGAAGTGAACAATACAGTGAGCGTGGGAGATCGTTATGAAAACATGGTATCTTCATGACTCTAGTGCTGAGGGTCTGATTTGCAAATGGGGAGGAGAGAGGGACCTCCTTTGGGATATGAGGGGCAGTTGGGAAGGCTTAGTATTTAGGCCCGAAATTACATTATTATGTGTCTATTAGAAATTTATTTCTTTAGATTACAAGCTTGAAATGCAGGTCATCCAATAAACATCTTAGTGTAAGCCCATATGTGAACCCTCTCTGACTGACAGCTGGGGAGAGCAGATATAGATGGAGAAGAAGAACAACCTGGGAGAGAGCCTCCTGGGACAGTGACAGCCTGAAGGTGTTTCAGGGAGCTGGTGGTGTGGGGGAGGGCACCTGGAAAGAGAGGCCAGAAGAGGGCTCCCTGGTTTCACCAAGGTGGATCCTGGGGGTAATTTCCATTTTCTTGCCTCTGCTCTAGCCATAACTCATAGCCTTTGGAGTGAAGTCTTATGGTTCGGTCTGTCTTGAGCATTCCCTATCAGTTATCAGTGGACCTCAAGTTTTTCACGTCTGTGGCTTACTTTAGAATTCGGAAGTTTTGCAGCCTGCTTGGACGGATTAAATTGCACTTATTCTTACTGTCCTTATCCTTTAAGCCACCCTTTGGTACCATGCTGCTGTTTGTTTGTTTATTTATTTTTAAGATTTTATTTATTTATCAGAGAGAGAGAGAACACACAAGCAGGGGGAGAGGCAGGAAAAGGGAGAATCTGTCTCCTCGCTGAGCAGGGAGCCCAATGGGGGACTCGATCCCAGGACTCTGGGATCATGATCTGAGCTGAAGGCAGCTGATTAACTGATTGAGGCACCCAGGCGTCCCCCATGCTGCTCTTTAAGCAGAACTGTTTCCTGGCTCCACTGTACCCTTGGAATTGTTCATCAGATAAAGCCCTTGCAAGGTCCAGTCAAAAGGTGATACTTTCAGACTCTTTGCCAACTGCAAGCTGTACTCGGTTCCATGCCACATGGGGGACCCTCTCAGCTCAATGATCCATCTAACAGACGTTGCTGTCAAAAAATTACATCTTATGTGTTGATTCAATATTGCTTGCCATAGCTTGATGGTTGGCTACATACCACTGTGTTACAGTGCACTGATCCAGAACCACTGTCTTGCTCAAAAGACACACACAAGTGCACACCCGTGGAGGTGAGCAGTTCAGGTATATATGTTCTCTTCTGTCATATATAAAACTTGCATTTTTTCACATAAGCAAGGCTGGATTTGGGTTTTTCAGCAAGTTTCTTCCCTTTTCTGGATGACAGGTTTCTTGTCTTTCCAACACAGGGGCTGAGTCTCAGGTTTTTCTCCATGGATACCTCCCACGGACATGATTTAGGATGTGAAAGTCTGGACTCCCTAGTAGGCATGTGAGCACCTTCAGATTAGAGATGCTACATGTGTTTTAAAGGGGTTCTCCTTCTCAATGCCTAACAGTAGTTGTCTATTACAGTTAAGTATGGGAGGAAGAACAGAGTGTTTTCAAGCTACTTACTACTTTCCATAATTAAAAAAAAAAATATATATATATATATATCACTCTCCTGGTTGAGAACCACTAATCTAGCTCTCCTCTAGACCCGATGGAAGAGCTCAGTAAGGTTGCCATTGATTAACAGATTACCAGTATTTGAATGCCATACTTGCATTATTTTGCACTGTGTGTGCCTTAAGGCTTTCTTTGATAACTTTCTGGTCATGATCTTTGGTTTTTACTTTCTATTTTGCATCAGAAAAATGGAGATCTCCCCAAAGTATCCCTATTCTTCGTTCTCCTTTCTTTCTTTTGAGACAGATTGAGATGCTGGCAGACACCTCCCTTTGGCAGCTTGAGATTCTGGGATCCACTTAGGACCCATTAATGCCCCAGCAGAAGAAAATGGTCTGGTGTGCTGGCCACGAGCATATCTGTTTAATTATGTAGGAATCAGAGGGATCATGACCTCTCTAGTAATGGCTGTGGAAGGGGCCATACAACAGAGGCTCCCAAATTCTGTTTTGGTGAAGACAAGTCAGCCAGTCTTACAACACCCTGTTTGTCTGACACATCCTTCCCTCCCTGCTTGCAAACCACTGGTCCATCTTGAGGACATGGGTTCATTCAAGCTCTTCTGATACCAGGGCCAGGAAGAGAGATGGGAATCAGACAGTGGGACTAATGGCTGAGCTCCCCAAGCACCTGGACGGCATCCAGGGCTCTGGACACATTCCATGGTGAGGCCATTCATCTCCTTCAGTGCTGCTTTCGCTAACCCAAACATCTGAACTCTGAGATTCATCTTACCTTACTCCCAAAGACAGACACGAGCTGGGGCACTGTTTCCTTAGTGCCACATGGTAAGAACCAGCTGGGAATTAATCACAAGGGAAGACCTAGGTGGTAGGCAGCAGCAGAGAGGGAGTGAAGGAATCTAATAGTCACGAAAATCTACTCTGTGTTATCTAGGACACCCCCAAGAAATCAGTCAAAACACCCACAGGAAACCTACTTTAGCCTCAGAGCTGTCCCCCCAACTCCAAACAGTCAATGTTTGCATCATGCTCAGAGATACCATGAGGGAGGATGTCAGGAAAAATAGAAGGAGGCAGGGGCAGTTTGGTGAAAGGAGGGGTACTTGTGGTTTCTTTCCCCTGTCTCTTAACCACAAGCCATTGTCTGGGTGCATTTTTCTTTGGGAGCCCTTAGTAAGAAGGGCCAAACAGAGGTCCAGGTGTGCCCAGGAAGTATGGGCTTCCTAGGAAGGCCTCCCTCCCTTCCTTCCTTGTCTCCTTCAAAAGCTTCCACTGGCTTTGAGTCACTAAAAAATGGGGTACACACTCCCAGTCCTTAAAGAACTCACATTCCAAATGGAAAGGAAAAACACATCACAGCTAGGGGAAAAACCACAGTCTTTGGAGTCAGAATCCTTGAGTTCTGAGTCAAACTCTACCACTTCTGAGCTTTGTGTCTTAGAGCAAGTTACTTAAGAATTAATTTCTCTGATCTGCATCCCCAACAAAGTATTAGACAATGAGAGGTAGTGTGTGTATATAAAATATAGGAGTTCAACAAGTGATAGTTCACTGTTACATAATTATATACAAGCCAGAAGTGTTGGCGAGATGCTGACACAGTGCCACCTGGTCACATAGTTAGTGACCTAACTATGGCACTAACGGCATATCCTAACCCAAATTAGTGCATTCTGAAGGTGAAGACATGGTCTTGGTTTTCAGATGTTGCTGGTCCCTCTGATGGTAACTCTTCATTCCAAACAAGGCTTCTGTGTTTATTTTTGGGAAATGCCACAAGGGGGCCTGTTGCTCTTGGAGGATGGACGTATGGATCCACGAATCTGTTCTGTATACCTGGCTGCCTTCTAAGCTTCTTTACCAAAGGAATTCAAGATAGGACTTTGGCAGCCCAAAGTGCGACATGCAGGCCAGACCTCTGTTGTAGGCTCTGGATGCCTGCTGGGTTTAGGAAAAGGCCCCTGTTCCAAAGGTGCACAGGTACCTGGTGCTCACAGCAGGACCAGGCACCAGTTACCAAGACTTGTGCAGTCTCTGCAGTCAGGGGCCCATGGAAGTCTCGGTCAGAATGAAATAGGGACTGGCTAATGCTGAGCCTCTGCTTTGAAGGTCCCGTGAACCTGTTCTGAGCAAGGATGGAGAGCAAAGGTACTCATCTCCAGGGCTTTTCACACTTTCTGCTTCCAAATAATGTTACGCCTAGGAGCTGGATCCTTGGCCACCCAAACCAAGGTCAAATCTAGGACACAGAGGATTCTAGGACACTGAGAAAATGGGAACAGTCCTTTGGGATTTCTTACAATAATATCCTCTAATGTTTGTGCTGAACCTAATAATTCAGAGAACACTTTCACAGACCTTGTCACCAAGTCCTCAGAGTCATTGGCCCTGACTTGTCTTTGGGAGCACAGCAGAGGCAACACGATGAGGGTTGAAATAACCCAGGATTGGCACCCAGTGAATGTGGGTCTGAATCTTCCTTCTAGCTTTGATAGCTGTGATCTTGCATAAGTTATGAACTCTTCTAAGCCTCAATGTCCTTATCTGTAAGGTTAGGATTATCCCCAGGTGGGGATTAAATGACATCTGATACACCAAGGAAGGGCCTGCCCAGCGCCTGGCATAATGCAGGACTGTCCTTCCTTTCTGCATTTGCTAATCTCGTTTCTTCTGTCTGTTCTACCAGTCTGATGCAATCTGGTACCCGAAATAGGAGTGACCCATTGGCAAGGCTTTCTGCTCATCTCTTTTGTCTGCAAGGCCAGATGGGGACCTCTAGGCAAGGTCTGCAGTGGGGAACATGTGAGCTCAGGGGACAGCATCAGTCTCTGTTGCGTGTGTCCTTCTGAGGTACAATGAAGGGAAACTGTAGTGGTCACCTATGAAGACAAACTGGGGCCACTGTCGGCCGTGAAGAGGGAGGTGGCCTCACTTAGTATATCTCTTTGTGACCAGAATCTACATGACTTGGGTGAGGCAGTGGTGGGGAGAGGCTGGGATTTGACCTGCATGGGATGGTGATGGAGAAATATAGGGTCAGTTCCCATGAACCTCTGGTAACGATATATTGATCCATAGATAACCCAGTTTTATGTGTTTTTATTTAAAGGCACCTTATTTAATATATATTGTTGATTCATTAATGCTGAACTCCTGACCTAAAAGCACTGTGATTCATACCTGAATGAGGTTATCTAACATGGCTACTTTTCTTCATAAGTCACAGCATAGACTTCTTGGGCTTAGGAGCCGTAGTTGGAACTTTGGCAGCACCTTCAGGCCACTGGGGAATCACCAAGAAAAAGCACAAAAATATAGCGCTAAATAGATCACAGAAAAGACGTTGGTTTACTGCATGAAACCAGAAGGCAGAGTGTTGCCTTGTTTGACCTCATCTAGGAATGTACATGCAGGGCATCTCACAGTTTTCACCCTAAACTTGTGTCCGCAAAGGATCAGGTAGGCACCACGCTGTTGATCTGGGGGTTGTGAGTAAATTCTAGAGTAGGCGAATCTGCAAATGTGGGATCTATAAATTAGGAGGATCAGCTGTGCTTTTCTTCTCTTCCCACCTCACCTCTACACAAATGCTTTTTATAGCATTTTAAGAAAGAGAGTCACAGAATGGACGGGATTCTTTCTCTTTGGAACTTGGCCAGTGACTTAGTACTTATTTCCTTCAATTTTAATTTTAATTTTGAGTTGATGAATAACTGAAACCATTCTCCCTCCTTGGGTTTAGGGAAGTATTGATGCTGTCCGACTGTCTCCTTCCCAGGTGGACGAGGACTTTCCAGATCTAACATTCTGTCACCTTCCTTGCCTTATCTCCCTCCGGGGTCTTCACAGTCAAGCTCCAGCCACAAGGGACTTCACGTGGTGTCCAGTAGGCCGATGTGTATTTGTTTCTCTTGTCTCTGTGCCCTTTCCTGCTTGGTTGGCTTCTCCAGGGCCAAATCTTCTTTCAGGGATGGGCACATGACTAAAGCCCAACCTGTAAGACTCATATTCTTTTGTTGGACTAGTTGAATTAGTAGTCCCAACAAGGCAGACATTATTAGTCTTCCAGTACCAGTTTTGTCCATCTTTTTTGGTAATAGAACTCCCAATTCTTAGCTGGTCTCCAAAGAGCAATCAATAAAGATTACATTTCCAGACTTCCTTAGAGCTGGGTGTGGGCATATAATTAAATTAGGCCAAGGGGATATAAGAGGATGTATTATGTATTACTTCTTCCAAGTGACCTTAAAGGAAGGGGGGCAAGCCCTTTTTTCCCCTTTCTCTTCTTTTTTTCTTTCATGCTGGGTAGAGTCATAGACAAGATGGCTGGAGCTCAAGCAGCCATTTTAGACTATGAATTGAAAGCCAGCTGTGGCAAATAATACAATAACAAAAAAAAGGCTTGGATTCCTGATATCATGGAGCAACTATTCAGTCCTGGATTGCTTATCTCTGGAATTTCTTTTTATAAGAGTGAATGAACTTTTCAGTTAAACAATTGCCATTTCGAGTTTTCTTTTACTTGGCAGATTAACCTGATTCTAACAGAAAGAACTATTGTGGAAGAGAGCCACTGCGCTTTGAGGTGATAGAATGGAAGCCTGAAACTTGCTACTGCACGGAAAGGGTTTCCTAAATGACGCCAACCTATTAGGAAGCGGGGTAAGAAACAGAGTTCCTTGGACCTGCTGTCACCATTGACAGCAGGTTCCTTGGACCTGCTGTCACCTGTTGAAACCATTGTTTCTGTTTGTGCTCAAGGCCTTTAGCCTTTGCCTTTTCAGTTATGTGCGTCACTATTTTGGTTTAAATGTATTGTTGTGTAAATGGGGGTCTCTGTCTTTTATGGCTAAAAAGAGTCCTATCAATTCAAGAAGCAAAACCATTTCTTCAAACGAAATCTTACTCAGAATCCCAATTGTGTCTCATACGTGGAAGTGGAGATACTAAAAGCAGAACTGGGAGATGGAACTGAAGATCTGCTCCTTGTTCTCCTCACAGTACAGTCTGGAAGCCACTCAACCAGATGATTCTATGAGTCTGTGGAAGAACACAGCGAATTCTGTACCAAATGTCTGCTCCTTTCCTAGAATCACTCCAAAACCAATTATTGTATCATTGCTACCTTTCAACACTGTCTTCTCCTTTGTTAGTAATGTTAATAACGGGCGGCCACCTTGGTTGAGACAAACAAGCCCAGTCTTCCCTCAGATTTTCCAGCACATTCAGGATCCCAGTCTTGTGAGCTCATTCTTAATCAAGATTTGGCAATCAGGTCCATTGGCCCTAAATGAGTCACTTCTGTTTTAACTTGAGTCTTGGGCTTAGGGTTAGCTAGACCCACAGGAACATTAACCTCCTTCTGGTTAACTGTTACAGTCTGGATCTTTGGGTCTGGATCTTTGGGTTTGCAAGTGGTTGGTGAGATCTTGAAAGGGGGTCCACTTCCGACCGGATCCCACATTTCTATTATTAGAGGAGAGACTCCGATATGGGACAAGACCAGCTGCCTCCTGTAAAGGGCCCTGTGGGAGGTGAGTAAAGGGGAGAGCAAGCCCTCGCTGACTTTTGCTCCTTGTTCACCTCTTTGGAGCAGGCACACTTACTACCTACACTGGATCTGTCTGAGAAGGGAAGTGTGTACTTTCACTCTGCCCAGCGAAGGGTGCCTCAGACCACCACTGATCTATGGAATGCTGATGCTCTTTGCCAGTGGAATGAGAATTTTCCTCTTGATGTGAGCATTGTTGACATTTTCATCAGCAGCCCAGGCTCTAAAAGCCGCATCTTGGCAATAGAAGGGGTAAAAACGTACTCAAGTCTTTGCTCCAGGCGATCACTCTGGGATTCAGGGTTGAGTCTTTTCATCAGAGGCACAGAAGCACTGGAATCAAGGCACATAATTCTTTTCAGCTTCAGGGAAGAACGATGCAATAATAAGCCATTCTTTCCTTTTCCCAGGGCTTACGTATACCCCGGCTGCTGACCCAGGGAATTTTTAGAACTAGACTCTGGTATCAGATTAGAGGGTTGATAGAATTTCTAGCTCTGCTTGTGATGAAAGTGGCATCAATGTAACCATCTTAAAAGCTGCCTTGGGGTCTGATCTAACCTGGTCAAACTGTTGGTTGATTTTTTAGGAGTTGATGTTACACAAAAATGGTGAATGGCTTAGCCCAAACCAACTGGTCAGTCTTTTTTTTTTTTTTTTTTAAAGATTTTATTTATTTATTTGACAGAGAGAGATCACAAGTAGGAAGAGTGGCAGGCAGAGAGAGAGGAGGAAGCAGGCTCCCTGCCGAGCAGAGAGTCTGATGCTGGACTCGATCCCAGGACCCTGAGATCATGACCTGAGCCGAAGGCAGCGGCTTAACCCACTGAGCCACCCAGGTGCCCCCCAACTGGTCAGTCTTAAAGGGATCAGAGATAGACAAGCACAAACGCTCCTCTCCCCAAAGGCAGAAAGATAAGGTTTGCATTTATAACAGCCCTTGAACTGACAGGCAAGGGCACCCTTTTTATTGCTTGTAAGTTTCTTGGCTTAATCAGTAACTATGCAAATATTTATTGGGCACCTATTTTGTGCCTAGTGGAAGGAAGCCTGGTCCTAAGGAAGTCTGGAGGAAAATGGAGGGTGTGGTTTCTATCTCTGAACACCCCAGGGTTTGCTGGAGTGGAATGTCTTTGCTATCTGGAATGGAGACACAGTGGTATTGTGAACCCCCAGACCACAATGGATATGGGAAAGGGGGTAGAGGATTTGGTTATTTGAAGGTACAAGCAGTACATTGTGGGATTCACAATATCTCTACGTTTTATTCTAAGTTGACACATTCTAGACATTGTCCCATCTCTGAACAAAGGTTTGCCAGACTTTCTAGTAGGAATTTCAGTTTTACGAGAACAGGGATTTTATTGGCTTTATTCAGTTAAGTCTTCTGGGTCTATTGAAATGCCTGAGGAGAGGTAGACTTTTGATAAATATTTGTTAAGTGAGAGAATTGATAAGAGATTGAATTGGACACCAGTGTACACCCCAGTGCTTTCCCATGGACTGTCTTTGTGCTGATTCCTGAACAAGCTTTGGGGAGAGGATGACCTCTTTCTGACATGTCTCTAAGAACTGGGCAAAAGTTCCAGGGATGAGCAGAATGTATCCCAGCATCTAGAAATATATTGCCAGACACATTTCCCTCAGTTGCTCATCACTAGGGCCTTCTGAGAGCTTTCCAGAAAACTCACCAGAGCAGTCCAGCGTCCGCTTATCTCTGGGAAGCATATGCATTCTCCTTCGCTGTCTCTAATGGTTGTTATCTGACAACTGTCTAGACTGTAGATTCCAGCTGGGGTAAAGAGAAAGAGAATGAAATATTTCTTTTCTTGGGGGTAGGGGTGGACACAATGAAATATTCTCATTCCTGACCTTAGGGGCTGACTCCCTGCACAGTCAGCTAGAGGCCCCACAACGTGGGGAATGGGATTTGTCAGTGTCTAAGTGATGTCCCATCACAAGAAGGCTATATATTGCTTGGCTTGCACAAAGAATTTCTGTAATAAACTTTTCCATTTGGGTGAAAAGGGAGCAGCAAAAGCCTTTAATCTTGCCTTTTGCATGGTATCTGTGATGGGGTTAGGGTGATTGCTCCCAACTGCTTAGAGAGCATTTTAGTGGGATGGTGGGAGGTGGATTCCAACTCCCTTTTGGATCCATGTCTAACTTTCTTTGGAAAAAAAAAAAAAAAGAAAAAATCTTCTTTTATCCCGAAGCTCATCATGCTAGCATCCAGCCAAAAGTACATTTTTTTTTTTTTTTTGCAGTTTATGAAACATGTTGCCTCTTAGATCTTATATTAAAATCTATTTCCTTTCTGTAGGGAACAAGTTGAAACCAGAAAAGTTGCCTTTAATTTTTTCCACTTTGATTCTGCTGTTTGCCAAGGGCACCTCCAATTCTCCAGTTGTAGCAGGGAGTTGCTCTCTGGGGGAGGAAGGGAGTTCACTCTAGATCTGCTGCCCCACACTGAGGGTGGGGGAGAGCACTTGATGGCTTCCATCGCCTGAGCGGGCCAGGTCCCTCCTCACTGGGCAGCTCTTACCTGGGCTTCAGCAGAGTGAGTTAGAGGAGCACATCAGCTGTGAAAATTAAGTTCAATCAGATTCTTCCTTAATTGATTCTATGATCAAATAGAAACTGTGATCTATTGTTGTAGACTCAGAGGGGTTCCCTCATTCTGTGGGATCTACAGTGGTGTGGTCTGTGGTCTCCTGGAGCAGTAATCTCGTAGCAATGGGCACTTTAAGGTCAGAAGGGACCTCACCTGGACCTAGAATGCTCTGTGCTGATTCCTGAACAAGCTTTGGGGAGAGGATGACCTCTTTCTGACATGTCTCTAAGAACTGGGCAAAGAGAAAGAACTCTGTTGAGAAAAGAACTCACTTTTTCCCCAGACAGCCCACCCCACTGCAGGCCTCACTCACGGATGAGATGTTCCTCCTCATAACTGATTGAGGTCTGTTTTGCTCCCATGCCTTGGTCTCTGCCCTGATTGCCAGAGAACTCCACTGAATCTAAATCACTCTCCTGTTAAGAAGAGAGGAGACGCTGATCCAAGACTCCGGCCCAGAAACTGTGAGCTGAAATGCTCCCAAAGGCCTGGGACAAGAGCTAACCGGGTGGAGGAAACTGGTTGGATAGTAAGTGACCCGTTACAGACTAAGCGCTGGCAAGACATGAGAGCGACATGCTCCATTTACAAAAGGGAGAGCCACTTCTCCTGCCAATTGTTGTTGCGTGGAAATGATTGCAATTTTTCTAGAGAAGATCAAAATTCAGATTTTTAATATGAAATTGCTCACTTTCTAAGTTCTTAGTATAGAGCAGTGAAGCCAAACTAAGGGCAGGGACTGCTTGTGAGTCTTCACTCTGTGATGGAAAAATGAAGATCAGGGACTAGAGGCATGAAAGCAGCACACAGTTCTGAATGAGGAACCCTGCCCCCTATTGTAACTTTTGCTGTTCTGTTTCCTAGGAATGATTAGCATGTGGTCCTTACATGTTCACATTTAGGGATGGCAAGGAAGGGGAGAAAGCTTCCAAAGGCAGGTGGTGGGAAGGACAACTTCACGTGATGATGTGGGTGAGAGGACTGTAGGGGGGAAGAGTGCAGGCACAGAACTGGCTTCTCCAGAAGGGGAGAAGAGAGAGCAGAGAAGCCCCTGAGATTCCCTTATGCCAGAGACCCCTGCGTTCCTCTGAAGTCTCCTGAAAACTGTGCTGGGATGGGGAATAACTTATCTTTTAGGGTGGACAGACAGGGGCTAACTGGGCATAGCTCTGGGGAAGGGGATAAAGAAGTAGTCTTCTTGGGCAGGTGGTGGAGGTCGAATGGGCTTACTTGGGAGGTGGAAGGGCACGAATCAAGATCTCTGAATTCAGAGCCCGAGGAGCTGGCTACACTATGGTGGTGTGGGAAGGTTAATTTTTGTTTCCTTTTTGATGTCTTGGTTAAGATCTCTCTCCTCTATTTCTGTTAAATGGGTGCGTGAGCATTCTTATTTTAACTGTGTACCCAGCACTACTAGTAAGCCCTTAATGCATCTTTGATGAATGGATACACCTGCACATGTATATGCCACTTATGTATTTATGTGTAAAACTTGTGTGTTGTGCTGGTCACAGGTCACAGAGAAGGTCTGCATACCCTCTCAGGAAATCTGGGATGTCAACTCAGGCTCCCAAAGGCTTGACTTTCTTGGGGGGGTGCACAAAGCCCCTGGGAGACAGCCAAGAGTTGTTAGGCCTAAGAACTTCCAAGCAAACAAGAGAAACTATGGTCTTCCTGGCTTTAGCAGGGAGCAAGTGGACAGGAAAGAGATTATTGGGAAGTCTTGGAATGCCAATCAATGTCACCTCTAAAGAGGGCTGAAAGCATGGCAGACTTGCTGGCCATAGAAAGGATAGGGTGTTGTGAGCCCAATCCCTGGGGCATTTTCTGAAGTCCCTGGAAGCCTGGCTTTTTCACATCAGGCTGCAAGAAGTGTAATCACTTGGAAAAATCTTTGTTGGGCCTCCAAGCAGTGGATAGAGGTGGTTAGAAGGAGGGGAGGAGGGAATGACGGACACCATTAGGAGCGGAAGGCCACCCTACTGCCTAGAAGCTAGCTTTAGAGCTCCTGTGCCTTCACTGTCTAGAGGCTGAGCCCAGTGGTGCTCAGGACTCTTGTGAGTGGAAGAAACAGACATGTGTATGACTATCTGACCATCTGTCATCACATGTACATTTCTGTATTGATATATACTACATGTATAAAATGAACACATTCAAGATTCATACTGGTCATGCCTCTTTGTACATGCATACTCAGAAATCATTTCATTGCATTCCAGAAAATGCTGAACTGATGAAGCCCTAAATGAAAGATGCTACTTTTTCCACTGATTTAGGGGTACTCTTTGGACTGCCTCAATGTCTGCTTCCCATTTTCTCATCAGTCTTCTTCTTTCTGAGAAAAGGGACTACTAAATTTGCAGTGCATTCCCAAATTATTTTAAAAGAAAATGGTGATACCCCTGGGGATAAAAATACATTATATGTTTATAAAAAAAAAAGTGAGAGGGAAGGACATTCCCTTATAGAAGCTATCGATCTCAAAGGCATTTGCAATAGATATATGTACTGATTTTGAAACGTGGCTTCTAATTCATGTTGTCAGGGTTAGAAGACACTTCAGAACTGCTCGCCTGGCTTTCAGTTGAGTAAACCTCAGGTGGTTTGTCTTATGCGTTCATCTGGGGGGCTGGCCCACCTGGGGCCAGGAACAGGACCTCGGGAAGCGAGTCCTTCCTTCTCCTTGGACAGCTGGCTGGGAGCCCATCAAATCAACCGCGTCTGCTCTCTAGGATAGGGAAAAGGAATTCCTTTGGGAGGAAGCCATGGAAGTGGTGCAAAAGAACCCCCAGCCACAAGGGCCTGGCGAGGCAGAGCTCAGAAACAAAACACAGGTCTTGAAAAAACACAGCCAACCCTCAAAAATGTAGTTTCAAGAATGTTATTCACCAGTGACCCCAGAAATTCCATAATCATATCTCTTCCCTAAGGCAAGAAATGGAAACCGTGAGAGAGGGGGGGCGATTTGCAGCCTTCTCAGACAAATGGGCATCTACTGGTCCCTTCCCGTCCCCATGGCAGACAGCAGGGGTCGCACCAGAGTCTGGCACCCAATTCCAGTGTTTCAGAGTATTCTCCAGTTGGTTCATGCTCTATTGTCTTGTCTGCCCAAATGACCCGGTGTCAGTTCCTCCCTGCTTCAGTGTTGTCACTGATGGGATCTTTATGAAATCCTGCCCCAGATCCCACGAGAACCCTGGTCTGTGGTCTTCCAGCTGGTGTCTGGGGAACACTGGGGGCCCTGGGAACCCATGTGAACTCCAGGGTCATGGCCAGACTGGCTGCCTGGGTCTGTCTGATTCTTGCTTTTCTCCTCCTCGGGTAGAGGCTGGTCTTACCTGCCCCTCATCCAAGTCACCACCCTACCACCTTCTTCCTGCCAGATCCTTGCTGCTCCTGGTCCTCATTCTGGCCCTTTGCCTTGACTCCATAGGCCTTCGCTTCCATATTTCTGCCTGATGCCAATAAGCTCTGTTGCTACAACATCTGCCTTGCTCTCTGGGAACCAGACTTTGGGCATCAGCTCAACTCAGATCTAACTAGAGTTGACAACACTCTGGGGACTTGGTGCTTCTGACTCAGACCCCATCTTGGCAAGGGCCAGACCTCTCTTCTGGTTAATTCTCTCCTAGAGCTCCATCCCACACCTATCCTATCCTCTGCTGCCTCCTTGGAGCTCTAAGGCTGTTCTCTCAACTGTCATCTATATGCCGGAAGCATCTTATTCCTAAGGGTCCCTAGCAAGTGCTGAGAAGTCAACAATATTTGGTTAATTAAACTTATGCCACCCACAATATGAATGTTTTCGAAGTTAGATGACAGTAAGTATGAGACAGAAGGACCCTCACCAGGGAAAAAGGTCATGCCAAGCCTTGAGGTTGGCAGTGCGAGGGGGCAGACTGAGCTGCATCTTCCCCAGAGGAGAGCCTGATAGACTTCTGCCCTCCTCAATAGGCTAATGAGGACAAATGTCTCACCCGAGCCGCACAGGGAAGTAATGACTGCATGGTTGTCTGGATTTTGACCATCTGGAAACACAAATCTTTTGGGGCGGGGGTGTCCAAGAAGTGCTAATGTGCCCTTCCTCCCTTTCTCCTTGATCCAGGGAAAGCCTCTCTCAGATGAGCATTTTCACGTCCGTAGCTGAATTTGATACACCAGAAAGATGTGGGTGAGTAAAAAAATTGTTGAAAGAGCATTCTGGTTTTTTTTTCTGCTCATTGAAAACTTGACAGACTGCCTGAGGCATGGACCCTGAGCTCCCTGCTTCTGAGCAGGGAAAGAGCCCTCTTTCCCATCCATTCCCCATGAGGCTAGATATTTTTTTATTTTTTCACTTTAAATAAATATTTTTTGAATTATAACATCCATGTACCCACATACATATAAAGTACCAGTTATGTAAGTGGACAGCTAGATGACTGCTCCCAAAGGAAGCACGTCCATATAACGCAGATCAAGATGTCACCCTGAAGTCCGCCGCATGCCCCCTTCTGGTCACTACCTTCCCCTGAAGGTAACCTTTATGCTGACTCCTAAAACATTGGAATAATTTTACATGAAAGTCATTTATTTATTTTAAAATATAAAATTTTAATCCATTTTGAATTTTTGAGTTTGAGACGGGTTTGGGACAGGGTGCTACTTTTCCCCTTAAACGAATGTTCAGTTGTACCAACACAATGATCAAATAATTCACACTTTTCTATGGGTTTTCAATGTTGTAATTAAATACATTTCAACTTCCTGGGACTTGTTTCTGAATCCCTCTATTCTTTTTTATCAATACACTTTGTCTTCCTATACCAAAATCTTATTGATTTGAACACAGTGGTTATGTATGCCTGGTAAGGTAAGTCTCTTAATACTTTGGCTCTCCTCCCCTCAACCCTGCCTTCTTTTTTATTTCTGAGATTCTATCAAGCATTGATCAGGGGCAGAAGGGAGAGGGAGAATCGATGCAGGACTCCATCTCACAACCCTGAGATCATGACCCGAGCTGAAACCAAGAGTCAGACGCTCAACTGACTGAGCCACCCATGTGCCCCAGGCATTTATCCTTCTAATTTTTTTTTTGTGGGTCAGGTAATCTGTTTCTGAAAAATAACCAAAGAAAACCCAACATTAATTTCCCATTGAGTTCTGCTGGGAATTACATTAAATTTCCATATCATTTAGAGAAAATTGACATTTTTGTATAATTATGCCTTTCCATGAAAATATATGGTTGGCTTTTGTATTTGTTTTGATCTTTTTATGGTTCTATAATAAAGTTTTATAGTTTTTAAATGTAAATCCTTTATCTTTACTGATAAGATTATCTCTAAGTATTTTTTCATTCCTGAGTATACTTAGAAATGATTTTTATGATTTTTGTTGCTATTATAAATAGAATATTTCATTCTGTTTCTCCTTTTAGGTGCTTATTTCTGGAGTACAGGAAAACTATAAAAAATGTATTTCTTTTGTAATCTGCCCCTGTATTAGTCTTTGTGGGCTGCCATAACGAAATACTACAGGCTGAGCAGTGTAAACAATAGATATTTATTTTCTTACGGTTCTGGAGGCTGGAAGTCCATGATCAAGGTGACTGCAAAGTCAGTTTTTGATGGGGCCTCTGTTTCTGGCTTGTACATTTTGCTATGTCTTCACATGGCCTTTCTGTGCTTGAGAGGAGAGAGAGAGAGAGAGATCTCTGCTGTTTCTTTTTCTTCTTCTTGTAAAAAGACCAATCAAATTAGGGCCCACCCTTCTGACCTTATTTAACCTTAATTACCCCCCTAAAAGCCCAATCTCTAAAAGCAATCACATTGGAGGTTAGGGCTCCAATGAATTTTGGGTGAACACAATTCAGTCCTTAATATCCTCTTTCCCAAATTATATTAAAACTTATCACTTAAAAAACAAAACAAAACAAAAACTTTTTTTTAAAAAATAGGCTCCACACCCAGTGTGGAGCCCAATGAGGGGCTTGAACTCATGACCCTGAGATCAAGACTTGGATCAAGAGTTGGATGCTTAATTGACTGAGCCACCCAGGCTCCATTCACTGTATTTTTTTCCTTTGTTAAAAAATCCTTGGGTTATCTAGGTTTACAATACTGGGGAATCCATATGTCTTTCTTCTTTTCCAACATTATATACATTATTTTCTATGTATCTTAATATATTATCTGTAATCTCTGAGACCTTAAGAAAATTAATGGCGATAGCAGGCATTTCTGTCTGAGTGGTTTTAGTCTTTTATCATTTAGGACAATATTTGCTGATGGGTTTTAGCAAACTGTCTATTATATTTAAGCAACTTTCTTCCATTTCTATCATAAGCAGTCTTTATTAGGGTTTGCTGCTGAGTTTTACCAACTACTTTTTCAGGCTCTATTAATAAACAAATTTTATCACTATCTGCCCATGACCCCTCCGTGCTCACCTCTCCACGCCAAAGATTGTTTGCTCCGAACAATTGTGACTCTGGCTGAGGGTTTTCCTTCTGGATCATGAAAGCAGCAGGACAAGCCTGAAGGGCCTGAGAATGAACACCCTTGAAGCAGCTCTCTACCAATGACAGATGGGGGCGGGGGCGATGGTGGAACGTTCCCTAGTTTCTTTGCCTCTTGAGAGACAACACTCTCAACCGTGTTTTGTCACTTCTCTCAGATGTTTCATGCGGTGGTAACTGGTCTGGTAATGCATCCCATTATTGTTTCCTCTCTTCTCTGTCTCATGCACTCATTCCGTTATGGGTGTTTTCTGGACCTTGTCCCTGATAAATGACTTTTGTTTGAATCTTTATCTCAGGGTAAAACCTCACCTGAGATAACTGATATATGCATATGGTTTTCTCCATTAGTTTCTTGATGTAATGCAGGTGGATAAATCACAGTTTGAGGGCCAGCTGCCTGTTTTGTCCGTAAAATTTTATTGCAGCACAGCCACACTCAGTTCTTCACTAATGTCTGAAGCTGGTTTTGAACAGTTGCAACAGAGACCATGTGGCCCAAAGCCTAGAATTTGTCCTGGCTGGCCCTTTAAGAAAGTTTTCCAATCCTGCTGTCATGGATTATTTGGATCCATACTTCCTAAGTGCTCCATATATTCTTTAAACAAACGTTGGTTTGTTTGGTTTGGTTTGGTTAAAGTGTGGTATTCTTTTGATAACTTGCTAGAATTCTATTTATTCATTTATTTTAGAGAGGAAGGGGGCAGGGACAGAGAGCAAGGGAGAGAGAATCCAAAGTAGGCTCCACCACAGCCTGTGCCCTGAGATCATGACCTGAGCCTAAATCAAGAGTCAGATGCTCAACCAACTGAGCCACCCAGGTGTCCCTAGAATTTTATTTTCTAATCTAACTATGTTTTGCATCCATATTCACAAATAAGATTGGTCTATAGCTTATTCTATTTATTTTTTTTTTGCAGAATTTTATATTAAATGTATTCTGGCTTCACCTGATAACCCAAGGCCGTCTCTCCACTTGATCCTTAATTGAGTCACATCCATATGCAATCTCTTTTTCCACATGAAGTAACATAGTCACAAGGTCTGAGGATTGGAATGTGGACATCTTGAGGGACCATTATTAGGTCTACTGTTCTCTCCAACTCTTGGTGTTATTACAATTTTAAGGTTTTTTTTTTTTTTTAACCAAACCAGTGGTTATCTAGTTCTTGTTTTAATTTACGTCTTCCCCAATACTAATATTTTTTGGTCCCTGCATTTCCTACTATTGGAAATCCCTGTTTACGTCTTTTGCTAATATGTGTTTCTTATGTTTCTGGACAAAATTTTTGTTTCTTATGTATTCTGGACAAACCTTTTGTGGGTTTCATATGTGTCAGATACACTCCTTCAGTTTTAACATGTATTTTCATTCTTTACTTTCTTCACGAAGTCTTTTGTAGACCAGCATTTCTTTCTTTCTTTCTTTCTTTTTTTTTGAATGCAGTCAATGTAACTATCTTTTGCATATTTTTCTCTTCAGAAAATTTTCACCATCTCAAGGTCTTTTTTTCTTATATTTTGCTTTTCAGAGTTTTTTTTTCCCCCTTGGTATTTTATCATGAAGTATTTTAAGCATGCAGAAAAATTAAAAGAATTTTGCAGCAAGAACTTATGCACTAACTGCCAGTATCTCACTGTAACTACTTTACTGCACTTGTTTTAATATACTTCATTCCTGGGGTGCCTGGGTGGCTCAGTGGGTTAAGGCTCTGTCTCTGGCTCAGGTCATGATCTCAGGGTCCTTGGATAAAGCCCTGCATCAGACTCTGCTCAGCAGCGAGCCTGCTTCCTCCTCTCTTACTGTCTGTCTCTCTGCCTACTTGTGATCTCTCTCTTTCTGTCAAATAAATAAATTATATATATATACCTCATTCCAACTATCCATCCATTTCAAAATTAACTGGAGACATCATTACAATTCCTCTATGTACATCAACGTGCTTGTTACTAATTTGGATTCAATATTGAGCTATAGTTTTTTAGTGTAAAATTTAGATACAAGGAAATGTGCAATCTTATGTATATGTGTTGGCAAATGCATACTCTTGTGTAATGCAGACCCTTCCAGGGTATGGAACATTCTCAGTGCCTCGGGAAATCTATGCTCCTCCCCAGTTATGCTCTCAGAGGCAATAACTGCTTTGATTTTTTTTCCTACTGTGGTCAGTTGGGCCTGTTCTAAAATTTTATACAGATGGACTCACAGGATGTGCTCTTTTGTGCAAGGTTTCTTCCTGTTAGCATAACAATTTTGAGATCCATCCATGGTGTTGCATATATCAGTCATTTGTTCCAGATTCTTCTATTAATGGATACCTGGGCTATTTCCAGGGTTTGGCTATTAAGAACAAAGCTGTTGTGAACATTCTTATATAAGCATTTGCATGAACATATTTTCATTTCTCATTGCTGGTTCATGGGTAAGGCATATGTTTAGTTTTATAAGAAACTTCCAGGCATTTTTCCAAAGTGGTTTTACCTTTTTACACACACCAATGATGTGAGAGTTCCGGTTGCTCCATATCCACTCCAACATATAGTGTTGTCAGTCTTTTAAAATTTAGCTATTTAATTTTAGCATGTATTGATATCTCACTGTGGTTTTAACTTGTTTTTCCCTGATGACTAGTGGTATTGAGCCTTTTCTCATGGGCTTATTGACATTCATATATGTGTTCACATACAGATAAAAAAAAAATCTGTTGGAGCACCTGGGTGGCACAGTGAGTTAAGCCTCTGCCTTCGGCTCAGGTCGTGATCTCGGTGTTCTGGGATCGAGTCTGGCAGTGGGCCCTCTGCTCGGTGGGGAGCCTGCTTCCTCCTCTCTCTCTGCTTGCCTCTCTGCCTACTTGTGATCTCTCTCTGTCGAATAAATAAAATCTTAAAAAAAAAATCTGTTAAGATCTTTTACCCATGTTTTAGGATGGGATGTTTGTCTTTAGTTGAGTTATAGCTCTTTATATATCCTGGTGTTATGGACTCACTTGTAGACTCTCAAAACTGATACATTGAACCCCCTAGTCCCCTAGGGTGATGGTAGTTGGAGATGGGGCCTTTGGAAGGTAATTTGGTTTAGATAAAGTCATGAAAGTGGGGTTTTCATAGTGAGATTAGTGCCTTTAGAAGAGACACCAGAAAGCTCTCTGAGAGGACACAGTGAGGAAGCCAGGAGGAGAGCCTCCCTTGGGAAATGAATGAGCAAATACTGTGATCTTGGATTTCGGAGTCTCCAGAATCATGAGTAATATATTTCTACTGCTTAAGCCACTCAGTTGGTGGTATTTTGTTATGGCAACCCAAGTTGAATAATAAGCCTGGATACCAGTCCTCTGTCAGAAGTTTATTTTGTAAATATTTTTTTCCCCTGTCTGTGACTTGCCTATTTATCTCCTTAACTTGATCTTTGATGAGTAGACATTTTATATTCTGATAAAGTCAACATAACAGTATTTCCTTTTATAAGTAGTGCTTTCAGTGTCTTAAGGAATCTTTGCCTCTTTCCTCGTCTTGGAGATATTCTGTCTCTCTTTTTTCTAAAAACTTTATAATTTTAGCTTTTATATTTAGGTGTCTTGTCCATCTGGAATTAATTTCTGGGTATAATGTGAGGTAGGAACTGAGATTTATTGTTTTTTCCTCATATGAATACCCAGTGATCCCAGGAAAATTTATTGAATAGACTTTCCTTTCCTCATTACTTTGGCACCTTTGCTGAAAATCAAATTACTATATAAATGTGGTTCTATTTCTGGGAGCTTTATTCCTTCCCATTGATTTATTTGTCAATTCTTAGCTAGTACTTCTCTGTTTTGATTACTGTAACTATAATAAGTCTTGAAGTCAAGTTGTGTAAGACTTCTTCTTTTTTTTTTTTTAAAGTATTTAAAAAATACTTTATTTTTTGGCTATTCTAGGCCACTACATTTCCATATAAGTTAAGAGTTAGTTTGTTGATTTATTTAAAAAAAAAAAGCCTCCTGGAATTGTTCTTAGAATTGCATTAAATATATAGATAAATTTAGGGAGAATTGCAATATCAAAGCATTTGGTTTTCTAATGTGTAAATGTCGCATATCTCTTTATTTACTTAAGTCTTCTTTAATTTCCCTCAAAAATGTGCAGTTTTTGATGAAGAGGTCTTGCCCATCTTTTGTTAACCTCATTCCCAAGTATTTTGTGTTTCTTGGTGTGATTATAAATGACATTTAAGATTAAAGAATTTTCATATTGATTGATGCTAGTATATAAAAATAAAATTGTTAGTCAACAGTATATAAGTTTATCCAGAGTACATAAGTCTGGGTCATCAGGAAAAAGTAACTGCACGGTAATTTGAACAGGAAAAGTTTAATATAAAGAATTATTAACTATAACGAGGGATTACAACAATGAGGGATTGGCTAGTAAGAAATAAAAAAAATTCTAAACTACGCAAGAATAAGAGTTCCAAGCAGCAGCCTCCATGCCCTGATACAGAGCACCCAGAGAAGAGACCCTCTCCCTCTCTGGGGCAGAGATCCAGAACTTGCCAGATAGGATACATCTTCAGCTCACTGGATGGCAGAGAGTGTGCTGAGTGCAATGTTGGTAGAACGTGCTGGAAGTCCACTCTGAGGAGCCTGGAAAGCTGTTCACTAGAAGGCATCTCATTGGCTTCTCACTACTCACTACAAACTGCCAAGGGTCCTGGAGAAGGGGTGACTGAGCACAGCCCTAGAGTCATTTTGTTACTAAGCTGTCAGAAGAGGAGTGACAGTGATGTTGTAGAGGAAGCTTCTGGTTACTGGGGGCTGCTTGGCCACTGTCACCGCTGGAGAAAGGTACTAGAGTAGCCATGTGTGTTTTAGGAGCCTGGTGCTGGACAAGCTGCCCTCAGGACAAGAACTTGCCCAACAAGCACGCGGGAACCAGAGAGCAAAACTTTTCTTCTGTAATGTCTCTCTAGTGCTCTCTACCGACTGTCATGGGGGGAAAAAAGTACTTAAAAGGCCCAGATCTATTTTCAGGGAGCAGGCTAAAAGGAGGAATTTGGAGATTAGGGGCAATAACTTGATAACAGGCACACTCTGGCATTGTTAAATTCACTGTTTAGTCTTGTAGTTTTCCTTTGTAGACTCTTTAGGGTTTTCTACATGAACAATCATTTAATCCACAGAGACAACTTTACCCTTTCCTTTCCAATCTGTATGTTTTTGTTAAGCATTTTTATCAAGATGTAATTATCATACAAAAAATTGCATATATTTAGTGTATACAATTTGATGATTTTGGACATATGCACACACCCATGAAACCATCACCACAATCACCACAATAATAGATCTCCATTACTTCTCAAAGTTTCTTTTTGCCTTATGTCCCTGTGTGTGTGTGTGCATGTGCATATTTTGGCAAGAACACACAACCTAATGTATCAAATTTTTAAGTCCACAATACAGCATTGATGATCTGTACAGCAGATCTCTAGTCTAATTCATCTTGAACAACTGAAACTTTGTTATCGATTGAACAAAATTTCCCATGGCTAACCACTGTTCTCTATTCTCTGCTTCTATGAATTTGACTATTTTAGGTACCTCATGTATGTGGAATCATGAAATATTTGTCCTGTGATTGACTTATTTCACTTAGCATAGTGTCATTGGGTTCATCCATGTTGTCATAGATGGCAGAATTTTCTTACTTCTTTAAGACTAAATATTTTATTGTATGTATATTCCACATTTTAAAAATTCACTTATCTAGTGATGGACATTTGGGTTGTTTTAATATTTTGGCTATTGTGAATAGGGTTGTCATTAATATAAGAATACACATATATCTTTAAGATTCTGATTTTAATTCTTCTGGGTCTATAGCCATAAGCGAGCTTGTTGGAAGCTATGATAGTTCTTTTTAATTTTCTTGAGGTACTGCAATACTGTTTTCCATAGTGGCTGCACATTCCCACCAACAGTGTAGAATGGTTCCAATCTCTCCAGTGGAATCATGAAATATTTGTCCTGTGACCTTTTTTAATGTACTCTTTGGTAACAGCCATGGTAACTAGTGTGTGGTTATATCTAATTGTGGTTTTGATTTGCATTTCCCTGATGATTAATGATTTTAAATATGTTTTCATATGCCTGCTGATTATCTGTATGTCATCTTTAGAGGAATACCTATTCAAATCTTCTGCGCATTTAAAAAAATCTTTAAAATATTTTTTGCTATTGAGTTGTAGGTGTTTCTTATATATTTTGTATTTTAACTATTTATAAGATTATGGTTTGAAAATATTTTCTTCCATTCCCTAGGTTGTCTTTTTGCTCTCTTGTTTCCTTTGACCTACAGAAGCTTTTTAGTTTGATGTAGTC
Source organism: Neogale vison (assembly GCF_020171115.1). Taxonomy (NCBI): domain Eukaryota; kingdom Metazoa; phylum Chordata; class Mammalia; order Carnivora; family Mustelidae; genus Neogale; species Neogale vison. The sequence goes on from NC_058101.1 coordinate 174,579,158, forward strand.
CCACTTATCTATTTTTGCTTTTGTTACTTGTGTTTTTGGTGTCATTTCTAAGAAATCACTGCCAAGACCAATGTAAAAAATTTCCCCTATGTTTTCTTCTAGCAGTTTTATAATATCAAGGTTTTACATTGAAAGATTTAATGCATTTTGAGTTTATTTTTGTGTATGGTGTAAGATAGAGGTCCAATTTCATTTTCTTTGCATGTAGATATCCCGTTTTTCCAACACTATTTGTTGTAGGGACTATCTTTTCCCCATAGTGTATTCTTGGCACCCTTGTTGAGGATAAGTTGACTGTACATGTGTGGGTTTATCTGGGCTTTCTGTTCTGTTCCATTGGTCTATATGTCTTTATGCCAGTATATTGTGTTCTAACTACTTAGTCTTTGTAATTATTTTGAGATCAGGAGTGTGATGCCTCCAGTTTTGTTGTTTTTTTTTCAAGACCACTTTGGCTATTCTGCATCTTTTCTGCTTCCATATGAACTTTAAGATTGTTTTTCTCTATTTCTGTAAAAAAATCCCGTTGGGGTTTGATGGGGGATAGTATTGAATCTGTAGATTGCTTTCAATATTGAGTCTTCTAATCCACAAACAAGGGATGACTTTCCATTTATTTGTCTTCTTTAAATTTTATTCATTGATATATTATGGTTTTCAGTGTACAAGTCTTTCACCTACTTGATTAATTTATTCCTAAATATTTTTAATACTATTCTAAATGGAACATTTCCTTAATTTCTTTTGGATGGTTCATCATTAGTGTATAGAAATGCAACTGATTTTTGTATGTTGATTTTGTATTCCACAACTTCACTGAATTTGTTTATTACTTCTGACAGTTCTGTGTGTGTGTATGTGAAATCTTTAGGAGTTTTACATATAGGGTGATGTCATCTGGAAACACAACTTTATTAATTCCTTTTCAATTTAGATGCCTTTTATTTATTTTTCTTGCCTAATTGCTCTAACTAGGACTTGCAATACTGTATTGAACAGAAGTGGCAAGAATCAAGAGTGGACATTCTTGTCTTGTTCTTGGTCTTTAGAGGAAAATCTTTTTCACCATTGACTACAATGTAAATTGTGGGATTTTTATATATGGTATGTATTATATTGAGATACATTCCTTCTATACCTAGTTGAGAGTATTTTCATGAATAATTACCACATTTTGTCAACATCTTTTTTCTTTTTCAGCATCTACTGAGATGAAGATTTTTTCCTTTGTTAATATGATGTATCACATTAATTGATTTTTATATGTTCAACTATCCTTGCTTTCCAGAGATCAATCCAATTTAGTCATGGGATATGATCCTTTTAATATGTGGTTAAATTTAGTTTGCTATATTTTGTTGAGTTTTTTTTTTTTTGTGGCTATGTTTATTAGAGATATTGGACTAGAGTTTCCTTTGTGTTTGTGTGTGTATGTGTAGTGTCTATCTGGCTTTGGTAACTGGGTAAAAATGACCTCAAAAATTAATTTGGAAGTGTTCCTTCTTCAACTTTTGGAAGAGTTTAAGAAATATTGGCATTAATTCTTCTTTAAATGTTTGATAGAATTTACCAATGAAGCCTTCTGGTCCTGGCTTCTTTTTTTTTTTGGGAGATATTGGATTACTAATTCAAACTTCTTACTAGTTACAGGTCTATCCAGATTTTCAATTTCTTCATGATTCAGTTCTTGTAGTTTGTATGTTTTTAGGAATTTATCCATTTCTTTTAGGTTATCCGATTTGTTGGCATATAATTTTTCATAATAGTCTCTTATGATCTTTTTATTTTTATAGTATCTGTTGTAATATTTCTTCTTTCATTTCTGGTTTTATTTATTTGAATTTTCACCTTTTTTCCTTAGTCAAGCTAAAGGTTTGTGAATTTTGTTTACCTTTCCAAAAGATGATCTGTCAATGTCATTGATATTTTTTCTTGTTTTTCTAGTCTTTATTTTTGCTCTTATCTTTATTTCCTTCCTTCTGCCAACTTTGGACTTAGTTTTTCTCTTTTTTTCTTTCTTTCCCTAGTTCCTTGAGGATAAAGTTAGGTTGTTTATTTAAAATATTTCTTCTTTTTAAAATGTAGACATTTATTGCTGTAAGGTTCTCTTTTAGTACTGCATTTTATAGATTTTGGTATATTGTATTTTTATTTTGTTTGCTTCAAGTTATTTTCTAATTTTTTAATTTCTTTTTTGACCCAGTCATTGCTTGGGAGTGTATTGTTTAATTTCCACATATTTGTGAATTTTCCACTTTTCTTTCTGTTACTGATTTCTAGTTTCATTCCCTGTGGTCAGAAAAGATACTGGGTATGATTTTAAAGTTCTTAAATTTGTTGAGACTTGTTTTGTGTCCTAACATGTGGTTATCTCCTGAGGAATATTTAATATTTACTTGAGAAGAATGTGTATCCTGGTTTTGTGTTTATTTGTTTGTTTATTTCTTTGCAGGGTGGAAAATTCTGTGTATGTTCTGTATAGGCTTGTTAGGGCCATTGGTTCTGTAGTGGAGTTTGAGTCCTTTGTTTCCTTATTGATGTTCTGTCTGGTCGGGCTATCCAATATTGAAAATGTAGTTGAAGTTTACTATTATTGTATTTCTATCTATTTCTCCCCTCAAATCTGTCAATGTGTTCTTTATATATTGAGGGGTTCTGGTGTTGAGTGCATATATATTTATAGTTGTTATATTTTCTTTATGAATTGACTTTTTAATTATTATATAATAACCTTCTTTGTCTCTTGCACAGGTTTTGATTTAAGTGTGCTGTCTTTTGGTTACCATTTGCATGGACTGTCTTTTGCATGGAATATTCACATTCAGTCTATATATGCCTTTAATTCTAAAGTGAATCTCTTGTACACAACATATAGTTGGATCTTGTTTTTATTTTATCCTTTTAACCACTCTATGTCTTTTGATTAGAGAGTTTAATCTATTTATTTTTCAAGTGATTATTGATAGGTAAGAACTTACTATTAACATATTGTTAATTTTTTTTCTGTTTGATTTGTAGTTCTTTTGTCCCCTTTCCCCTCCTTTGCCATTTTCCTTTGTGATGCTGACTTTTTATAATGATATGTTTTGATTTCTTTCTCTTTTTCTTTTATGTATCTAATTTAGATATTTTCTTTGTGGTTACCACAAGGCTTACATAAAATATCTTATAGTTAAAACTGTCTATTTTAAGCTGATAGTAATTTAACTTCAATTGCATACAAAAACTGTACACTTTTACCTTTTTCCCCGAACAGTTTGTGTTACTGATGTCACAATTTACATCTTTTTATATTGTGCATTTGTTAACACATTTTTGTATTTATAGTTAGTACTATTTTTTTAACTTTTACACTAGAGTTAAAAGTGATTTACACAACCCCATTACAGTATTATATTATACTGTATTTGTCTATATATTTCCATTTGTCAATGAATTTTGTACTTTTGTATGCCTTCATGTTGATATTTAATATTTTTTTCTTTCAACTTAAGAAACTTCCTTAACTCCCTTTAGACTTTCTCGTAAGGTAGGTATAGTGGTAATGAAACCCCTCAGTTTTTGTTTGTCTGGGAAAGTCTTTATTTCTTCTTCATTTCTGAAGTGGTTTGCTAGATATAGTTTCTTGCTTGGCAGGTTTTATCTTTCAATACTTTTAATATATCAACCCATTCCTTTCTCTCTTGAAGATTTCTTCTGAATAATTTACTGATTGTCTTTTGGGGGCTTCCTTGTATGTGATGACTTGTTTTTCTCTTACTGGTTTCAAAATCTTCTTTGTCCTTGACATTAAGAATTTGATGATAAAGGGCGCCTGGGTGGCTCAGTTAATATAGTGGTTGCCTTTGGCTTAGGTCATGATCCCTGGGTACTGGGATTGGGCTCCATGTCAGGCTCTCTGCTCAATGGGAGACTGCTTTTTGCTTTCCTTTAGCTTGATGCTCCCCCTTCTTGTGCTCTCTTTCTCTGCAAAAATAAATAAATAAAAATCTTTTTAAAAAATTTAAAAATTAAAAAAAAAGAATTCAATGATAAAGTGTTTTAATATAATCTTTGGATTAATTCTTTTAGACTACTTTAAGTTTTATGAATCTGAATGTCCATTTTCCACCCAAGATTTGGGAAATTTGCAGCCATTATTTCTTTAAGTAAGCCCTATACTTCTTTATCTCTCTCGTCTCCTTCTGGGACTCCCATAATGTGTATCACAGTTTTATTGCTAGTGTCCCATAATTCTCTTAGGCTTTTTTTAGTTTTTAAAAAATTCTTTTCTTCTTTTGTCTTCTGAGTGTGTAATTTCAAATGATTTGTCTTCAAATTCTCTGATTCTTTCTTCTGCTTGATCAAGTCTGATGTTGAATTCCTTAGTGAATTTTAAAATTCAGTTATCGTCTTCTTTGGCTCTATGCTTTTTGTTTGGTACTTTTTAGTATTTGTTTAAATTTCTGCTGATATTCTCATTTTGTTCATATATATTGTTTTCCTGATTTTGTTTAGTTGTCTGTCTTTGTTCTTTGGCAACTCACTGAACTTCCTTATGATGACTATTTTTCGTTTTTTTTTTTTTTTTTTTTTGTCAGACAATGCATAGATCTCCATTTCTTTAGGGTCAGTTAATTCCTGGGGATTTATTTTGTTCCTTTGTTTGTGTTGTGTTTCCTGGTGCTTCATTTTTCTCTAGTTTTGCATTGGTGTCTGTATATTTGAAGAAAAAGCCATCTTTCCCAGATTTTATAGACTGGTTTGACTGAGAAGACATGCACCAGTCAGCCTGGCTAGAGATTCTTGTTCTTTGTTGTTAGCTGCCCTAGGTGTCTAATCTTTCATTTTCTTTCACTAACCCATAATCTCTTGCTCCCTCTGGTGTCTGAGTATGTCACTTCCTTCAGAGTTCTGTGTGACGTGAGGAAACCAGCTCTTTGGGAAGTGTACTGAAAGGCTGGGGATATTGGATTCAAACTCAAATAATCTCTCTTTCCTAGAGAAAAGTCCTCATTCATTTGTTGTATCTGAACCTCATAGAACTGAACTGGCTGTGGGAAGTAGGAAGGTTCCCTTTGGGCTAGGTGCCCCAGGTCTCTGAACTCTAGTTTTTTTTTTCAGTTCTCTGTGAAGCAAGACAGAAAGTAGCCCTTGGAAAGTGCCCTGAAAGTCAGGAGTACATTGGGGGACCTTGGATGTTTACCCCAATCTCTTGCCCCTTTCCCAGGGAGGAGTGAGATCTCTCTTGGCACTGAGCTGGGTTTGCTTGGGGAAAGGGCTGACTTGGGTAGGGTGAAATTGCCCTTACTTATTTCAATGTATAGCCAAATAATACTGCAGAATCTATGTACCATTTTACCTTTCCACTTGTAGCATGTGAAAAGGCATTTTCTTCATATTTTGGAATGATGACGGGAATTTTTAAAATTTTCCAACAAAACAGGTGAATAGCAGTGTCTCATTGTTATTTTAATTTTCATCTTTTTAATAGTAGTGCAGGGGAGTATTTTTTATATTTATTAGATAAAGGGTTAATATACATATAAAATATGTACTTCTCTGAATTACCTATTTATTTCTTTTACAGATAATTTTCTCTGAAGTTTGTCATTCATCTTATACATTGTTTTATAATTGGTGTTAGTATGGTTTTATGTTGAGAATACCAAGACAAGTACTAAAATTAGGTGAAAAATATCATCTGGTGTTCTCTCTTTTACTTTTCATAAGTACAAAGTACCCTTGGGAAAAGTAACACAAAGCAGGTTGCTAGACAGAGAAGACAGGCAAAGTAAAGGAGCTTGAATATCAGCAAATTCTGGTGTTAAAAAAATTCATCTAATATATTTTTGGTGGATGAAAATTTGCTTATCTTCCTTGAGTAACAAAACTTTGAGTTAATTGCTCTTTATACAAACACTTTTTGTTTACTAAAAAAGATGATATTATTAGGATAATACAAGATTAAATCATACTTAATATTAGTTAAATGTTTCTACATCAAATAAAATGTCTAAGTATTCCCCTTTCACATATAAATCTTTTGGTAATTGAGATATGTCAATATTATTTGTGATTTCTTCCTCATGAAATTATCTTGAAGTAAAAGTCAAACTGCTGGGTTGATGTACTTTAATACATAACATTTGTTTTTTTGGATCTTATAAAGTTATTTTTATCACTAATACTTACAGTTTTGGGGAATTGTATGCTTTTGGGAATATTTAATAACACAAGCTAAACAAACCTAAATACAACCTCCCCCCCGCTGCCAGTTTTACTGAGAAATAATTAACATAATTCACTGTGTATGTTTAAAGTATACAGTGTGATGTTTTGATTTACATATATTGTGAAATGATTACTGCAATATGTTTAGCTAACATCCATCTTTTCACATAGGTACAATAAAAAGAAAAAAGAAAAAAAGAGACATTCTCTCTTTGTAATGAGAACTCAGGGAATTTATCTTCTCTCTATTTTTAAAAAAATTTGCTTTAGAGAATGAGAGTGAGAGAGAGAGAGAGAGAGAGAGAGGGAGGGTGGGGAGGGCCAGAGGGAGAGAAAGAAAATTCCAAGCAGACTCCCTGCTGAGCACAGGGCCTGATGTGGGGCTCAGTTTTATGACCCCGAGACCATGACGTGAGCCAAAACCTAGAGTCCCTGCTCAACAGACTGAGCCACCCAGGGACCCCAGGATTTGCTCTCTTAATAACTTTCCTATATATTATAAGCAGTATAAGTTATATGTACTATATATGGTTATGCATATATTATACAGCAGTTAGTTACAGTCTTCATGCTGTACAATTTATCTCTGGTACTTATTTACCTTAAACTCGAAGTTTATACCTTTTTAACCTCTGAGGAACTCCCTTATGCTATTGCTAGCTCATAGTTTTTTTTTTTAAAGGTTTTATTTATTTATTTGACAGAGAGAGATCACAAGTAGGCAGAGAAGCAGGCAGAGAGAGAGGAGGAAGCAGGCTCCCTCCTGAGCAGAGAGCCCAATGCGGGGCTCGACTCCAGGACCCTGGGATCGTGACTTGAACTGAAGGCAGAGGCTTAACCCAATGAGCCACCCAGGTGCCCTTAGCTCATAGTTTTTAAAAAATATTTTGTTTTATTTAGTATTTCAATGTATTTTCGCATTGTGAGGCATTTTTAGTTCATCTAGTCTGCCGTATTGCTGAAAACAGAAGGTCAATATAGTTTTTAAAGCTGACATGGCTTTTAAGGTTAATCTAATCCAATGGTTTATTTTTTAGATTAGTAAATCAAGATCCTGAGAGTTTATCTGAACTCACTTGATTTGTCTGATGTCACATGTTACACAAGTGACAACAACAGTTCTCTAAATCAGGGCTTCTGACCCCCAACTCCAGTGTTCTTTCTCCTACATTAATGGCCAAAGAACTACAGTTAGAGGCCAGTTTGGCTTACCACCTGTTTTTATGTGTGTTTCAAGATTTCTTTTCCTTTAGTGCCCATAGTTCTTGGTCATGCAGCTTTGAATAATGAGGAGGTAAATCAGACAAAGGGGGGTGGGCAGCAAAGCAAAGTTTATTGAGCGGTAGTACAAAGCTCCCAAAGAAGGAGGAGACCCTAGACGTTTGCTGTTGGAGTTTCTAAGTCTAGGGGGTTTTATGAGATTGTTGGCAGGCTGTTTTAGTCTGATTAACCCTCCCCGTGCCTGTCACCCAATCAGATTTTTGTCTAGCTGCTCATCTGCCTATCAGGGAGTTGTTTAGGTTAGAAAGAGTGGAGGTCTCCTTTCAGGGTTGCGTTGAATAACAAGATGAGGTCTTTTCCTTTTAAGGTTAGTTTCCTCTTGGGACATGGCCCCTTGCCCCTGCCTGCCTTTCTTCCAACTATCCTCCATTACATGGTCTGTGAGCTACAAATGGCATTTCTATTTTTAAGTGATTGAAACAATTTTTAAAGAATCACATTTCCTGACATGTAAAAAATATATGGATTTCAAATTTCAACATCCATAAATAAGTCTTACTGAATCACGGTCACACTCATTCATTTATGTGTCATCTATGGCTGCTTTTGTGCCACCAAGCGGAGTTGAGTAATTGCAACAGAGATTATATGGTCTGCAGATCCTAAAATATTTGCTGTCTGGCCATGCACAGACAAATTGTGGACCCTTCCTCTGGCACACATTGTCTTCACTTTCAAGGAAGCCAAAAAATAAAATTCTTTTTTTTTTTTTAAATTTATTTTTTTTTATATTTTTTCCCCAATTTATTTATTTTCAGAAAAACAGTATTCATTATTTTTTCACCACACCCAGTGCTCCATGCAAGCTGTGCCCTCTATAATACCCACCACCTGGTACCCCAACCTCCCACCCCCCCCCGCTGAAAAATAAAATTCTTTATTGTGCCTCCAGAGGGAGACATTGAGGAGGGTCTTCAATTAGGTTTGGTTTGTTTTGAGTCATATCAGACACTAATGATTTTATGTACAATTCACAATATTTCAAAATTTCAATCCTATATTCAAAGGTTGTATAACTCAAAATAAAGTATGCATGGGAAACATGAATAACACTGTGAAAAGCAGCTCAAAACTCACATAATACACTAAGAGGACTGAAATTAGGCTGCATTGCTGCTCAACAGATGGATAGGAGGAAGTGAGTTTGGGTTGTCATTGAGGGATGATTTGTAGAATGTCATGTTCAAGTTTTGGAGGTTGAGAACTCAAAAGTCCATAAGAGCCTTTCTGTCTCTAGAATCAAGCTGATCTGGGTTCTAATTCTTGTTCTGCCCCTTAATACTCTGTGGTAGTAAACACTCACACAATTCCTTTTAGCCTAATTTTTCACATGGATAATATTCCATTCATTTAAATACATGGGTCATTTGGAACATAAGGTAATTTTGTCATTTCACACAAAAAAAATTATAAAAACTTGAGTATGTTTTTAGGAAAGTAAATGAAATAGTCAAATGTCTACCTGTAATAGTTTATTTGGTTTTAGACATTTTAAAGTGCATATACTAGATTCAAAAGTAGTATTTTATTCAATTCTCACTCTTTCAGAAATAATTTTATTCAGATTTTTTGTAAGTGGCAATGTCATCAACTAGAGTAATTTTTTCAGTTATCTAACACAGTTTTCAGAAGCATATAATTTTACTTTCATTTTGTTGTTTGAGATATGGTACTTTTGAATCTAAGTATGATGCTATCCCTGGAAATTTTATCCAGGCTACAGTTTCTCATTCACATACTGGTATGGCTCATGGTCCTTTACATATTTGTGATTTCTACCATCTAACTACTTGTTATATTGTTTTCTATTAATTAAAAAAAATTTGTATCAGAGCCCAAGAGTGCAAGAGCCCCTAGTTTCAGGGGTCCCAAATACACCAAGTTTGGCCACTTGTGTCTGACAACATCTAAAGATGGAGAGAAGAGTCGTAATGAAACCAGAAAGGAATTTATTTCAGTGAGCCCAACACCAGGAAGACAGCAGACTGACATCTCAAAGATTGTCTCCAAAGTGCTGAAAATACTTCCAGGTTTATCTAAGGAAAATGTGGGGAAAAGGTTGGTGAGTACATGCAGGTGGGCAGCGCAGGTCAGGTCCATCATTGTCTTAGGGTCAATTGCTAGGCGTCTTCCTGGCTATAGGCAGTCCTTATTGCCTGAGGGGACAGTTTGGTTCCCATCACCTGGATGCTTTGCATGAGTTAAGAGATAAGCTGGAAAGAAGAATTTAATCATTTAGAAAGCACAAACTGAGGTCAAAATGGAGTAGTTGAAGTCCTCTTTCACTTTGGGATAATTGTACAGTTGCACACAGTTTTAAGAAATGATGCAGAAGGATCCTGTGTCTCTTTACCCAGTTTCCTCCAAAATGGTAACATTTTGCAAAACTATAGTATAATATTATAATCAGAAAATTGACACTGATACAATCTACTGAGCTTATTCAGATCTCCCAAGTTTTGCATGTATTCATGTGTGTTTGTGTGTTTACCTCTATACAGTTTTATTACATAGTTAAGTTTGTGTGTCTACTGTCACTGTCTAACTACAGGACAGTTCTGTCACCACAAGAATTCTTCTGGTTGTTCTTTAATAGCCACGCCCACCTTCCACCACCCATTCCTAACCTCTGGCAACCAATAATCTACTCTATTTCCATAATTTTGTTACTTCAAGAATGTTACATAAATGGAATCATACATATATAAACTTTTGGGGTTGGCTTTTTTTCACTCAGCATAATTCCCTTGAGATCCATCAAAACTATCATCTGTATCCACAGTTTGTTACTTTTTACTGTTGAGTTGTACTGTATACTATGCATACTGTGGATTTGTCACAGTCTATTTATTAGTCCATTTACCCATTGAAGGACATCTGGGTCATTTCTAAAATTTAACTTTTATAAATAAATCTGCTACGAACAGTCACAAACAGTTTTCGTCTAAAACAAGTCTCCATTTCTTTTGTGTGTTTTTTTCAAAAGATTTAGTCATTTATTTTAGAAAGAGAGAGAGAGCTCTCGTGAACATGAGTCGGGGGAGAAGGAGAGGGAGAAGCAAAAAGAGAGAGAAGCAGATTCCCTGCCAAGTGCAAGTGGAGCCTGAGGCAGGGCTCAACCTCCACCCTGAGATCATGACCCCAGCAGAAATCAACTGTTGACTGCTCAACTGACTGAAGAACGCATCCCGTTATTTCTTTTGTTTTTAAAATGATCTTTAGAAGGTCATCAACTTCCAACATTTGCAATTTTGAGTTCATGACTCCAAGAATTTGTTTATTCACTCCTCAAATACTTCTTCTTTTCTATGTGCTGGGCACTGTTGTGGGTGCAGAAATATGTAGATGAATAAGTTATTGTTTTCTTGGAGGTTACATTCTCATGAAAACTGACAGGTCAAATATATGCATATAACTCTTATATAGTATAATTATAATTATTAAAAGGGATTTAAAGGATGCTACCTTTTGCTTGTTGTTGCTTATCCTATCAGTTGACTTGTGGCCATCAAAAACCGGCATTAATGGGATCTCTTCTGGCTTATATATTTCTATAAGTAAATTATAGGGATATGGTGATAACCATCTCTTTGCATCCTCTATGTATTTGATGGTGATGCCAATCTTTGTAATTCCTCCTGACATGAAGTTTTGCCTTTGATTTACATTCTTGGTCAGAGTGGGAACAGTTTCAGGAACTTCTACTTGGTCCTTCTTAACAAAATAGCTATTACTTCACTGGACAGGGAAGCCACATGAGGGTCCTGTCAATTTTGCATATACGCATCACATTTATGTACTCAGTGGCCAAAGAATTAACCATATCTTCCCTGTGAGATGAACCTGGTGAAGGCTACAGATATCATCTGACCTTGATAAGCTCTCACTCTGAAAGAGAGGCCATAATGGTATTTTGGGGCCCTGGTTTCCATGTTGGCTCAGAAGCTGCATTTAGTTGTATTCCAAGGATTTGTTTACTCTCCTTTTCTCAATTCTCAGATACTCTGGTAAGTGGCCACAGCTCTTTTGGGAGAAAGAAGGGGGAAATGAATATCATATATGCTTGAGTTGTCATGGCAGAGTACTTTCTCGACAACTACGTGGCTTAGATATGAAACCTGGTGTGGGATTGAAAATTTACACTGTGGCAACTGGTGTCCATGCTTGTGGTTTTTGTTTGTCTTTTGTTACATGAGTCAAGTAACACTCAAATTGACTACTCATATTTTTTGCCCCAGAAATTTCATTTCTGTTAACTATTTGTTATTGCCACAGATTCCTGTGGATTAAGCCACCTGGTTGTCACTGCAGACTTGCCCACCATTATGTCCACCATGCGGTTTCTGTCATTCCAGAATCCCACTGTCTCTATTTTACTACATGGTGGAATTATATCCTGTCTACAATAGAGGCTATTGTTCTCTCACCAGTGATTTTTTTTTTTTAACTGAAGAAATGTATTATTGAAAGTTTTTGTAGGAAGAGAATGTTCTCTGGGTCTTCCCGAGGAACACAGTCAAGTGGTAAGTTCTTTGGAGTCACATAAATCCATTCTAATATGCCCATCACCATTAGTCTTCTGAGTCTTTCCTCAATATTCTTCCAAGGCAGTTCTAGCATCTCTGCTCTCTTTGCTATGGTCCTGTCTAAACTTTAAGGAGCCATTGCAACAATATAGTAGGACCAGCTCAAGATGTCTTTACTAGGTTGTTAAACTCCAATTCATGGGTGACATCTCCTATATTAATATAATTAATATAATTCCTAATTCCTAATTAATACAATTCCTCGTTCAAGCATCTTCCCCCCCACCCGACTTATTTATTTATTTGAGAGAGAGAGAAAACAGGGGAAGAGCAAAGGGAAAGGGAGGGAAGATAATCTCAAGCAGACTCACTGCGAGAATGGAGCCCAAGGTAGGGCTTGATCCCACAACCCTAAGATCATGACCTGAACTGAAATGAAGAGTGGAACTCTTTGACTGAGCCACCCCTGTGCCTCTCCTGGTTCGGGCATCTGAAGATTCATTCCCATAGGTGATGTTTTCTTTTTTACCAATACATCTTAGTCAGCTCCCACAAAACTTCTTGTGTAAACACTATTCTTCAAAGAGGAAGGGACTATATTTCTTTACTAAGGGTGTGTTGCAACTTGACCTTGGTTATTGGTTGGGAGTCAGCAGCAGGGGCTGGGAGGTAATCTTTTAAGAATCTCCTAAAAAAGATAAGCTGCTTTCTTTTAGCAAGGAGGAGAGAGATGTTTCCACTGGCCTGGAGAGTTCTGGAGTATCTGGCATCATCTACTGAAATATGCTCTTAGTTGGTTTCAAGGTCCCACTTTATCCCTCTCTGGAAACCTGCCTTGGTGTAGGAGACCTGTTAAGTTTGTGCTTTGGTCTTTTGTATACTCTGTTACCCTGCCAACAAAATCCTGGTCTTGTGATCTACTCTGCAGCTACAGAAGATAAGGGTGTCTTTAAACACTGCCAGGGCATGTCTGACTTTCCCAAGAAGCCTTGAGTTTATAGTGGGCTAAACTGAACCTAACATTTTTTTTCCCCCCAAGACTTCTGAAACGGTTTATCATAGTCAGCCAACTCTGCAAGCATTATGAGTACCAAATCAAAAGCCAATAAAAAAATATTGCTTCTACCCATGCCAAAGCATCACTCATCTGTGTTTCCTTTTTGTTGACCACTGGTGAAGATGTTAGTTATTGTGATGTTACTGTATGGCAGGTATTATCAACCCCACATTTAGTGTCAACTGTCAGCCTGAGACAAGAGTTTGGATACAGGTTGCTTGTTTTAGGAAGTGATGTCATGGAGTAGAATTGGGGGTCTTGAAGGGGGAAAGAAAGCCAATATAAGAGTACACTGTCAGCTGTCACCTCTGTGGACAACTGGGACTCAGTACTGCTCTGAGTGATGAACTCTGCCTCAGAATTACCCTAGAAAGCAGAAAGAGGAGCACTTAACCTACCAGCTCCTGAATCCCTGATGGTTAAGGATTGCTCCACGCAGTTATCTCCCTGTATTTGCATGTTTATACACATGCCCCGTGGGTTTCCACAGACATCTCAAGCATAGCTCAGAGACAAGAGGGCAGAAAACAAGGATAAGAATTTCAATGGAGGCAAGACACTATTGGATTTGCCGTATATAAGGTGGTTGTCACAGGAAAGACCGGGATGAAGGTGGGCCAAGAGAATGTAAGGGGCAAGAGGTGCCCTTTTTGTCACTTTGTCCCTCCTTTTCCTCCCTCCTCATTTTAATTATTTGTATGTGCAAGATAATATGTTGGCTATTTTGCACTGGCCTTCTAACTTTCAAATGGCTGAAGTTTCTATCACTAGATTTACAATGGTTGCTACAGGTTATAATAGTCAGCATTCAGTAGGAATGTTTGAGTGTATAGGGAAGGAGATCAAGGCATATCAAGAACAATGGCTTCCAAGCATGATTAGGCAGATTGGGACCAGACTCTGAAACTGTTTTCACTTATCCTAGGAAAATGAGAAAAATAAGAAAAATAAGGACAATAGCGTGCATTATTCATGAAGTGAAAAATGAACAATTTAAAAGAACTGTACTGATCTTGAGATCACACCCTTAATTATTTTGGTATAGGCATATCTGTTTTGAAAGAGGAAATGATGTAAATAAATAGGTTTTTCTTAAATTTTTAAAACTAAAAATTAAAAAAAATTTTTTAAAGTTTTTTTATATGATAAAATGGAAATTTGGTAATTTTTTACTTATCCTTTAAAAAGGTATTGGTCTACAGGATCCCTAATTTTTTACTTTATTATTTATTTTATTTTAAATTTAAATTTAATTTAACTTAGTTTAAATTAAATTAAATTTAAATTCAATTGAATCAGTCAACACACAGTACATCATTAGTTTCAGATGTAGTGTTCAATAACTCGTTAATTGCTTATAACACCTAGTGCTCATCACATCACATGCCCTCCTTAATGCCCATCACCAGTTACCCCATCCACCACACCTCCAGCAACCCTCAGTTTGTTTCCTAGACTTAAAAGTCTCTCATGGTTTTTCTCCCTCTCTGATGATCTCCCCCTCAGTTTTCCTTCCCTTACCTCCTGATCCTCTATGCTATTTCCCATTCTCCACATATAAGTGAAACCATATGATAATTTAACTTATTTTGTTCAGCATAATACTCCCCAGTTTCATCCATGTTAATGTAAATGGCAAAGATAAATCCTTTCTGATAGCTGGGTAATATTCCATTGTATCTATGTATATTGTATATTAGATATATGGAACACATCTTCTTTATCCATTCATCTGTTGATGAAGTGGCTGCACCAACTTGCATTCCCACCAACAGTGTAAGAGGGTTGCCCTTTCTCCACATCCTCTTCAAAACTTTGTTGTTTACTGTCTTGTTAAGTTTTGCCATTCTAACTGATGTAAGGTGGTATCTCAATGTGGCTTTGATTTAAATTTCCCTGATGGCTAATAGCGATGAACATTTTTTCATGTGTTTATTAGCCATTTGTATGTCTTCATTGGAGAAGTGTCTGTTCATGTCTTCTGCCCATCTTTTGACTTGATTATCTGTTTTTTGGATGTTGAGTTTGAGAAGTTTTTTTTTTAAGATTTTATTTATTTATTTGACAAACAGAGATCACAAGCATGCAGAGAGGCAGGCAGAGGGAGAGAAAGGAGGAAGCAGGTTCCCTGCTAAGCAGAGAGCCTGATGTGGGGCTTGATCCCAGGACCCTGGGGTCATGACCTGAGCCAAAGGCAGAGATTTTAACCCACTGAGTCACCAAGGCACCCCAAGAAGTTCTTTATATATCTTGGATATCAGTCTTTTGTCTGTAGTGTCATTTGCAAATATTTTCTCCCATTCAGGATATTGGTTTTTTGTTTTGTTGACTGTTTCCTTTGCTGTGCAAAAGCTTTTGATCTTGATGAAGTCCCAAAAGTTCATTTTCACTTTTGTTTCCCTTGCCTTTGGAGATGCATCTTGAAAGAATTGCTGTGGCTGATGTTGAAGAGGTTACTGCCTGTGTTCTCATCTAGGATTCTGATGGATTCCTGTCACATAATGAAGTCATTCATCCATTTTGAGTTTATCTTTGTGTATGGTGTAAGAGTGGTCAAGTTTCATTCTTCTATACATATCTGTCTAATTTTCTCAGCACCATTTATTGAAGAGACTATCTTTTTTCCACTGGATATTTTTTCCTGCTTTTGTATACCGTATTTTCTTTATCTATTCATCTGTTGATGGACATTTCAGCTCTTACTATAGTTTGGTTATTGTGGACATTGCTGCTATGAACGTTGGAGTGCAGGTGCCCCTTCAGATCACTACATTTATATCTTTGGGGTAAATACCTAGTAGTGCATTTGCTGGGTCATAGGGCAGCTCTGTTTTTAACTTCTTGAGGAACTTCCACACCATTTTCCAGAATGGCTGTACCAGCTTGCATTACCACCAGCAGTGAAAGAGTGTTCCCCTTTCTCTGCATCCTTGCCAACATTTGCTGTTGTTAATTTTAGCCATTCTGACTGGTTTAAGGTGGTATCTCTTTGTGGTTTTGATTTGTATTTCCCTGATGCCAAGTGATATGGAGAGTTTTTTCATGTGCCTGTTAGCCATTTGTATGTCTTTTTGGAGAAATATCTGTTCATGTCCTCTGCCCATTTCTTGATTGGATTTTGTTTTTTGGGTGTTGAGTTTGATAAGTTCTTCATAGATTTTGGGCACTAGTCCTTTATCTGATATGTCATTTGCAAATGTCTTCTCCCATTATGTAGGTTGCCTTCTAGTTTTGTTGACTATTTCCTTTGTTGTGCAGAAGTTTTTAATCTTGATGAAGTCCTAATAGTTCATTTTTGCTTTTGTTTCCCTTGCCTTTGGAGACTCATCTAGCAATATATTGCTGTGGCCAAGGTCAAAGAGGTTGCTGCCTGTGTTCCACTCTAGGATATTGATAGATTTCTGTCTCATAGTTAGGTCTTTCATCCATTTTGAAAGAAATGGATGGTGTAAGAAAAAGGTTCAATTTTTTTTTGTGTGTGTGTGGTGTAATAAAAAGGTTCAATTTCATTCTTCTGCATGTGGCTATCCAATTTTCCCAGTGCCGTTTATTGAAGAGACTGTTCTTTATCCATTGGATAGTCTTCCCTGCTTTGTTGAAGATTAGTTGACTACAGAGCTAAGGGTCCATTTCTGAGTTCTCTATTCTGTTCCATTGATCTATGTGTCTGTTTTTGTGCCAGTACCATACACTCTTGATGATTACAGCTTTGGAATAGAGTTTGAAATATGGCATTGTAAAAACTTTGGTTTTCTTATTTAACATTCCTTTGGCTATTTGAGGTCTTTTCTGGTTCTATACAGATTTTAGGATCATTTGTTCCTTCTTTGTGAAAAGTGCTGATGGTATTTTGATAGGGGTTTCATTGAGTGTGTAGATTGTTCTGGGTAGCATAGAGATTTTTAACAATATTTATTCTTCCAATCCATGAGCATTGAATGCTTTTCTATTTATTTGTGTCTTCCTCAATTTCTTTCATAAGTGTTCTGTAGTTTTTAGAATAGAGATCCTTGACTACTTCGGTTAGGTTTATTCCTAGGTATCTTATGGTTTTTGGTGCGATTGTAAATGGGGTTGATTCCTTAATTTCTCTTTCTTCTGTCTCATTGTTAGTGTATAACTTATTTCTGTGCATTGATTTTATATCCTGCCACATTGCTGAATTGCTGTATGAGTTCTAGCAATTTTGGGGTGGAGTCTTTTGGGTTTCCCACATAAAGTATCATGTCATCTGTGATGAGTGCAGGTTGACTTCTTCTTTGCTAATTTGAATGCCTTTTATTTCTTTTTGTTGTCTGATTGCTGAGGCTAGGACTTCTTGTACTATGCTGAACAGCAGAGGTGACAATGGGCATCCCTGCTGTGTTCCTGACCTTAGGGGAAAATTTCTCAGTTTTTCTCCATTGAGAATGATATTCACTGTGGGCTTTTCATAGATGGCTTTTATGATACTGAAATATGTTCCCTCTATCCCTACACTGTGGAGAGTTTTAATCAAGAAAGGATGCCGTATTTTGTCAAATGCTTTTTCTGCATCTATTGAGAGGATCACATGGTTCTTGTCCTTTCTTTTATTAATGTGATCTGTCATGTTGAGTTGTTTGTGAATGTTGAACCACCCTTGCAGCCGTTGAATTATTTGTGAATGTTGAACCACCCTTGCAGCCCAGGAATAATACTTGGTCATGGTGAATAATCCTTTTAATATGCTGTTGGATTCTGTTGGCTAGTATCTTGGTGAGTATTTTGGCATCCATGTTCATCAGGGATATCAGTCTGTAATTCTCCTTTTTGATGGGGTCTTTGTCTGATTTTGGGTTGCTGGCCTCATAGAATGAGTTTGGAAGTTCTCCTTCCATTTGTATTATTATTTTTTTAAACAGCTTCAGTAGAATAGGTATTAATTCTTCTTTATATGTTTGGTAGAGCTCCCCTGGAAAGCCACCTGGCCCTGGACTCTTATCTTTTGGAAGGTTTTTGATACCTGCTTCAATGTCCTTCCTGGTTATGGGTCTGTTCAAATTTTTTATTTCTTCCTGTTTCAGCTTTGGTAGTTTATGCATTTCTAGAAATACATCTATTTCTTCCAGATTGCCTTATTTGTTGGCATGTAGTTTTTCATAGTATTTTCTTAATATTGCTTGTATTTCCTTGGTGTTGGTCATGATCACTCCTTTTCCATTCATGATTTTACTAATTTGGGTCCTTTCTCTTTTCTTTTTGATAAGTCTGGCTAGGGTTGTTTATCAATCTTATTTCTTATTCTTTCAAAGTACCAGCTTCTAGTTTTGTTAATCTGTTTTGGTTTCTATTTCACTGATTTCTGCTCTAATCCTTATTATTTCTCTTCTCTTGCTTGGTTTAGGCTTTATTTGCTGTTCTTTCTCCAGCTCCTTTAGATGTAAGTTTAGCTCGTGTATTTGATATTTTTCTAATTTTTTGAGAGAGGCTTGTATTGTGATACACTTCCCTCTTAGAGCTGCCTTTGCTATATCCTGAAGGTTTTAAAAGTTGTGTTTCCATTTTCATTAGTTTCCATGAATTTTTCTTTAATTTCCTGGTCGACCCATTCATTTCGTGTTTATGTTCCTTCCAAATTTCTTCTTATGATTGAGTTCCAGTTTCAAAGCATTGTGGTCTGAAAATATGCTTGAAATAATCCCAATCTTTTAGTATCAGTTGAGACCTGGTTTGTGACTCAGTATGTGATCTGTTCTGGGGAAAGTTCCATATGCACTCGAGAAGAATGTGTATTCTGTTGCATTATGATGTAATGCTCTGTATATATCCATGAAGTCTATCTGGTCCATTGTATCATTCAAAGCCTTTGTTTCCTTCTTTTTCTTCTGCTTAGATGATCTGCCCATTGCTGTGAGTGGGGTGTTGAAGTTCCCTACCATTATTGTATTACTATCAATGTATTTCTTTAATTTGGTTATTAATTGGTTGATATAATTGGTTACTTCAAAGTTTGGAGCATAAATATTTATAATTGTTGATCTTCTTGTTGGGAAAACACTTTACGTATGATATAATGTCCCTCTTCATCTCTTAGTACAGTCTTTGGTTTAAAATTTAGTTTGTCTGATATGAGGATTGCTACCCCAGCTTTCTTTTGAGGTTCATTTGCATGATAAATAATTCTTCACCTCTTCACTTTCAGGCTGGAGGTGTCTAAAATGAGTCTCCTGTAGACAGCATTTGGATGGGTATTGCTTTTTTATCCAATCTGATACCCTGTGTCTTTTGATTGGATCACTTAGTCCATTTATATTCAGAGTAATTATTGAAAGATATAAATTTAGTGCCATTGTATTACCTGTAAGGTCCCTGTTTCTGTGGATTGTCTCTGTTTCTTTCTGATTTATGTTACTCTTGGGCTCTCTCTTTGCTTACAGGATCCTTCTTAGTATTTCTTGCAGAGATGGCTTGGTGTTCACATATTCTTCTAGTTTATGTCTGTCCTGGAAGCTCTTATCTCTCCTTCCATTCTGACTGACAGCTTTGCTGGATAAAGTATTGTTGGCTGCACATTTTTCTCACTTAGTACCCTGAATATATAATGCCAGCCCTTTCTGGCCTTCCAGTTCTTTTTGGATACTTCTGATGCCAGTCTAATGTTCCTATCACTGTAGGTTAGGAATCTCTTGTCTTGAGCTGCTTTCAGGATTTTCTCTTTATCTCTGAAATTTACAAGCTTCACTATTATATGTCGGGATGTTCATTGACTTTGGGAGGGGTCCTCTCTATGTCTTGGACATGAGTTCCTGTTTCCTTCCCCAGATTAGGGAAGTTCTCAGCTATGATTTGCTCAAATATACCTTCTGACCCTCTCTTCTCCCTCAGCACACCAATAATTCTCATATTGTTTTGTTTTATGGCATTGCTGATATCTTGAAGCTTCCCCTCATAGTCCATTAGTTATTTTTCTCTCCTTTCCTCAGCTTCCTTCCTTTCTATCAACTTGTCTTTTATGCCACTTACACTCTTTTCTGCTTCATTTATCCTAGCTGTTAAAGCATCCAATTTAGACTGCAACTAAGAGCATTTTTAATTTTGGCCTGATTACATCTCACTTCTGCACTAAGGGATTTTCTAGTGTCTTTTATGCTTTTTTCAAACCCAGCTTGTACCTTTATAATTGTTATCCTGAATTCCGTTTCTGACATTTTACTTATATCCATATATATTAGATCTGTGGCATAGAATATTCTTTCTGGTTCTCTCTTTTGTTGTGAATTCCTCCTCTTGCCCAGAGAAGAATGGATGAATGAGTGAGCTCCACCAAAAATATTAGCCATGCACACTGCACAAGTCTGAAGAGTTCAAAGCCAAAAAAGAAAAGAAAAAAAAAAGAGAAAAATAAAAAACAACAATGAAAGCAAAGAAAATAAAAGCAAGGGGAGAATCTAATCTCATAGGGTGGACAAAACAGGGTGATCCACTTGGTACTGAGTATATTTTGGTCTCTGTGTTAGAAGACACTAAATCCTAACATTGTAAAGAAAGAAAGAAAGAAAGAAAGAAAGAAAGAAAGAAATATATATATATAGTGAAAGGAAGCCCAAAACGAAGACTATATGTATAAAATGTAAATGTAAAAAGTGAAAGTTACAAAAAATTAAAAACAAAGAGTTGCTAAAATAAGAAACTAGTTGAAAAGGGAAAAAAGAAAAAAAATGGAAAATTTTAAACTGAAAGATAAACGAATCATGAGAAAAAACCCCTCAAATTCTATATACTATTTTCCCATAGTGCATGAGTTTAACAGTCCTGTGTGGTCCATAAACTTGCTATTCACCTGTTCTTTTTGTTGATCTTTTGGGAGAGGGGCCTGCTGGGCTGATTCTCAGGTGTCTTTGCCTGGACAGAGTTGCCCTCCCCCTTTGAAGGGACAGGGCTTAGTGTAAGCTGTTTTGGGTTGCTCTGTGTGCCTTTTATTCCCTGAAGGCTTTCTGGGCCTCTTTAGAGGATCAAAATAAAAATGGAGGCATCCTGATCTTCAGCGCCAGAGCTGAAGATCATGGTCCCTTCTCTTCAGTAAACTCTCAGGGATAAACAGTCTTCGCTTTCGTGTCAAACTCTGCAAACTACCCTGGTATGTACTCACACTGATCCTCTCTAGGGGAAGGTAGAGTGTCCCACATTTCTTCACTTTGTAGGGCCCTGTCACAGAGAACAGTTGCTTGATTCTGTGCACCTACTCTGCCCCTTCCAGTGGAAGGTGGAGGATTCCCATGTTCCTGTCCTTTGCAGAGTCCCCACATGGAAAATGATCACCTGATGGGGCCATGGCTCACAGCTATGATCAAAAGAGCTCCCCCTCCCAGGCTTGCTGACTATAATCAGTTTCCACATGCCAATGGTTGGGAACTCCACCAGCTCAGGCACCCCTGTTTGTTCTGTGACTCTAGGGATCCTAAGGGTTCTGATTTTGCCCCTGGGGCTATATCACTTTCTGGTAGTCAGCTTACTGAGGCTTCCTCCCCTCACCATTTATCTTCCAATATCTCCCTTCAGATTCACTTCTCTGCTCTGTTGCTCAGTAAGCTTCTGCAAACAGATTGGTCCAATTTTTCAATTTAAAAAAATTCTAGATCATCTGTCTTTATTTCCAAGTTATCTGTGAGTATTACAAACACCTCCCAGGGTTTTTCACACAAATCAAATGATGGAGAACTGCAAAGCAGATGGAAAGATGGTAATGAAGAGTATGTGACACACAAAAGCTACAAGTGGAAAGAACAAGTTCATCAGAGTCTCAGACTTCTCCTTAAATCACTCACAAGAAAATGTTCTCAATTCAAAAGATACAGAAGTGTCTTCTCCAACATCAAATTCTTAGTTTTCTAACCTTGCGATTTGTAGCAGACTTTTTTTTTTTTTAAGATTTTATTTATTTGTTTGGCAGGGATCACAAATAATCAGAGAAGTAGGCAGAGGAAGGGAAAAGCAGGCTCCCTGCTGAGCAGAGAGCCCCATGCAGGGCTCAATCAATCCCAGGACCCTGATATCATGACCTGAGCCGAAGGTAGAGGCTTAACCCTCTGAGCCACCCAGGTGCCCCCATTTGTAGCTGTGTTAATAACATAAATTGTTTTTTGGATCCACCAGGAGAAATGTCACCAAATGATATTGTTCTTTTTATTAATTTTTGCTTTCTTTTTTGTAATTATAAATGAAGCTACACTTTGATCTTTGTAGGCAGAGATGCATCTTTCACTGCAATGTACAAGAATTGCTCTGAACTGACACTGATAAACTTTACTTTATAATAAAAAGAATTATTTATAATGGTTACTTATGGGTTTTGTTCTGTGACGAGCACTAAGATTTGATACTGAAAGTGGTTCTAGAGGAAGAGAATTTTAAGAATGAGTTTTATGAATTGGTTCTGAGGCCTATGGAATTGGTTCTTTAATCTGATTAGATTTAAAGATGTTAATAATTCTATTTCTAGCACTAAAAGGAGTATAGCATAGTCCATGGTACAATCTGGCAGTTGAAATATACAAAATAGCTCTTACTCCTAACCACCCACTTACTATAAATAAGAATCTGGGTGACTGTGTATATGATACTTTCAAATATTTTTGCCTAACTAATGAATATAATGAGATTGGCTGGTTGCTTTTATTGTCACTGGGCAAAATGGGAAAAGAAAAGGATGAGCTCAGGGATTTGAAGCTCAGCTCATGTGCCACATAAGTGATCTGAAGCTTCTATGTGTACCCTGAAGGAGACATTATCTTCTGTAGCTAGAGCTGAAATTGCTGAAAGTCAAATCCAGGATCTCATCCTGCAACTGACTGAATTACAAAGAAAATTGAACCGCTAGCTTTGATTACTGTTAAAGTGATGGTATTGATAGGGAAGGAATGGGATCCTAAAAGTTGGAATGGGGATGTATGGGAAGACTCTGATGAAGCTGGGGATAGTGAGCACTTAAATTCTAGGAAGTTTTCTTTCCCAGTGGAAGCAGCTTTCCTACTCCCAGCACAGGTGGCCTCTATACCCCCATCTGATGGAACTAAGGAATATGATTGGAAAATTAGTGACAAATTTTGGGAATAGGCTTGTGGATAGATCTATCTAGATGGGCAAAAACATAAAGATATTTATATCCCATATGACTGCTTAACAAAGGGTAACCTCAGTAGAGGAGGGTTTTAACAATCAAGTGAATACCAGTCAGCTTTTTCTCAGCCACTCTTATTATTATCTAATAGATTCATGAACAAAGAGGCTTGGTGGCCATGATAGAGGTTATGCATATACTCAGCAACATAGACTTTATGCTTACTGAGGCTGACCTGACTAAGAGTCTGCTGAATGCCCAATCTGCCAGCAGCAGAGACCAAAACTGAATCCCTAGTATGGCACTATTCTCTGGGGTGCTCTGTTGCTACCTGGGAAGGTTGATTACATTGGATACTTCCATTATGGAAGGGGCAGAATTTTCATTCTTACTGGAATAGACACTTTAATCGGGATATGAATTTGCCTTCCCTGCATAAAATGATTCTGCCAACTTTATCATTCATAGACTTACAGAATGTTTATCCACTGTCATGGTATTCTACACAGAAGCATGACTTCTGATCAAGGAACTCAATTCATAGCAAATGAAGTGTGGCCATAGACTCATGCACATGGAATTCACTAGTATATTCCCCATAATCCAGAAACCAAGAACAATAAAATTGCCTTTTTTTTTTTAAATAAAATTGCCTTTTGAAGACTCAGTTACAGCACCAGTTAGGTGGCAAAAACCTTCATAAATATTGACCAAAATAAAAACAGTAGAGTTTTTATGCAATAATTCATTAGTCATGAGTCAATGAAATTAGAAATAAGCCATAAAAAGGGAACTAACAAATCTTAACTACTTGGAAATAAGAAACAGAATCTTAGATAACAACAGAATCAAAGAGGACATTTAAAAAGAAATTACTACTAGAAACTAAAGAAAGGAGAATTATTGAAATTGAAAACCAACAAAAAAAGCAGAACAACAAATAAACTCACCAGTGAATTAAAGAAGAGAAAAATCATCTGAACACAATACTCAATGCCAAAAAGATATTGGATTAAATTTATCAGTCATTCTTAGTATAAATAGAAAGAAGAAAGCTCTTGAATATGAAATGACTTAAAATCGATAGCAAATATTATCCTAAAGTGAAAGACACTGAGACAATTTCAGTTATAATTAAAAACTAGAGAGAAGATTGTCTACAAGCACCATTATTATTATTATTTTGAAGGTGTTAGCAAATGTAGTAAAGTAAGAAAATGAAATAACAGGCATAAATATTGGAAAAGAATAGATAACAT